>NC_080832.1:38438515-39063515 GCF_030435755.1 Ochotona princeps
TAATTCGGAGACAATTATCAGCAGGTAATTTTTCCGGGACTTACTTTATTTTATAAATTTGCTTTAGATGCATATAAATATCCATAAAGCACATGGGGCATTTAGCCAAATATTTTGTTTTTAGAATACTAAGGTAATACCATTCCATTATTATTATTATTATTATTATTATTATTATTATGTTTTTGCCTACAAGAATGATCTAAACATTTCTAAAGGTTAAGAAATTCTGTTCCAAACTTTTCAAAGCAGTCTTCTTAGTTCTGTTTGATCCTCAAGGTTAGCCCTGCAAAGCTCACTCCATTTTCATGATTAGGCAAATATGACAGAGGTAGATTAGCTAGCCTGCCTGTCCTTAGATTTAGGTTTTGGCAGAATCATGGTGTATGATGCTGAAATATATGCTTTTTATTAAAAAGGAAAAAAAATCATACTAACATATCAGTGAATTTAAACATTAACGTTAGGGCTTGAAAAAAATATATAAAGAAAGACCATTTGGGCTTGTTTTTCTACTAGAGGCAGAAGAGATGAGAGCAAAGACACACTTATGGATCTTTCCAAGACAGAACGCTTCCAGTGAAACTGGAGAAGAGATCTGCTAGGCATCAGCTGAGGAAGAAATGAATCCCTGCCAGCACCAAGTGCCAACTTCCTTGTGCACCTGCGGTTCACCACTGATGTCACAAACAACCTAAAAATGGAATGATCCTGCCACAAAAGGAAACTTAAAATAAAATATCAAGACCAACCACTCACAGAACTCGACCAAGAGACACGGAACCAGAGCTAACAAGAGCCAGCAGGACTTGTCTCTCCCCTCCATCACACACAATGTGTTTACCATGGTACGTTTGTTAGGAGACACAAGTCACCTTGAAAGAAAACGTGTTTGATGGCATATATTGCTATAAATCAAGTGCACATTCTAGATCTATGTGATACTAAAACCAGATATTCTATCTCTGAAAACAGAAGTGGTAGGAAAAGGCACTTCTGGAGTAGCAGACTCAATATGCATTTACTTACCGAGTGCCTATGTAAGGTATTGTGCTCGACTAATACAGAATATAATGTCCTTACTTGCTACAAGTCTGTCATTTTACAAATGTTGTTAAGTTTATGTTGACATCTGATTACTACAAATCTGATACAGATTACACGTAAGATGAAAACAGTGTACAAGCAAAATAATAGAGAAATTCTGATTTTGAGGTTAGGAAAAGTTGAAAATCTTTGAAAACCTGTGAATTGACATGCGCATTTAAGAAAACACCAGTTAACCTAGCCATGGCTCTTCCTAGTTCAGGGTTGTAGAGGGAGTAAGCAGAAGCAGATGAAAGAGAGACCCTGAAATTAACATCATGATCTCTCACTGCACAGGTTCCCTCTAAAGACTTAGCAATGTATCCATCAGTCTTGTGTTTCTGCAGAAATGTGATACTTCACTATAATTTTTCTTCAAATCAGAATTTGAACTCAAGCATTCTGGCTTCAGCACCCACACTCTATAATTTTTTTAAACTCTAACATTGTTCAATCTGATTTCTCCCCCATTACTGCTATCATTGTAGACAGCAGCGTGTACCTGACAGAATTAGAGTTGGGGAATGTCTATGTGATTCAGTCTTCCTGGTAGATTCCCAGGGTGCAAATGACATGTGGGATATTCTGCTTCCTTCTGTACTGACTCACCTGGACTCATGACTTAAGGCACACGATAATATCACACTATGTCCTACAGAGTTATATGCGACTACTTAAGAAAAAAACAAGTTGAGAATACAAATGTGAAAAAAATTCTCCCAATCCTCAAACACATTTTAAACAGAGGACTGTGTCCTCATGCTCTAGTTCCATTCTGTCAGTTTAACAATAGATACACATCAAGCTACAACAGAGGACATTTTTTGATAAGTAGAAAAGAGAATTTATCAAGATATGTATATCTGCAGGACACAAATATGTAGAGGTTCTACACACAAGTATGTTGAAAAGGTATATATCTTATTAATTTTAACTTAACACCAAAGCTTTATTAAAATTAACCACTTGAGGGAAATGTGGAATATTTTATATTTCCCTTTCAAAATTATCTTACAAAATTTTGAATCACAAAGGCAATCAAATTGTACAAAGTAAAAAAAGATAAGCATTCATAATGTACAAAACAATTAATAGAAATACATTTAAAAATTTGCAATGTTTGTAGTATTTAGCAATTTTTAAATTTGCGATTTACTGTCTCATTCATTTTTTTTTAAAGATTTATTTTATTTTTATTACAAAGTCAGATATACTGAGAGGAGGAGAGATAGAGAGGAAGTAGAGCTGTCGGGATTAGAACCAGCGGCCATATGGGATCAAGGCAAGGACCTTAGCCACTAGGCCACGCTGCCAAGCCCTGTCTCATTCATTTTTGCACCTAATTTTTCATAACTTAGTATTCTTTGACTTAAAGAATATGTCCACATCTTGTAAGCTTCAGAATACACAAACCCAGATTTATTACAAATGAAGAGCAAGAGAAAAATATCAGTAGAAATAAGTACAGAACTGCAAAGAATTAAACGGAATTAAATCCCTTAGTGAAAAAAAGTATCATAAAAAGAACAGAAAAAGGAAAACAATGAATTGAGAGAAGATATCTGCAATACATTTCGCTAACCAAGGATTAGAATTCTAGACATAAAAAAGTGACACCTATGAGTCAATAAGAAACAGACATGTATATAACCCACTGAGACAAAAAAGGGGCTAAAAATATAAAGTAACATTAATGAAAACAATGATCCACAAAAAACCTCAGTATAAACCTGGACAGTGCAACTATAAAACTGTGAAATATTTTTACACATTCAGCATATTGGCAAAACATTTAGCCTTACATGACCAATTGCTACCAAGGTTACAGACGAAGAGGAACTTTCATCAGCTCCGAGAGCAAGCATAAACTGCAACAACTACTTTTGAAAACAATTTGGCAATGCCAGACTAAGCTGATGACGCCTTGTCTTGCGAAGTGGAGAAAAAAATTCTGGGAAAAGTCCTAAAAACGTACATACCATCTGTAATGGAAACATCAAATAATAAGAAGCAACCCAAATGTTTCTCAATAGTACAATATCTAAATATATTGGGTTATGGCCATACGATGAACTACAAACTAACAATGAACATGAATAAGCTGCCACTTGCAACAGTACGGCTGAATCTCAGAAATTTAACTTACAAATCTCTTTCCACAAAAGAACATGCAAAGCCCATTTAATTTACATAAGCACAGATCAGGCTGCACCAAGCAATCTTGTTTAGTAACACACACACGAATAAGTGACATCATAAAATCTAAAATACAGATTAGCTCCACAACAGGAAATGAAGAGTATGTTTTGGTTGGCATCACAATGGCCTTGAGAGATACTGTTACTGTTCATCCTCTTACGCATCATGTTAGGTACAGGGGCTTTCACTGTATGACTATTTTTAAAACTCTAACCATATGTTATAAATACCCTTTATATACATTTGACAAAGTAAAATTTGTAGAAAGAATTATAGAGAGATAATAGAGTATGAGGGTACTTAAGAAAGTAGATAAAAAACATAATTACAAGTTGTCTATTTTGGTGGGAAAATTTTGAAATTGATACATAGTGTTTTTTTTTTAACAATATGCATTTCATGACCGTTTTAGAGCCCTCATATGCAAAACTTTATTAAATTACAATTCAAGCTGACTATGGTGCAAATGCCTGAAAAGTCACAACTATCTCTCTATGTAAGACAATCAAGAACTAAAACTATCTTGCTTAAATATTCCCTTAATGGAACTCTGCATTATTCTAGATAGTATTTGAACACCTATTTGGTTTTTGGACAATATAAATACCCTGTTTACCAATTAGGATGTACGCTTCTGGATCATCATTCTTTTTTTAAAAAAAGATTTATTTTTTATTAGAAAGTCAGATATACAGAGAGGAAGATCCTCCATCTGATGATTCACTCTCCAAGTGGCTGCAATAGCCAGAGCTGAGCCAATCCGAAGCCAAGAGCCCGGAGACCAGATTCGGAGTCCCCTTAGGGTCTCCTACATGGGTGCAGGGTCCCAAAGCTTCAGGCTGCCCTCGACTGCTTTCCCAGACCAAAACAGGGAACTGGATGGGAAGCAGGGCCACCAGGACACAAACTGGCACCTATATGGGATCCCGGGGTGTGCAAGGCGAGGCCACCGTGCCAGGTCCATCATGAAACATTCTTGTATTACACCCTTGACTATCTCAGGTCAAATTCCTGTGGCTTCCAACAGTCAGTCACAGGGTTGTAAAAGGCAGGGTCAAGTAACAGGTGCACAGTTTTCCAAGTATAATTCTTATTCCCAAAAAGATGAAAGCATAACATAATTGGGAACATAATGCCATACAACTGCCTAATCTAGCATTACCATCACCAAAGGAAACACTGGGTAGCTCAGTGTACATGCAAAAGCAGATGGTAGAAAACCTCTGTACCAACCTATAACCATGTAATAACTACTTTTTTTTCCTTCAATCTGGAAGCCATGCAGCTGTGTGTGAGAGAAAGAAAACTCAAAATTCAGAGCCAGAAGCCTAGGCAGTTCTGTTTATTCTACTCAAAATTGTATGACTTAAGGAATAAATGAGATAACTGGAAATTTGAACACTAAATATATGACATTAGAAAATTAGTATGTAAGTACAACAATATATTATGGCTATTTTAAAAAGAAGAAGTCCTTACCTCATACGGATATAAACCACAGATATACAATCCTATAGGGATGTCAGTTTCAGTTTCCGCTGCTCTACTTCCAACCCCATTCCCTGCTGGTGTGCCTGGGAAAACAGCAGGAGCTGACCCAAGTGCTTGGTCCCGTCCACCCACACGGGACACCTGGAGAAGCTTCTGGCTTCCAGTTTCAGCCTGGCCCAGCCATGAATGTTGTGGCCACTTGGGAAATGAATTAGCAGATAGGATACTTCCTTCTCTTTCTCTCTCTCCCTCTCCCACTTTGTACTAATGTGCTTTGGATAAATAACTAAATCTTTAAAAAATAAATTTGCAGATAAAATTATGTCAAGATTTTGCTTTAAAAAAAATAGTGGGTAAAGTGACTAGGAATACTAAAAAACTAATCATGTTACTAATTTTTGAAGTTGCATAATTAAGACATGGGGATTCTACTATTCTCATTTAAAATAAATTTTATTCTTTAATAAATTTGAAATGCTAAAACACACACACACATACACACACTGTCTCCTTTTAGTTTTTCTTCTCCAGAGTAACATTTTTCTGCTAACTTGGTTTGTCCTCTTCCTCCCATGATGACCCCCTCCCATTTTTCAATCTCTTCTACACATTTCAATCTGAGTGGTTGTTTTCTAAAATGCAAAGCAATCATAGTGTCGGTCAGTGATTCCCACTGTCTGCAGAACACAGGTCTAAACACTTCGTTTAGCATTAAAGACTCAGAGCATCTTCTGCTTCTACTGAGACACTTCAGATCACAACAGCTTCGCCTGACTCACTCTTTACTCAGTCTTTTTTTTACCTGGTTAGATCCATATGCTTTCTCTTTTTTAAAAGATTTATTTATTTTTTATTGGGAAGGCAGATATACAGAGAGGAGAGACAGAGAGGAAGATCTTCCGTCCTATGATTCACACCCCCAAGCGGCAGCAATGGCTGGAGCTGGGCCAATCCGAAACCAGGAGCCTCCTCCTAGTCTCCCACACGGGTGCAGGGTCCCAAAGTCTTCGGCATTCCCAGGCCACAGGCCGGGAGCAGGATGGGAAGTAGGGCCGTCAGGATTAGAACCGGCGCCCATATGGGATCCCGGTACGTTCAAGGCTAGGACCTTAACCGCTATGCTATCGCGCCGGGCCCAGATCCATATGCTTTCAAATCTCACTGAGTCTCACCAACCCCTCACTGATAAGCCTACTTGGCTCTTCCATTTGATACTCCAGAAACCTGCACTCACTCCAGTGTAGTACTTTTTTCAGCCTAAAACAAGTGTTTATTAGCATATCTTTTTTTAAATTATTTTTTAATAATCTTACTTAGATATGTCACATATATCTCAGAGCATGCCCCACATCCGGGACTCGGGGTGGGAGGGAAACCGGGTGGGGCTTCTCCCTCAATATCCTCCTTTACCTCAGATACAAGATGGAAACAATATGGACATAATAGTATTGCCCACTTCCCTATCCCCCTGAACCTTTTTTTTTCTTTTTCTTTCTTTAACTGTAATTAACTATGAAAAGATTGTCAACAACAACACAATAAAATAGATTATAAAAAAAAATTAAAAAAAAAATAAAAAAATAAAAAAAAGATGTATAGTAAAAAAAAAAAATAATCTTACTTAGTTGATTAGGGTACAAAGGGTCAAGGGTTACAGGGTGAAAGTGGGTAATACCATTGTTTCCACATCAATATCATTTTACCCTGTATCTGGGGTCAGGGAAAAAAACAAAGGGAAAAGCCCCACCCAACCTCCCACCCATCCCAGATCCCCAATGGGAGGCGCACTCTGAGGGTCCTGCTCAAGCAGTTTTGATAGTTCATCAGTTCTGGATTGCTGCCAATCTCTCAGTTCCAATCGCAATGAACCCTATTCAGAATCCACTGGCTGACAGTCTCTTCATGGTTGGGGTTCTAAGATCAGCAGTTCAGTTGGAGGGATCTCCAAAGAAACTTCATCTGAGATGATCCCAGGCCTGATTCTTGCGCGAGTTTGCTAGTACAGAGTCCGACACACCAATCAGCTTACGCACATGCTGGTCGTTGGGATTGGTGGGTCCGTTCTGTTTCCAGCCCTATCTTCCTCGTGAACCACCGGGTGTTGTAGTCCAGTTCAATCCTGCCCACTTCATACTCGGTCCTCACACAAACCGGTTGGAGCTGCAGCCTAGTTGGGGTGACTCCCCATAACCCGCACCAGTTCTGCCCCCTACCCTGGTTCCCATGCTTGCCAGTACGCACTGCAGGCTTGTCAAGTCTGTCCCACATCCTGTTTAGCTCTCGCACGTGTCGATGGGCATTGAAGCCCAGCTCAACCCAACCAACCTACTATGCAGCCCACACACCTACTGGCAGGTGCCCTTCTGTACAGCCACCCCTGCCCCTGTCCTGGTGTTCGCGCTGTCCAATGAGAGTGGTAGCTCCGAAGGAGGTGCCCACTATTTCCCTTCTAGGCCACACTCACTCCCAGATTATGTACTCTCCAGGTTGTTTACTAGAATATCTAATGGACTTAAAAACATTGTAGGTTCACCTTCACATTGCCAGGATTGGGGACTAGTGCAAAAAAGGATTCCAGACAGCCCACAGTGAACTGTACAACTAATGAATAATCTTATTCTTTTTTGTTTCCATCAAAGAAAGGAGAGCTAATCAAATTTTGGATAAATGATAGGCATAAGAAAAAATCTTTCACACAGTAGCAGGAAGCGGAGGGGGAGAATACCTAATATGTATTAGTACTTACTATCTTCCAGTTATTCCCCTGAGAACTCTATTTATATTAATTCATCTAATCAGAGAACCCCAGACACCTGTTAAAAGTAAAGATTCCTGGGCTCCATCCCAGAATTACTGAGTCACAGCTTAGGCAGCAGAGTCCGAGGATCTATTTTTAGTGGATGCCTCACACACTTCTGATCTAGAATCAACTTGAGCAATAACTGGCCTCGCAATGTGGAGTACAGGAAAGTGTATTATGCCATCATGTATATTTTTCATTTCAAAGTACACTACTGCCACAGATGTGTCACTCCACAGGGCTCTGCCCATACCTCCTGACAGCAAGGCCAATGCTATTTCTCAGTTTATGAAATGGACACATATTCCACCAAACTGAATATATCAAAAAGCTTTACAACAACGTGTTTTTACATCTAATAGACATCAAAAATAAACAATTTTAAGTAAAAATGGTTTATCAGCTTTATCAACAACTAGGGACAAGCTGATCAAATTTACTAATTAGCTTAGCAAATTTAATAGTAATCTAATTACTTTAAAGTGAAAATGACAAATTATACTGTAACAAAAAATAATGTGCTGGTAAATAATCATACCTTGTAAAGATATGAAACAAAAGAGCTCAATATAATTTTATAAATAAAAAGTTAGTATCATATTTTCCTCTGAAGATCTGCCTTTCCAGTAAAAAAAAAAATTTAAACCATATTTTCAAAAACTAAAAATGAATTCTGAACAAAGCAAAATAAAACATCAATAAGAAAAGCCTTCCATTTTCCCACTACATTAACTTCTCATTGTATTAAATAGAAGGAGCTAGCCAAACACTGTATTGTGCAGGAATCAGCAGTCATCATCACATTACAGCTACACACTATTAGCAATGTGAAGTACACAAAACATCCTGTGTCAAGTACATCCTTATGAATGTTCCACAGACTCTCAGTGTCTTGTTTTCTCCTGTTTGACCATCTATTATTCATGAAGTGCCGGGGTCCGTGTGATGGATGTAGGAAAACAGGAAGGTGTGAGAAACATTGCTTCCATTGCAGGCAAGGCCGCGAAGGAACTCCCCGCCGAGCAGTGCTCCAGCTGGACGTTGCTTTAATCACCTGAATGCAGCCCGTTTTCCATTGCCGGACACCGGACCTCCCCACTGAGTTTTCAGTAATCTGCCTAGGCACTGTCTGCCCCTGCGGAGTTAACAGTTGATGTATGGTATCTGTGCAAGCCTGGAAGTTGATGTTACTGATATTCGCCTTTAGCATAAAGGTTTTTACCTACTGCTGCTAGGGCTGCCACCATTGCTATGTTAATCAAAGGTGTTCTGTCCTCAGGTGGTGGGGACTTGTTTACAGCCTTTCCTCTCCCATTGACGATATGCTAATCAAGGGTGCTAACTTCCCAGGTATAGGGGAAGCCCATTCTTTCCTTTCTTTGATCTTTGGATCTCGTCTCCTGTTTTACATTTCCTCTCTTAGTTGATTCAAGAGATATGAGCTTGCCTTAGGTGAGACAAATGGCAGAATTATCTTTAGCAACACCTATTTAATCATGACGTCTGAGCCAAAGTTTAACTGATTCTGTATAAATAAAGCGGACGGCTTTATTACTGGGTCCACTATCTTCGAGGAATTCTGGTGGTCCATCTCTCATTCTTTACACCGACTCCACGCACACTTCGCGGGTTTCGAACCTCGGCCGGAGCTGGACTCCTGCAATGAAGCTTTCATTTGAGAATGGGGAACATGGTTTAATTCAAGTGACTTTGTATGAGATCAGTATTTCGATGCCAGTTAGATTTTTTTTAATGAGGAAACATTTGCCTAATTACAAAAATACACCTTTGTGACAAAAATATCCTATTAAACAACATCGAAAGGAATTCCATCCCCTTGCTACTCCTTGTGTGACAGCCCAGGTCAGCAGCACTGGCATTACCTTGGAGCTTGCTAGAAACAAAGCTTGGGCCCTGTCCAGACTTATCAAAATCTGCATGGTTAACAAATTCCAGGGCATTCACAAGGAAATCACTGCTTTGCAGTTTTCATACATCATTTAGGGTCATGTGGGTTCATTTCCAGTTCCAGGCCAATGACATATAAGACCCTGGGAAATCTGAGAGCCCAGAGCAGATTTGTTCAATACAACATTCTTCAATGTTGCAAAATTTAAATACAGTAGTCATGAGTCACAGAAGCACTTAAAATGCTGCTACCAAGACTGAACAACCGCACTTTAACCTTCATTCGCTTGTAATTAATATTTAATACTAATATTTAAATTGCACCATTGGTTAATAGTAAAGATCTAGAGGATATAATTTAGAAAAATGATTCACAAAACTATATTCAAGATCATATTTGGAACAAATAACCTTTGGAGCACTAGGTGTAAGCATTCAGGGTTGTCCAACCAATGAAACAGGCTGAAATATATGTCCTGATGGTTTACAGACTTATAGGGAGATAAAAATAATGATACCACAAGATGATAAAACACAGCATTATTAGAAGGCCAGGAAAAGCAGAACCGATTGAGAAAATCACTTAGTGCAGTTGTTAAGATTCCCACTCGGGATGCCCATATACCGCATTAGAATGTAGACGTTCACACCTCCGGAGCATACTGGAAGGCAGGTGATGGCTCAAGTGATTGGGTCCCCACCACATATATGGAAAACCCAGACTTTGCTCCTAGCTCCTGGGATTAGCCCGGCTGCTGTCTTAATTTGGCAAGTGAACTAGCACATAAAAGGTATCTCTTTCTTTCTCCCTGTCATTCTGCCTTTTGAAGAAATAAAATAAATTTATGTGTATATATTTTTTAAAGAAGACATGATTTATAGAGGTGCATGGTTAAAGATTTGTGGCATTTTCACACTGGGTGCTAACAGAAGGCCACCTGAGAAATTGACATCTGAGCAAAGTCTGGGAGCAAGTAGGAGTTAGCCGGCAAAACACACGGTGGGGGGGGGGGGGTAAGGAGGGGGGGAGAGTGCATCCGAGAGCTTGGGATGCTCACATCCCACATCCGTGCACCTGCATTCACATCCCCACCTCCAGTTCCTCATTCCAGTTTCCTGCTAATGCACACTTTGGAAGGAAGTGGTGATAACCCAAGCAACTCAATTCTTACAACCAATGTGGGACACTTGTGGCTTCCAGTCTTGGCTTTGATAACTACAGAAGCAGCTGGGGGTGAACCAGCCAATGAAAGTTCATTTGTTCTCTCTCAAAAAGATAAACACATAAAAAGTGTTTAAAAGGAGACAGAGTAAATATCAGCACAAAGGTGGACCTTGTGTGTGTGTAATACCAAGACATCTGAATTAGCTGGTACACGTTAACCACAGCAGGAGTTGATACAGCCATGCAGGTCACAGAGTAACCAGCTGGGGACAGAGCACAGTGCAGAACTTTGAAGACCACTGTGAACCTTCAGAGGAATCGCACAGCAGGATGTAAACTGCTTCCCTCTGGAGCTTACTCTCCAAAGTCTTCAGGACACAGGCAGGGAAAGCAGATAGCATTTTCCTGCTGGATTTCTGGTGAGAAATCTTGGTCATATGGTAAGCAGAGGTAACAGTGCCGATGGTGGAAATCAGCTCAGTATTGGACATATTACACAGGTGGAACAAACAGTAGTGCAGGAAATAAATAAAAGTGGAGTCAGAGATGATGCCACTTCTCTGATGTAAGCAATTGGAAAACCAAATCACCATCAACTGAAATGGCAAAAAGTATTAAGCAAGAAAGCAGAAGGAGCTGAGGTTTTCACAGGTTAAATTTGAGATGTTTCTGTCACACCCAAGGGGAGATGTATCACGAATCCGATGTATCATACATCTGATTTAACAAGCCAAGTTAAACCAAACAATTTGAAGTGATGATATAAATTAGAAAATCATTGACATATGATTTTTACTCGGAATTAGATAAGATCATCAGAGAATATAGCATAATTGGGTTAACATATGAGAACCAATGAGATTAAAAGACTTAAAGCAAAGGAAGTAACTGAGGTGGGAATAAACTAAGTTAGAAAACAAATGAAATATCTGAGTGGAAGGAAAAAAAGTGAAATCACAATGGTATTCTTGAAGCCAAAAGAAAGGGATTCCAGAAGGATAGCTGTGTCAAATACTGTTAAGAATTCAAGCAATACAACAGTGAAACTAACCACTGGATAAAGCAATAAATATGAAGGCCAATGGTGTTCTTTACAAAAGTAGTTACAGTGGAGAGATAAAAGCAAAACTTGATTGTAATGAATTGGAAAAAAATAAAAAGGAATTATACGTAGAAATACACAAGTTTTTTAAGAATTGGACTAGGGCAAGAGCAGAGAAAAGGTTCATTAAATGCAAGAGGAAAGGGATTCATGCAAAAGGCTTTGTTCTATTGCCTTTCTTTTTAAGGATGAAAGGTTTGTATATGGATGCCTAATATCCAAAAAAGAAGAAAAAAATCAATAATCAGGACAGACTTCAGTACACTGTCACATGAGCCCAATCTGGCCTATTACCTGTTTGTTTTTTTTTTTTTTACAACTTATGAACTAAGACTGACTTTACCTCTAAATGACTTAAAAGAAGAAGACTGATATTCAATGACCTATAAGAATTATGTCAAGTCCAAATCCCAGTGCTCACAAATAAAGCTTTACTGAACAGAATTATGTCCAAAGCGCAAATGTCTTTAGTTGCTTCTGGGTAACAACAGAGCTGAGCTCTGACAAAGAGCACGTGTAACTGTCTGGCTAACTCCCACCCCTGGTCATTTCCCTAGGAATCACCCTGACACAGCTGTAACTTGAAGGCACTAAAAGTCCCACACATTTTGCCTTGTTGTAGTACCATTTTTTAAATTACTAGTGCATATGTCCAAAGAAAGAAGATAAATGAATTCCAGCTATCATACTCTAAGAGCCAGTAGAGTGTAATTCTTTTGTTATTGAATTAGATAGTAAAGCCTTTTGTTTATTTTGCAGTAATACTATAACCATGCTAAAAGAGTATAGTATATATCATCAAAGCATTACCAACTTACAGAAAAGGAACAGTTAAAATAAAAAACCCAAATAGCAGTATCCCCTACCTCACAGCAAAATCTATTCTCGAAACGTAAAAATGAAAATAAGGCAAGATTGTTAGACTTGCCAAAGTAAGTTTTGAATTGGTGTTTGTTTGACAAGCAAATGACATTACTTATAAATTGTTAATTTAAATATAGCATCAGCCAAGGTATGTTTAAATTAGTCTTTAGGTAAGAGCATTGCTTAAAGAATTGAGGAATCTGAAAGAACATTAATAACCAATCCTAATATAAGCCACATATTTTCTCAAGTTGCTTTCCTTGCCTTTTTACATATCATCAAATACACAGATGCTGTTTATTATTGCTTACATAAGGATTTAACAAAATGACAAAAATTACTCTCTCTCTCTGAATAGTCTTCTAGGAATAGCCTTTGGCAAAAATTTAAGAATTTTAGTCAATTTACATTGAGTTAAAGATCAAAAAAGTTTGTTTTATTTAAAGAAATATCTTTACCTTTTCAGTGAAACAATACTTTGGGAAAAAATATTAAAATACCAAGATCAGATAATTAAGTCTCATCCAAATTTATAAAAGTTTCTGCAAACACTAAATTCACTTGAAAATGAATTGAGTCTTGACAAGTTAATAGAGAGAAACTAAATTATTTGTAAAGTAAATGATTTAAATTTAATGAATATTCTAAACAAAAATATGAAGTTAAGTTTTTTTAATTTTTTTAAAATTTTTTATTTGAAAGTCAACACAAACAGGAGGAGAGAAAGAGAGGAAAATCTTCTGCCCATTGATTCACTCCCCAGGTGGCTGCCATGGCTGGAACTGAGCCATTCCAAAGCCAGGAACCAGGAGCCTCTTTCAGGTCCCCCACTCAGGTGTAGCATC
Source organism: Ochotona princeps (assembly GCF_030435755.1). NCBI lineage: Eukaryota > Metazoa > Chordata > Mammalia > Lagomorpha > Ochotonidae > Ochotona > Ochotona princeps. The sequence goes on from NC_080832.1 coordinate 38,451,976, forward strand.
CCAAGGCTATGGGCCATCCTCAACTGCTTTCCCAGGCCACAAGCAGGAAACTGAAGGGAAAGCGGCACAGCCAGGATTAGAACTGGTGCCCATGGGGGACCTGGCGTGTGCAAGGTGAAGATTTTAGCCTCTATGCTACCAGACCAGGGCCCTGAAGTTAACTTTTAAAGTTAGTTTAAGTTCTTTTTTTTTTTTTATCAAATCGTGCTGTAAACACTTAAAACACTACAGTACTTCTACTTCATAACTTATACTAATAATTGCTCCCATCATTATCCATGAGTCTAAGGGCAGAAACTGAAAATGCAAAAAGAACGATCTTTGGGATCTCAGGAACTGCAATCAAGAGATCTGAGATCAGATAGCTCTGATTATTGGAAAGCAGCAGGGCCAACTGACTGATAGAAGATAAAGAAAAGTCTATATAAGCAGGACACAAAGACGTACAAAACTTATTGATACGTATTTTCAACCTTTGCTTGCAAAGTATTTGTCCAAGTGGTCTAGTATTTCCCATCCTTATAGTCAAAGGTTGGAAGTGACCAAAGCCCACATTCCCAGGCATCGGCTGCAAGTTTGCCTAAGTTCTACACGCCCCTCAACACACTCCCAACTCCATTTTTCAAAACTCTTTCATCATTGGTTTCATTTGAATTTTCTTTCTAAATCTTTAATTGGGAAATGTTTTAAATTCAGCAAATAGTAACTGTTCTCTAACTTTTTTCCAGCAGTGTTCTATGGAGAAAAAAACTGAGAAGCCAATCATGAAGAAAATGTACAGTTTATAGTCTTTTGAAATCTAGGTAGCACAGACAGAACAAATGGAAACACAGGACAAATCTGTTTTAAAGATAAATATCATATTTTTTTCATAAATTAAAAAAATTCAGGGCTTGGCAGCATGGCCTAGTGGCTAAGGTCCTCGCCTTGATCCCATATGGCCGCTGGTTCTAATCCCGGCAGCTCCGCTTCCTCTCTATCTCTCCTCCTCTCAGTATATCTGACTTTGTAATAAAAATAAAATAAATCTTAAAAAAATTAATCTTTAAAAAAAAAAAAATTTCAACATTTTATTACCTGCAGTTGAAATACCACTGTTTTTATGATCAATACAGACTGCAGTCAGAGGAAACATTTCAGGACTCCATGAAATAAATCAAGTATGGAAAGAGAAGTAATTCAATAACACAGCATAAATTCAACAAAGCAGATCTTTGTTAGTTATTTTATTGCTGTACTCACTAAAAACAAAGGAAAGAACAGCCACAATCAAAATAAAACCATTGTAGGATTAAGCCATAACCCCAGGGCCTATGCCATTGAAGGTAAAGGAAGAGGAACTTGGACTGGAAGAGAAGACAGCTACAAAAAAAAAAAAAAAAAAAAGACAGGAATATGCATGTAACTAAATAGGAATTAACTGGGAAAGCAAACAGTTAGCCAGAACTATTTAGCAAAGTAAAGACAAAAACTAAATAGAATTGCCAAACCTCTAAATAGAATTGCCAAAAACTCTAAAATCCTCTCAAGGTCAAGGTTGGCCAGCCGGGCTTCTATCAGTGGGAAGGGGCAGATGAGAGTTCCTATTTGTTTTAAAAAATGCTGTAAGCAAAATGCTTAGCATGCAAAAAGAAGAGGGAGAGGGAGGAGGAGAAGAGGCTGTAAAGCCTGCATGACTTTTTGCTGTAGCAAAGGCAATGCGAATTCTAGCATCTACTTCTTAAAAAAAAAAAAAAAAAAAAGGTATTTTATTTGGATAGTCAGATATATAGACAGGAAGAAAGAAAGATTCAGATGGGCACCAGTTCTAATCCTGGCTGTGCCGCTTTCCCTTCAGTTCCCTGCTTGTGGCCTGGGAAAACAGTTGAGGATGGCCCATAGCCTTGGGGTCCTACACCTGAGTGGGGGACCTGAAAGAGGCTCCTGGTTCCTGGCTTTGGAATGGCTCAGTTCCAGCCATTGCAGCCACCTGGGGAGTGAAAGACAGAGAGGAAGATTTTCCTTCTGATGATTCACTCCCCAAGTGGCCACAACAGCTGGAGCTGAGCAAATCTGAAATTAGGAGCTAGGAGCTTCTTCCAGGTCTCCCATGTGGGTGCAGGGTCCCAAGGCTTTGGGTCATCCTGCTTTTCCAGGTCACAAGCAGGGAGCTGGATGGGAAGTGGGGCTGCTGGGATTAGAACCAGCGCCCATCTGGGCTCCCAGCAAATGCAAAGTGAGGACTTTAGCATTAAACACTAAGAAAAACACAACAAAAAGCTTACAAAAGCAAAGGTTATTTTGGTTAATTCAAACTACACCTGAACTATATCTACTCAACCGGAAATGACTATACTTAGGTTTTCAAAAATAAAGATCAGTAAATATCTTTTGTGATACAAACAGCTTCCATAACTTGAAAGATAGTATGTATATACCCCGTAGGTACATGTGTATATATATATATATATCATACAGTTTTATAAACAATGTTCTTACATACATACTCTATAAGCTATGTACATACAAACATAAAGAACCAACACATTCAGACACAAAATATATTTTTGTTTATTTTTAGGAGCCCATTATTTTCATAGTGCTTCACTCAGAAGCAGTCTTGACAAGGAAAAAATAACAAAAATGGAGAAAACAAAAACAATGAATAATGCATTAAATCAGTTACAAATAATATTAAATGAGAACTGAAGGGCTTGCCCATTTCCATTCCCACCAGAGACATCTCTGACAAAAGACTGAAAATCATTTATTCTACTAAGGCCATATTTACTTTAAAAGCAGGTGTTAAACCTATTGGTTTAGACTCTAGTCACAAAACCTGCATCACAATATCTTTCAATGTCTCACAAGGTCTCCTACCTCCGGCTGACTCTGGGAGGCAAAATTAATGGTTCAGGTACCCGGGTCCCATCACCCTCAGTGGGTTCAGCTCAGCCCAACCACTGTGGGCACAGGGAAAATAAATCAGCAGGTGTGAGAGTGCACTTTCTCTTTTTCTGTGTCTGTTACTGTCTCTCAAATAATTTTTCAAAAAGTGTATATGTAAGTTACTTCTGGTTTTATCCAATAGCTCTACTCAGAGAAATAATCTAATAATGAACTGAACTTGGGACATTTGGGGAAAACATTCATTTTTCCAGTTATAAATTGTTTAGCAACTAGGGGGAACAGCTGTGGTGATGCTACCTGTCACATAGCTCAGAGCTACTGAGCTTCACGAACACTGAGGATGGTCAGACACGTGAGGAAACAAGGCAAGCGGCAATACCACAAAGGGGAAACCATTGTCAGACAGCCTGTAATTGGCATCTGGATCTCACAGCACAGGTAATTCTGAGCAAAAGCTTAGAAAGATTTAAAATGGGATTAGTTATTCACATGAACCACTAAGCCCCAAATTTAGTTACCTGAGCCAGAAAAAAAAAAAAAAGCATTACGTCCCTTTGTGTCAGGTAGCAGGATCCTCCACCTGCTGCATGTAACAGATACACTTCTGGAAACCCAAACAGTTACTAACTTAAGGATACATTAGTCAAGTAATAAAATCCCCCACAGTAAAATATTATAAATAGTAAGAAAACACTGCTATTGGACCATTTCAACAAATACAACCAGGTTGGTTAAGACTACGGTGTAATTAGATACAGTATAATTTTATACAGAATATGCCTGGAACACCAAAACTCTGTTACCACTGATTTTATTCTGAAAGATATTTTTTTAATATGTTTTTATTTTGAATCCTGAATTATGTGGTACAATTTCATATAGGCTGGGGTTCTCCCTCAAACTCCCACCCCAAAACAGATTTTCCCCATTTTACTACTATAGTGTGGTCCTTCATAAGGAATCGTAACTCTATTAGTCTCCTATTTGTGTACCCCGACATTGTTGGTACAATGTCAGGCAGTCCAGCATCCCATTGCCTACACGTGTCCAACAGTTTCACTGGGAATCTATCTCTGAAAGATATTCTTAACCTTTTAAAAAATAACATTGTAACCACCATTAAAAGTGAAATTTTTATATACTAGAAAGGAACTGATATTAGAAGATAAATTTAAGTGTTGTGAATCAGAAATATTAGAAGCTCATTTGAACATATTTCAATTATAACAATATTACATAAAATACTTAAATTCAATAAAGAATATATTTTATGAGCTTTGCTTAAAATTAACTGAATTTTAATTATTAAATTATTTCAAGATAAAAGGAAAAAATAATAGCATACTATATTTATATAATTGACTGGAAATATGAAATAACTGACAAGACACAAAATTTTAAAAAATGAAAAGATTGAAATTCTGACTCAGAAGCTTTACCACCTAAATTCACAACATCCCTGATTTTATTCTGAAGCAATGCGGTGCCCATCCCACCATCACCACCAACACCAACACCACCCCGCCAAAAAAAAAACACAAAACATGGGCGTCTGTATCCTTTTCTCTTCAATATGAGCATCCATGTAACAGCTTTGCTCAAGTGTTGCAAGTGACGGGCAGGGACCTCCAAGCTAGAGCAGAAAGGCCAATTCAGCTTTTACTTCGGCTCCGGCTCCATCCCAACTCTATGGAAGAAGCCAGCCTCTACATAAGGAGCCACCAGAATCTGCTGCCAGCCAAAACTGAGCAGGTACAACCCATGAGAAACTCACAAGTGAAATGACCAGCTGAGCCTCTCACAAATTCCTGACTCACAGTGTTAAGATCAAAATAAAATAGTTATCTTAAGCCCCTGGGTTCTGGAAGAATTTATTGAGGAGGCAGAGCAACCAGAATGGGGTTGCTATCATTCCTTAAAAAACCCTCTATTGATAGGAAGGACATTACAGAATAAAGATAAGCTATAGTATTTTGATGTATTCAAAACTTAATTATATTTTGGAATATGAAGTCAAAAGTTTAAGATTCCTATATTTCCCTTTATTCTACCTATATAAACATATTACAGTTTATCTTCCATCATTTATTCAGTCTTTTTTTAAAAAGATTTATTTTATTTTTATAGATATACAGAGAGAAGGAGAGACAGAGAGGAAGATCTTCTGTCCGATGATTCACTCCCCAAGTGACTGCAATGGCCAGTGCTATGCCGATCCGAAGCCAGGAGCCAGGAACTTCCTCCAGGTCTCCCATGGGGGTGCAGGGTCCCAAGGCTTCAGCTGCCCTGCACTGCTTTCCCAGGCCACAGGCAGGGAGCTGATGGAAAGTGGAGCTGCCGGGATTAGAACCAGTGTCCAAATGGGATCCGGGTACTTCAAGGCGATGACTTTAGCTGCTAGGCCACCGTGTTGGGCCCCATTTATTCAGTCTTTAACAAATATTTCTGAGCACATGCTCTGATCTGGATTCTGTAGTAAATGATTGGAAAGCAGCTCAAAATATCTTAAAGAATCAAACATCCAATCATCACACAGATATTTAATTACAAAGGGGATACATGGGCTAAAGTTCTCACCTTGAACACACTGGGACTCTATCTAGCCACTGGTTCTAATCCCAGCAGCCCCTCTTCTTGTCCAGCTCTGTGCGTGTGGCCTGGGAAAGCAGTTGAGGAGAGCCCAAAGCCTTGGGACCCTGTACCTGCATGGGAGACCCAGAAGAAACTCTGGGCTCCTAACTTCAGATTGTCTCAGCACCAGCCATTGCAGCCGCTTGGGGAGTGTATCAATGGATGGAAGAATTTCCTCTCTGTCTCTCCTCCTTTCTGTATATCTGACTTTGCAATAAAAATAAATAAATCTTTAAAAAAGGGGGGGATACATGCAAACGCAGCAAAGGAAAATGAGCTCTAAATGTAGGACTGATTCAACCTGGATACCTCAAGACAGAAACTCAGTAGCACGGCTGGCAAGAGGAACGCTGCACTGAGAGAAAAGGCCAGAAGGCCGAACCTTAACAGCAGTATTATGAAAGGTAAGGTAAAGTAATAGGAAAGGCTTGCAGATTTTTAAGCAAGATAATGAAATACTGAAATTTTAATTTTAAGATAGTCTGGCTATTCATTCCAAAGATTTACATATATATAACATGAGTCACCAGTCTATTATTTGAGGAATAAATACAAAGCCCATTCCATACAAACTTATTTTATGCCTACAATACACAAAGAACTAGGACATTAATGAGGAAAAAAAAGGATTGATAATGTCTTTACGTGCATCGGGCTCTATATTAGTCACTGGAGAACAGAGAATCAGGCAAGTACAGAACAATCTTTCAGGGGCCGGGTGTGATGGCTCAGTGGCTAAATCCTCGCCTCACACATGCTGGGATCCCACACAGGCACAGGTTTGTATGCCAGCTGCTCTGCTTCCCTTCCAGCTCCCTGCTTCTGGCTTAGGAAAGCAGTAGAGGATGGCCCAAAGCCTTGGAACCCTGCACTCACGTAGGAGACCTAGAGAAACTCCTGGATCCAGGCTTTGGATCTGCTCAGCTCACAGGGCAATAAATCTCACAGGGCAAATATCTAGCCTGAGATCACAAGAATGAGTAGGTGGGAAAGAGGCAAACGGAACTGAAGCAGCATGGAAATAAAGAGGATCTCCCTAACACTGAACTTCATGTCATCAAAAACAAACATGCGTAACAAGAGGCATATGGAATATTCAAAGAACAAAAAGAAGTCTAACCTGGCTATAAACTTAAGAAAATATCTGATAAGAAACAAAGCTTGGTGAGGGACACAGGGGTCATATAACTGAGAAACATGTAAACACTACTCTGATTTAACTTCTGTTCTAAAAGCAGTATGTTGATGTTGAAAGGTTAAGAAGCCTGCTAAAACCAGTCTTGCATTGTTCATTCCCATACAATGGTTCACTTCCAAATACCTTCATCAGCCAGAAAGGGATGAGACCAAAGCCAGCAGAGAGGAACTCAATCCAAATCTCCAATGTGGGAACCTATGTACTTGAGCTAGTACTTGCTGCCTCCCAGGGAACAGAATGGCATGAAGCTGGACTCCAGAACCAGAGACATGATTCAAACTTAGACACTCCAGTGAGACACGGGCATCACGACTATGAACCGCTAGGCTAAATACTGAGTATTGGCAGTTTATGAAAAACCCCCAGCCATAGTGTGGAGGGCAGGACTAGGAGCAGGCTGTTAGAATGCCGGAGAGAGTGGAGGCATGGAGAAAAGCAAGAATACTGTAGGATGCAGAATTAAAAGGAACTGTTAAGAGGAAGGAAAAGAGGGGAAAAAAATTCAATGATGACCCTCAAGCTTCTGACCTTGAAACAATTGACAGAAACAAAGAAATCCAAAAGAGAAGCAAAACTTCGCAGGTCTAGGAAGAAAGAGTCCTAAAGAGTCGAGTTAAAGGTGTCCATAAATGGTACACCCAACAAGAGATGAGTATGACACGTGAAGAGAGTAATTAGGGGATACAGATAAGTGGGATCCTACAGCTTTACTTAAAATCAAGAAAATAAACATGATGGCTCTACCACAGTATTAAAGAGGCTGGGGGAAATGAAAGAACTACACAGATGCTAATAACAATAGATAGCAAAATAAAAGAAACTCCACCAGAAATAAGATATGGGTAGAAAATGGAAAAAACACGTTAGTATGCTCTTATTAAAACACTTAACACATCACAGCTTTTCAAAGTCACATCATAGTCACATCATAGCTTTTCAAAACCAAAGTTGTCTTGCTTTTCTTACATGGAGATGATGCTGAGTGTGGTCTAAACCTCTCCCTGAAAATAGGTTTGGCTAAATGCCTGCCACTTCCTCAATGCATGTTAGATGAGTTTCTTCTCCCTCTTAGGCGGGAAGACTTGCTAGTCTGTACAACAGAGATACTAATTCAAAAGAGAAAGAAAACTATTTCATTTGCAGAATACAAAAGACCACAGGTGTTAGAGCTAAAGGGACTTGGCAGTGCGGTAAGGCAAGTTAAACCACTGCTGAAGATGCTGGCATCCCATAACAGAGTGCCGGTTCAAGTCCTGGCTGCCCCAATTCCTATCAAGCATTTCTGCTAAGATGTCTGCTGGGAAGACAGTGGAAAATGGCCCTTCTCTGGAGGTCTCTGTCACCCATGTGGGAGATCCTGATGGAGTTCCTGGTTGGCAGCCTTGATCTGGTACAGACCTGGCTGTGGCAGGTATCTGAAGAATAAACAGCAGATGGAAGAGCTCTCTGTCACTGTACCTTTCAAATACATAAATCTTAAGGGAACAAATACCACCTTTGCCATTTCCTAGTTGTGGGACTTGGGCGTGTCACTCAGTCTCTAACCTTGGGCTTCCTCATACAACACCCTACTACAGTACAAATGAAGCTTTTCACTGTCCTCTTGAAATCAGAAAGCCAACCACACAGCCTCTAATAAAAACACCTCTACTTGTGGTCACCAAATAACCTCCTTTTGGGAAAATCAAATTGGCGCTTTCAGTCCTCATTCTGCCAGAATGTGGAAGCTTTAGACACAGAAGACAACACCCATTCCTTTAAAATACCACCTCAATTGGGATTCTAGATAATATCACTGTATTTCAGTTTCTCTTATCTGACAGGCTCACTCCTTTTCAAACTTCCCTCAGGTTCTATCATGTGCCCCATATTTGTAAACACTTGATAAGTTCACACTCAGTCACACTCCTCCTCCCTTCTGCCATCCTTACATTATCAATACACAGTTTCCCATCTTTTGCTCAGACCTCTCTTCTGAATTGCTAACACCAACTGCCTACAACATGGATTCATGGATGTCTAAACATTTATAACCTAGCATTTCAAGCTTTTCATTCTCCCAAATCCTGGTCTTTCCTCAGTAGTTCTCATTTTATTACAGAGCAACCCCATTCTGCCTAATTGCCTGTGCTCAAAACCTGCTCATCCCACATCAAATCATCAGCCAATTTTGTCATCTCTGTCTTCATATCAACTTCAAACTTTGAACAGTTTGATCCTTCCCTACCATCCCAGTTGGAGCGATACTCTGTCTCCTTGGGGTTATTGCCCGAGTTTCCTAACTGGTCTCTCCACTTGCGCTCTTAACATCTGAACCCCTAGACTGCATTCTCCATAAAGACACACAGGAGTTACTCTGCTGCTTAGTAATGCAGACAGCTTCCCACTGCACTTGGAGAAAATGCAAACCGCAGCTTAAAGGCCCTGGCCAGTCACATTCTTACCACTCTCTACCTTATTCCCAGGGATCTCTGCTTGCCATTTCTGGAACATCTTCAACCCTGCTCCTGGCTCTGAAACTCTATATTCACATGGTTTCTCCCTCACTGCCATCATGAAAGTTTTGTTCAGAAGTCACCTGGTAAAATTACGAACTGCTCCAAATCATAAACATATCCAGGACACTCTCACCCCACTGTCTATGACCCTTCCCTTGCTTCTCATCCATACCCTCACAGTCTACTAAGATGTTAACTTCTTTCATTTCCTGTCTCCTCCTCACCGCAATAGGAAATTTCATGAAGTCAGAAGCTTTATATTTTTAATTCCTTATATCTTAAGTCAAATCAGTAACTGGTTTGTAATAAGTAGCTAAAAGGTAAGTTCATTAAAATTAAATAATTAAATCACTAAAAATTAAATAATTAAAATGTGTATGAATGTTTAGAACATAGATGTTCTGTGAGTAATTGTTCTTATAATGTAGATTCTTAAAATTTTATATGCCCAGCAGCCCACGGGGTGGGGTGTAGCAGGGCCTAGGTTTGGCGGCCCAGGGCACCAATGGTGCCTTGCAAAGGCCACAGGCTGCCCATCAGCAGGGTGGTTCACTTGTCAGGGTTAGGAGTCCTGGAGGATAGCATAGGTGGGGCATGTAGGGACCTAGGGGCTCAAGTCCAGGATTGGTGGCCTGAATGTAGAGTGCATGTGTCAGAAGTGGGCCTCCTCAGTGGAATAGATGGAACAGCATGCTCAGATGCACATGGAGGATGTGGCAGTCCACTGGGACCTGCAGAGAATATCTGGTAACACAGCAGAAAAAAGAGAACAGAACAAATTGGACAACTCCCTTTGCCAAGCACTGACAGCAAATATCTGGGTGAATGGAGACTGTAAGGTGGACTATGTCAGCCAGTGGACCTTAGAAGGATTTCCTCATCCCCAGATGGACGAGATCAACTACATCTCAGAACTACAGAAACCACTTAAGCAGACCCCTCAGAACACGCTCCACACTGGGGACCCGAGGTTGATATCAGGTGGCCATTCCCCATCCCCAAGTACTGGAATGGTTGGGAGGCTGAGTGCAGCTTCTCCATTTGTCTGCCTCCTGCCCCAAGATACAGGAGGAAGAAAAAAAAATTGAAAATAGTGATCTTAAACACTTTACCCTAACCCTTGATCCTTTCCACCCTGATCAACTATGTTAAAAAAATATAATTAATTTTTTAAAAAATTGAAAAGAAACAAGTGAATGTCAATAAACTAAACAATTTTATTTATTGTGACTTTACCACATCACAAATATATTTAAATTTTTGCTTTGCTTTGTTTTGATGGGGCCAGGCACAATGGCTCAACTGGCTAATCCTCCACTCCCAAGAGCCAGTATTTCACCTGGGCTCCGGTTTGTATCCTGGCTGCTCCACTTCTAATCCAGCACCTTGTTGTAGCCTGGGAAAGCAGTGGAGGATGGTCCAAGTTCTTGGGACCTTGCACCCATGTGGAAGATCCAGAAGAGGCTTCTGGCTCCTGGCACCTAGCTTTGGATTGGCTCATCTCTGGCCATTGTGATCATTTGGAGAGCGAACCAGGAGATGGAAGATCTTTCTCTTGTCTTGTTTCTCTGTAAATCTGCCTTTTCAATGAAAATAAATTAGTCTTTAAAAATGTATTTGCAAGGCACAGAGTTACAGAGAGACTAAAAGATAGGGAAAGAACTTCCATCTACTGGGTCACTCCCCAAACAGCCTCAACAGCAAGGACAGGGCCAGGCCAAGCCAGGAGTCAGGAGCTTCCTTCAGATCTGTCATGTGCGTACAGGAGCACAGCCACTCAGCCTGCCCTTCACTGCTTTTCAAGGTACATCAGCCAGAAGCTGGATCAGAAGTTGGCTAAGACACTAAGACATGACAGCATTCGTATGCGATGTCAGCATGACAGGCAACGGCTTAACCCAGTACACTACAATGCCGGATCTGATTATATTTTATAGTAAGCAAAGGCAGTAAATATTTTGAAAGAAGCAGGATATTAATATTCCATTTTCAAACCACTGGAACATACTCTAAGAAGTATACTCAGAGATAAGTAATGGACAGATTTATTATTATGGATTAAGCATATTAGGGGGACTAATAATGTGCTTAATAAAATGTCAGCTGTTATCCAAAAATTGACATAATAAAAATTTCCTGTGGATGAAATGGAGGAAATCCACAGGTAATCTTGGTACTTTAAAAAAAGACTATATATGTCACAATATAAATCTAGGAAAAAACACTATCAATAAGATTATAAGATGGTACTTATAGGGTATTTAATATACGTATAGACCAGATCATGGCCTTGGCTTACAGGTACCCAACAAATATTTGGTAAATGGCAAACACACAAACACACACAAAATGAATAAGCTAATTATTTGTTAAAAAGAAATGACCGCATGTACTTCTCTGCATTTCTCATCACAAACTCTTAGAAAAAGCAAAGTTCAAGTTCAATTGAACTCCTTGATACATTCCTCATATCAGGAGTCAAATAAAGCCTTCAAGGACAAAAACTGAGCTCTACTCTGGGAGAAAAAAAAAAAATCACACTCTGAAGGTATCAGTTGACGCCTCAGGTCAGTAGAGCTTGTAATGTAATTTGAGATCCTGAAGGCAGTGGAGCACCTTCTCTTGACAGCTGGCAGGAAACAGAAATACTCCTGCAGCAGGAGGCCCAGGTCCTGCTGGCCAGGGATCTGCATTTGACAGCGGATTCCTCCGTAGAAATCAAATGCCAATTACAACCTGATTTTGAACAGTGAAGGAACAAAGATAAATTATTAAAGAGAAACAAAGTAAAGAGAAAGGGAAAAGAGTGGCTTGAGTCAGTAAAACATAAAAGCATATAATACTACTATACAACATAAATACATGCATAAGCACACACACGCATATACATTTTGTTCATCAAAGCGTAAGCTTACCTAAGTCTTAATCGTCACTTTTAAATTTATCGTGTGACTTCAAAATGGATTTCAGTCTCATTCTTCACACTTTTCAGAGCTACCAAAGTCACACCTGGCATCACAGGTTCTCTAAGTTCACCTTTGTGAAGACAACTGTGTTCAAACCCCACATTGAATGCAATGATTTCTAAAAATAATCAGGTTGCATTAAAGCTTGAAAGAAAAAAAAAAGCTGCACTTTTACCCATGAAGACTGGACGACTCCAAACTCAATAATGAAGAATAGAAGCTTCTGACTGGGGTCACTGCTTTTGGGGGTGACTGCAGCAGACAGTCATTCTGGGACATTACCATAGAGCAGCTGTTTGGTTCGCAATCTGCAGAAGAAATGTGTTGCTTGTCTCTATTAATACCCGTTGGGCAGGTGCATGCATTCCAAGTCATATGCATCTGCCAACCCCTAGCACTTTTGAGCAGAGTGGTGAAAGCCACAACAGCTGTTTTAGCAAGCACTTCAGCAAACTCAGTTCTCTCTTTCTCTACAGTACTAAATAGTAATACTTCATTTTTACAACAGTTTTTTCCAGCCTAAGCCAAAATCATAAAGGAAAGATATGTGGAAGATTTTGGAAATGAGCCTTACACCAATCTATGAAACAAAGAAAACAACAGATAACATTTCTTCCTAGGAAAATGTGAACCAGGGCAAAGCAGCTGAGAAGGTCAACACTAGGGTTCAGGGCACAGCAGGAGAGAGCAGATTTCTCTTACAACATATGCTTTAGCCATATTCATACATGCATATGTCGATGGCTACGGAATGTATCTCTAAAACATACGTACCAAGGCAGTAAAAGCCAGTGTAAATCCTTCTGTCCTGCTACTGTTGTCCGGCCCCTAAATCAGATGACAGAATTACAGTCCCTTGGCTCAACCTTTCACCATGGCAACCAGAAACTGGAGGGTACTTGTAAAGTCACTCCATTAAGAAGGGTCCCTTCAGGAGAGAGGAGTTCATGTTGGAAGATGAGGCTATTCTTTTGTTTGTTTGTTTTCAAAGATTTATTCTTACTGAACCGTCAGATACGCAGACAGGAGAAGAGACAGAGAGGGAAATCTTCCATCCCATGATTCACTCCCCAAGTTCCTGCAATGGCTGGTGCTGCGCCGATCTGAACCCAGGAGCCAGGAACTTCCTCCAGGTCTCCCACACGGTGCAGGATCCCAAGGCTTTGGGCCATTCTCTACTGCTTTCCCAGGCCATAAGCAGGGAGATGGGGCAATCAGGATTAGAATCAGTGCCCATTTGGGATCCCAGCGTGTTCAAGGTGAGGACTTCAGCCACTAGTCCATTGTAACGGGCCCTAGGTTATTCTTCTATCATAGTATAGCGCTGTTTGACTTGCTGATTCATCTGCTGGGTATGTCCTAAAACATTCATTACACCTGCTCACTGGCCTTTGCCACATATTGAGCCCTTCGTTACTCACAGAAATAAACTGAACTAAAAATCCATATTCCTGTCTTGAGTTTATATCTTCTTTCACAGAACTCAGTATCTTCTTTTGGAAGAATGTTGATTTAACCAGGCAATATTCCAGCTCACATTTAATATGCATTTTTGATGTCTGCATAAAATGCTTAATAGGAATTCTGTTCTATTTTTCCAATGTTAAATACTGCACTAAGCACGTATATACTGGCACAAATTCCAAAAAATGGTCAAAAAATCATATATATCATTTCAAATATCTCATTCTGCTTCAAAAGACCTTCAGAGCCCAAAAATTCAGGCTTAATAATTTGCTTCTGTCATACCTAGATATAACCCAAGCCTATATTTTTGTGCAATCGAAAAATATCTTCGTATATGCTGGAAGTTTACATAAGTTCTTTAAATCTAATAACAAGTTTACGCAACACATTAATTTTGTTGGCTTTTAGTATTCACCTTTTGTCATATATAAAGAAGCTGAGAGTAGAACTGAGAATACCACTTCTTAGCATGGTTTCTGGGACAATTTTCATAAATCCAATAACTACTAGCTGTACATCTGTTTATATTCAGACCATGTAATACATGCTCAAGATACAGAAGTAAACAAAGCGTGTGAAAATTGCTATCTTTATGGAACGTAATTACTTAAGTACAAGGCAGACTCAGTTGGTATTATGGCCAAAATAAAATACACTTTCGAAAGGGTGTCATTTTCAAATAGAGCCTGAAGAAGGGGGCAGAGAGGTTGCTAGCAACAAACAAGGAAGACTAAACAGAAGAATATTCCAGGCAGAACAAACATCAAGTGTAAGAGGCCTGAGGCAGAACCATGCCTGCACACAAGACTCACCATTTTGTGATTAACTAATGTATATTTTTTCCGTTATTGAAAGTTTTATCAAACACTTTGGAAAAACGTCAGGACATCCAAGCATACATGTCGCAGACAAGCTAAAGTTATGATGACACTTCAAAAGAGTGTTTCATGGTCAGGTATTGCATTTGGACTCAGCTTGTTCTCATCACACTCACACAAATTAAAAAGAAAGAGGAAATTGCTTTGGGAAAAGGACTCACTTTAAGCATATCAAACTGCTAGGCACAGGGCCCTAACCTGCAATGAGCAGCTCCCTAGAACTTTTAAACTCACTGGTATTTGTTAGTCAGGATTTAACAGTAAGTATTGCCTCACACTGCTACTCTGGCTACATCTCATTAACCACTACCTGTATTATTCTGTGTACACCTCTGCTCTCCCAGCCCCAGCGATTTCCTTGGAACAAGGTCCAACCACAGGGTTTGTACATAGACGGCAGCAATGTCTGTTTGATAGGATGTCATAGAAACCGCCACAAGGAACAACAGACATGCCTCCTGTTTTGAGTATCTGTTTGTGGATGAAGCATGAAAGAGACATCATCGCTCATAAGCACTTGGATAACCTCAACGAACTGGGCCAAGTTACTGTTTGTATAACATTCCTTTCTGTCTAAGTTTCCCTTTGCTTTTCCAGTTGCACAGGGTACACACTTCCAAACTAGCCCAAAGCATGGATTAGCCACAAAACACAGAGGCATCACTCCACATGGGAGCTCTCTGAAAGTCCCCTGAGCCAATGTTATTAAACACTATATTTAAACTACGAGAATGTAAGACATTGTCCAGATAGCCTAGCCAGAAAAACAGACATAGAAGGAACAATTTCCAGCACGTGCAAGGTTTCTAGAAGCATCTTGAAAGTATATAAGCAGTGTCCTTGAGGATGGGGCAAGGCTACATGGAAGAGCTGGCACCTGAACACACAGGGTTTTGAAAGATGAATAGGCCTAGCACAATCAAAACACGGGCTCAAAGGGCATTCTGGGTTGTGCAAAAACACACACTGGCAGAACATCCCAGATAGAGAACTGCTGGGGGAGAATGTCTTCACACTTAGTGAAGGAAAGCGGGTCTGCTTCTCACACTTTCCAAGAAAAAAATCCACCAGCTCTCCAAGAAGAGGCCAAGGAAGAAAGTTCCACCACTGCGTGTGTCGTCCAACCTCTCAGCCTCCCCTCAGTTTGTTTTGTACTTTCTGTTCTGTGTCCCTCTTGCAGAAATAAATACTGTGCTGGCTTAAAAACTTCAGGGAAGAAAAGTTATTTCAACCTTGCAGTGGAAAAAAAAAGAAAACGGAGAGTGGGAAGAGCCAAGAAATATATTCAAAATGTACACTTTCCCGGACCAACTATAAGAAACAAAATATAAAAGTCTGATTATTATGGATCCAAAACATTAATCCCAACTCTTTTCCTTAGCCGGCTCTGTCAATATTTATTTTATAGCCACTGTCTGGGAGTTTCTGGGATACCAGGCCAATGAGGCAGCGCGCCCAGGCTTGCCATCTAGTAGGAGAAGCATGCTGAGGGGCAACTCATGGCTTATGGTACACTCTCTCAGCTGCCAAGCAAGGATGCTCAGAGTCGACTTCAGCTCCAGTTATACACAACCACAGTTCAGGCACATGTAGCTGACACGTAGCAGGGACAGGGGAGCCACTGACAGTGCCCCTTCAAAGCTGTGTAGGGGTGAAAACAGGGGAGCACGAAAGGGTTAGAGGAATGGGGTGACGTTACCTGGGAGCTCAGGTAGACCTTGAGGCACTCCTCGCACACAGCCTTTTTGCAGCAGGGCAGGGGCTTGATGGGCTTTTCTTCCAGGCACACCCGGCACATCAGCACCATGAGGGGCGCATAGGGATCGCCCACCCCGCCCAGGCCCGGGTAGGGTGGGGCTCCCAACAGGCTGGGCACAGAGAGCGGCTCCGGCGCCAGGTAGAACTCCAGCTCGATGCTGCCGCCGTCGGGGGACAAGGGATCCGCCAGCAGGGACAGCCGGGGGCTGGG
Source organism: Ochotona princeps (assembly GCF_030435755.1). Taxonomy (NCBI): domain Eukaryota; kingdom Metazoa; phylum Chordata; class Mammalia; order Lagomorpha; family Ochotonidae; genus Ochotona; species Ochotona princeps. Next base: position 38,468,472 of record NC_080832.1, read on the forward strand.
GAAGGAGGAGACAGGGCTGGGGAGCTTCGGCACCGGCGAAGCCCGAGGTGGGGATGCTGGCGACGACAGTGGCTCGGCGACGGGGGCCTCAGGCAGGTCGCTCTCCACACAGTACACAGAGCAGAAGACTTGCCTCTTGGAGGGGGGCGGAGGCCGCTGCCCCAGCACGTCCAGGATCAGTCCTTCGGGGGCTCCCGCTAAGCTGCTGGGGTCCGGCTCCTCGCCGAGGGGCGCCTCCGGCTCTTTATCCTCTCCCTCTTTTCGGTCACCAGCTTCCTCCTCCTGCTTCTGCTCCAGCTGCAGTTGCAAAGTCTGGGGGTTAAGAGGCCCCTGGAGCGCCAGTCCCACGGGCCGCCCCAGTGCTTGACTCTTCCTCCAGTCCGAGGCTCCCCGGCGCCTCGCGGGCTCCGGGGAGTTCGTGTCCGCGCAGCCCCAGTCCCTTCCGCAGCCGCCACCGCCACCGCGGCCACTCGGCTCGGCAGAGGCGGCGTGCGGCCCAGGGGTTCCGGAGCCATCCCCCCTCAGCCGCGGGGGCTCGCGGTGGCCAGCGGCTCCGCCGGCCTGGGCCCGCGCCTCCTGGGGCCCGCCGCCGCCGCTCACGGTGCTCTGCTCTTCGCCCATCGCCGCCGGCGGCCCGCGCCGCCGCTGCCCATCCAGCCGCCGGGACCCCCACCCGGCGCCGGCGGGCAGCGGGGGCAGCGGCTCGGCTCCACTCGCGGCTCCGCTTCTGCTTCCGGGTCCCTCCTCCGGGGCTGGGACTCCCCAGGCTCCCTCAGGGGAGCTCGTGCTCCCGGGCCGCGGTGCGTGGGGAGCCCGGCCCGGTCCGCCGCGCCTCCTATTACTTCTCCGGCGCGGTCGAGCACGGCCTCGGTGGGCGCCGAGGGTCGCTGGCTTCGGGAGCGGGTGCGCCCGCCCCACATGCAGGTCGTGACGGGGCCGCCAGCCCCCGGCGGGGCGGAAGGGTCCTGGGGGGCGGCGGCCGTCAGTCCCGCGCCATCGCCGTTCCCGGCGGCCGGAGTGGCGGCCGCAGGGCGGTGGTCCAAGGGTCGAGGGGGTCTGAGGCGCGCGCCAGGAGGTGCCCGTGCGCCAGAGAGCCGCCTGAACCCCTCGGGGAGTGGCCGGAGCGGGCGACCTCCCTCTGCTTGCGCTTCACCTAGAGCCCCGGCAGCCGCCCCTCACCCCACCCCTTTAGCGCACACCTCCCCACACGTACACACGCGCGCAGGCACCGCGCACACCCTCGCGCGCACTCCCGGGTGGGTGTGAGCTCGGAGCCCAGATGCGCTCCGGTGTCCGGAGTTCTCACTCGGCCTCAACAAAAGCTCTTCGAAATGGGCCGGCTTTCCTTTGGGCTACGCTTCGAGAACTTCCTACAACAAGGCGGAATGTTTGGAGCTGCAGCTACAGATCGCCAGCTGCTCGCGCCGTGGCGCTAAAGAAATAGCGCCGGCCAATTTGCAAAGCGTTGTGTACACTGGACTCTGTTTTCCAGAGAGAGAGACAGGAAGGCTCAGTGAACCCCGCAAACCATGCAGAAGGCTACTTCTACAACCCTTACAAGTGCCGATAAATATCTGAAGTTAAGATTTGGTTCTTTTTCTTTCTCAGGAAGTGTTTTGTTTTTCTTTTAATTCTTTTACAGGAGTGACACACCACACGGTCTAAGGTGGCCTGTGTAATTAAGCAACTGGATTATTGGTGGAAATAATGGAGAGTTTCATTAGCATAGCCATATTCTCGCCCCCTCCCAACTGTTTCCAAGACAACAATTATATCTGAGCCAGAACTTAATTATGTGTTAATCTATCTTTATTTTACAGGAAGTGTTAGTCACCCAGACAGTGTGATGTGTTTTAGTGCCCTAAAGCCAATGAAAACATTTTTGGGAAATCACCCCCTGATTCTTTTTATCTTGAGAGGGAATTCAATTTACACATTCGAGGAATGGGAAGGAACTGTAAAGTGTGTAGGATGGTTTGTATCTTGAAGTTGGTATTGTCATTATTGGGTTATTCTAAAATATTATCCAGGTCAGCTGTAAATACGGTAAAGGTGATTGTACACCAAAGGCCATCGCCAGTCTGAGGTGCCATTGAACCCCAGAGGGCGGCGTTTGATCAGCCTGAATGCCCTGTCTTTTATCTCTGATTAGAAAATGGAAAATTCTTATTTTGAAGTTTAAATGCTATTCAGGGATTTGTTTTTCCGTCTTAGCTAAATGATTTCCTGGTAACTGGTATTTCCAGCTGATCCCCACTGGCGAGTATGCTACTCTTTCCAAAGAGATGGGAAAGTCACCCACTGTCTGGAAGCAATAGATAAGGGATAAGACAGTCACCAGGAAAAAATGTGAAACACATAAACCCCAGCATCTATAGGAATCAAACCTCTCAAGGTTCTTCCATGATTCTTGAAGCCCCTCCCCACACACATTTGTTACTGCTACTCTCTTTTTCCTTCATTTTGTTCCCTGTTAGATTTTCCTGCATCCTGGAAGTGGCTTTCTTTGACATCAAACCAGCTAGGTGTCATGGCTGGAACTCCCGAAATGACTCACGCTCTGTTGTTTGTACATGTTTTCATTGCTGTAACTTCTCAGTGGGATTCACCTGGCTTTCGTGAAAACACAGCCGTATTTGTTTCTGTATCTGCACTCAACACGTACACACTCAGACCTGCTTGCATCACTGAACCAGCAGCCCTTGAATTCTGCCAGAGACCAATGGGTCCCCAGCACTATAGAAGTCAATTAAAAATGCAGGTTTGAGGCACTTACTCTACCCTGCTGAAATGCATGAAGATGCAATCCCCATTGCGAAGATTAGGTTGTTTTTTGGTTTTGTTTTTGTTTACAAAGATTTCTTCCAAATATAGTTACTGTAGCAAAAATCCCACTCATCTACCATAAGCTTAATATTCTCAAAACTCAGGGCATTTATCCCATATTGAACCATATTCAGTTATGTACAATATAACAACCATAACTAATGTTTGCCCCTACTACTCTCAACCCCCAGTATGTCCCGATTTGCAATAAATAGTGCACCCTTTTACAATCCAGACAAGATTGTATCACAATACTACCAACCTTGATCACTGTGGAATGTTACTATTTTTTTTTCTGTTACCACATCTCTTAGCCTGGCCTTTAAACACGACTTCTGTGAAATTGTTTATCCAGACATTAATTAGACACATTTATTAGTTTATTATAACATATTATATTCCATGAGTTGTGAATTGTTTTAGCGTTACATATTATAGTAAAAGCTAATTTCTTCACAACTGCTACAAGAATAAGTGTTATTTAAATCCCATGGAACAGTTATAAAACAAAAATCCGAATCGTTGGTCTACCAAATACTCCATCAATTATCAAAACAAGTTAAATAAATTATTTAATGCATTTCCAAGCCCAGCACAATGGCTTAGTGGCCAAATAAATCCTTGTCTTGCATGCCAAATCCCATGTGGGCACCAGTTTGTGTCCTTGCTGCTCTACTTCCGATCCAGCTCCCTGCTTGTGGCCTGGCAAAGCAGTAGAGGACAACCCAAAAAGCCTTTGGACCATGCATCCCATGAGAACTCCTGGTACCTGACTTCAGATTGACTCAGCTCTGGTGGTTGCGGCCACTTGGGGAGTGAACCAGCAATGGAAGATATTTCTCTGTGTCTGATTTCTCTGTAAATCTGCCTTTCCAATAAAAATAAATAAATCCTTAAAAAAAGAAAGAAAAATGCATTTCCTGAGCAAAATAAATAGAGTGAATATTTCAGTAGATATACCTTCAAAATGTTTGTTAGTGGGATGTTGTCTTTCTCTTTCCCATTTTTTTCCACTCTGTGCAGGAAAGGAACTTGATATTATGAAGAAAAGGGGACATCAAGTGGAAAAGACAAGAACACAACTGTTTCTTTTCCCATCTAGGTTACCTAAGGATCAATTACAAATAATAAAATGTATCCGTTAAAGTTTAAAATAAAACCATATGGGACCAGTGCCATGACCTATCAGCCTAAGCTTCTACTTGCGGTGCCGGCATCCCACATACAGGCTCATGTCCCAGCTGCTCCACAATAATGTAATTTGTTCATATTTTCAAATACTTGTGAAACAGAAGAAATGAAGAAAGAGGGAGAAAAGAATGAAATTGCGAGGAAAAAAAAGAAGAATGTTCACTTACTATCCACCTCCCAAAAATAACCACTTAGACCACTTTGGTACATTTTATTATAATTTTTATTTCTGTATAAATAAAAATATGAGCAAGTATAATACTCCTTTTTCTTCTTTTCCACCTCTGTGACTTAGTAATATATCAGAACACTTCAAGCCATTACTATTCATCTCTTACGCATCGTCATGATTATTAACCATTGATAATAGTTTACTGTACAGATCATAATGTATATAATTAATTCTGTTGTGTTGAAAATAGATTATTTACAATTTAAATCTGTACTTTTAAAAATATTTATTTATTCAGAAGTAAGGGTTAGAGAGCTCTTCCATCTGCTGGTTCACCCCTCAAATGGCCATGAGCCAACAGCTTCTTCTGTGTCTTATATGTGAAGGAAGGGTCTAAGCACTTGGGCCATCTTCTGCTGCTTTCCCAGAATCCTTAGCAGGGATCTGGATTGACAGAGGAGTAACTGGATCTCCGACTAGCCACCATATGGGCTGCTAATACTGCAGCACTGCAAGTTTTACTCCCTAGACCCCAATGTTGATCCAAACTGTGTTATTTTAACATATAACCTCTGAATATATTCCTAATGTACCACAGGATAAAATACTAAGCTTAAATTTCTGCAGAAACAGATAAACATATTCTCAAGGCTTTTGACTTACATAAACTCAGACTCAATATATAATCCCATCCATATTGTGAGTATGAGACAGTCCAACTCCTGAACCATCTAAGAAGTTATTTCTAAGATTAACAAGGCTAGTACAAAACATCACACTTTTTAATTCATACTCACATTCTTTTAAATAACAAGGGGAAGTCAAATATTAACTGTCAATGTCCCCCTGGACATTGGCAATGACCTCTATTCCTGGCTATGACTGTGTCAGCCTCTCTTCCTTCTCTGTTTTGAATTTCCTCTTACCTCTTCCAAAGACACCTGTAAACTAATAAATTTAGTTCAGTCACAGTTAATATTTTGGAAATCATGCTGCCAGTTTCCTTTTGCTTTGATCATGGACAAGAACGAAAATATTTTTGTAAGAGTGAAACAGCTTCATTCCAGTGAAGAGAAATAGGCTTGGTGTTAAATCTGTTACTAACATGCACACTCATGACAGACTAAAGTAAGCATATTCTCCTTTTTTGGGCTGCAATTCAATTCAGCAAACATATTCTGAATGGCTATTAAACCCTGTGCCAAACTCTGGAAAATTTAGCTTACCAATTTGTTCAAAAAAGAGAATATCTTCTGCACAAATGTTCCTTTTCAATTAACTTTGCAGTATCTACAAAAATGTTTAATTGTCCACAACAAATCTCACGTATATATTGCAGTCCAGACCCTAGCGTTCCACATGTATTTAGATCTCAACAAAGCATTTGGAAGAAAAGCATCAATTAAAGAATGCTCTGCTGGAGTGGCCTAGACCCAGTACAGCTAAGCATTCAAGCTGTGCGCCTAAGCATCTTGAAAAAAGTTAGAAAATTGCAGGTAATATGGGATATTTAACATTCTGGTTTTGCTTTTGTAATCAACTTATTTTTATTGTGTTTGAAAGGAAGTGAGTGAGTGAGACAGAACAAATTTTTTTTTAAAAGATTTATTTATTTGTATTGGAAAGTCAGATATAAGGGGAGACAGAGAGGAAAACCTTCCATCCACTGATTCATTCCCCAAGAGGTCACAACGGACAGAGCTGAGCCAATCCAAAGCCAGGAGCCAGGAGCTTCTTCCGGGTCTCCCACGTGGGTGCAGGGTTCCAAGGCTTTGGGACACCCTCGACTGCTCTGCTAGGCCATAAGCAGGGAGCTGGATGGGAAGCAGTGCGGCCGGGACACAAACTGGCGCCCATTTGGAATTCCAGCGCATGGAAGGCAAGGACTTTAGCCATTAGGCTACTGCGCCAGGCCTGAGAATGAATTTTCATTATGCTAATTCACTCCCGAAATTCCACAATAGCCCATGGTGAGCCAAACAGAAGCTAGGAATCTATAACTCAGATCAGATCTCCTACATGGGTGGCAGGGACTCAAGTATTTGAAACATCACCTACTGCCTTCCAGACTGTGCCTTAGCAGGAAGTTGCCATTGAAAGCAGAGCTGGAACTCTGACATAAACTCTGTAGGGGATGTGAGTATCACAAGTAGCATTTTAACAGCTGCACTGAAATGCCTATTGCTTAACATTCTTGAGGAAATCACAGCATCACCTGTTGCACTCCACAAATGTTGCCACTGTGAAATAGTTTTACCTAATTAGGAACTTACTTTGGTGATACTGTGAGAAATAATAGACACAGGGCACCATAAACAAGACATTTTAGAATTTCAAGTTGGGGCCTGTGTTATGACATAAAGGATTAAGCCGCTGCTTGAGACACTGACATGTTATATGAGCATCGGTTTAAGAACAGGATAAGTTCCCTGCCTTGGAAAGTCTCAGTTGGGCCTGTGCATTCACCTGGGAGTCTTGCATGAAATGTGAAGCTCCTGACATTGGCCTGGCAGAATGCCACTCATTGTGCCATTTAGGGAGTAAACCAGCAAATGATAACACTCTTTCTCTCTCATTCTTTCTCTCTCTTTCTCTCTCGTGTGTGAGTGCACACACTCTCGCTCTAACTCTGCCTCTCAAATAATTAAAAAATAATTCTTTTAAAAAGAAGAATGGCAATTTAGAAATCTTGGCTGTATGACAGAAGTAATAGGATAGAGACCCTCATTGCCAGAAAACTTTATTTTAAATTTGAAAGACACACTTTAAAGAATCAGCCTTGATTAAAGACAGGCCTGCCCTTACACCCAGATTCTAGTCTAAATCCGTAGAATGGTATGTGGGATTCATGTCTTTGTTTACCTGGAGCTAAATGGTCTATGCTAACAATGTGAATTATGAATTATGGCTGAGCCTTGAGTTCTGAGGTCTCAGGTTAGCCTGTGGAGAGATTAGAAACTCAGGCCAGCTATGCCATTGTGCTGCTGTTCATGTCTCCTTCCCTGACCTCCCAGTAAAAATCTTGGGCCCCTGCGAGGAAGGATTTGGGCTTGTTGCACCCCATGTGGGAGATCCAAGCAGGAATGGATGACCTCAGAGTTCTCAGCCTCGGAAGGCACTCCAATTCCCTGTGGTCTCCTTGGCAGTTGGGATGTAGTCTTCGGTGCCCGTACTGACAGTCCTTGGTGAGGATCCGGGAGTCTCCAGGGTTAGGATACAAGCCTCCTCCTGTCCCCCTGCTCCACTCTGAGGTCGTCCCCTGCTCTGTGCATATGACCTCCTGTTAAGAGGTTGCCCACAGAAATAGAAGAACAGTAAACTTCCTTCGGAAATCGGGAGAGGAATTTTGTCTGGTCCTTACCTAGTTCCAACTTTGGAGCCCCACCCTCTCTTGCGATGACCATCAGGGTCGCTCCAGAGCACCCCCCCTCAAAAAAGAAGTTAGATTAGATAGAGAACAACAAGGAAAGCTCATTACCAGACAGGAAACGGTTAGCCTGGACTCAAATATACCTTACTAGTTAGGACACAAAGATAAGTTACTCCTCACTAGGATTTGAAGATTTCTCTGCAAACTCCTTCTAAAACTGTTCTGCACCTCAACTCTTGACAAATGCCTTGTTAGAGTTATAAGCCAGCATGGACTATCCCAAAATCTACCAAGTTCAGTAAAACTTATGCTTCAACACTACAAGCTACTAAATACAAAAATGAAAATAGATACGAGACAACTGGCTAGTACCCTACCATTTTAAGGTATATAGCAGCCAGTTGTGTATAAACTAAAACTGAAGGGTCAATGAAGTAGTCACAGGATGTGGATAAGAACTTGCATTTTCTAATCATATTGGTAACTCAATACCATGTCAATTAACTCCATAAGGTTGTAAACCGTTGTTGATGCTATGTTGTGACTTTTAATGGGTCAGGATGATATTCTGCCAGCTCTGCCTTCATACCAGAGATGGTCTCCCCAAGAAACTGTTGAATTTATCTGGACAATAAGATGCTGGACACTATGCAAATTACATGCTTGCAATGGAAGAATTATGACTGGATTTGAACTGTAATACTGCAATTAGGTGGAGCAATCCACCATGGTGGGGAAGGGTACAAGGAGGAGCTGGGGGAATCCCAGAGCCTATGAAACTGTCATAAAATCAAATGTAATAATAAAAAAAAAATCTTGGGCCCTAAGGCCTGCACGAGTTTCCTGCTTAGCAACATCTCATGGATTTTTGTCACGTTTCTAGGAGGATAAACATTTTTTACCCAACCCTGCAGGCAAGGGACCACTAATGACTCGTGCCTGTTTTCTCCTGGATCCTGCCCTACGTGACGTTTTGTTTGGCACCTGACTTGAATCTGCAACCTTTCACAGTCCTGAACTATGCCTGGGAATATACTGCTTCTATAGATTCTATAAGTCCTAAGAGAAATAGGGGACACAGCCTAAATGATAATGCCACAAAATTAAAACCTGATAGCTTATCTAAGTTTTCATTTGTCTTGTTTTCACAAGCAGAACGATGTCTTTGAGAAGGTTTGATATCCACTAGTGTAAGAATTAGACAGGTGTATGGGCCCAGAGCAGTAGCCTAGTGGCTAAAGTCCTCATCTTGCACATACCAGGATCCCATAAGGGCGCTGGTTCATATCCCTGTGGCCCTGCTTCCATGGCCTGGGAAAGCAGTCGAGGACAGCCCAGAGCCTTGGGATCCTATGGGACATCCGGAAGAGGCTCCTGGTTCTTGGCTTTTGGCTCAACTCTGGCCATTGCGGCCTCTTAGGGAGTGAATCAGTGGACAGAAAATCTTCCTCTCTGTCTCTCCTCCTTCTTGTATATCTGACTTTCCAGTAAAAACAAATAAATCTTTAAAAAAAAAAAAAAGAATTAAACAAGCTTAATATGAGAGAAGAGTAAGAAAAGATTGTTCTTGTCAAATAAAATTGTTTATTTTCTCAAAAGCTGACCATTTAGATTGACAGACCACTCAAAAATGGTTTTAGCATTTTTCTTGTTGAAATATGCCAAGATTAAATGGGGAATGGTGTGGCATAGGAGGTTAAGTTGCCACTTGAGATGCAGGCATCCAGTGCAGGTGCTGGTTTGAATCTTATGATGCACCACTGCTGATCCAACTTTCAGTGCATATTCCTGGGAAATCAATGGAAGATGGCCCAAGTGCTTGGACCCTGCCCCAATGTAGGACACCTGGAAGAATCTCCTGGCTGCTGGCTTCAGCCTGGCTCAGTCCTGGCTCTTGTACCATTTGGGAAATGAACCAGCAGATGGAAGATCTTTCTTTCCTTCTATCTCTCACTCTGTCTCTGTAACTCTGATTTTAAGTAAGTAAATAAATCCCTTTTAAAAAGATGAATTAAGCCTGAAAATTTCGAAGTTCATAGCCTAAATCATTTGGTTGTATTTATTTTAAAATTATGGCAAATAATTTCATCTATTTATCTCTTAACATACTGCTACCAAGTTGGAATCGAGAGCCCAGCTGCCTTTGAGGGTTGTTAAATACCACAAGCTGTTTCTGAAACACTGTGGGATCAATAAAGCTTAAAATATTTCCTCAAATGCTTTTTAAAAAATTTTCAACATGTTAACTCATTTGCATTTTATTTTTCTCTTATCTTTATAAGACTTTGAAGCTACAGTTATGAGCTTCCAAAGAATCAATTTAGTTCTATAACTATATGGGAAAAGTTGGATTGGGCAAATGCATATTTGTATCTCAGTACACTTGTATGCCAAATTGACCACTTGTCTGACCTTTTCTGGGCCATAGTTTTTCCTTTTGTAAAACGGGTAATTTGAACTGGATAACTGTTGGGTTCTTTTCAACACTAACATTATCATTTTCAATTTAACCAATATATACTAATCCTTAGCTTCTGCACATTGGTGTGGTACACATAGGGTTTATAAGTGGAGAACATAAATTAATCCAAGCCCTGAGGATCTTACAATTAAACAGAGGAAACCCATTTACAATATTAGAAAGGTTTTTGTGGCTGCTATGATTTTAGACCTATAAACTCAACACTATGCAAATTGCACCGCAAAAAAAAAAAAAGATTTCTGCCTATGTGAATCATAGAAAGTTTCATGGATGGCCTAGAAGATGAATTAGGATTTTCCAGTGGAGAGAGTTGTAAAGACGGTAAGGATCTGAAAGGCAACCTTGTAACCCATCATAAGTGCAGAACGGAGGGTATATTAAACAGCAGTCCTGCGTCTTGGTTCTGATGTTGCTTATGATGAACAGGCAACAAACGAAACCGAGAAAAAAAAGCCAGCAGAAAAATGTCTAGGAACTTTGAGCTGCATAGTTCTATTTCCCTCCTAATCCCATTTCTTCTCTTGTCTGTCCTCTGTGATACCAGCTGACCTGAAGGATGACATATCAGTAGCTACAATTTCTTGTTCTTCCAATTCTATGAAAAGCACTAGCAGGTGGCCAGAGGTCTGGGGATGTTTGCCTTCCCAGTTCTCGATCTGTCATGCCTCTGTCTGGTGTCTGCACACTCTACGGAAAGCCACAGTCACTTGCCTCTATGGGTTTTAAGACTTTCTGTCCTTGGGCCAAAGGGCAGTGCTTTTGTTTCCTAGTGCAGCTGTAACAAGATAATAAACAGTGCTATAGTAAACTAGATGCCTTAAAACAACAACAACTTGATGTCTCATGGTCTGGAGGCTAGAAGTCTGAAATCTGATTACTGTCTAGACTATATTCCCTTTCAGCAAGAAAGACTTTAGCTTTTTCCAGCCTGTGGTGTTTGCTGACAGTTCTTGGAATTCCTTGGCTTGCAGATGTAGAGAATCACTCTGATTCTCTACCTTTGTTGTGTCATGTCTCGCTTCTCCCTGTGTGTCTACCTTTGTACCTCTTTCTTTGTAAGGACACCGGTCATACTGGATTAAGAGTGCTTTTTCAGCATGACCTCATCTGAACTAATTATGTCTGCAGCAGTTCTCTTTTCAAGTAAAATCACATTTTAGTATTTCAGGACTGAATTTCACAAGCCTTTTTTGGAGGGATAGGAGTACACAGTTCTACCTATCTCAAGACTCCCCAAGAAGTTGAGGTGATCTCACAGTAGTGTCTCTTCTTCAGGACCAAAACTCGGCCCAACTTTTAATTGGCTCCATTAATGAACTCCCCTAAACAACTTGTTTGATTTGCACCATTACTTGTTCTTCAGAGTCTACTTCATGTAAATTCAATTGCCTTAAAAACTATTTGATCAGGTGTTTTGCCATTTTGTTTTGTTTAATGATGAGATTTTTTTTAAAACAGGAAAATCACGGGCAATCTGGATTGCCCGTGGTTACTAGGGCAAAGTAAAATATGCATCAGTAACCAGAGAGCCCAGAGACAAGCGCTGAGGCAGCAGCCTGCTTTTTTCTATGGATATGGAAGAGGTATGAATTGTGAAGAGGCACTGGAGAACCCCTGCCCCATGTCCCAGAATGAAATCACATAGCTAGTCCTTCACGTCTTTGGTGTGGTGCCCTTTTCCACAAAGAACTCTTCCTTCACTTCCTCTCATGCTCTGTCCTTCCACAGACCCTCACTTGCTGCTCAGCTGCTCAAGTCCTTGGTCTGTGTTCCCTACAGGTGGCATCATCCTGCATCTCAAACCGTGCACTGACAGTCACCATCCCAACTGTTTTCTGATCTCTTTTCAAACTCTGTCAGGGAAAACTTCCTTCCTAGAAACCTGGATAACATCACCACCCCGCTACAATTTATCTCCAGTCACCTCTCTCCTTTATTCTCATTTACCCTTCCTCTTAGTACTGAATCAATGGCATAGAATCTTTTTATTTTCTTGTTAAGTATCTGCCCCCTTTGAATTTTAGCTCCACAAGAACAGGGGCTTTTTCATTGTTTTGTCCCCAGTTGCTGAAACTGTTCAAAATGCACAGTAGGCTTATATTAATGGCTTAATAAATGGTAGTCACCTTAAAGATAGAAACTATAGAATATGGTAATGGACATCATGTGTTGGAAAGAGTACTGGGGAAGGAATTAAATAAAGCTTCAAAGTTTTTATTATTATTTTGATTTGGTTTGATTTTGGTTTAGGTTCTCGTAGGTAAGGCTTGTTTCATCCAAGTCATTTTGCCTTTCTTGGGAAACAAGCCGGATTTGCTAACCCAGCTTAGTTACTTTTGCATTTTACACTTTGAAAAGTAGTTTCCTTCACCTGCCTTTGTTGTGGGCTGAGGAGTTGATTTACATTCCTTTAGCTGAGCACTCAGGAATCGGGGCCTACGGCAGTAGCACCTCTCCTTTGCAGACTCACTGGCGTCCTATTGTCCTGTTGATGGGCTTGGGGGAAAGAGGATATAATATGGTAATAAAGAGGCTTAAGGGAGACGGCTCCGAGCACTTCTAACACCATCATGGTCTCCGTGTGTCGGTGCTTTTCGCTCGGACATTCGCTGTGCCTACTATGCCGGCTCAGCTAGCCGCGACATGCCTTGTCATTTTAAAAGTCCTAATGTTAGTCATACTCTAATAATTCCTATGAGAAATGTTAGTAGGCTGTGAGTCATAAGCACAGTTTTAAGATTGCACTTCTGATTTGTATTTTGTCATTCCATTAGCAGATTTTGTTGATGCCACGCTGTCAGTGGGTTGTAGTTGGGATTTCCAGTCTTTTTTCCCTTTCCTTGAACTTTATGCAACACTCTTATGCTTATGCCTCATGAGTTGACTCAATGCTTTCATTTTTGCATCAAATATTTAAGTGACAGAATTAGTCAATGTGTTTAATATTGTTGTAGGGTTTTTGAACCCCGAATACTGCAGCAACCTCAAATTCTTGTCTCGCAGGAAAGAAGAATTTTCATGCGGACACAGTTTAGTTTTAAAGTAAGATTTATTACAAAAGTTGAGAAAGTAGACTCCCATCCTAGTGATGGGAGGGGGCCTCGAGATCCTCTGCCATAGTGGCAGGGGGAAAGGCAAGAGAGAAAAACCCATATTAATGGTGGAGAAAGCATCTTTTAAAGGTTTCCCTCAAAGATGTTTCTCCATAAACAAAGGAAATTCCTGGTTTCCATGGTACCTGGCCTTGGGACAAAAGGCCAGCAAGGTGTCACTGGCCAACTTCCTTGGTCCCTTTCTAATGATAAAGAGGCCAGTCTGAAGCCCTCCCCCTTGGCAATGGCTGGAGACAGAATTGGGCGGAGGCTTCAGGTGAGGAATAGATATGTTAATGTCACCCTTGTCTCCTGGGGGAAACACTCCTGATAAGATATGCATTTGTCTGGGGAGAGATGTGTTCTGGTGAATCCAAGACATGGTGGGGAAAATACCCCTTTATATTTGGGAAGAAAAATGACTTGGGGACCCAGAAAACCCTAACTGCCTACCACCCAGTCTAACTCCACTCACAATATGATTTTCTAGCTTGTTCTATCATGCATAATTTTTATCTAATTATTTGCTTCCAATTTTAGGCATGACTAAGAGAGGTTGTGAAATGGCAGCTCCACAAGGCAGCTTTCCTACACCTTAAAAGCTGTTCAGCATGATGTCTGCACTACTCCTCAAAATGACGTCTGGGCCTGATATTTTGCAGACAAATGGAAATGAGATGTGCTGGTCTCCAACTGTCAGAGTCACTCATGGACCTGCCCACCTGTGACACATACTCTAGAGAATATGTGTCATTGTTTTACGTATACTTCTTTAAGCTTCAGAGGAAAAATAGATTAAACTAACTTTTTTTTTCATGTTATTCATGATCTGATTTTTTAAAAAACTGTTTTCTGTATTTTTTTACACTTTATTATTATTATTATTATTATTATTATTATTATTATTATTATTATTATTATTTTAGGATACAGTTCCATAAGCTCCTGGCATTTCCCTTATCCCCTCCCCAATTCCTTCCCCCCATCTAGTTCCTTTATATCATTACTAAAGTAGCTGGACTCTATGTTTGGTATATGTTTGCAAGGAAAGAATCTTGATTGAATTTGAACTGTAATACTGCACCAAGGTGGAGGAATCCACCAGGGGGGAGGGGCGTGGGGGGGTGAGCAGATTCCCAGAGCCTATGAAACTGTCACATTGTTAAACCGCGGGGGTTTAACAAGTATGGGCCCCAGGAGTCGCCGCCCGAAAGCTCCCAATAACCAGGTCAGAGGCTGCAAAAGCAAGAGGGATTTTATTGACGTTCGCGAACGGGCTCCCACTCCGCAAGGAGAAGAAGCCCCGATGTCCAGGGGTACAGGCATTTTATACCGCGAGCTCAGCACACTTGCTGGGTTTGGTACAAATTTTATGACCTTAGTCTGGCACCAGCTCAGGGTCCTCCAGCCTCATTTCCTCGGAGTAAGGAATTTACTTATCAGGAGATAGAAACTTAGGCCTTCTTCCCATTGTCAGGCCCAGCATGGCCATTCCCCTACCCCTTATCTGGTCTCGCCAAGCAGGATACAGAAGCAGTAAAGCATTAACCCTACTTTTCTCTTTCAACATAACGCATAATGATTAATAAAAAAAGTAAAAAAAAAAAAAAAAGTATAGTTCTTCATACATGGTCATATGTCCATCATTGCGGGCATGAACAATGGCAGAGAGTCCAGCATCCTATTGTCAAGATATAGTAAACAGTTTCATTGTAAGTCCATCTCTTTCTGGAAGTAGAAAGGCATACTACACTGTATCCTCACATCTGGATATGATAGTTTCCATTTCACAGTTACTGTACATCCCCTCAAATAAAAAGTCATAACAAAAAAATCAACAATAGAAAGAAAAGAGGAAATTTACAATGACATGAAGTTAAATGACATGTTACTAGATATGACCGTCTTCATTGCACAGCTACTGTACATCCTCTTAAATGAAAAGCCACAAAACAAAATCAAAAAAGAAAAAAGAAATGAACAATACCATGAAGTTAAATAACATGCTACTAAATGACTAACATGTAGCTGAAGAAATGAAAATCAAGAACCTTTTGGAAGAAAATGATGCCACTGCATGATCTATGAGTCATTGAGTGATCTAATCTGAAGAAAGTGTTTTGAAGAAATGAAACCAACAGAAAACAACAAAACCCATGCAATATAATTTCCACTGATTTTTGCTGGTGAAGTGTTTCCCTTCTAGACAATAAATAGATAAGCTTTGTTTTTTAATCCAGTCTACTACTCTATGACATTTGATTTAGCTTAAGCCATTTACATTTAGGGTTAATATGTATGGGTGGTACTTTGGTCCTGTCATTTTAGGAATGGGTTGTTCACTGGTTTAGTCTTCTGTTGTCATTTTACTGGAATGTTCTTCCCATTTGCCTTTGGTTTTCATAGGTGCTATTCCTCTTCTCTGTCAAGAGAACATCTTGAAGTATCATTTGTAGGGCAGGTTTGGAAGAAGCAAATTCTTGTAACTTTTCTTTACTGTGGAAGAATTTTATTTCATTTTCAAAGATAAAAGTAAGCTTTCCTGGATATGTTATCCTAGGCTGTCAGTTTTTTCCTTTTAGACTCTGGAATACATCACTCCATTCTCTTCTTGACTGTAGAGTTTCCTGTGAGAGATCTCCTGTGAGTTTAATTGGCATTCCTTTATATGTCAATTGATTTTTTTCACGTACACATTTAAGGATCTTTTCCTTATCTTCAATTGAAGAGAGCTTGATAATCATATGTCTTGGTGAAAATCACTTTTGATCAAGCCTGTTGGGAGTTCTGTGCCCCTCCTGGATCTCGTTTCCCAATTCTTTCTCTAGGGAAATTTTCCTTTATTATTTCTTTAAATACATTTGCTAACTCAGCTTCTCTTTCTGCACCTTCTGGGACACCCATAACTCTTATATTTGGCCTCTTAATAGTCTTTCAATTTTTTAATACTTTTTTTGGCCTGATCCAGCTCTGCTTCCAGCTTTTTGTTTGCTTCTCCCTAATGACAGGAAATATCTTCCAATTCCGAGATTCTTTCTTCTGCTTGCTTCATTCTATTTTGGAGACTCTCCACTGTACTTTTAATTTGCTCTACTGTGTTCTTCATTTCTGATATATCAGCCTTGATTTGCTTTATTGCTTCCTTAAATTCTTTGAACTGTTGTAGGTGCTTCTCATTTTTTTTTAATTATTTATTATTTAACTTCATTAATTACATTGTATTATGTGACACAGTTACATAGATACTTGGGTTCTCCCACCCCTCCCCAAACCCTCCCACCATGGTGGATTCCTCCACCTTGTTGCATAACCACAGCTCAAGTTCAGTTGAGATTCCCCCATTGCAAGCGTATACCAAACATAGAGTCCAGCATCTTATTGTCCAGTCAAGTTCAACGGCTTCTTAGGTATACCCTCTCTGGTCTGAAGACAGAGCCAGCAGAGTATCATCCCAGTCAATTGAAAGCTCCAACATACCATCAGCAAAAATTTACATCATTATGGAATTAATTGACATAGTAATGAGTAACCAATATGTTAAAAGTAAATGCAAGTTCCCAGCCACCTTCTGTGACCACCTCACCTATACTTCAATTTTAGTTTATACACAACATATAACATTCAAAACATAACATGTTATACATAACATCATATCATCTTAAATTAAGGCAAACATGTGGTATTTAACCTTTTGTGATTGGCTCATTTCCCTTAGCATTATGGTTTCCAGTTTGGCCCATCTGGCCACAAAGAACTGCATTTTGTTTTTTTTAATAGCTGAGTAGTATTCCATGGCGTAGATGTACCATAGCTTTCTTATCCAATCCTCTGTTGATGGGCATTTTGGTTGTTTCCATGTTTTTGCAATTACTGATTGTGCGGCTATGAGCATAGGAGTGCATGTTGGTTTCTCATAAAACAAGTGTTCTGGATATATTCCTAGGAGTGCTATTGCTGGATCATATGGTATGTTGAATTTGAGTTGTTTGAATATTCTCCATACTGATTTCCATAGAGGCTGTACCAGCCTGCAGCCCCACCAGCAGTGGAGTAGGGTTCCCTTTTCCCCGCAACCTCGCCAACAAGTGTTGTTGGTGCTTTTATGCATGTGGGCCAGTCTTACTGGCGTTAGGTGGTACCTCATTGATGTTTTAATTTGGATTTCCCTTATTGCCAGGGAACTTGAGCATTTTTTCATATGTTTATTTGCCATTTGGGTTTGTTCCTTTGTGAAGTGTTTGCCCATTTCCCGTGCCCATTTCTTGAGTGGCTTGTTTGTTTTGACATTTTGGTTGTTTTGTAGCTCTTTGTATATTCTGGAGATCAGCCCTCTATCACCTATGTCGTGTGCGAAGATCTTCTCCCATTCTGTGGGTTGCCTTTTTACTTTGTTGATTGTTTCTCTAGCTGTACAGAAGCTTCTTAGTTTGATGAGGTCCCAATTGTTTATTTTGGTCTTGATTTCTACTGCATTTGGAGTCTTTTTTAGGAAGTGAGGGCCTACCCCTAAGTGTTCCAGTGTGTTTCCAACATTTTCTTCCAAAAGTTTGAAGGTTTCTGGATGTAGGTTTAGATCTGTTATCCATTTGGATCTGATCTTAGTGTATGGTGAGAGATGTGGATCTATCTTTTTGTTTCTGCAGGCTATTAACCAGTTGTCCCAACAGCATTTATTGAACAGACCTTCACATTTGCTTGGATTGTCTTTTGTCTTTTTGTCAAAGATTATTTGGCTGTATCTGTGTGGGTTTCCTTCTGGTGTTTCTATTCTGCTCCATTGATCTTCCTCTCTATCTTTGTGCCAGTACCACGCTGTTTTGAGAACCACTGCCCTAGAGTATGTCCAGAGGTCCGGAACTGTGATTCCCCCTGCTAACTTCCTGTTCTTCAGGATGGTTCTAGCTATCCGTGGTTTTTTGTGCTTCCAGATGAACCTTCGGATCATTGTTTCCAGTTCCATGAAGAATGATTTGGGCAATTTGATTGGGATTGCGTTGAATGTATATATTGCTTTTGGCAGTATAGACATTTTAATGATATTGATTTTACCTATCCAGGAGCATGGGATGTTACTCCATCTTTTGAGGTCTTGATCAATTTCTTTTTTAAGTAGTTTGTAGTTTTCTTCAAATAAGTCTTCTACATTTTTGGTTAGATTTATTCCCAGATATTTCATACTTTTCTCTGTTATTTTGAATGGTATCTTGCTGGTTAAGTCTTTTTCCATCCTGGGGCTGTTCGCATACACTATGGCTGTTGATTTTTGTTCATTAATTTTGTACCCTGCCACTCGACCAAACTCTCGTACAAGTTCTAGCAGTCTCTGTATTGAGTCTCTTGGCTCTTCTACATAAAGAATCATATCATCTGCATATAGTGAGAGTTTGACTTCTTCGTTTCCCATTTGGATTCCTCTGATTTCTTTTTCTTGTCTTATGGCCTCAGCGAGTACCTCTAGGACTATGTTGAATAGTAGTGGAGAAAGTGGACATCCCTGTCTTGTTCCAGATCTCAGTGGGAAGGGTTCCAGCTTTTCTCCATTCAGTATGATACTGGCGTTGGGTTTTTCATATATGGCTTTAATTATGTTGTGGATTTTTCCATCTATGCCTACCTTGGTTAGGGTTTTTAGTAGGAAGTGGTGTTGGATTTTGTCAAAAGCTTTTTCTGCATCTATTGATACTATCATGTGATTCTTGTTTTTCAGTTTTTGGATGTAGTGTATCACATTTATGGATTTGCGAATGTTGAACCATCCCTGCATTCCAGGGATGAATCCTACTTGATCTGGATGAACGATCTGTCTGATGTGTTTTTGAGTTCTGTTGGCTAGGATTTTGTTGAGAATCTTAGCATCAATGTTCATGAGAGAGATAGGTCTGTAGTTTTCCTTCTCTGTTAGTTCTCTGTCTGGTTTTGGGATTAAGGTAATGTTGGCTTCATAGAATGAGTTTGGAAGGGTTGCCTCTTCTTCTATTGTTTTGAAGAGTTTGTAGAGGATTGGGGTTAGTTCTGTTCGGAATGTTTTGTAGAATTCTGGAGTGAAGCCGTCTGGACCTGGGCTTTTCTTTGTTGGGAGGTCTTTAATCACTGATTCAGTCTCTACTTCAGTTATGGGTTTGTTCAGGTCGTTTGTTGCCTCTGGGCTAAGTTTTGGCAGGTGGTAGAAGTCTAAGAACTTTTCCATTTCTTGGTGATCTTCTGATTTGTTGGAGTACAGTGCTTTGTAGTAATTTCTAATTATGGCCTTAATGGATGCGGTGTCTGTTGTTATGTTGCCTTTTTCATCTTTAATGCTGTTAATTCTTGCCTTCTCTTGTTTTTTCTTTGTCAGTCGGGCCAGTGGGGTGTCTATCTTGTTTATCTTCTCAAGAAAACAGCTTTTTGATTCATTGATTTTGTGTATGTTTTTTTTTTATTTCTATCTGGTTGATTTCCTCCCTTGTTTTGATGATTTCTTGTTTCCTATTGTGTGTGGCGCACTTCTGCTGTTGTTTTTCCAATTCCTGGAGGTGTGTGTTTAGTTCTTCTATTTGGCGCCTCTCTTGGGCCTTGACATGAGCTCCAATTGCGATGAGTCTACCCAGTAGCACTGCTTTGGCAGTGTCCCACAAATTTTGGAATGTTGTGTCAGAGTTTTCATTGGTTTCCATAAATTTTTTGATCTCATCTTTCATTTCTTCTCTGATCCATTGTTCGTTTAATAGCATATTGTTCAGCCTCCAAGAGTTTCTGTATTTCCTGGGGCATTTTGAATTGCTGATTTCCAGCTTCATTCCATGGTGGTCTGAGAGGGTACATGGTATGATTCCTATCTTTTTGAAGTTATTTAGGTTTGCTTTGTGTCCTATCATGTGGTCGATCCTGGAGAAGGTGCCATGCACTGCTGAAAAAAACGTATAATCTGTGGCCTTAGGGTAAAAAATTCTATAAATGTCAACCAAGTCCAGTTGTTCTATTGTTTGTATGAGCTTTGTTGTTTCTTTGTTGAGTTTTTGTTTTGTTGATCTGTCTATTGTTGTTAGTGGGGTGTTAAGATCACCCACTATTATTGTGTGCATATCTATGTCTCCCCTTAAGTCCGTGAGTAATTGCTTCACGTAGCTAGGTGCGTTTGAATTTGGTGCATATATGTTCACAATGATAATTACTTCCTGATGGATCAGTCCCTTCACCAATATATAATGTCCTTCCCTGTCCTTTTTGATGTGTGTCAGATTGAAGTCCACATCATCTGTAATTAAGACAGCTACCCCAGCCTTTTTTTCTCGTCCATTGGCATGAAATATCTGTTTCCAACCTTTCACTTTCAGCTTCTTCGAATCTCTTCTGGTTAGATGTGTCTCTTGTAGGCAACAGATAGTTGGGT
This sequence comes from Ochotona princeps, assembly GCF_030435755.1. Classification (NCBI taxonomy): domain Eukaryota; kingdom Metazoa; phylum Chordata; class Mammalia; order Lagomorpha; family Ochotonidae; genus Ochotona; species Ochotona princeps. Next base: position 38,488,974 of record NC_080832.1, read on the forward strand.
GCTGTTTGATAATCCATCCTGTTAATCTATGCCTTTTGATTGGTGAGTTCAGGCCATTTGTGTTAAGAGTTAAAATTGAGAGGTTGTGATTTTGCCCTGCCATACTTGTTTTTGTGGGTGTTGATATCTGTGTAATTGCCCTTCCTTGTGTGGACTTTAGTGGGGAGATCTTCCTGTTTGCCATCTTTGCTTATGATTCACCTCCTTTTTTTCTGGATTTAGTGCATTTCTAAGGAGATTTTGTAGAGCTGGTTTTGTGCTGGCATATTCTTCTAATTTCTCTTTGCTGTGAAAGTATTTGATTTCGTTCTCAAATACAAATGAGATCTTTGCTGGGTACAATATTCTTGGTTGACAGTTGTTCTGATTCAGGATTTGGAAGATCTTTGTCCACTCTCTTCTTGCTTGTAAAGTCTCTTCAGAGAAGTCAGCAGTGATCCTGATTGGTTTTCCCCAGTATGTGATCTTTTCTCTGCCTCGTACTTGTCTCAGGATTCTTTCTTTGTCTTCATTGGAGTGGAACTTGAGCACCATATGTCTGGGTGAAGATCGCTTTGGGTCATATCTGCTGGGAGTCCTCTGAGCGTCCTGGATTTGGGCTGGGTTCATGTTCCAAGTGTTTTGGAAGTTTTCCTGTATAATTTCGTCGAGCACCATTTGCATTCCTGACTCTTTTTCCGCTCCTTCAGGAAGGCCAATAATCCTAACATTCGATTTTCTGAGGTTGTCTTTCATTTCTTGTATGGTCTTATTGGCTTTGTTCAGACTTGTCTCCAGCTGTTTAATGAACTGGGTATGTTCGTTTTGTGTGTCTTCCATTTCAGAGATCCTGTCTTCTGCTGTATTTGTTCTGTTGGTTAGGCTCTCAATTTTGTGCTCTAAGTCAAGGATTTTACTTTTCATTTGTTGTATTTCTGAGGCTATGTGGTTCTTGAATTCCTTGAAGTCCTCCCAATTCTTCTCATTGTCTCTGACATATTTTAACATTATTTTTTTGAATTCCTTGTCTGGTAGATCTTCTATGTCTTCATCTCGCATCTCCGAAATAGACATTGGCTTTTGATCCTTTATTGGTAGGGTGTTGGCACTCTCATCTGGATCATTACTTTTTCTGGTATTTCTTCCCATTGTGTTAGTGTTTCTTTTTTGAGAGACCTAGGCACCAGTGTGCTGAGGGGTCTCCAAGCACTATCCTGTAGAGATCGGAGTCTGCAGGCGTGGAGTAGCAGGGTGTGGGAATTTTCAAGGCACTTTTGGTGCGTCTCCAGAACACTGGACCTCAGGGCGCCACTTCCAGGGCCCAGCGGATTCAAAGCGCACTCTCAGCTCGTCCCCTACAGGTATGCTACCACAGGGCGTGGGGGAGTGAAGGCACTCTCTGTGCGCACCCCCTGTGCGCAATCACAGGGCTCAGAGGATTCTAGGTGCTTTCTCGGTGTGTCCCCAGTGCCAGGGACTGCAGGGCGTGGAGGTTCCAGGTGCTCTCTGGGAACGCCTCCTGCACGCGGGTCCGCAGTGCTCTCCTGGTTCATCTCCCAAGCACGGGACTATAGGGCGTGGGGTGTTCCAGGTGCTCTCTGGAAGCGCCTCCTGCGCAGACCCGCCCACCCCAGCGCTTGCGGGGATCCGACTGCCCCAGCGCTAGCACGGGACTGCCCAGCCCAGAGGCGTGGTTGGCTTCCTGTGGGATAGCACCGCTCAGCTGAGTGCCAGACCGCAAAGGCACGGGGAGTATTCAGTGTGCCTTTTGCCTTTCTCCCAGACACAACTTTGGCAGTTTCAAGGCACTCTCCCGGTGTCTCTAGACGCTGGAGTCTCGGGGGGGGGAGGGGCGGGGAGACGAGCACCAATTGTGTTCAGGCTCTGTGCATGCCCCTGGGGGGCCAACTCCCGAAGCCTCCAACCCACCACTGTCCCCACCCAACTCACTCAAACCTCAGGTTCTTGCAGTCTGCCTCTTCCTCTGGTGGGAACCCTCGCTGCGGATGTGTCTCCCGGCTACTGCGTCCGTTGCTGGTCCCGGCGGGTGTAGGCGGGTGGAACCTGGAGGCTGCGGTGGTCCCGGCGGGGCTTGGCGACCAGGGTGGGCGGATGCCGGCGGGTCCCGGTGACTCAGGGTCCTGGTGTCCGCAGCGGGCGCAGGTCCTGGCGCGTCCTGGTGACCAGGGTGAGCAGATGCCAGCAGGTCCCGATCACCGCCGGTCCTCACAGCCACAGTGTCTGCGGGTCGGTCAGCGGCTTTCAGCGTCTGCATTCAAAGGTGACTCAGCAGGTCAGGAGCGGAAAGTTGTCTTCCCTGCCCTTCGTTTTGTTTTTCCCTGGTTGCTCTTCCGAGTTGTGTGGATTTTTTTGGTTCCACACTGTCCAGGGAACTTCACGTTCTTCTCCCTGTAGTTCTATGCTGCTCCACTTACGCTTTTGTCGCGTTCTAGCCCTCTCTGTCTGTGAGCTCTCTCACAGTCTTCCTCCTATGTCGGCCATCTTGCGAGTCTCCCCGCTTCTCATTTTTGATCAGAAGCTTTAAAATGAGTTTTATGAATTCTGTGTGCCCCATTTTCTCAATGTCTTCCTCAGTGATAACTCTGAGGTTGGCATAGGGTTTTGCTCCTTTGCAGGGGAGTTTCCAGTAGTATTCTTTGTGCTTTTATCTCTTCTTTTGCTCTTGGTCATTGTACTTCTGGTTAGCAGAGTCTTCTCCTTGGGGCAGGTTTCTAAGCTGTGTCACCCATAGGTCTAGAATGCGATTTTACTTATTGCAGTTGGTACACAACTCTTTGCTTGCAGCCACTTGTGCCACAACCTCCAGCGAGTTCCTGGTCTGGGTTCTTATGTTAGATTTCCACTATGGTTTCCACAGCCCCAGCTCCTGGCTCACCACTCTCCACCTCCTGTGATACCGTGCTGAGGCCACACTGTTGTGTGTACAACCTTTCTCCCACTTTCAGTTGGAGCAGGTCCCAGGATTAGAGAGACACCAGGTGTCCTATATAGTTAGGTTGTTGGTGGCAGTGATCTTGTCAGAACCTGTTGGACATTAGGTCTGGGTGCCACACAGACTTGTTTTAACCCATACGATGACATACTCAGTTTTGTTTTCTTGCGGGACCAGTGCAATCCACGGAACTCAGTTAGTTCTTACAAGCTCAGCACATGCGCAGATCACTGTTGTCCCCTACAGTCCTGAAGCTATTGCCACAGTGTACAAAATGGTGCCTGACGTACCACTACTAGAGTTCTTGATCTGCTGGCCGTCAGGTCTTAGGGATATCCAGACCTATCTTGGGTGGAACCTGCAGAATGCCACATTGATGCAGTTCACTGAGTCAGAAATGAGTTCACTCCCAGCTCAGCGTATGCTCAGTCCTTTCCCTTGTCCTTTGCCTCCTTATGCGAACTGGCGCCCAACTCAGCTCTTGGGGTCTGACTGGGCTGTGAAATCCACCCTGTTCTCACACTGTCCGGCTGGGATCTGCTGCTCTGTCTCTGCTCCTGATCAAATTAAATGGACCAGCAGGACGAACAGTTCTTTTTCTGGGCTCACCTCCCAAGCTCCCAGTGAAAGTCCCTTCCCACCTGGTTGCTGCTGGAGTTCTGACTGCTGGTGGAGTTCAGATAGCCATGCTGGAGTATCAGTCACTGCAACACCACATCGTTATGTCCTCTGCTTTCCTGTGTCTGCCAGTCTCCAGGTACCCCTCAGCTTTTGTTCTGTCCTTTTCTATTTCCTGAAATATGTCCTCTCTGCTTCATCTCGATTAAATGTTTTTCCATCTGTTTAAACGTGTCCTTACCCTATTCCACCATCTTGCTTCTCTTCTCTGTGTTTATTTTAGAAAATCTCATTTAATATTTTATAATCCGTCAAAATCTTCTATTTTTGTGTTTTTAAAAGACAGTGAAAATTTTAAAAGATAGTGAAAATTTATACTGTTTGATTATTTACTGTTCACTTTATAAGATTATGAAATAAAATTAAAATATGAACTACGGGGCCAGCATTGCAGCATAGTGGGAAAAACAGCCATCTACAATGCCAGGATCCCATATGAGTCTCAGTTCAGTTTCTAGCTGCTCCACTTCTGGTCCAGCTCCCTGTTGATGTGACTGGGAAAGTAGTAGAGGATGACCCAAGAGCTTAGTCTCCAGAACCCACATGAGATTCTTGGAAGAAGCTGTGGGCTCCTGGCTTAGGACTGGCCCAGTTCTGGCCATTGGGAATGAATCAGTAGATGGAAGATTCTCTCTCTTTATTCTGTAACTTGCCTTTCAAACAAAAAATAGTTTATAAATAGGATCTACAAGACACATGTATTAATAGGCTAAAAATTATGTACTAAAGTCAAAATATAAGAAGATCAAATTATGGCATAATCTTGGCCAGATATGATTCCGGTATCATTAAGACAATTTATTTTAGCCATTTTGCTCTAATTCCAAAGCAGTTGTGTTATGACTGATTATTAGAAACGATTAGAGTGTGCATTTGACAATATGGTTAATGCAACTTTTTGAAATACTTGCATCTCGTGTTAGAGTTCTCGGGTTTGAATCAGCTCTGTTCCTGCTTCAGTTCCCTGATGAAGCACATTTGGGAAGCAGAAGCTGATGGCTCAGATGCATCCATTCCTGCCACCATGTGGGAATCAAAGGCTAAATTCTTGTCTCCTGGCTTGGATATCTGACTTGGCTTTTGTAGGCATTTGAGAAGTGAACTAACCAATAAAAAACTCTTCCTTTATCTGTCTCTCTCTCTTTCTCATTACCTTTTCTTCTGTCTCTTTTTGTCTCTCTCCCAAATAAAATGAAAATAAATTTTTCAAAGAAAAATTCAAAGAAAAATACTGTGCATGTATAGCACAATCTTCACACTGAAGATGCTGGGATCCCATGTAGGTGTTAATTTGTGTCCTGTCTGCTCCACTTTCCATCCAGCTCCTTGGTTATGGCATGGGAGGGCAGTAGAGGTTGGCCCAAAGCATTGGGACACTTCACTCATTGCAAGAAACCTGAAGGAGTCCCCTCGTTCCTGACTTCAGATCGACTCAGCTACAATCACTGTGGCCACTTGGGAAGTAAACCAGTAGGCAGATCTTTCTCTGTCTCTCCTTCTCTCTGTAAATCTGCCTTTCAAATAGTAGTGAATAAGCCTTTTAAAAATATTGTGAAAGAAAGCAACTGTGTTTGTGTTTTCCATACTATACTTGTTCATGGTACTGGGCTCTTGTTGCTTGGAAAAGATTCTTTCACTACTAAAATCTGGCAAAATTCACATTTTCCCAACATCATTTCCTCTGTCACCTAACCTACATATAATTCTCTCAGGCCTTTTTTGCTGCTCTCCAGACCAAAATTGGTAATTATTACAATTAATATTAGCATCGTGTCCACATTGTAATTTACACTGTGCTTTCCCATGTACTATTCATCTGATTCTTCACTAATGTTGTATGAAGAGAATGTCTAATACATAGAAGCAGCAAACTATAGCCTAACATCTGTTTTTGCATAGTTCTTCAGCTAAAAATTTTTTTTGCATTTTTAAGAGCCTGTAAAAAATATAGAATATACTAAAATATTTACTATTTGTCACTTTACAGATGAGATTTTTGTACCCCTGAATTAATAATATTACCTCCATTAGAGGGTGAATAAAAAGAGGCAAGACTACATAGAGTTGAAGAGCTAGAAACCTTTTGACTTAGGACTATTTCTTAAAAATATTCATAAAATATATTTAAAATACTGCAACAATGACAGAAGTGCTACTTTCCTTGATATCCCTAAATTCTGAGAGTACAAGCACTTAGCAATAGGAAGCATGAAAAAGAAGATAAGAAGTGAGTATTCACTAGGCATTCACTGTGTACCAAGTATTCTAGAATGTGCTCCTATTACACTGATTACTGTGATTCTCTGTACATACAGTGTTGTTCTAGGTATATTTGCTACTCAAGAACCCCTTAAGGTTCCTAGCAGTTAATGAGGCAATATGGCCATAAGTATATTCAACTGAAAGGTAACATTAATAATGCATAGTGATATATTATGCACTCAAAATTCCTAATATATAAAAAGCAGAATGTTGTACCTGTCACTGTTGCTGAATGACCATATTATTGTCATCATATGGGGGTAAATGGTTGCTGGGAAGAAAATGATGAGGAGGAGAAAGGAGAGGGGAAGGGAGAGAGAAATCCCTATATTTACAAAACTGTATTATGGAAAATAACGATAACATTATAAATACAAAAAATCTTACGATATATTTAAAAAGGTTCTTTTTGAACATGTAATATCTGGACATTTCAACAAATTCTGATAAGTGCTAATGTTCTAATTATATAATCAATCGGGTTTTTTTTTTTTTCTTTTTGACAATCTTTACATAGTTAGTTAGGGTAAAAAGGTACAAGGGCTATAGGAAAGTGGGTAAGACTATTATTTCCATATTGTTTCCTTCATGTTTAAAGGGGGCTATTAAGGGAGAAGGTCCACCCAGTTTCCCACCCACCCCAGGGCCCAGATGAAGGGCATGCTCCGAGGTTCTTGCTGAAGTGGCTTTGATAGTTCACCTGTTATGAATCGCTGCCAAGCTTGCCACTCTAAGCACGATGAGGTCTTTGAAGAATCCACTGATTGACATAGTCCATCATAGAGTCTCCATTTGCCCAGCATTTCGCTGCCAACATACTGCTGAGATGGTTGATTGACCACTTCTGTCTTCTGTCTTTTCTTGGTTAGGGTTCTGAGTCCAGCATTTCGATTGGGGAGATCTCTAAAGAAACTTTGTCTGAGGTGTTCTCAGACCAGATTCTTGTACGTACTAGCAAGCACAGGGCCCGGCACAGTCCATCGCCCCAATCACCTGATGGTTGCAATTGCTGGGTTGGTTTTGTTTTCAGCCCTGACTTCCACATGAATCAATGGGTGTTGCAGTCCAGGCTGATTATGCCCAGCACATACTCGGCCCTTGCATAAACCAGTGGGAGCTGCAGCCTAGTCAGAGCCACAATAACCCCCACCAGGCCCGCCTCCTATCCTGGTTTGCCAGTATGTGTAGCAGTAGTCCAGTCTGTCCCACACCCCATTCGGCTCTCGTACATGTCAATGGGTATTAAAGCTTAGTTCCATCTAACCAGATCGACTATGCAGCCAACACAGATGTGTTGGGTCTGTCTAGCCATCCCAGCCCCTGTCCTAGTTTTTGATGCCCTCCCGTGGGAGTGGTAATGCAAGAGGGAGGAGCCCACTATTTCCCTCCCAGGCCTCTCCCACTCCCGGATTATGCACTCTCCAAGTGGTTCTGTGGTATGACTTGACAGAATTAGACCCCAGTGCCAGCTTCTGCCAGCTGATGCTGTGGCTAAGCCCAAACAACCTTCACCCTTCTGATTTTGTTTGAACCAATAGGAATAATCGGCCCAGCCTGGCTTTACCCTAATCTAGTCCATATGAGGCCTACAGGTGTTGTAGCCCAGCTTAGTCTGGTCTGCCTCCATCCCAGCTCACACTCTCCAGTGGGAGTAGCTGTTCAGCAAGGGAACCACCCCATATTCCCCTGCCGGCTCTGCCCCCTCCCTTCCTGGTTCTCATGCGTGCTTGATAGGCACTGCGGTCACATCCGGTACAGGCAAGCTCACCTTGGCATTCCATATTGTGCACTGGTTTTTGTCGCAACCGAACCTGGTTTGACCCAGGCTGTTCTGGTGCTCGGTTTGCCAGTAGATGATGTGAACAGATTCAGCCTGGTCTACCCCTGACCCATGCCAAATGTATGCCAGTGGGTAACTTTCCATGGCCTATTCTGGGCTGTTTCCTATCATGCTTCTTGCGCTTACCTGCTGGGTCTGTGTCCTGCCACAGGAGTTGCCCAGGCTCCTCCATCAGAACCTCTCCCAATGCCAGATTTTGTGCATTCCAGGGGGTCCATGAGCCAGCCCTACTCAGTTCACCCCCTGTCCTAGCAGGAACAGTGGCTTTTCCTGACTGGCCTTCAACCCAAACTGGTCCTTGCTTTTGGATGTTTCAGCCCAGCCTTGGCTTGTCCATACCCACGTACAGCTCACACATGGCTCAGTAGGGGTTGAGACCTTGCTTAGTCCATCCCACATCTACCCTGGTCCTCCAGGACACCAGAGGGTGTTGGAGTCTGGCCCGGCTTGGTGCATCCAATCCCAGTCCACACTTGTGCCAAGGGAGACTACAACCGCTTCCTGATCAGAACACAGCCCCCATTCCAGCCCACGCGCCCCTTGGTGGGAACCTCAACCCAGCTAGGTTTGTCCCCTTAGTTCCCCAACTGGGCCTGTTCCCAGCCGTAGATCCTGTGCATGCCAGTGTTTGCTCTGACTCAGCTTGGCTCAATCCCTCACCTTTTCTGACCTCTACCTTAGGCACTGTGGCTTAGCATTCCTGGCTCATACAGACCAGTATGCGCAAGAGCCTAGCTCAGCATGACCTGTGCTCCATCCTGGTCTCTAGTTTCACTTGTGGGCTAAGGTTTGCTCAGTCCTGCCTGGTCCACCCTGTTCCATTACCAATTGACACATTAGCCAGCTGTTGGAGCTACTGTGCCCAGCTTGTCCGGCCCCCAGGTCTGGACCACATGCTCACCAGTGGGAGCTATGACTCTCCAGGGGAGTTTCCCAAGTTCCTCCACTTAATCCATTGCCAGACCCAGTTCTAATACATGCCAGTGGGTTTTAGGCCAGTGCCCAGTGAAGTCTAGCCTTCCATTTGGCCTTGTATGAGCTGGTGAACGTTGCAGCCCGGCCCATCCCACACCTTATTCAGGATGCACATTTTGGTGCTACTGCCTTCACCAGTCCAGACTGTTGCTGGTCCCTTTACCTGTGATTGATGGCAGGCTCCTTGGTCACACCTAGCTTAGTCCATCACCACCGCAACTCTTGAGCTAACCAGTGATGCTAGAATTTCCACAGGGTTTGGCCTACATATCACCCACAGAATCTACCGCCAGATATGGTTCTTGAGTGCTAGTTAATGTAATGGCCCTGCATAATGTGACCCTTCTGCTGATCCATCATCATGTCAGATAACAGGATATGATCCTGCTGGACAAGCCCCAACCCATGGCTTTTGCATGGACTGGTGTTTGGTGGTCAGCATTGTTCAGTGATTACACGTTCTTCAAAGAAGGAGTTACTGTCATTGGGAATCTTTAGGATTGATTCAAGTCTCAGAAGTACAGTGGGTTCAACCTGGAGCTACCTAAGCAGCAACTCAGAGAACCAAAACCTCAGAGATCCCGGCCAGGCAGCCAGCAGGCGGAGCCTGGTGCCAAATGACACACTGTCCACCCAGGGACCAGGAACAGCTCACCATGTGCACGTGGTGACTGGAGTCGGGATCCAGGCATGAGACGCCCTGTCCTGAGGGCCACTAGCAGCCAGGAGGCTGCTGGAAGTTTAAACCCACAGGCCCAAAGTCGCGCCCCTCCCCAATCCCATTCACTGCCCAATGAGGGCAGTGGGTGGGCCTCGGACCTGCCCAACCACGGAGACTCCCCCCTTTGGTGTACTCACCCCGAAGGGAGCAGCCCCCAGAGCCCAGGCCGGCCCGGGGACAGCTCACCATGTGCACGTGGTTGCTGGCTTCTGGGATCCAGGCATGAGATGTGCCGTCCTAAGACCCACCAATCAATCAATTGATTTTTAATTTTTTATCTGTAAAATTAGAAGGTTTATCCAGACACTTGAATCTATTCTCTCTAAAGGCTTTATGTCTGAGCCGGCAGGGGAATGTGGACCCCCCGCTGGACAAACACTCCCATTGGAAAGAATGAGTCGGGATGGGGGCAGACCAGACTAGGCAGGGCTATAACACCTGTGGGCCTCATGTGAGCTGGATAAAGGAAGGGCCAGGGCGGGCTGACTGTTCCAGCTGGTGCGAGCAAAAACTAGAGTGGGTGAGGGATGGTTGGGCCTAGCCACAGCATCAGCTGGCAGAGGCTGGCACTGGGAGCTAATTCTGTCAAGTCAATTGCCAGAACCACCTGAAGAGTGCATAATCTGGGAGTGGGAGTGGCCTAGAAGGGAAATAGTGGGCACCTCCTTCGGGGCTACCACTCTCATTGGACAGCGCGAACACCAGGACAGGGGCAGGGGTGGCTGTACAGAAAGGCACCAGTCAGTATGTGTGTGGGCTGGATAGTAGGCTGGTTGGGTTGAACTGGACTTCAAAGCCCATTGATATGTATAAGAGCTAAATAGGATGTGGGAAAGAGTGAACAAGTCTGCGGTACATACCGGCAAGCATGGGTAGGGTGCAGAACTGGTGGGAGCTACCGGGAGTCATCTTGACCAGGCTGTAGCTCCCACTGGTTTGCGTGAGGACAGAGTATGATGTGGGCAGGATCGAACTGGACTACAACACCCATTAGTTCACTTGGATGACAGGGCTGGAAACAGAACTGACATAGCAATAGCAATGACCAGCATGTGCATAAGCTGAATGGTGCAACGGACAATGTCAGACTCTGTACTGGCAAACTCACACAAGAATCAGGTCTGGGAATATCTCAGATGAAGTTTCTTTGGAGATCCCACCAACTGAACTGCTAATTTCAGAACCCCAACCATGAAGGGACTATGTCAGCCAGTGGACTCGGAATAGGTTTCATTGCGATTGGAATGGTGAGATTAGCAGCAATCCAGAACTGTTGAACTATCAAAACTGTTTGAGCAGGACCCTCAGAGCGCGCCTCACATTGGGGATCTGGGATGGGTGGGAGGCTGGGTGGGGCTTTTCTCTTTGTTTCTCCCCTGACCCCAGATACAGGGAAAAACGATATTAGTGTGGAAACAATGGTTTTACCCACTTTCATCCTGTAACCCTTGACCCTTTGTACCCTAATCAACTAAGTAAGATTATTAAAAAAATAATAAAATGAATAAAAAATAAAGGCTTTTTGTCTTAAAGACTAATAAATGCTAATATATATTTATAGTTACATTGATTTTTAAAACTTCCAAAACTAAGAGCCAAGTTCTGTGACCATGTAAGCACTAAGTGGATTAACTCATCCTTTTAGTGCAGCTTTAAATAGAATCAAAGAACAAAACAAAACAAAGCAATACACCAGAAACACACACATACACACACTTCAACTACCTAAAAGCTCTGGAAAACTTACAAAAAAAAAAAAAGGCAGATTCTGGAAGCGATTTAGCCCTTGAAAAAAGTTATTGACTCATAATGAATGTCATATCTATACGACTTTAACCTAAAGCTAGGCTGTGTTCTACACTGCATGTAGTGGCAGAAAACTCTGATAGAAAATCTAGAGATTTCAGAGACTATAGAATGGAGTTTAGTGCAACCTCAGTTGCCAGAAAGCTCGGGAAAAATAGACCAGAAATTCAAAGTTTTAATTTTACCAAAATCTCTGGTTGACCATGAAATACATGTGCATGGGACAGATTATGAGCATCCTGGTTAATGATCAAATAGTTCATCAGAGGTGAGTTCTGGCTGCTCTGCTTCCACTTCAACTTCCCAGGAGACTGGGAAAGCTGCAGAGGATGGCTCGGCTCACGTGCTCTTGCCCTTGCACCTCTGAGCAATATCCTGATGAAGCTCTTGGCACCTATTTTGTTCCTGTCCTGGATATTTGAAGAGTGAGCCAGACAGATGCAAGACTTGTGTGTGTGTGTGTGTGCCTTTCTGTAAGCAAATAAATGTTTTCAGGAAGAATGAAAACAACAGAAAATGCTCAACTTGAAATTATATAGCCACAAAAAAATACCTCAAGAATAAAAATGAAAGACATTAATTAAAAAAAAAACAGCAGAAATTATTACCAACACATTTACTTGAACCACAATCCTAAAGTAAATTCTTTAGACTGTAAAGATATCAGAGGGGCTGTCACCATTGGCTCAGCAAGGTAACCCACCTGCTAGCACTCGGATTCCACATGAAAACCAGTTTGTGTCCTGGCTACACCACTTCTAATCCAGCTCCCTGCTTATGGCCTGGGAAAGCAACAGAAGATGGTTTGATTCCTTGGGCTCCTGCACCCAAGTAGGAGACCTGAAAGAAGCTCTAGGCATTTTGCTTTGAATTGGCTCAGCTCTACTGTTGCAGCAATTTAGGGAGTGAACCACCAGATGGAACACCTATCTTTGTCTCTTCTTCTCTCTATAATTATGCATTTCAAACAAAAATAAATATTAAAAATATGCTATCAGGAAAAATCCCCATCCTCAAATTAAAATGTTAAAATTGATTATGATTTATATATTAACAGGGAAACAATAGAAAATGAAATTGAAACCATCTTAAAATAGTGCACAGAACAAAACACATAATAGGAACCATAAAAAATATCAAAGACAATCACTTTGAAAATTACATAACTTGAGGGAAATTTAAACAGAGATAAGCAATTGAAGATATATATTTAGACACACCAGGTTTGTGGATTGGAATACCCACTATTTTTAACAAGTCAATTCTCTACAGTAAGTATGTAGATTTAATGCAGACCTAATCATAACCCCAAAGACTTTTTTGGGTAGGAATTGACAAGCTGATTTATTTATATGTATATATGCATACATACATATGTATATGTGTGTGTGTGTGTGTGTAAATGCATAGGAACCAAATATCTAAAGCAGTCTTGGAAAAGAAGAACAACATTAGAGAACTCTGGTATCTGACCTAAAGGCTAAAAATAAAGGACACTAATCAAGACAGTGTGACACCCACATAAGTTCCAATCAGTAGATAATTGAACAGAATAAAAATGTCAGAAATAAATTAGTGCTTTATAGAGTCATTTTGTTTTTTTTTTAAATCCTCATGTAATGCAATGAAGAAGGTATTTTCAATAAATCTTGAAACAATTGGCTTCGTATAGTTTTAAAAACGAAACTTGACATCTTCTCCTGATGTCTTCTCCTTATATTTAAATAATTAATTTGTCATTTCACAGGCCTAAATGTGAAAGTTTAGACTGTTGTAGTTTTTAGAAAATCAAAGGCAGGACTGGGTTGTGGTGTAGCATGTTAAGCATCACCTGCATTAATGGTGTTCCATACTGGCTGAGGTCTGAGTCCTAACCACTCCATTCTCTACCCCATTCTCTGCTAATGGCCTGGGAATGCAGCACAAGATAGACCAAGTGTTGAGGAGCCTGTGATCATGCAGAAAACCCAGAGTATACTCTAGGTTATAGGCTTCAGCCTGGCCCAATCCCAGCAGTTGAAGCCACTTGGGAAGTGAACCAGGGAATTAAGATCTCTCTCTTTCCCTATCTTCCTGTTTTCATCCTCTGTGATTCTTGTATTCAAATAAATAAAAGACAATAAAAGATTTGTATCCTGGCTGTGTAAGTGATTCCTTTGACTCAGTCATAAGAAGGTCAAATAATGCAATAACCAATAAATGGAGGCTTTAAGGAGAGAACTTAACAAACAAGATGTATACCTGATCAATATGTGCAAGAAAATGTGTGTGCATCATTCATCATCAGGGAAATACAGATAAAACCTTCAGGGATACCTCTACCTATCCACCCAAATGGCTAGAATTACAAAGTCTTAATAAAGAAGTGGAGCTGTAGAATTATCAGGCATATTTGCTGGTAATGCACAAGAGTCTGATTCTGAAAGGAATTCTAATAATTGACTATAGTATCATACATACATATATCCAATAATTCTAATTCTAGCTGTTTACCCGAGAAATGAAATCATATGTTACAAGAGAACTATTTAAAAGTTTATTCATTATAACCAAAAATTGCAAGCAAGTGACTGTACTTAAAATCTGTGATGTACTTATACAGTGAAATCATATTTAGCAATAAAAAGGAATGAGCTATGTATGCATATACACATTTAAATACATTTTAAAACATTATGCTAAGTGGAGTGTCTAATACATTATCCTATATATGGGTAATATAATAGGCTGAACTGAAATATAATAGAAAGGAAATCAAATGACTATGTGGTGGAAAAAGTGATTCCTAGGGCAGAAGTATGAGAAAATTTTCTGACGGGATGAGAATGCTTAGGCCAGGGCTAGCTTATGACAATATACAGTTGTCCAAAGCTCAGAAATTTAAAGAAAACAAACTAAGCAAACATTGAATGTTAAGTGTTCATGATGAAGTATTTGAGGGAAGTGTGCAGATAGCAGCAATTTACTTTGAATCAAATAAAAATACAAATTGGATTAATAAATGGAAAATGAATAATTGAACAATGCACAATAAAATAAAATCAATACAATGTTGATGGTAAAGACCAGGTTTTAGACAGTTGGGTGTTTAGTGTTGACATTTTCTCAAATTTTTTTTGTTTATACTTTTTCATTAAATCTTTTTGCAAAGAAGCCAAAATCATTAATTACATTGTAGTGCAGATCAAGTATATCTTACTTAAAACTGCAGATGAATTTATTTGAAGGTACTTTTAGAAAGCCTCTTCATACTCTACACATCTAAATAAGCACTTGGGCAAAAATTTAATTCTGTATTAATTTATAGACTAATTTATAAACTCTGAGAGGTAATTTTTTTAAGGTTTATTTATTTTTATTGGAAAGCCAGATTTACAGAGAGAAAGAGACAGAAACATCTTCTGTCCACAGATTGACTTGCTAAATGGCCGCAATGGCCATAGCTAAGCTGATCCAAAGCTGGGAGCCAGGAGCTTCTTTCAGGCTTCCCACCTGGATGCAGGGTCCCAAGGCTTTGGGCCATCCTGTACTGTTTCCCAAGGTCACAAGTAGGGAGTTGGATGGGAAGTGGAGCAGACAGGACACGACCTGGTGCACACATGGGATCCCAGTGCTTGCAAGGTGAGGATTTAGCCACCGAGTCTTCTCTAATAATATTATTCTAAAGGTATAAGCAATCCCCTTAAAAACTTACAGATAAAGAAAAAGTAAATTCTATGCAATGGGGGAGAAACTTAATATAAAAGTTTAGACTTAAAAACAAGAAGATGGATTCTCCAAAGCTGTAGGCAACTGCCTCCATTGCTTTGTACCTAGGCAAGTGTGACAGTGCTGGGACAAAAGCAGGCAATAGCTGGTAGGCATTCTGGACCTGGTTAATGCCAAATTTGTGTCAACTATACCAGGGTGCTGGCATAGTTGGTTATTATTGTTAATATTTAAGATATGCGGAGAATGTTGGGAACTCCAGTCCAGGACAGATGACTCCCGCTGCCGACTTGCCCAGGCTGGGCAAGGCCTATGTAGTACACAGCATGCCTAGATGCTCACGGGGGACCCGAAGGCCAGCTATTCTAGGCCAACAGGCAATGTCAATTGCCTCATCAGAGGATGAAATGCAGAACAGGTTGGAAATTTTTCCTGGTCAAGCTTTGCAAATATTTTCTCAACCCTAAAGCAATAAAACGACAAAAATCTCTGGGCTATTGAAACCACTCAAGTAACACCCAGGGAACACTCTTTCTCTCAACACAGTCTGTAGTGTGTCATCAAAGGACCGTCCCCCATCCCTGGATGCTGATGTGACTTGACATCAAGGAGCAATCCTTTCTACCCTGCTCCGCAGACACAGAGAAAAAAAAGACTGAAGCATGTGTCTCACACACCTTCCTCCATATCTGACCCTCTCCATCCTAGTCAGAAGCCCACAAGGGCAAGATAGGCTCTGGAAGGAGTATGGCCTAACATATTTTCATATGAAAAGTACACTTTGGGCCCGGCGTGATAGTGTAGCAGTTAAAATCCTCGCCTTGAACGGGCCGGGATTCCATGTGGGGGCTGGTTATAATCCCGGCAGTTCCAATTCCCACCCAGGTCCCTGCTTGTGGCCTGGGAAGCAGTTGAGGACGGCCCAAGGCTTTGGTACCCTGCACCCGTGTGGGAGACCTGGAGGAGGCTCCTGGCTTTGGGACATACTCTGTGTTTAAAAATACAAATGTTGTAATTATTACATCATTGTAGCATTTTAGACTACTTTGAAATGGAATTTTCCAGCTAGCATTAAACCATCTCACAACCAGCCTTGAATCAGAAGACAATAAATGATCTACTAAACAGATGACATAGGCCTGGGATACACATCATATCTATGAGCAATCACAGGATGTTCGACCTTTCTCAAGCAATATTTTCAGCAAAGTGCTGTAAATAGCTCCAACATTCAACTTGATGTTACTGATTTTAGACATATTTGCTTTCTCCAAACATGTATTTTTGTACTAAAAATTTCAATTGCATTGCATTCTATTTTATTGCTTATCAAAAGCTTCAAGATCTTAGTTTTCGGAAAAGAAAAACTTGCTGATTCACAGTATTTATGACTTAATCCAAACACAGAGTCCTCCTGTCTTTCTTGTCCCTTCTGTGTTGATATTCAGACACAGCACCGCTACTTACGTCTAACAGTGATTATGTCACCAGGTTATATTTATCTGCTTGCTTATTTCCTCCATCATACATAAACTCCTTTAAGGCAGAGCCATCATCTAGATGTCTTATCATTCAACGTCATAGCACAACATCCATAATTTGAAGTAAATGTAATAAGTATTGTAGAATACATTCAGATGTAGTTATTTTTAAATGTAGCTAAGAAAACTGGCATAAAGAACAAAAAAACAGGGCCTGGCACAGTAGCCTAGCAGCTAAAGTCCTCGCCTTGCACGTGCTGGGATCCCATATAGGCACCGGTTCTAATCCGGGCAACTCCACTTCCCATCCAGCTCCCTGCTTGTGACCTGGAAAAGCAGTGGAGGACAGCCCAAAGTCTTGGGACTCGGCACCTGCGTGGGAGACCCAGAGGAGGCTCTGAGTCCTGGCTTTGGATGGGCTCAGCTCTGTCCGTTGCGGCCACGTGGGGAGTGACTCAACAGATGGAAGATTTTCCTCTCTGTCTCTTCTCCTCTCTGTACATATGACTTTGCAATAAAAATAAATAAATCTTTTTTTTAAAAAAAGAAAGAAACTAAGTAAATATCAATTACTTAGTTGATCCTAAGACTCACTGTCTCAGGCATGGAATTGAAATTCCTCTCTAGGACATTTTTCTTTCAGATATCAAAGCACCTGGGAAAGTGATGCTTCAACTGGAAGACGGATTAAGTAGATATAGTCAGCCATGCCTTTGTTGGAGCACTCCTAGCTCGCAAAACAAACAACAAACAACCAAACAAAAACAACCACTTTTCTTTAGGGATTATGTTCACATCTCTGAGCCTTGAAACAAAAGTGGCTAAACCAAAATCAAAATGAATATTCTTTTTGAATGTTTGTGAGCGTGTGTGCTAATTATTCCAGTAGATAGTTCACGTCGTGGAATAACTGCTCTCCACTGGTTTTCATCATGAACAGAATAAATACTCAGATGTCTTAGTTGAGCAATGATCAGCATGATTTGACTCTTGTTCACTTTCCTAACTTTATCACATAATTTTTTTCTCCTTTTTGCACTATCCTCCATACCGGTAGGCTACCCATTCCACCAGCATGGTAAGGTTATGCCTACCTCAAAGTCTTTGCATTCAGTCTGCCCCCTGCTTTGAACCTACTCACCCTTCTTATCTGAGCCAACTGTTTACTTTTCCTCCAGTTCTCAGGTCAAGTACAACCTCCTCATTCTCTATCACATTACCCAAAATTACTTTGTACATGGCACTGACTGCTCAGATGAAACAATCTTTTTTTTTTTTGCATATATATATATATATATGTATATATATATACACACACATACATACACATATGTATGTCTGCCTTTCCAATAAAAATAAATACATCTTAAAAAAAGAAGTATGTATGTGTGTATTTTCTTCTCTGCTATAAAATCAGTCACAGTGCTTAGAAAAGTAGCTGACTTGGTAGGCCTCAAAAACACTTGCTTAATGATTTCAGATAGAAGTCAGTCTTTTTATTCTGTCACTTGTTAATAGTCTCACTGATGTTTGGAGTTCTGGAGACATTTGGAACAGACAGCCTCACTACCCGTCAAATTTATCTCACATTAATTCTCTAAGTTTTGTCCACCCTTACTAGTCGGTTCATTATGATTTCAGAATAATTTTATCTACTTTAAGGTCAAGGTTTTTTTTAATGTTTCTTTGTAATTCTACAGTACTGTCTTCTCAAGAACAAGTATTTGTTTATTGTTTAGTGATCTTCCAGGAGAGATGCCCTCTGGCCAACTGGAAACAGAACTACTTTGTGGTAAGGAACAGGATGCTCCAATTTGGCTTCATTAGGAAGGTCATGAATCCATGGGATTAGTTCTTGCCAACAGGAGAGTGTGGGGAGAGAGAAGCAGAAACTTCTGCCAAGGAGTTAAGCGAAAGTGGGAGAAAAATCAGGGAGTACACATGTGGTGGACGATAGAAAGCTGGGAGTTGGGGAACAGGATAGAAAAGAAGGCAGAATGTTAAGCAGTTGTTAATAGCAATGGATTTGGATAAAAGAAACAGTTTCACTAAAACCATGAGCTTTGTTTTTTATCACCAAGTGTTCTGAAAAAGAATCTGTGTTTAGCAACATATTTGGCATTTGGCATTAAATGTTTCTTCTTTATGTCCTTAGCAAGCAAAATATTAAATAAATGATTGTGAGTTTAATGCACTAAGTTGTCTGACCTGATTTTGGAGACCATCCACACTAATGTATTTCCATTGCCTTAGATTTATGGATTTGAAATTTAATTGTAACTGGATGTTCTTCATTTATCTGCACTTCATTCATTTCCTTTGTAGATAACCTCATAGTTTTCACTACCTTCTCTTTTGCCATAGTTGTGCCTCTGCACCACTTCTGAAGTCACTTTAAGGTGCCCAGTGCGATGGCTGAGCAGTTAAATCATTATCATGCTACAGCCAGGATCCCATATGTGGTTTGTGCCCCGGCTGCTCTGTTTCCCATCCAACTCCCTGCTTTTGGCCTGGGAAATCACAGAGGATGGCCCAAAGCTTTGGGACCTTACAGCCATATGTGGAAGACCCAGAAGACGCTCCTGGTTGCTGGCTTCAGATCAGCTCAGCTCCAACCTTTGTGGCCACTTGGTGAGTCAACCAGCAAACAGAAGATCTTCCTCCTTTTCTCTCCTTCTTTCTGTATATCTGCCTTTCCAATAAAAATAAATAAAGCATTAAAAAAGGCCTGGTGGTGATGGTAATTTTCTGGGAAATACTAAAGAAATATCAGAGGTGACATTGTACAGGGGTACTGAGGTAGGATGTGTGGATACTCAGTAATTTTAAGAGAGGCTTTATCCTGATGCATCATTGTAGATTGAAAATAACTTAAGTTGAACAGACGTTTGGTGTATTGGCTGAAGATGCCACTTAAGAGTCCATCTCCCATTTCAGAATACCTGGGTTCAAATCCCAGCTCTTTTCTGAATTACAGCTTTCTGCTAATGCACATCATGGGGGACAACAGGTGATGGCTCAAGTAACTGTATTCTTGCCACCCACATGGGAGACCTCGATAGAGCTTCAGGGTCCTGGCTTCAGCTTGGTTCAGCCCTCATTGTTGTGAGTACATGAACTCCCTCCCCCATACTTTAAAAAAAGGAAAATATTATAAGCCAGAATGTATTTAGTATACTTAATCAACTTGCCTTAACAAACAATGGCATTAACCCTCAGTTGGGCAAAGTTGTGTAACAGTAAGACTATTGTGTAAGACAATGCTGAATAGTTTCTGGAATTTATTGAATGATGCACTACAAATGAGAACCAGAATGGTTCTATGAGGATTGGGGCAGGGGGAGTGGGTTCTGAGGAATGCATAATACTTTCATATCTTAGTAAAATCAAAGTGAGTATAACCATTTTATGTCAGGAAGTGTGTATGTTTAATCTTCCTCTTACACTGAGAAGGACAGAATGTCTATGGAAAATTATCCAAGATACTTTGGAATGCCTTTGTGAAGGTAGGCTAGAGGACAGCAAGCTTTCCTGAAACATTTGACTCCTACTAATGAATGTGGAAAACAGAAATAATTATACTTTTTACCCCTAAAAGAATCAGTCAGTTAATCCAACGAAGTTGGGATTTTGTGGAAAGAACATAGGGTTCTAGCAGTAAATCATCCATTAGGTGGTCACGTGATTTAAACAAGCTATTTAGCTTTCATGATGTCAGTTTTCCATTTTGAGTTAACCAGGGATTCAATGAGGTGATCATAGAAATCTCATTATGGTCTAACATTGTATGATTTCCTGAAATCGCATAAAAAAGTTTGGAGATGGAAAAATAAATACTGAATCAGAACTGGTAAGAATCAGGCTATTAGCTTTCTTTTTTGGATATAGATCCCACTAAATATTATTTTTGTCTTGAAGTCGTCATAGGTCCAAATTGCTTCTTTATTTGCTAGTTGCTTGATGAGTTCCACCAGAAAATGGCATCATTTTCTCTTTACTTCCAGATAAGCAAGACACATTGTTTGAACCTTCAAAAACTCAAAATAAAACACCAAACAATAATTCCCAACTCAGTTTAACCCTAAATCATATTAATTAAAAATCCAAACATTCAGAGTTAAACCAGAAAGAAGAGTTGAGGCAAAGATTTTAATGCCTAGGTAAACTGGAGAAGGCAGAAATTCTGTGAACAAGGAGATATAGTATAAAGAGATACATACTTCTTTTGTTTAGATGAGGAGTGAATAACCAACCCACTCCTTCCTGTCTTAGATATTTGGCAATTCTTTGATTACTAATGGCATTGAATATTTTACCATATGCTTATTCATTATGCTGTTTGATAAATTGATCATAAAGTGTGACAAATTTTCTCCTCTTGGCTTATATACATATTAAATTATATATCTTAATTTATTTATTATGAACATATTAATTTGCCCTATAGATTAGCAAAGTTATGTTCACCAATCATATTCTACTCAGTTATTCCTTACTCATGATTTTACTGCCTAAAGTTCAGTAGCTCAGAAAATATTGCTACTGGCTTACATACATTTTCTCAAAAGCTTTTGTTTTCAAAATATTGTTACTAATGTGAGAGGAGTTAGACTGGGTGGTAGGCAGTTAGGGTATTCTCGGTCCCCAAGTCATGTTTCTTCCCAAATATAAAGGGGTATTTTCCCCACCATGTCTTGGATTCACCAGAACACGTCTCTCCCAAGACAAATGCATATCTTATCAGGAGTGCTTCCCCCAGGAGACAAGGGTGACATTAACATATCTATTCCCCACCTGAAGCCTCCACCCAATTCTGTCTCCAGCCATTGCCAAGGGGGTGGGCTTCAGACTGGCCTCTTTATCATTAGAAAGGGACCAAGGAAGTTGGCCAGTGACACCTTGCTGGCCTTTTGTCCCAAAGCCAGGTACCATGGAAACCAGGAATTTCCTTTGTTTATGGAGAAACATCTTTGAGGGGAACCTTTAAAAGATGCTTTCCCCACCATTAGTATGGGTTTTTTTCTCTCTTAGCTTTTCCTCCTGCCACTATGGCAGGGGACTAGGGTCTTTTTGCTTTTCCTCCTGCCACTATGGCAGGGGGTAAGGGTCTTTTTCTATCTCAGAACCCCCTCTCGTCACTAGGACGGGAGTCTCCTTTCTCAGCTTTTCTAATAAATCTTACTTTAAAACTAAACTGCGTCCACATGAAAATTCTTCTTTCCTGCGAGACAAGAATTTGAGGTTGCTACAGTATTCGGGGTTCAAAAACCCTACAACACTAACTTGAACTAGTTAGACTCTAACACAGTACTTTCACTGTAAATCCAGTTAGGCTGGCCTACACCTTTTTTTTTTTTTTAATTACATTGCATTATGTGACACAGTCCCATATGCCCTGGGATTCCCCCCACCCCTCCCCAAACCCTCCCCCCCATAGTGGATTCCTCCACCTTGCTGCAGTACCACAGTTCAAAATCAGTTAAGATTCTTTCATTGAAAGCATATACCAAACATAGAGTCCAGCATCTCATTGCCCAAATTCAACAACTTGTTGGGGAGAACATCTCTGGTCTGAAGGTAGAGCCAGCAGAAAACCATTCCTATCAATTAAAAGCCCCGACATAACATCAGCAACAATTTACAACATCATGGAATTAATTGACATAGTATTGAGCAACCAACATGTTAAAAAAAATGCAAGTTTTTTACCACATACTGTGACTTTTATACTTCCCAAATAATTATATTCAATGTGTTGTAATTATCCTGCATATTCTATCCAACATGCATAACTTCATTTGTCGAGAATTTAGTATTAAGATGATCAGAATTCTAATTGAAACCCAAACAAATTACAAATCGTAACCATCATTACCAACGAAGGCTTGTTTAAGCAAGAAACAGAAGACAGGGATTTTTATATATTGGTTACCTTGAGTTTGAGTCACAACTAAATGATCAGATGAAATGAAAGCATCAGTTTAGATGGCGAGATATAAAATCCGAATGAAACAAATGCTCAATTCCATGTTCTATGCAAAAGTTTGTAGTGAAACCAGAAATTACAATCTAATTCATTGGGGGCTGTAATCACATGGAAAAAATCCATATATTAAGAATAACTTGTTTCATAAAGAGGCAAACATTTGGGCAATTATTTTTATGTTATATTTAAATGAGGAATTAAACATTTCTATAGTATTAAATGACAAACAGTAAGCAGCTGAAAATTATAACTAAGACACAAATGAATTAAAACTGAAATTATTAAATTAACCAGCTGTTCATCTGAATACATGAGTAAACGTTGGAACAAATTAAGACTAAGTTACTGTGTTATCCAAATTAGATCATGTACAATCCAGCAGAACAGCTATCTTTGCTATCATTTTCCTTATGTATTTCTTTTTTTGTTATTTGAAACAATTTTAAGCACAGAACATCTTTAAAAAATTAGAGCAGCCATATCATAAACCTCATTCCATTATTCAGAATATGAGAGCTTTGTAATATTAATTATTTAAAAGTAAAAATATTCAAGGTTACAATTGAATGAAGTGATAAGCATGATCAATCTGTATGAATACATGGATGTTTTAAGTTTGTCATTTAGTTAGAAGAAACACGAAAAGAAAAACTGCGGGAGTCCAGCTCCAGCCTGGGTTTCGGAACTCGGGAAGGGTGCATGGATGAGGCGCAGAAAGAAAGAGACGGACCACTAGGATTCCATGATGTAGTGGACTATGCAATAAAGCCGTCCGCTTTATTTATACAGTCAGTCGAACTCTGGCTCAGACTTTTTCCTCATGATCAAATGGGTGTTGCTAAAGATAAGTCGGTCCTTTGTCTCACCTAAGGAAAGCTCAACCAGTAACACATATCTCTTGAATCAGCTAAGGGAGGAATGTGTCCTGAGGCAGGACCCAAAAGATCAAAGAGAGAAAGAATGGGTTTCCCCTATATCTGGGAAGTTAGCACCCTTGATTAGCATATCGTCAATGGGAGAGGAAAGGCTGTAAACAAGTCCCCACCACCTGGGGACAGAACACCTTTGATTAACATAGCAATGGTTGCAGCCGTAGCAGCAGTAGGTAAAAACCTTTATGCTAGAAGCGAATATCAGTAACATCAACTTCCAAGCTCCAACAGATACCACAGGTCAACTGTTGACTCCGCAGGGGCAGACAGTGCCTAAGCAGATTACTGAAAACTCAGTGGGGAAGTCCGGTGTCCGGCAATGGAAAGCCGGCTGCATTCAGGTGATTAAAGCAACGTCCAGCTGGAGCCCTGCTCGGCGGGGAGTTCCTTCGCGGCCTTGCCTGCAATGGAAGCAATGTTTCTCACACCTTCCTGTTTTTCTACATCCATCACATGGACCCCGGCAAAAAACAAAAACTTACACTACACTTACATGAGAAGATGAAATAAACCTTCCTTTACCAACTGGCTTCGTGTAATTTATTTCTTTTTTTTTTTGAATTTTTTAAATTACTTATTATGCATTATGTGACAGTTTCATAGGCTCTGGGAATCCCCCCACCCCTCCCCCCTGGTGGATTCCTCCACCTTGATGCAGTATTACAGTTCAAATTCAATCAAGATTCTTTCCTTGCATACGTATACCAAGCATAGAGTCCAGCTACTTATTGTCCAGATGGGTTGAACAGTTTGTTGGGGAGACCATTTCTGGTCCAAAGTTAGAGCTAGTAGAATATCATCCCAGTCAATTAAGAGTCCCAATATAACATTAACAGCAATTTGTAACATTATGGAATTGACATGGTTTTGCATAATCGTGTAATTTATTTCTAAAGGAAGTTTATTGGACAAAGCATCTTTGTCAACTACATTATTAATCTTCAGATCTTACCAGCAAGTGTTTGAAATGACATCATAAGACAGAGAGACAAAAAATACATTATTCTTGAATAATACACAAAAAGCTTTAATTTATGGAGTCATTCTTATTTCCTATGAATAGGTTAAACCCAATAATATGTAGTCTGCAGATCCCTAAGATTTTGTTTTATTTTTAAAATTATTTTAATTTTTATTTCATATGAGAGACAGGGTTACATAGAAAGGAGGAGAGACACATAAAGAGGCTATTTTCCATTTGCTGCTTTACTTTTCAAATGACTTCAGTGGCCAGGTGTTGTAGGGTTTTTGAACCCCGAATACTGCAGCAACCTCAAATTCTTGTCTCGCAGGAAAGAAGAATTTTCATGCGGACACAGTTTAGTTTTAAAGTAAGATTTATTAGAAAAGCTGAGAAAGGAGACTCCCGTCCTAGTGACGAGAGGGGGTTCTGAGATAGAAAAAGACCCTTACCCCCTGCCATAGTGGCAGGAGGAAAAGCAAAAAGACCCTAGTCCCCTGCCATAGTGGCAGGAGGAAAAGCTAAGAGAGAAAAAAACCCATACTAATGGTGGGGAAAGCATCTTTTAAAGGTTCCCCTCAAAGATGTTTCTCCATAAACAAAGGAAATTCCTGGTTTCCATGGTACCTGGCCTTGGGACAAAAGGCCAGCAAGGTGTCAGTGGCCAACTTCCTTGGTCCCTTTCTAATGATAAAGAGGCCAGTCTGAAGCCCACCCCCTTGGCAATGGCTGGAGACAGAATTGGGTGGAGGCTTCAGGTGGGGAATAGATATGTTAATGTCACCCTTGTCTCCTGGGGGAAGCACTCCTGATAAGATATGCATTTGTCTGGGGAGAGACTGTTCTGGTGAATCCAAGACATGGTGGGGAAAATACCCCTTTATATTTGGGAAGAAACATGACTTGGGGACCGAGAATACCCTAACTGCCTACCACCCAGTCTAACTCCTCTCACACAGGGACGCTCCAGGTGAAAGACAGGAACTTTATTTGAGTCTCCCATGTGGGTGCAAGGGCTCAATATTTGGGCCATCTTCTACTGCCTTCTCAGGCACATTAGTAGAGAGCTGAATCAGAAGAGCAGCAGCTGAAACTTGAACTAGCATCTATG
Organism: Ochotona princeps; assembly: GCF_030435755.1. Lineage (NCBI taxonomy): Eukaryota > Metazoa > Chordata > Mammalia > Lagomorpha > Ochotonidae > Ochotona > Ochotona princeps. The sequence continues at coordinate 38,514,367 of NC_080832.1, forward strand.
TGAGATGCTGGCACTGCAGGTGCCACAATGCTGGGCCCTTCGATTTTTTTTTTAAGTATTTATTTTGTGTGTTTAAAAAAAGGGCCAAGAAATCACAGTTGCATTGATAACAATTTACAAATAATTTTTAGAGCAGGTGTTTCTGAAACTTAAAAATATGTTTTAAAATATCTTTGTGCTCCAGCATATGTAAACAATTTTGGAAAATATCTTGTTGATCCGATCCCATGGGGTATGCATCAGAGACAGGCTAGCAGGATGCTCCTCTGCCAATATCAAATTGAAACAAATCTTCTTGGTCATAAGTTCATAACCTTTTTATATTTGGCATGTCTTTTTAAACATAAAATATTGTTGAATGTTTTTAGCAATCAAAAGGCTAAAACAAATATTAAAATTTACAATGAAGATAGTCTTGCACATAACAGAATTTTAAAGTTTAAAAAGAGATCCATAGATATCACAATGTTTATTTTGTCATTCTGAACTGTACCTTTGAGAAAAATTCTAAGATCTTGCCTTATAAGCACACAGCAGTATACTGCCTATCTTTGTAAATATACATTTCTTAAACATTGCATGGATATTACAATTTCTTCTTTTTAAAAATCATTTTCTTAGAGCCAGCTCTATCCCATTTTGTCAAATGTACTCATTTAAGATGCTTTGTGCTTTAATTTCTAGTCCAGCTGATTTATCCACATTGTGAAATATTTCACAAAGTATTTTAAAGATTCTAGGACATTCCCAGTAATATCATGGGGCTCAGCGTGTATTAGCTGAGAAATATTCATCTAGAACTAGAATGCTTATAAGTATGATTTATTGTCTCCTGATATACACTCTTACGCACTATCTAAATTTTCTATTGTTCTGCCTCATTTGGTATTTTCCAGATATGTAGACAGCATTGCTTTATTTCCCCCTTTCTAGTTAGACTTTTTAAATTCTCTTTTTACTAAAATCTGCTCTCCATGGTTGCTGTTATTTAGGCAAATGCCAAGTTTTATGGTTGGTTTCTCTTGGATATAGAAGGGAAGTTAAGACATCCTTAACTTTTGGTTCCTAAAGTAGTGCCACAGAAACAGAGCAGTATTTGGGGTAGGTTTTCTCTTCCATTCTTGACATTGTCTCCAATGTAGAGCATCCGAGTGAGTCTGGAGGGAGTGCCATTTGGAGGCTAGGAAACTTGGTAGAGGTCCAAAACCACAGTTCGTGTTTAGGAGTCATGAACATGACTCATCGTGACAATAGAACTGATGCGCTGTACAAACACCAGTTTTCAGCAGTATCTGGGCTCTAATCCTTTGGCTCATGTAAGGGCATATTGTATCTTGTGACCCTGTCAATAGTTTGAGGTTTGGATGACCGCCAGCCTTCAACTTTTCCAAATCTTCCAGGAGCTCACTGTTTTTGCAGAATTGTGTCTGAAGACCTACATTTCCATAAGACTAGAGGAACTCCAGGTGTTTGCTTAAGGAAGTTATTGAAATTCAATGCAAATTAAGCACAGCTTTGCAGGAGAACAAATTCCTTCAGAGAGAGTCCAGGCATACGATAGGAAGACATGCTATTTAGTTGTTTAATATGTGCTTATAACTTAGGCTCTTAAAATAAGTTTTAACTTTAAAAGTCTTTTTCAGTTTTAAATTCAGGCAAAATTTGTTTATTCAGTGATACTAAAATCGTACGTCATCATCTAACAAAGACTTGTTTAAGATGCAAGTTTCCATTGAGAAATTATAAGCAGTGAATTACCAAGTAGGAAATTCAGCAAAGATAATTTTAGGAGGTTATAAGAAACACCAATAAATAACGAATGTTAACTTTTTAAATGTTTATTCTAAACAAACAAATTAGTTGCTACTTAGGAAAGAAGACTAGATATAAAATGTTTAAAAACCAGGAACTTGGGCCCGGCGCCGTGGCCTAGTGGCTAAAGTCCTCACCTTAAACGCGCCGGGATCCCATATGGGCACCGGTTCTAATCCCGGCAGCCCCACTTCCCATCCAGCTCCCTGCTTGTGTCCTGGGAAAGCAGTCGAGGACGGCCCAATGCTTTGGGACCCTGCACCCGCTTGGGAGACCCGGAAGAGGTTCCTGGTTCCCGGCATTGGATTGGCACAGCACTGGCCCGTTGCGGCTCACTTGGGGAGTGAAACATCGGATGGAAGATCTTCCTCTCTGTCTCTCCTCTACTCTGTATATCCGGCTTTCCAATAATAATAAATCGTTAAAAAAAAAAAACCAGGAACTTGACATATAGGAAAATCAGAAAAAAATGAAGAAATTAATTAGTGCTGTGGTTTGAATGTGTTCTTCAAATATCATGTGTGAGAAATTGAATCCCCAGTGCAATAACATTAAGGGATAGGACCTCGAAGGGGTGGCAGGTCAAAGAGGCCTTCACGAATGGATTAATACCCTAGTCATAACAATGGGTTAGTTACTAGCCCCCTTCCCTACACTTGAATTCTCCCCTGCTTTCTGCCATGGGGAGACACTGCAAGAAATCATCACCAGATGGGGGTCTCTTGATATTGAATATCTCAGCATCTAGGACTATAAGAAATATAACTCCGTTGTTTATAAATGACCCAATCTAAGGCTTTTTGTCATAGTTGAACAAAACGGACTGCCAGTAAGTGAGTGACTAAATTCTATAGGATATAAATGCTAAGGTGAATGTTTGCAACCTTTCTAGATTTAACATTCATAGCAAACATCATTTTCTGCTTAGTGCTCTCATTTAATGTGGAGGAATTCAATGTCATGGATGGCTAAAAGATTTGTCTACTATTTCCAAACTGGTATGGTTGAGCGAGTTCCTGCCAGCAGACTGAGTACTAAGTAAACTAGATAAGAATATATACACTGAAAACAATAAAGAAGTGGGCATTTGGCCTAGTGTAAACATGCCCACATTCTGTTTCAGAGTTCCTGGGTGTTGCTCCTAGTTCCACTCTTGATTGGAGCTCCTGCAAATATGCACCCTGGGAGTTATCAGTTCATGGTGCAAGTAGTTGGGACTCTACTGCTTACATTGGAAATCTGGACTTCGTTTCTGTTTCCTAGCTTCAGCCTTGGCTGCAAGGGCCAGAGCTGAGCCAATCCAAAGCCAAGAGCTTCCCCAGGATCTCCTACACTGGTGCAGGGTCTCAGGGTTTTAGGGCATCCCTTATTGTTTTCCCAGGCCACAAGCAGAAGGCTGAATGGGAAGTGGGACAGCTGGGGCACAAACTGGCACCCACATGGGATCCCGGTGTGTGCAAGGCAAGGATTTAGCCACTGAGCTCTTGTGCTGGGCTCTCTTGCTATCTTTTAAAACTTGTTCCTTTGGTACAAATCTGGTGTACCAGTCATGTCTCTGTAACCTGCAGAGTGGTCTTCTTGGTTTAGTGTTTCCTCCCACACAACTTTGTCACTCTGATATCTGTGTCCTCTCTTGGGTTCCCTGCCCAGCACTGATTACTCCCTGGAATTATGCTATTTGCTGCTTGTGTTGTCTGTGAAGGTAGCATCTAAAATTTATGAAAACGTATTTTTTTACTAACATTAGACTACTAAAGAGGCAAATGTTGGGCACAACAATTAACTCACTGCTTAGTATACCTTCATCCCATACTGGAATGTCTGATTCCTGTGTTCTACTTCTTTGCATCTTCCTGTTAATGTGTAGACTGAATGGCAGCTGATGCTCACTCACATACTTGAATTCCTACTACCAGAGTGGGAAACTCAAACTGGGTTCTAAGAGTCTGGCTCTGGCCTAGGCCAGTCCTAGTTATTGGGGAGTCAGCCACCAGATGGAATATCTTTCTGTCTTTTGAATAAAATGATAATAAATGTACAATGAAAAATTAAAGACTGTATTTAGGTTACTTTTGCTTATACTACAAGTGCTTTATATGTACTTGCTTAATAGTTTAGTTTTTATTTATTTATTTAAAAGACAGATTAACAGAGAGAGAAAGAAAGGAAGAAAGAGAAAGAAAGAAAGAGAAAGGAAGGAAGAATGGAAGGGAAGAAGGAAGGAAGGAAGGAAGAAAGAAATAAAGGAAAGAAAGAAAGAAAGATCTTCCATCCACTGGTTCACTCTCAAAATGCCTATCCTAGCCAGACCAGAGTCTGGGAACCCAGAACTCCTTCTGGCTCTTCCAAATTGGGTAGAAATCCAATTACATGGGCCATTATGTGCTGCCTTCCAAGTACATTAACAGGAAGCTAGTTTGGAAGCAGACCCCAACCAGGCATTCCTATACAAGACACAGGTTTCCTAAGTGACAGCTCAACATCCTGCACCAGGGAACCTGCCCCCATGTTTACCCATGTTAAAAGTGGAGATTCCTTTCACAACTTTTCATGTCCTGCCTTCTTGCTTCACTGAGGCTCATAACGAAAGTAAAGGAGAGACAGAACTGGCTCAATATATAAGTAGTCATGAATCGACTTTTCCCCTTTTGGTCAAACAAGTTCTTCCTTTAATTTGTGCTCTGCATCTTCTGTTATAGCTTTCTTTTATTCAATGCCTGTGTGGGGTAAAGGCAACAAAAGATCTGTGTTTCCTTCTCATAGTTAATCTTGGTTTTCTGATTCTGTGTAGTGTACTGGCAGTAAAGAAACCTTCTGATTTCCAATAACCAATTTCTCCACTCTCTAAAGTCCCACTTCCTAACACCATCATTTTAGGGTTTAGGATGTCAATAGCCCTCATGGACTGTATAATATTGGGAGCATTTTGCAACTAGGAAAAAACATGTAATAACAGAACTATGTATGCTACCAATGCAACTATTTCATTTTTCATTTCTCTTCTTTCTTGTCAAGGATGAAAAGACTTTTCCAAAACTCTGGGAAAATAGGAATACTGGGAATGGGTACACATCATGAAGCTTGAGAACTGCCTGCAAAGTGTGAGAGAATTTCTCTGAAGTAGCTGTGCAATCTTCATTGGCTTCCCCAGTGAACTTGCTCTCCTAGTTAGCTTTCTGAGATTCTCAAGTAGACTGGATCTCATCTTCAGAGGGTGAAGCCTCGTCAACACCAAATTTCCCGTATCAAAACCAAAGCCACCAGATGGTAGGACTGCAATGGAAGTTGAATTACTTTCATCTGAATTAAGCTAGTCATGGCTATTTCTCTCCACCAGCCTGTTTAAATGAACATTATGAGCTCATTAGTCTATACAGAACACAACTGTTCATTTGCCTCTAGATGCTCAAATCTAAAATCAATAGTGTAGACTGGCTCAAATTAACTTCAATGAATCAAGCTTCCTATGGAATGAACCAAGTAATTATGTCTGCTACTGGTCCAAACATGCTGTCAGAGTTTTGGAGAGACATTACAGTGAGTAAAAAGTGGGAACGATGGATCTAGACCATGCTGGAACATCTCTGTTAACCACAAATATTTCTTTTGCTACACACACACAGAGGGATGCTTGTCTTAACAATCTCTAATGAAAGCCCCCACAAAACAAAGAATATAATTAAATTCTGAATTTTCAGGTGGTTGAAGTTACCTATGTGAATAAACATGTGGTTTAACTGGAACATCCTAAAAATTCTTTGGTTTGACTTGTCTGTGTTTGCTCTCGGGGCTCATGCTGCTTGAAAATGGTCGCAGTTAAATCAGACTGTTGAAATTCAGAGGTTGCCTGTTTGATTTACTTTACGCCACACAAACCCATGCAGACTGTTATGAATGCTGCATTTGAGAAAGTTTCCCATATTGGGTCACTCTAAAAAGGAGATTAAATGAATCCATTTTTCAAAAAGGTTTTGGTAAGTAGAAAGGAATGTTGAGGTGATGCCTGTATAACAGAAGTGCTACTGATGTCTCTTTCTCGAGGAAATCTGTTCAAAATTTCCCTTTCTCCCAGGGGAAAGGAGAATTGTAAAAAACATGCTTTGGATTATCCTGAAACGGAAGGCTGGCAGAGGGAACTACTGCTCTTAGCAGGGTCTCTAGGCTGCAGAACTGAAGTAGCCCAGATATTTTCAAAGAAAATCTCACTATGAGCTTTGTGGTACAACAGCATGTCCAGGTAGGCACTCCTCCATTGCTCTGCATTGCCCACTGCAGGCGATGGAATGTTTGATCTGTTTATTTTACTACTGAAACATTATTGCAGGCACACTTTGCTTAAATAGTCACAATTCTGTTGTTTGTAAATCGAATTATAAATCCAACATATATAGGCATCAGGGTTGTGGGGAAGCATGTTAAGCCTCTGCTTACGTTGCTGACATCCCATAATTAGAGAGCTGAGTCCATGTCACTCTGTTTCTGGTACAGCTTCCTGTTAAGGTGTCTGGGAAAGCAGTGGAAGAGGAACGGCCCAGGTAACTGTGCGCCTTATATTCACATGGAAGAAGCTGCTGGCTCCTGGCTTCAGCTTGGCCAGGACCTGGTCACAATGACCATCTGGGCAGTGAATCAGCCAATGCAAGACCTCTCTCTGTCTTTCCCTCTCTGTCAATGACTTTGCACTTCAAAAAAATAAAATAAATACTTAAAAAAAAACCACCAGAAACAAATGGATTTAAATGTACATATATTATATAAATGTGTTCTAAGTTACAGAGATTTTCTAGAAATTATGGTGTGTCTGCGAGTGGTATGTAAACCAGTTTCAACAGGGAGCATATAAGGTCTTAGGGAAGCTAATAATTATCACTGGGAATCTGAGTTCAGGTAAAACATCCTGCATGAAAAACAGTGTGAGATGGCCTGGGCTGAGCTAGACCCTTCTAGCAAGGTGTGACAGTTAGGAGCCTGAGGAACTATCTTCAATATTGCTAGCTCTGTTTTAACTAGTATGATGCTCATTGAGAAATATCTTCTTGTTAATTAAAAACAAAAAGCATTTTAGACTGAAAGCTAAAGCTGTAGTGAGAAATTGTCATGCGTTTTGTTATGATTTTACTGCTTCAAAACTGAGGAGTACTAAGTTACAGTTGGATATTACTAAGAAAGTCCGAAGTTCTATTGCATGGCAGTGACTATAGATGACGTCAATATATCAACTATTTCTCTACTTTAAGAAAACCTAGATGATACTATTCTGAATGCTTTTACTATAAATTTTAATGTCTTAAAGGATAAATGTATTTGCCCTGAGTGAATACTATGCAATGTATACATACATGAAACATAACCCATAAAAAGCATAATACTTATATGCTTGTTGATTATTTGAATAAAAACTTCTCTTAATCTTAAAAAAAAAAACGACTTCAATTTCCCAGTTACATGATTTAAGGATGGTCTACTCACTGAAGTAAACTGTATCCTTTGACATAATTTGCTTACCAAGCAAATCCTATAGCAGTCACTTCATGTTATTGCCCAAACTGCTGCTTTTGGAGTTAATGGGATAAGACATATTTTGTTGCTTTTCTGGAACTTTGTGCTTGGTAATGCCTTTGCTTCTCCTTTCATGTTACAAAACAAATTATCTTCAAACAGAAACGCTTAGTGTTTGAAGCATGCATTTCATAAAATAACAGAGAACAAGCTGAAATATTTAATTGCTATGAGGTTTCCTTCCCAATCAAGAAGAAGAAAGCGGCAAAAGTTACCTAAGCAGGATGGAAAAATGTTCACCCTGATTCGTTTTAAAATCCTTAGCACTGTTAGTTGTGATGTTCAGTTGAGTTGAAGATCAAATGTATTCAAAAGGTAAGTTTCACTTTTTATATCTGAAAAAGAAAACTTGTGACATGTCCAAAATTCAGCTGTATGGCAGTCAGATGAAGGGGTGGAGAGATGAGAGAAGTTAATCAGCTGTGCTTGAAAACAGAAACATTGTTTCATAGTCCTGAATAGGTGCTGAAAATGGGTCAACTATTGTGGTTGACCACCAGAGCCAGTGAACCATGTCTGGGTACAGAATTTACCGACTGTTAATCCTGAATAATTCAGAAGCAGCAAGTACTTCTCCTGTGGACTGTCCTCCTCCCAAACGTTCTCTGCTTGTCATGTTGCTTCTCTTAGAGCCAATGCAGGGCAAGGCAAGCAAAGTCTAGTCATAGGTACAGTGGAGTATTTCCAACTATCATTTCGCCTTCCACTGGTCTCTTGTTCCAGGATCTTTTTATCATTAGCATATAATTAGCTCAAGAAATCACATATCAAAGATCCCTCAGTCTAAAGAGTTTAGGCTTGACAGGTCTCAGAGATTGTGTCTCAGAACCCTAAACACATATGAGAAAAGATACAAAGGATAGTGGAAAGAGGGCATTTGAAATGTGAAAGGAGGGAGGTCAACACAGTCAAAACATGACTTGTCATGGACGGATTTAACAGTCCAGCCTGAGAGCCAGGCAGCAGCATGAATGCCGCCCATGTGGAGACTATCCTCCACAGAAATGAGGGTAGCATTCACGCAGAATGAAGTTGGATCTCACTCAAGTGAATACTGGGCTTTATCCTGCAAAGAATGGTATCGATATGTAACAAATTGGTTTTTAACTAAATTCTCCAAAAAGGCAGTCCCATGGCAAGAATTTGAGATTGTATTTGAGGATGTAGCAACTTAACCCTCCTAGGAGAAAGCAGGTTTTCTCTATTCTATTGTATTTAGTTCCTGGGGGCTTGTAAATTAAAATGATAAAAGAGATTAATGGAAGAATAAGGTTTATTTGAATGCCTACAAAACCAACAGCAGAAAAAGCACCTGCCTCACTGAATGGTTAGTTAGGGAGGTGCTTGATTTAGTAGAAGCGGGGAAGGGAGTGACATGTAGAAAAGGCACTTATGGTAAGAAGAAAAAAAAGTTCTTTAGGGGCATCTATCAAACATGAGTACCTATTCAAAGAACACTCTACTTTTCCAGCCCAGTTCCTTGCTAACATGACTGGGAGAGTGACAGATGGAATCGAAGTGTCCAAATAGCTCAAATTCCCATGTAGGAGAGCCAGATGGAATTCTAGGTCTCTAGCTTCAGGTTGCACCTGCCCTGGCCATTGTCCCCATTTTGAGAGTGAACCAGTGGATGAAAGTCACTCTCTTTGTCCCTCTCTCCAACAATTTCATCTTTCAAAGAGATAAATGATATTTTTTGATAAAAATTTGAACTTTATTAAGATGAAGATAGAATTAACAATAATTTGCTTAATTCTTATGTTAATTTTATGAGACAAGATTTCATTCAAAGTAGCATGGTTTAATTTTGAATCTAATTTGCCATTTCTTTTTTTTTTTAATTATTTATTATTTAACTTCATTATTTACATTGTATTATGTGACACAGTTACATAGATACTTGGGTTCTCCCCACCCCTCCCCAAACCCTCCCACCATGGTGGATTCCTCCACCTTGTTGCATAACCACAGCTCAAGTTCAGTTGAGATTCCCCCATTGCAAGCGTATACCAAACATAGAGTCCAGCATCTTATTGTCCAGTCAAGTTCAACGGCTTCTTAGGTATACCCTCTCTGGTCTGAAGACAGAGCCAGCAGAGTATCATCCCAGTCAAGTGAAAGCTCCAACATACCATCAGCAAAAATTTACATCATTATGGAATTAATTGACATAGTAATGAGTAACCAATATGTTAAAAGTAAATGCGAGTTCCCAGCCACCTTCTGTGACCACCTCACCTACACTTCAATTTTAGTTTATACACAACATGTAACATTCAAAACATAACATGTTATACATAACATCATATCATCTTAAATTAAGGCAAACATGTGGTATTTAACCTTTTGTGATTGGCTCATTTCCCTTAGCATTATGGTTTCCAGTTTGGCCCATTTGGCCACAAAGAACTGCATTTTGTTTTTTTTAATAACTGAGTAGTATTCCATGGAGTAGATGTACCATAGCTTTCTTATCCAATCCTCTGTTGATGGGCATTTTGGTTGCTTCCATGTTTTTGCAATTACTGATTGTGCTGCTATGAGCATAGGAGTGCATGTTGGTTTCTCATAAAACAAGTGTTCTGGATATATTCCTAGGAGTGCTATTGCTGGATCATACGGTATGTTGAATTTGAATTGTTTGAATATTCTCCATACTGATTTCCATAGAGGCTGTACCAGCCTGCAGCCCCACCAGCAGTGGAGTAGGGTTCCCTTTTCCCCGCAACCTCGCCAACAAGTGTTGTTGGTGCTTTTATGCATGTGGGCCAGTCTTACTGGCGTTAGGTGGTACCTCATTGATGTTTTAATTTGGATTTCCCTTATTGCCAGGGAACTTGAGCATTTTTTCATATGTTTATTTGCCATTTGGGTTTGTTCCTTTGTGAAGTGTTTGCCCATTTCCCGTGCCCATTTCTTGAGTGGCTTGTTTGTTTTGACATTTTGGTTGTTTTGTAGCTCTTTGTATATTCTGGAGATCAGCCCTCTATCACCTACGTCGTGTGCGAAGATCTTCTCCCATTCTGTGGGTTGCCTTTTTACTTTGTTGATTGTTTCTCTAGTTGTACAGAAGCTTCTTAGTTTGATGAGGTCCCAATTGTTTATTTTGGTCTTGATTTCTACTGCATTTGGAGTCTTTTTTAGGAAGTGAGGGCCTACCCCTAAGTGTTGCAGTGTGTTTCCAACATTTTCTTCCAAAAGTTTGAAGGTTTCTGGATGTAGGTTTAGATCTGTTATCCATTTGGATCTGATCTTAGTGTATGGTGAGAGATGTGGATCTATTTTTTTGTTTCTGCAGGCTATCAACCAGTTGTCCCAACAGCATTTATTGAACAGACCTTCCCATTTGCCTGGATTGTCGTTTGTCTTTTTGTCAAAGATTACTTGGCTGTATCTGTGTGGGTTTCCTTCTGGTGTTTCTATTCTGCTCCATTGATCTTCCTCTCTATCTTTGTGCCAGTACCACGCTGTTTTGATAACCACTGCCCTATAGTATGTCCAGAGGTCCGGAACTGTGATTCCCCCTGCTAACTTCTTGTTCTTCAGGATGGTTCTAGCTATCCGTGGTTTTTTGTGCTTCCAGATGAACCTTTGGATCATTGTTTCCAGTTCCATGAAGAATGTTTAGTGCCCCACACACAATAGGAAACAAGAAATCATCAAAACAAGGGAGGAAATCAACCAGATAGAAATAAAAAAAACCATACACAAAATCAATGAATCAAAAAGCTGGTTTTTTGAGAAGATAAACAAGATGGACACCCCACTGGCCCGACTGACAAAGAAAAAACAAGAGAAGGCAAGAATTAACAGCATCAAAGATGAAAAAGGCAACATAACAACAGACACCGCATCCATTAAGGCCATAATTAGAAATTACTACAAAGCACTGTACTCCAACAAGTCAGAAGATCACCAAGAAATGGAAAAGTTCTTAGACTTCTACCACCTGCCAAAACTTAGCTCAGAGGCAACAAACGACCTGAACAAACCCATAACTGAAGTAGAGATTGAATCAGTGATTAAAGACCTCCCAACAAAGAAAAGCCCAGGCCCAGACGGCTTCACTACAGAATTCTACAAAACATTCCGAACAGAACTGACCCCAATCCTCTACAAACTCTTCAAAACAATAGAAAAAGAGGCAACCCTTCCAAACTCATTCTATGAAGCCAACATTACCTTAATCCCAAAACCAGACAGAGAACTAACAGAGAAGGAAAACTACAGACCTATCTCTTTGATGAACATTGATGCTAAGATTCTCAACAAAATCCTAGCCAACAGAATTCAAAAACACATCAGACAGATCGTTCATCCAGATCAAGTAGGATTCATCCCTGGAATGCAGGGATGGTTCAACATTCGCAAATCCATAAATGTGATACACTACATCCAAAAACTGAAAAACAAGAATCACATGATAGTATCAATAGATGCAGAAAAAGCTTTCGACAAAATCCAACACCACTTCCTACTAAAAACCCTAACCAAGGTAGGCATAGATGGAAAAATCCACAACATAATTAAAGCCATATATGAAAAACCCAACGCCAGTATCATACTGAATGGAGGAAAGCTGGAACCCTTCCCACTGAGATCTGGAACAAGACAGGGATGTCCACTTTCTCCACTACTATTCAACATAGTCCTAGAGGTACTCGCTGAGGCCATAAGACAAGAAAAAGAAATCAGAGGAATCCAAATGGGAAACGAAGAAGTCAAGCTCTCACTATACGCAGATGATATGATTCTTTATGTAGAAGAGCCAAGAGACTCAATACAGAGACTGCTAGAACTTGTACGAGAGTTTGGTAGAGTGGCAGGGTACAAAATTAATGAACAAAAATCAACAGCCATAGTGTATGCGAACAGCCCCAGGATGGAAAAAGACTTAACCAGCAAGATACCATTCAAAATAACAGAGAAAAGTATGAAATATCTGGGAATAAATCTAACCAAAAATGTAGGAGACTTATTTGAAGAAAACTACAAACTACTTAAAAAAGAAATTGAACAAGACCTCAACAGATGGAGTAACATCCCATGCTCCTGGATAGGTAAAATCAATATCATTAAAATGTCTATACTGCCAAAAGCAATATATACATTCAACGCAATCCCAATCAAATTGCCCAAAACATTCTTTTCTTTTTTTTTTAATAATTATTTTTATTTTTGATGATTTTTACATGGTTTATTAGGGTGATAAAGGTTAAGGGCAACAGGAAATTGGGTGAGATCACTATTTCCACATTCTCTTTTTCCTTCCTCTATTTGGGGGAAGAGGAGTGATAAGCTAAGAAGCCACATGCAGCCTCCCAAATGCCTCCGTGCCGTGAGATGGGGGACAGGCACCTGACACCAACCCAGGATCCCTGTTATGGTGCATGCTCTGAGGGTCCTGTCCAAGAGGTTTCGATAATTCAACAGTTCTGAATTGCTGCCAGTCTCATCACTCCAAGCACAATGAAATCTCTCCAGAATCTACCGGTTGACATAGTCTACCTTAGAGCCTCCATTTGCCCAGATATTCACTGCCAACTCTTGGCTGGGATACTTGATCAATTTGTTCTGTCCTCTGTCCTCTGTTATGGTACCAGGTGTCCTTTGAAGACTCCAGTGTACTGCCATATTCTCCGTGTGTATCTGGATATGCTGTTCACTGCTTCTTCTAAACCACTGAGGAGGCCCAGCTCTGACACATGCACTCCACAGTCAGACCATGGAGCCTGTGATTCTCTCCATGGTTGGGGTTCTGAGTCAAGCAATTCATTTGGGGTGATCCCCAAAGAAACTTCATCTGAGGTGATCCCAGATCTGAATTTTAATGAATTTTAAAAAAATTCTTCAGGAAATACATAGAAAATTAGTGGAAAAATTGGTGATAAAAATATTATTTTTCTATTCAGGTATGAGTAGTGTTTCTTTTCCTTCAGGGCCATAACCCCCCCCCCCCAAAAAAAGAGTTTAGAGGAGATCTCATCCTGCTGCCTTCTCTAAGATCAGACCCACCTTGGACACAAGACTAAGAGCAGCCTTGTTTCCTGACAGCTGCTGCTTTTAGGCATAGCAGGAAGCTTCAGGTAGGCTGGCTTGTATACCAGTTGGCTTGCAAATGCCTCCAGTTTACAAAAATCCTATATCGAAGTGGTTTATTCTATTTTTACCTAAAGATGTATTTATTTACTTGAAAGGCAGAGTTACAGAGAGAGAGGAACGGAGAAAGGAAAACAGAGAGTTTTCCCTCTATTGTTTCATTTCCCAAATGGCTGAAATGTCTGGGACTGAGATAGGCCAGAGCCAAGAGCAAAGAGCTTCATCTGAATCTTCCATGAGGATGGCAGTGGCTCAGGTCCTGGGGTTATGCTGCTTTCACAGGTAGTTGGCCTGGAACTGGAGTAATCAAGATTTGAACTGAGGATAATGCAGAATACCTGTGTTACAGGCAGCAGCTTAGCCTACTGTATCACAGTGCTGGTCCTGGGATTGCCATATTTTGATTCTTTCCACCCAGCTTCTAATAAGATCATTGAAAAAATTAATTCAACATGTTTGAATAGTTTTTATAGTCTTTCTACAAAGAGCATTCTGGTGAGCTCTTGGCATGCAAGAGATAATAATTATCTTATTTTCAAATTCCAATATCATAGCCAGATATTTTTTCTCTTCCAATGAAATGGGACTTGTTGCATTATTCCTCAAAGTTCACATAGCGTTAAAATGACAAACAATATTTTGGCAAGAGATGACATAGTGAGTAGAACTTGCAAAATTACACTTTCTTTTGCTAGGACAACAATGATTTATATATGTTGAAGAACAAATTTAGTAGAACAAGTTTTTTTATTATATCCATTACAGGAAGCATGTAAGAAGTACTCATGGAATTTCTACTATTAATGTATGCTTCTTGGTGTTTACACTTATGTTTAAAAAAGTTATTTATGATTTTGAATAAAGTTAATGTGGCGACTATACACATACACTGGCATGCAGTTCAGCTTTAATCAAGAAGGAACTCCTTTAACGCGTAGCAGCACAGGTGAGTCTGGAGGACATTATGCTCTATGAGATAAGCCACGGGAGAAGGACAAACACTGCGTAACTCCAGTGCTGTGAGTCATCTAAAACGGCCAGGCAAGAGAGTGCAGTGGCAGTTACGGGAGACGGGAGCATTGAGAAATGAGGAGCTGCTGTTCAGTAGTGTTAATCTAGTTGGGAAGTCATTAAACAAAGGCAGATCAATGTTCTTGGTTCCTATGTATGCAAATTAAAACTCAACTCAGCTAACAACCTTCACCAATCGGTAAATGTCAACTAACCTTGAACTAGGGACTTTCCACTCCTTACCCTTAACCAATCAAAAGCCACTGATCGGCTTCTTTCTAAAGACTTTGCACTGGAATGATGTGAATAAGGCTACTGCTTTTCATTGACCAACCAAATAATTTCTTTTCCTTGCTTTGACATCACCGTATAAAAGTTTTCCTTCCCATTTTTCAGCACTCCCCAAGCCATTCTCAGTTTGAAGTTGCCCAATTCATGAATCTTGTCTGTTCAAGTGAACCCTTTAAAATTTAAGATGCTGAAGTTCTTCTTCTTTTTTTTTTTGTGGGTTATTTGTAAGTTATACTCTTTTTTTATTACATTTGATTTTATAACACAGTTTCATAGACTCTGGGATTCCCCCAACCTCTCCCTGTACCCTCCCCCACCATGGTGGATTCCTCCACCTTATTGCAGTATTACAGTTCAAATCCAATCCTCATTCTTTCGTTGCAAGCATGTACCTTGCATAGTGTCCAGCATCTTATTGTCCAGATAAATTCAACAGTTTCTTGGGGAGACCATCTCTGGTATGAAGGCAGAGCTGGCAGAATATCATCCTGACCAATTAAAAGGCACAACATAATACCGACAACTGTTTACAACCTTATAGAGTTAATTGACATGGTATTGAGTGACCAATATGATTAGAGAATGCAAGTTCTTAACCTCATCCTGTGATTACTTCATTGGCATTTCCGAAGTTAATCTTTAACAGTGAGTGTAAAGCTTCAGTTACACAGCATAAACTTTTGAGTTCTGCTCTTAACATTGTGCTGGTAGCAGACAATACTGTAAAAAAAGTCTTTAAAATGTCAAAAATGTGCACTAGGAAAAAAGTGGATAGTTTTTTAAAAATTTTACATTAAAATAAATGTATCTTTGAATTCTGTTTCTGTGAACTTTTTGAATATCCTTGAATTATAGACTCAAAATCTTGTTAAAAGGATGTAGCTCATCTAAACTGTCCTTATTCAGGTTTATTTTTATCTAAAACTGTTCTTATTTCAAAATTATTTAATATTGGAACCTAGAAATAAGTTGTAAAGAATAATCCATATACAATAAACCTGCCATCTGCAGATAGAAAATTTGAAGATGCGCATCTGTTCAAAAAGTGATAAAATTTAAAGTATACTTACAATAGCTATTCTGTATAGTTTCTTAAAAAACCTCCATCATAATATTAGTAGGCACACATGTGTGCAATGTGTCATGAATGAATTAATTTACTTCTCACTACAGCTCTCTGAGACAAGTATAATTATTGTCTGGATTTACAAATGAATAAACTCAGACACTGAGAAAAATGCGTAGGATGTTGTCTTTGTTCATTTACACTGGCAAGAAAAATGACCACAAATATTGTGTAGAGAACAGACATTTATTACTCACAGTTCTGAAGGCTGAAGAGTCCAAAATAAAGGTGCAAGCAGGTTCAGGATCTGGTATGTCCCTTGGTTACAGAAGTTCTTTCCAGATGTTCTCACATGGTGGACTGGATGAAAGGGAAAAGGATAGGGAAGGTTAACAAACACCCTTGAATCCTTTTCCCTCAAACCCTTATTTATTTATTTATTTTGTTTGAAATACAGTGTAGTGAGAGAGACAATTCCATCACTCTCCAAATACCTGCCACAGCTAGGTCTGGGTGACACCACAGCCAGGAGCCAGGAATTCCAGCTGGGTCCCCCCAACTGGGAGACAAGGACTCAAGCACTTGGGCCATCATTTGCTTCTTCCCAGACACATTACCAGAAAGTAGGATCAGAAGCAAAGCAACTGAGTCTTTAACAGGCACTCTGATATGGGAGACCTGTCCACCTAGACCTCTTTTATAGGGTCACTAATTCTCTTCATAGGTTTCACCCACATGATCTAATCATCTCCTACCTGTGCTCAATGTTACTACTTTGAGATTCTAGCTAAAAGATGACTTTGGGGAGTACATAGGTAGACAGTATGAAATTACAAAATAGCTACTTAAATTGTTACTTATTCACTCAAAAAATACTGAATGATCCTTGATTACTTGCCCAGAGAGTTTTCAAGTTCCTAGGAGCACAGTAGTGAGCAGCACAGTCATGTTTTTGTCATCAACAGGAAAGAGGGAAACTGACAAACACAGTATTGAAGGTGGTATATACCATGGAGCAATGGGAGGACTTAGGTTAGGGAATGACTTAGTTTCTGAGAAGAGTAGGCTGAGAATGGACAGAATAGTCAGCTTGGTGAATGAGGGGAAGAAGATCATTCCACAGAAAGGAAGCAGCATGTGAGATGCTGATATGAAAAGGACATGTTGGAGCTGGCACTGAGGCATAGCCGGGTAAGCTGCAGGCAATGCCTGTAATGCTGGCATTCCATGTGGGTACCAGTTCAAGTCCTGGCTGTTCCACCTCCTATCCAGCTCCCTGTGTATAGCCTAGGAAAAAATGGCTCAAATTATTTTTTTTTCTTTTTTTTTTTTTTTAAGATTCATTTCACTTGCTTATTGGAGAGACAGATGTACAGAGACAGGGAGATACAGACAAAAAAATCTTACATCCACTGGCTCACTCCCCAAGTTGCTACAACGCCTGGAGCTGAGCCAATCTGAATACAGGAGTGTTGGCAACGCCCGAGTCGCCGCGTACCCCGAGCCGAGCGGAGGGGCTAGGGTTACAGACAGACAACACATAAGACAACACAAGACAACACGCAGTGGGTCACTCTTGTACACAGAATGCCAACTTTATTTGGGGTCCGCCTGCATCTTATAGTCTGCTTAGCCCCTCCCAGTATTATCCCAATGTTCAAGCAACACCTTAGCCCCCCTGAGGGCATCTTAACAAAAGGCAAGTAAGGAAGAGCAAACTTGCAGTCAAGCCAGGGGCTAAATGCATTAGGCCAAGATTTCCCACTGTGTTACCTCTTAGAAACAAGCTAAGCTGTGGAGTTAACCCTTGGGAGACCGGGGCCTACACAGGAGTCAGGAGCTTCCTCCAGATCTCCACACAGGTACAGGTCCCAAGGCCTTGAGACTTCTTCCACTGACCTCGCAGGGCACAAGCAGGGAGCTGGATGGGAAAGTAGAGCAGCTGGGACATGAACTGGCGCCAACATGGGATCTCGGCAGATGCAAGGTAAGGATTTAGTCACTAGACTATCTTGATGAGCCCATGGATCAAGTTCTTAGGACCTTGCACCCACATGGGAGACAAAGAAGAAACTCTTGGCCGCTGCCTCAGGTTGGCTCAGTGCCAACTATTGTGGCTTTTTAGGGAGTGAACCAGTAGATGGAGGATGTCTCTCTGTCTCTCTGTAAATCTCTTTTTAAATAAAAATAAATATATCTTAAGATGAAAAAGAAAAGGACGTGTCATATTATGGGAAATTAAGGGAGTAGCAAGTGGTTAGACCATAGGCAGCAAGGAGAAGAGTGACAGAGGATTAGAAAGTTAGATGGGGTAGACATTTGGTGTGGTGGTGAAGACTCTTCTTGGGACGCATGCATCCCATATCAGTGTTCTAGTTCAAGTTTCAGCCCCATTTCTGACTCCAGCTTCTTGTTATTATACATCCTAGTAGGTGTTAGGATAGCTCAAGAACTTGATTATCTGATCCATAGAATGATCTTGATTGAGTTCCAGGCTTAATATGTTTTGAGCAATTGGAGAGCCAACTAGAAGATGAAAGTTTCCCCCCCCCCTCTCTGTTTTCCTCTCTCTATCTGCTTTTCAAATGAAAATAAATAACAATTGAAGGGGGAAAAAAAGGTGGATGAAAGTGTGATCCAAAATTTTTAGGCTATCTTGAGGAAGCTAGTTCTTGTTTACAGATTTCCATGGCAGGAAGCTATGCTATTAGCTTGAGCAATATTGATCCTGTTAGCTTTAGTGTGGCAGATGCAAGCAATAAATGGGATGGTGAAACAAGTCAGCTGTAAGTGATTGATGCATGAAAGGACATTAGGCAGGAATGTAAATTCTTAGGTTTCTAGATTGTCCAACTAGGTGGATGTTTAGATTGGGGAGCAATTCTGACTTCAGTTTTGAGTTGCTTGAATTCAAACGGAGATACTGAGATAAACTAAATATATGTGCAATGTTTGATTGGACTTATTGGAAATTGACAGTCTGTAGATGGTAGCTAGAAAACAGACAAAAACGACTCCTGTGCTTGGGCCCCTGCCAGCCATGTGGGAAAGTGGACGGAATTCTGGGTTCAGCCTGGCCTAAGGGCCACAGTGATCATTTGGGAGTGAACCCATGCACAGAAGCTCTCTGTATGTCTTTGTAGCTGCTGAGGAAGCTGCTGTAGCTTCCTCTGTCTCTGTCACTTTGTTTTTCATTTAAGTAATCGTAAAGAAAGAAAAAAGAGTAAAGAAAAAAGGGGAACATAAGAAAGGAAATATGAAGGAAAAGAATTGAAGAACATATTTCATTCCCTAGAGTGAAAAGGTTGAGTAACACGTCACAGAACAATAAGCCAATCTTTTATTTTTTCTTTTTCTTTTTAAAGCATAAATACCCCTTAATAATTCAAGGATTCAAGGTAATATGTTAATAGGATCAGATAAATGGTGGATGTAACAAATGCTGTAGGGAGTCAAAAAAAGGGGAGGTATATAGTTTTAGAAGAACTTCCCATAGGAAGCTGGGTCTTGGCATGGCTACAGGTCCACCAAAGGAATTTAAATAAGAACTAAGAGGAGCAGACATGAGGCATATTTTGTCCAACAGTTGCAAACAGAAACTGAGATGGTGATTTCTGCCCTTGTGGAACTTGTGTATCAATGGAGAGATTATCACCAAGCAAAAAAGTCTGTCTAAAATATTTAACAGGGCTATATTTTATGAACTATGAAATTAAGCTTGTAGACCATCTGACCTGAGTGCTGAGGAAGCATTAGACTAGTTGTGCTACTCTGGGATTAATTAAGTAAAAATTGGGCCCGGCGGCCGCGGCCTAGCTTCTAAAGTCCTTGCCTTACACGCACCGGGATCCCATAAGGGCGCCGGTTCTAATCCCGGCAGCTCCACCTCCCATCCAGCTCCCTGCTTGTGGCCTGGGAAAGCAGTCGAGGACGGCCCAAAGCTTTGGGACCCTGCACCCGCGTGGGAGACCTGGAAGAGGTTCCTGGTTCCTGGCATCGGATCGGCGCGTACCGGCCCGTTGCGGCTCACTTGGGGAGTGAATCATCGGACGGAAGATCTTCCTCTCTGTCTCTCCTCCTCTCTGTATATCTGACTTTGTAATAAAATAAATTAGTCTTTAAAAAAAAAAATTAAGTAAAAATTGTGGAGGAAATGAATTTGGAGTTACAGTTGAAAGACAGTCATGAATACGAATCTCTTAGGCTTAATTCGGCATTTTCACTAAAATATTTGATTGCCCAGTAAATACATCTTGACTGTCCATTCTATAGCAGGTTCCTAAAGCCTAATAAACCAAATTTGAAAGCTTTTTCCCTTTACTGTTCATTATAAATGTAAGTTGTAATTGCTACAATGAGCCATAATTACCTAAAGCCAGATTAGATGAAATCTAAGTGCCATTACTATTCTCTTAATTAGGGAAGGCAAACTCAAGGGAAAAGGAAAACGGATCAGTGATGCTTGCTTTTACTTAAGCAGAGCAAGGACACTCAAGGGAAGTAGATAACAATAGCATAGTTCTAAGCCAATGGGTACATTAGAGAGTTCACCATTAGGGGCTGTGATACCATAAGCCCTGAAATTTCCAGTGTGGGTGTTTCCCCCATTGATCACTCTTTTCTATATTGGAGTCCAAAGAAAATCCCTGTTCTAAAAATAGAATGTAGAATACAACTAAATACAGGAAATAGATAACTTTAGGATTAGAACTCATAAATTGATCTCAAATTTAATATTCACCTGTTTTCCCTTTTCATTGTATGCCAATTGTTTCATCCCTCCATTATTTTGATTTCCAAGGGAAGATATTTCCAACTTAGATGGAGGAAACAAAAGGAGCAGGTTTTTGTTTTGATACAGAGAGCGTAATGCTGCAAATGTAAAGATGCGTGCTACTTCTATTTTTCTTTCCCAGGTTTCTCTTATGACTGATGTAGTAGTAAATAGTTCCCAGAATTACACAGATGACTCTCTCCCAACTGTCAAGAAATAAACAAAACCCAAACAAAACCCGAGAATGATGCCGCCCTGCTGGGTCCTCCCAGACCATGACGTCAGTGCCGGGGCTCTCAGGAGGCAGGGACCTCTCCTGCGACCCTGAGCATTGGAACGTGTTTTCACATGGCTTAGAGCTGTTTAATTTGCCTTCAATAGACAAGGCTTCAGCTTGATCAAACAAGGGCTCAAGAACTTTGATGAGTTATTCAAAAGGGGATATGAAACATTTCAGCAAGTCCTGGTTATCAATACATCTGAATTTGGTAAGACAGAACCTCCCTCCGCCCCCCCTCCAACCCGTTACACCAACAAGATGCAGGAAATGATTTGCTTTGCTGTTTACAGTTAAGTAACAAGGGATAAAAGAAGCCTAAGATTCACTGCGAACCAGTTCTCCCAGGCTGAGAAAGCTGCCCAGGGAGGTCAGAAACTTGACCGTTTGTGCCTGCCTTGCTCTGCTCTGGGGGATCCTGGAAAGCAGTCCCTCCTGGTTTTATACCCTGGGGGGGGGGTCACATGATATGCTGGATTTAAATGCTAAAGGACATTCTGTTCTAGAAAACAGAAGGGGGCCTGGAACAGAAATGGGCCTGTCCAGCTCCCCATTATCTCAGGATGTTTCCCACGCAGCACATGTTGTAGTTATTCCTGAGAATTACAATGAGAAAGTGCAGAGAAAGTGCAGAGACCTACAACACCTCAGGGGTTTGGAGTTTTGCATACTCTTTGCTGGCATTGCCATGCAAATCAGCTTATTCCCCAGGAGCATAACATTTGCAGATAGAGAACTCAGGGTTTAAATTACTTTGCCATGTCATTGTTGAGAACTCCATTTTATATTTTTCAAGCAAAACATGTGTGTTACAAAATAATGCATGACTGCTGTAATTGAAACAAAAAATTAAACAAAATATACAAAAACATAAATGCAAGGTAAAAATTCATTATTTTCCTCCTTCCATCACACTGAGTCATATAGAAGAGCCTGTATTTATAGTATACCCATGTACACTGAGCTATGTGGATAATATATTTCAAATACAGAATTATGTTTATTGGAAAGAAGTACTTCTACTGGAAATTACATTCTTACTTGGGTAAAATCATTTGACCTCATCAAGCTTTAGTGTTCTCAATTGTGCAATAAGGATGTTAATTCCTACATCAAAGAAAGATGTTTTTTAAAAAAAGATTTTATTTATATATTTGAAAGCCAGAGTTATAGAGAGATAAAGAGAGGCAGACAGTGAGATCTTCCATCTGCTGGCTGGTTCACTTCCCGAAGGGCTGCAAAGGCTGGGGCTGAGCCAGGATGGAGCCAGGAGCTTCTTCAGGGGTTTCTTAATGGGTACAGGGGCTCAAATACTTGAGTCAGCCTCTGTTGATCTCCCAGGTACATTAGCAGGGAACTGGATCAGAAGTAGAGCAGCCGGGACTCCAACTGATGCCCATATGGAATGTGGGCACCAAAGAAGGTTCCTTAATCCATTGTGCAGCAGGAAAGGTCCCAGAATACTTTTATTTATTTATTTATTTATTTATTTATTTATTTATTTTTATTAATTACATTGCATTATGTGACACAGCTTTATAGGCACTGGGATTCCCCCCCACCCCTCCCCAAACCCTCCCCCCATGGCAGATTCCTCTACCTTGTTGCATTACCATAGTTCAAATTCAGTTGAGATTCTTTCATTGGAAGTATTACCAAGGATAAAGTCCAGCATCTTATTGTCCTGGTAAGTTCAAAGGTTTCTTGGTGAGACCATCTCTGGTCTGAAGGTAGAGCCAGCAGAGTATCATCCCAATCAATTAAAAGCCCCAACATAATATCTACAGCAATTTACAACATTATGGTATTAATTAACATGGTATTGATTAACCAATATGTTAATAGGAAAATGCAGGTTCTCAACCACATCCTGTGACTTCTTCATCGACATTTCAATTTTGGTTTATATTCAACTGGGTTCTATACACCTTAAAATGGCTATAGATTACTATTCAGCTGTCTCGTGTCTATTTTCATTTTAGTATTTAGCTGTTTATAGTGTTGAAGCATGCTTTTGCTGAACTTAGTTGTTTTTTGGGTGGTCTGAACTGGCTTATAACTCTAACAAGACATGTGTCAACAGTTCAGGTGCAGAACATTTTTAGGAGGGGTATGCAGAGAAATCCCCAATACCCCAGTGAGGAGTAACTAATCTTTGTGTCCTACCTAGTGAGGTATGAGTAAATCCACGCTGGCCATTTCCTGTCTGATTCTAAGCTTTCCTTGTTGTTGTCTATCTATTCTAGGTTTTTTTGTTTGCTTGTATGTTTGTTTGTTTGAGGGGTTTCTGGAGCGATCCTGATGGTCATTGCGAAAGAGAGTGGGGACCCGGAACCAAAACTAGGCAAGGACCAGAGAAAGCTCCCCTCCCTAGTTCTGAAGCAAGTTTATTCTTTTGTTTCTGCGGAAGAAGAATTATTTTTTAAAAGGATTTATTTATTTATTTATTTTACCTGAAAGTCAAAGTTAGAGAGAGACGGGGGGGGGGGGGGGGGGAGAGAAGATAAAGAGAAGACTTATCTGTTGTTTCACCCCCCAAATGGCTTCAAGGGTCAGAGCTGGGCCAGTATGCAGCTAAGAGCCAGAACTTGTGAGTCTCCCACAGGGGTACAGAGGCCCAGGGCTTTTAGTCATCCTCCGTTGTTTTCCCAGGCCATTAGCAGGGAGCTTGATTGAAGTGGGGCAGCTGAGACTAGAATGGGTGCCCATATGGGATACCAAATGCCATAGTAAGAGGATTAACAAACCATGCCACTGTGTCAGTCACAGAAGGAGGGGTTTTTTTTTGTTTGTTTGGTTGGTTGGTTGGTTTTTCAGATTAGAAGAATTAAAAGCAAAGTGCTCAGCAGAGTGGTCAAAAGTTAGAAAAGCCTCACTTACTACCAGCTATTATGTATAATCCATTTACCCCTTCTCTCTTCCTGGCTGCAGCTTATTTCCAGGGTTCAGCAATTGCACTGGGTATGTTCTCCACCCATATCACTCCTGCCCTAGCCCTGGCCAGGGTTATGGCAAGTACTTAGCCAGTGACCGCTGAATGAATGAGCATAGCCTGAACCCGATAGTGAGCAGATTCATCGGGGCCGTTTTTCTTCTTATGCTGAGAGCCCCAGGAAGCCAGTGGACTCTTGATCTCACCCATTTTTACCTGGTATTGCAATAAATTGGTATTACCCAATGCTTAGTAAACATGAGCCTGTACCTGATCATATAAGTCTAGTGCTCAGCTTTATTCCAGGGAGGAGGGATTTCAGCAAGGAGGGATTTCAAGGAACCAGGAGTAGAGTTCTGAGCTCCTGGCCCAGCACCAGCTACTGAGGGCATTTGTGGAATGAAATAATGAAAAACCTCTGCCCATCTTTCTGTTTGTCTGCCTTTCAAATAAAGAGAAACAAATAAATACAATGTGAAGTAAGTACACTCTAGGAGTTAGTGTTATGGTGTAGTGGGTTAAGCCTGCAATGCTGAATCCCATATGGGTACTGGTTTGCAGCCTGTTTGCTCCACTTCAAATTCAGGTAACTGCTAACATGTCCGGGAAAGCAATCGCAAATGGCTCAAGTGTTTGGGTTCCTGCACCCACATGGGAGATCTGGAAGAGGCTTTGTGCAGATCTGGCTGTAGGGATCACTGGGCACTAAGCCAATGAGCGGAAGATCTCTATCTCTCTCTTCCTTTCAAACATATAAATTCTAGAAAGCAGCAGCGGCAGCAACTCACTATGGAGCAAAATGGAAGCCCTGCAGTTCTGTTTTTCTCAGGCAACCTGTGCTTATTTTAAACAAATAATCATTTCTAGTCTCTTCTGAAACTTCTGATCTAGAATGCTTTTGGGGGGCTTGCTGAGGGAGGGAGAGCTGAATCACAGCGTCATAGATGGGAAAAGTAACAAAAAAAAGTCTTGCTGTTTGGTTGCTGGGCCTGGCTAACATTCTTGAATCATCTGGATTCTGGAATTAAAACAACCTTGACTGGGCATGAGTGCTATCAATTACTTTATTTTCCCTTCAGATACTGCTCCTTTTACTTTGCTTTCTAGCCTGGGTATTCTCTGTAATTTATCATCAGGAGTCGGTTAATCATCATGCTTGTAAGCTGTTTTTAAACGTATCATTTATTATTAAAAATATTTATTTCAAAGTCAGTTATGGGGGCGTGATGAGAGGCAGAAAGAGAGAGAGAGAGAGAGAGAGAGAGAGAGAGAGAGAGAGAGAGATCTTCCATCTGTTCTTCATTCTCCAAATGGCTGAAAAGGATGAAATTGGTCCATGGCAGTCAGGAACCAGGAGCTTCTTCCAGGTCTCCCACATATGTGAAAGGGCACAAGTAGTTGAATTATCTTCAGCTGCTTCCCAAGGCACATTAGGAGGGATGTGGAACAAAAGTAGAGCAGCCAGGACTTGAATAGGCATCCATATGAGGTGCTAGCATTGCAGGTGGTAGCTTAAGATACTATGTCATGATACCAGCCATTTTAACATCTTATTTGAATGAAAACCATCCAGTTTATTTTTGAGAGTTTCCTTGATATGAGCGTCCATCAGTTTACCTAACATAGAGCAATTACCAGCATTTTATGGCCCCTATTTTGGCTTCATACTTTCCACAGGCCATTATCTGCATGTAATATTATAGCCTTTCTTCCCTTCTTTGTTTTGTATTCCACACTGCATCTGTAAGACTTTTCATTTAGTATAACTTTTTGCTACATGAGACAGAAACAGGGGTCTTAAAGAATGGGGTAAAATACAATGGTTATCCCCTGCTGGACAACTACTTACATTGGAAAGTGTGAGTCGGGATGGGGGCAGATCAGACTAGGCAGGGCTATAACACCTGTGGGCCTCATGTGAGCTACATAAGGGAAAGGCCACGGTGGGCTGACTGTTCCGATTGGTGCAAACAAAAACTAGAGTGGGTGAGGGTTGGTTGGGCTTAGCCGCAGAGGCTGGCACTGGGAGCTAATTCTGTCAAGTCAAATGCCAGAACCACCTGAAGAGTGTATAATCTGGGAGTGGGTGTGGCCTGGGAGGGAAATAGTGGGCTCCTCCCTCTTGTATTACCACTCCCAATTTTACAAATTCATTGAAAATTATCTCAAAAAATAATGAAGGTTTAATTAGGAGAGATAGAAACTTTTTGAAGAGAAAGCATGTACATATCACCGCATTTAACAATAATTTCTTGAGTATGACACAAAAAGCACAGGAAATAAGTCACTAAGTTGGACTTCATTAAAATGTAGAACTTTGGAGCAGAATAGGAATCCAACAACAGAGACAAAACGCAGCCTGTTTAAGAGGAATATACAATTGTAAATTAGATGTTCTGTGATAACAAGTCTCCTCTGGAGTGCATGTGAGTGATCCAAAAAGTTGTCAAAAATGAAATTAAAAGAAGTTTTGGTGGATGGATTCCATTCTGCTCTATTGGTGTAAATGCCTGTCAAGTTTTATTTTTATTCATTTACTTATTTTTTACCAATATCAGGTTGTTTTGATCATTACTGCTCTGTAGTCCAACCTGAAATCTATTATAGTGATATCTCTGGATTTTTTTTTTCAGACAGCTTTGACTTTTTTTAGATCTGAGAAAAATGTTGTTGGTATTTCCATTGGCATTTGCTTTGGATAGTTTGTACATTTCAATGATATTAATTCTAAACCACAAACATGGCCAGTTCTTCCATTTTTTGTCTTATATCTTTCTTCAATGTTTTGCTACTTTCATTGTAGAGATTTTTCACATTCTTGTGAACTGAAATCATGTCATTACAAACATTTAAAAGGAAAAAGAGGAAATTAAGGAGACTGAATGCGGAACATGGGCGGGAGAGAACGTAGAGTGGGACGTATTGCTACTCTCTTAAATCTGTATTGTGAATTACATGAAATTTGTTCATTCCATAGAAATAAAATAAGAAAATGATTAATGTACAAAATACATTTATTTTAGTGAAATAGTGAAATGCATTATTTTCCTTTTTTAAAAATTTATTTTTGGGGGCAGATTCCAGGTAAGTCTGAGCAGCACGAGTGTCTGGATACCCCAGCCACCTGTGCAGGCCCAGGCTTCCTGCTGGGAATCCTAGTTCCTCTTCTACCCCTGTTAGGCAGGGGAAGGTCATGCTTGGTTGCTGGCCACCCAGCAGTGAGCGCTGGGGTCTTGGGGATATGAAATTACTGCCTAGGGACAGTCATGGATAAGGCCACTGTATGTTTAGATGAGGAATGAATCCTGAATGATATCCAATGACAGGGCCACTGTACTTGCAATTAACCGAGGAGATTGAGATGTGTTGGTTTGGTGGGGACAGTCCTGAAGATTTGTATGGGTCAGACTGATGCATTAGCCCACATGGTAGTCCTGGGTTGGGTTTGTTAGCATGGGAACATGGCTTACCACCACATGCTGGTGCAAATACAAGCTAAGACTAGGGGCCAGTCTGGCAGGGCTAGATCCCAGTACCTGACAATGAGTGTTGGATCAGGAGATGAGTCACATTAGACTGGGCAGTGTCACCAATCAGCATGCAAGAGAACGAGGTCCGGGGTTGGATTCTGTGGGGGATATGTGGGCCCAACTCTATGGAACCACAAGTCCCACTGGTTAGCTTGAGAGTTGGGATGGTGATGGGCTGAGCTAGGTGTTAGGAGCCACAGACATACGGGCCTAGACTTGGCATACCTGACAACCTGCTGCATTGCAAAGCCTGCCTTGGGCAAGCAGGGGCACAGCAAGCAGGATATTAGGCCAGAACATCCTGTGTAAAGCAAGCAGAATAGAACCTCTACCCTTGTTCCTATTCAGATGATTAGTTCCTCTCCTGTTTCAATATAGATGATTAGTTCCTTCCCTGCTTCAATGAAGATAATTAGTTCCAGGAAACCCCTCCCCTTCTCCTCTTCCCCTAGAGAAGGTATATATGTGAGGAGTAAAATAAAGAGAAGAGGCACTCTTTTCCACCAAGTACGTGTGTCCGTGTGTTTCTTGGGCCAGCAGCCCGGGGGCTAGCAGCCCAGCATTTCCAGTCCACCCTCAGGGTTTGAGCATCATATCCTGCAGGTTGGGACACTAGGTGTGACCATGGAACTCATTGATGCTCACCAGCGCCAGGACTGGGAACAAACAGGGCAGACCCAGGCTGCAGCACCCACATGAACACCCTAAAACAGGGTGTGGGGTGGGCCAGGCTGCACCAGTTCATACAAAGGCCAAGACAGATGGGGCAGGCCATGTTAGGTAAGGGTCAAGCACCTGCCGGCATGTGTGAGATCTGGGTCTGGGAGTGGCCTGATGGGGGAACCTGGGAAACTCCCCTAGAGGGTCTTAGCCTCCACTAATGAGCACATAGTTCAGGTCTGGGTGTTGGGCAGGATGGACAGGGTTCTTCCATCTGCTCGCAAGTGTGTGAGTTGGTTTTGGAAGGGGGTAGACTAAGCAGGGCCGAGAAAACCATAGCCCACTGGCAAGTGCAGAAACCAGGATGGAATGCAGGTCATGCTGGGCTAGATTGCCACACCGACGGTTTGCTTGAGTCAGGGATGAAAGCAAACTGAGTAGGGCCAGGTTGTACCACTTGCCAGCCAGACTGCAGCATCCAAAGGCAAAGGCCAAGATAGAGGAGGGGTATGCTAAGGTGGATCAGAGCCACACCTGGCACATGGGAGATCTCTGGCTGGGATCAGACCTGGTTGGGGAGCTAAGGGGAATCCCTGGCTGGGTTATGGATCCCACAGGGGTAGGAATGGGGCTGCTATCTGGTCTGGACATGGTGGTAGTCCCCCTCAGCACAGGTGTGGACTGAGTCTGGGGCTTGCAAGACTGGACTAGACTCCAGCAATCATTGGAGCTCATGAGAATCAGGATAGGTGTGGGATGGGCTGAGCTATGTCTCTGTTCCTGTTAAGCCATGCTTGAGCTGTGTCTGGGTGTGGACCAGCCTTGGCTGGTCTGTAGCACCCAACAGTAAGAATCAGAATGGGTGAAGGCCAGTCAGGAAACACCATTGTTCCAGCTAGAACAGGAGGTAGACCAAGTAGGGCTGGCCCATGGACCCACTGGTGTGTGTGAGATCTAGAATTGGGAAAGGTGCTGATGGAGGAGCTTTACAACTCCTCTGTCAGGACACAGTCTGTGCAGATAAGCACAAGAACCAAGAAATGGAGCAGCCCAGACCAGGCCAGGTTACTGTACTCATTGACTGACCTTTGGCTCAGGTTTGGGGCAAGCCAGGCTTGGCCATTTCATATCACCCACTGGCAGATCTGAGAGCCAGAATGGTGTGTGGATTATGCTGGATTGGGCCACAATATGAGTCAGTTTACATTAGGACTGGGAATGGGGGCTGGCTGAGTAGGCTAGGCTGTAATCCCACCAGTGTGAGCTGGAACTAGGGGAGGGCCAGGCTGGGCCAGCCTGCACCAAGATACAGCACCTACAGGTAAATGCTGAGGTGAGGTGAGCCATAACAGACTGGACCACAGCACCCAACCAGCACATGTGAGACCCAGGGGATACTGAACAAACTCAGTAGGAGTGCTGCAGGGTGCTACCCTGCTGGGCCACTATTCCCATTGGTGAATGTGAGAGCTGGGATTGAGGCTAAACCAGGCTGGGCAGGGCTACAACACCTGTGGGCCTACATGTAAGCTGGATTGGGGACAAGCCAGACAGGGCAGACTGTATCTACTGGTACATGCATAAGCCAGAGTGGGTGTGGATTGGCTGGGCTTTGCTGCAGCATCACCTAGCAGATGCTGGTATGGGGGAAAACTCTGTTGAACTAAATTGCAGGACCACCTGGAGAGTAGAAGATCTGGGTGTGGGAATGGGCCCAATAGGGAAACAATGGGCACCTCCCTCTTGGCTTGCCACTCCAACTGGTAAGCATGAGACAGGGGACAGGCATGGCTAGACAGAGTGGTACCCGCCAGCACATGTGTAGGCTGGATAATGGGACTGGTTGGGTTGAACTGGGCTTCAATGCCAATTGACATGCATGAGAGCTGAATGGGATGTGAGACAGAGAGAACCAGGCTGTTGTATATACTGGCAAGCACAGGAATTAGGGCAGGGGGCAGGCCTTGTGGGGGTAATTGCAGGTCACTCAACTAGATTTCAGTTTCCGCTGGTTTGCATGGTGGCCAAGTGTGTGTTGGTCAGGATCAAGCTGGACTGCAACACCATAGTTTGCATAAAAGAGGGCTGGCGACACCTTATTGAGCAATTGCAAACAACAGTGCGCACAGGTCTATATGGGCTTTGGATGGTGCTGGACCCTGTACTGGCAAGCACACACAAGATTCAGATCTGGGATCACCTCAGATGAAGTTTCTTTGGGGATCACCCCAAATGAATTGCTTGACTCAGAACCCCAACCATGGAGAGAATCACAGGCTCCATGGTCTGACTGTGGAGTGCATGTGTCAGAGCTGGGCCTCCTCAGTGGTTTAGAAGAAGCAGTGAACAGCATATCCAGATACACACGGAGAATATGGCAGTACACTGGAGTCTTCAAAGGACACCTGGTACCATAACAGAGGACAGAGACAGAACAAATTGATCAAGTATCCCAGCCAAGAGTTGGCAGTAAATATCTGGGCAAATGGAGACTCTAAGGTAGACTATGTCTACCAGTAGATTCTGGAGAAATTTCATCGTGCTTGGAGTGGTGAGACCGGCAGCAATTCAGAACTGTTGAATTATCAAAACCTCTTGGACAGGACCCTCAGAGCATGCACCACAACAGGGACCCTGGGGTGGTTGGAGGCTGGATGTGGCTTCTCCCCTTCCCTCATATCTAGGAAGATAAAAAGAGAATGCCAAAACAATGGTCTCACCCACTTTCCTCTAGCCCTTGACTCTTATCACAATAATAAAATTTGTAAAAATAATTTAAAATACAATTTATACAATTAAAAAAGTATTAGTAATTGTCATAAAATATAACATTTAAACAACACAAAACTTGTGCTTAGAATAGCACAAAAATATGCAGTATAGCAAAGAATAAATCTAGCCAGAGAACAAAAACAAAAATTTATTTTTGGGTCTGATGCAATGGATGGAGAATCTTTCTCTCTGTCTCTTCTTCACTCTGTAATTTGCCTTTGCAATAAAAAATAAGTGAATTTTAAAAAATTTATTGATTTTATTGCAAAGTCAGATATGCAGAGAGGAGGAGAGATAGACAGAAAGATCTTCCGTCCAATGATTCACTCCCCAAATGGCCACAACAGGTGCAGCTGAGCCATCCAAAGCCAGGAGCTAGAAGCCTCTTCTGTGTCTCTAACACAGATACAGGGTCTCAAGGCTTTGGGCCATCCGTAACTGCTTTCCCAGGCCACAAGCAGGGAGCTGGATGGGAAATGGAACACCAGGACATGAACAAGCACCCAGATAGGATCTTGGCACTTGCAATCTGAGGACTATGCAACTGAGCCTTCGCATTACCCACCCTCTATTTTTTGTAATACATATTTTCTATGAACTTTTGAAATCCTCTCATATAATGAACTTCTAGAATTCAATGAGTCAGAAAAAATAGTTCAATTTAAAAAATAAGCAAAATATTTGAAAAGACATTCCTCCAAAGAAGGTCTATAAATAGCTAAAAAGCTCATGTAAAGCTTAATGTTACCAACCATTAAGGAAACCAAAATCAAAATTGCAGTGAGAACCTCCTTTCTTTCTATGAACGTAACTATTATTAACAAAGCTAACAAAACAAACAGTTTCCATGAATATACAAACACCATGGGGTCTTGCTTATTGTTGCTGGAAAGGTAAAATGTGCCTGGAAATGCAGTGGAAGATGGCCCAAGACTTTGGGCCTCTGTGCCAATGTGGGAGACTCAGCAGGAGCTCATGACACAAGGCTTTGGGCTGTCCCCACCTCAGCTGTTGCAGCCATTTGGGGAGTGAACCAGTGGATGGAAGAGCTCTCTCTCTCTGTGTCTGTCCCTCCTCACTGTTTGGCATTATGTCTTTCAAATAGATCAGTAAATAATGAAAAAAATGTAGAGCAGTTTCTAAGAAAAAAAAATTAGATGTAGAATTGCTACATGATGACTATATTTCTGGATAATACTCCAGAAAGTAAAAGCAAGAACTCAAGTTACTTCTACACATATGTTCATAGTAGTACTATTCACAGTATGCTAACAAGTTTAAGCAACTCAATTGTCCATCAATAGGTGAATAAATAAGCAAAATGTGATTACAACATGGATGAACCTTGAAAATATTTTGTTAAATAAAACAAGCCAATCACAAAAGGATAAATATTATATTTTATATAAGAGATTATTAAAGTAGTCAAATTCATATTGATAAGAAAGTAGGATATGGTTACCAATGTTTGGGGAAGGAAAGAAGGGAGTTGTGTTTAATGGGTTCATAATCTTGGTGTGGAAGATGGTGTGAGAACATGATTGACTGAAGGGTTGCAGAATAATCTGTACTGACTTGACACCATAGAATTTTTTTTTTTTAGTTTTAAAGCAAGATTTATTAGAAAAGTTGAGAAAGGAGACTCCCATCCTAGTGATGGGAGGGGGCTTTGAGATCCTTTGCCATAGTGGCAGGAGAACAAGTGAAAAAAGAAGACCGTATTAATGGTGGGGAATGCATCTTTTAAAGGTTCCTCTCAAAGATGTTTCTCCATAAACAAAAGAGAATTCCTGGTTTCCATGGTACCTGGCCCTGGGACAAAAGGCCAGCAAGGTGTCACTGGCCAACTTCCTTGGTCCCTTTCTAATGATAAAGAGGCCAGTCTGAAGCCCTCCCCCTTGGAGACAGAACCGGGCTGAGGCTTCAGGTGGGGAATTGATATGTTAATGTAGCCCTTGTCTCTTGGGGAAGCATGTTCCTGATAAGTTATCAAGTCCAATGTTTACTGTGAAAAAGGTTTCTCATATCTAAGTTCTAAAACTCAAGTATTCAATTTGGTGTTTTCCATGGATCCCATTAAACACTAGGTGGGAGAGATTATAATTGTCTTTGTTTTGTCATCTAGACTTCAACAAGAAGTAGCACTCGGAGCCCAAACAATGCCAGGCGCCTCTGATGACTTCTGTGTTCTACTGGGGACCCTTATACTGACCCCCAGAGGAATACCCAACTATTGCCTTTGAACTACACCCCTTGTCAGCAGGAAGCAGGAAGCAGCCAGAGTGGTCATTGTCACATTTCCCCCTGACAGCAGTTAGGGTTACTTCTTCTGGGGTGCGGAATGTGAGAGGAGTTAGACTGGGTAGTAGGCAGTTAGGACATTCTGGGTCCCCAAGTCATATCTTTCTCAAATATAAAGGGGTATTTTCCCCACCATGTCTTGGATTCACCAGAGCACGTCTCTCCCAAGACAAGTGCATATCTTATCAGATACCATAGAATTGTGCATTTATATGGCTACAGTGTGCACTTTGTATTTTGCATATTTTACCATGCAAAATGTCACTGTTAGCCTTATAACCTTATTTACTAGCTTTCTAAATGTATATTTTGTGAGAAGAACTTTTTTT
The DNA here is from genome assembly GCF_030435755.1 of Ochotona princeps. Taxonomy (NCBI): domain Eukaryota; kingdom Metazoa; phylum Chordata; class Mammalia; order Lagomorpha; family Ochotonidae; genus Ochotona; species Ochotona princeps. The sequence continues at coordinate 38,547,780 of NC_080832.1, forward strand.
TTCTTTTTCTTTTTGTGTTCATTAATATCCTTCCGGATTTTGTTCTTGAGCAGAACTGATGTAGTGAGATTTAATCAATTATACTTTGGAAGCATCCGTGACGTCCATAATTTTTCCCAGAATGGAAAATCAACAACAGAGTCCTTGAACTCAACGATAATCAAATCTAATTTTTGAGTCTCACAGACAAAGATGCAGGGACCTGGGGGGATTTCGTGACTTGAGGAGATAACACAGCTGTTCTCTGATGCAATGGATCCGTGGCCATTACTACTTTAACAGAAGCCAAGAGGTTTACAGGCTGCATACAACTTGTAGTACAAATCATATTAGCCAGAGTAACAAAAGTGCAGTACTGAGGAACTCAGTAAACAAAATAGCTGTTAGAAAAACAGGTTTAAGGATGAGCTGAAGGAAACACAAAGCAATTACATTTAAGACCCCTTTGATCCCTGGTCACAGGACCTAGTAGTTGCATGGCCAAGTGTACAAAATTACTCACATCTGTCTTCAACTCGCATTTCATTTCAGAGCATACATTACAGAGCTCTGAGATTCAAGGAGGTTGTGCACACAGAGTATCAGGCATGGAATGTGCACTGTATCCCTATTAATCTTTTTATTTTCCCAAATGATCTAGTCAATAAGGAAAGAATGAACTTGATTTTTGTTTTCTTTTCATAAACTCATCAGAACATAAGGGTTTAATGGAAATACATTCTTGAAGAGTAAACACATTTCCTCCTGGGAGATAGAAACATACATAAAGGAAAACAGGCGAGAGTTCAGGAAGCAAATAAAGCCATGGGGCTCTTCAGACTGACTCCTTTCCATTCTCCTTGGTTGCTTTCAGGCCAGAACAGCTCTTTGTCAAAACCACTGTCAAGTGTGCCCTTGCAGCGCCTCTCTTCCCAGGTGCAGCCATGCAAAAGTACATCATCTTTCAAACCACCATTCCTTAATGTTCTTCATGTTATAAGGGACTTGTTGCTACTTGCTGTAGGAAAATAATCAAAAACAGTATTTTGAAAAGGAGCAAAAGTTCAGGAAATTTCAAAAATAATTTCTCGTGTATGTGCCTGGATTATGCTGAACTACAAATTGGATTGTATTTACCTTCTTAAAGTATATTCTACTATTAGATGGCCCTGTGGAATGATCCTTTGACTAGTTCTGATTCTGTCACTCTAGAAAACGGAGTAATCCAAATGTACAGAATGGTTGCAATCTCATACCCCAAACTATAGCATTTTGTTATAGTTTTGCTTATCAATTGCTGTCTCAATGTCCAGAATACTATGCTAAGGGATATTATTCTTAGATACTTTGTTCAGTAATTAATGACTTGGGGCTGGCACTGTAGCATAGTGGTAAAGCCACTGCCTGTGACACAGGAATCTCATTTAGGTTCTGATTCAAGTCTTGGCTGCTCTATTATACAGTTCCTCTAGGTGATTATATATACATGCATGTTTTCCACTGTATCTATTGACCTTGTGTTTTTCATGAATGTTGTCTTCTATCAGAGAGAACATATGATATTTGTCCTTTTTGTATTGGCTTATTTCACTGAGCGTAATGGTTTCTAGTTGAGACAATTTTTTTTGCAAATGGTAGAATTCCGTTCTTTTTAATGACTGAGTTGCAAAGATGCAGTGCAGTATGTATCTCTGTTCCCAAGTCAAATATGCACTCCCAATGAAACTATTAACTATCACTTGACAATAGGATGCTGGACTGTCTGCCATTGTTCATACCTACAATGTCAGGATACACTTAAGTAGCAGAATGATGGGCTTATGACTGTTCTTGAAGGACTATACCATTGTAACAATACAGGGAAGATCAGCAGGGGGAGAGGATTTAGAAAGGAGAAAGGAAAAAATCTCAGAGGCTATGGAATTGTATCATTTTAAAAAAGAAGAAGAAGAAAAAAGAAGTCTTTGCTGCTTCACTTCCAAAACACTTTCCTATTAATGTGCTTGGGAAAGCAATGAAGGATGCTTAGACCTCTGCACCCATAAGAGAGACCCCCCAAAAATTTCCTAGCTCCTGGCTCTTTGATTTCAAACAGTCCAGCTCTGGCTATTATAGACATTTGGGGAATGAACAAGCAGATGAAAGATATCTCTCTATGGAACTCTGACTTTCAAATAAATAAATAAACCTTTAAAAAACCTAATAACTACATATTAATAATTATGCTATTAGAAACATATTAGCATTAGCATCTTGAAGTTTCCAGGTACAACCAGCCATTAGCCTGTAAAATTCTTAAAGCAAATTGCTTTATCTGAATTCTGTTTTTCCAATCACTGTTATGGGAACATGATAAAAGAATGGTAAATCATCTAATAAATGAAAGAATTAACAGGGAAATATCAATGAACTAGCTGTTTATTAAGCATTGAAAATGAAAAGTCAATCTTTTTAGAAAATTGGTGTTTTTAGTTTCAGTGAAGGATTTTTTCCCAAAAAAGTCCTTTATATAAAATTATTTGTTCTATAAAATGCTACTTTGCAAATTGAAATTTGGCAAAGTACACATTGAGCCCCAAACTGATGCCCAAGATGTAGCCTATTTTCAACAGGTTTTGAAACAATGGATACAGACTTTTAAATCCTGACACTATTGCTCCAGTTTCAATAAATGGATATCTGTTTATTAACCTGAAAAAGAATGGAGCTGGATTCTGAGCTCGCACCATGTACAAAATTCAACTTGAATCATATGCTAAAGGTATGACTCTTAGAAGAAAACACAGAAATAAATCTTCATGACTTTGAGTTTGGCAATGATAGATCAGATGTAACATCAGAAGTATAAGTAACAAAATGAAAAAGAATGATACATTTGTTTTCATTGAAATTAAGAACTTTTTGGTTAAGAAATGCAGAATAGGAGAAAATACTGCAAATCATGATCTGATAAGGGGATTGAATGTACAAAACTCTTACAACTCAACAATGAAAGGACAAAGCCCAATGAATTATAAACATGTTAAGGTCAGCATGATGGTGAATCTTACTAATCCTCAGGCTGAAGCAATGGCCTCCTACATGGATGTTGGCTCATGTTCCAGCTGCTCCACTTTCAATCTAGCTCCTTACTAATGGCCTGGGAAAGCAATGAAGGATAGCGTAAGTCTTTGTGTCCTTGTACCCATGTGGGAGACCTAGAGAAGCTCCTGGCTTTGGACCGGCTCAGTTCTAGCCATGGTGACCATTTGGTGAGTGGACAAGTGGATGAAAGATCTCTCTGTACCTCTCCTCTCTCTTTTTGTAACTCTTTCAAGTAAAATAAATAAATCTTTAAAAAAAGACACTTCTCCAAAGATGAAATATAAATGACCAAAAATCTGTGAAAAGATGATCAATATCTTTGTCATTTAGGAAATGCAAATCAAAACCAAATGACATTGCAATCTATATTCATTATGACAGATAATAATAAACATTGACAAGGACGTAAAAAAGTAGAATTCTCATGCATTGCTAATGGGAAGGAAAACTGGGCAACAATTTTGAATAATAACCATTATTTTCTTCAAATGTTAAACAGTGTAAATATGTGACCCAGCAACTCATTTCTAAGTATATACGAATGAGAATTGAAAATATTGGACAACATAAAGATGTGTGCATAAATGTTCGTAGTAACATGATTATATTATTATAATAATAAAAAGTAGAAGCAACTCACATGTAAATAAAATAGATTATGAAAGTATGAACGAAATAAATATCATACTCATACAAAAATATTATTTGGTCTGAACATATATGAAGTGCCAATATCTTAGCAATGTAGATACTGCAACATGGACAAACCTTGAAAACACTTTGGTAAGTTTAGGAAGTCATTCAGAGAAAAAACATGTAGTATGTATGGTCTTACTATACTTGACCTTAGCCAAAAGACCAAGGAGTGATACATGTATGATCTTTTAAATGGTATGTCCAGAATAGGCAAATCTGTAGAAGCAAATTTGTAGGTTTGGGTTGTCTAGGGCTGGCAAAGAAAGAGGAGTGACTGTTATTGATTATATGATTCCTTTTTAGGAAGATCAAAGTGTTGTAAAATTGATTATGTGATGACTGTAACTGAGAGTACCAAATGCTAATGACATTGGAAACATTTGTCAATAAATCTGTTAACAAAGATGTCAGTAGTTGGATCTGGGTGCGTGAACCTAGCTCAATTTCTCTCTTACTGTATTTTATAAGAAATTTACCAAAGCAGAGCTCATGCTGATTTCAAAGTGACACTAATTCTAAACGAGGAATCCAAGTGTTTCTAGGACAAAGAAACTACAATCAATTGTCTACCTGAAGATTCCCTGGGCCAGGTAAGAGGGATCCCCTATTTTTAACACATCTTCTGAAGATGACCAAGAAACCCTAGTTGGTGATATTATAATGAGGATACTGAATAAACCACTCTGAGAATCAGAAAAACTTGCTGGTGAGGACACAATCTCATACCTCTTCTGATATCTAAATGCATCCTCCTTTAAGAATAAATGACGATGTTGCGGCTCACTTGGGGAGTGAAACATCGGATGGAAGATCTTCCCCTCTGTCTCTCCTCCTCTCTGTATATCCGGCTTTCCAATAATAATAAATCTTCGAAAAAAAAAAAAAAGAATAAATGACGATGTCTTCTTGGGTAGGCATTCTCCTCCGCTAATCAGTTGACTCATGGAGGATGAAGGCCTGGCGGCTCTGGCCGTGTCCAGCAGACTTATTATATTTCAGAGCATGATCATTTTCATGACTGATGTTTCTGGTTTTGAAAAAAGTGTAATGAATTTTGGAGTACAGTAACTTCTATTTAATAATTATATAGTAAGACAAAGCTATCACAAGAAACACAGTCATAAAATTATAAAATTACCATTTATTTTTCAATATTCCAATATTGAATATCCAACACTCGATATTCAATATTTCAGTTTTTCAAAATTACCAATTTGAAATTGCTTTATGAGTAAAAATACATGACGACCAGTTGCAGTGTATAAGCTTCAATTTGATCCAGGCTTTAAAAAAATTCAATAAAACTCATTGCTATTAAAAAATGGGAAATACTATAGGTTGAGTTTGAGTATATATTTATTTTAACAAGAATCCTCTTAGGTGTGCCAGCATGGTGGTTGTGAAGAATTATGCCCTTAGAAAATACATGCCAAAAATATTTAGAGAATTAAACTAAAGGGAGCAATGCTGTGATGTAGTGGGCAAAGCCACGGTTTATGATGGAAGCATCCCATATGGGCATGAGAGTCGCAGCTGCTTCATTTTTTATCGAGCTCCCTGCTAATGTGCCTGTGAGAGCAGCAGAGGATGTTCCGAGTGCTTTGATGTTTGCACCCATGTGGGAGACCCGGAAGATCCTGGCTCCTGCATTGGGCCCACTAAGCTCTCATAGAAGTGGCAAGAGATGAAAGGTCTCTCTATCTCTCTCCTTTTTCTCACTCTCTCTTTCTCCCTCTTTCCTTCCATAAATTTGCCTTTTAAATAAATAAATGCAATGTTGATTAAATTTTTTCCTATATTGACACTAGTGAATATGGGCTTTTAGTATGCAATTATAATAAGATATGATTAGTGTTCTGACTACGGAGTGTTATGAGAGCACATAGCTGAGGGTCATAACATAGTTTGTGCAAGAGCTCTTATCGCAAATGACATTCAACTAAATTTGAGATTAACTGTTGTGTCCTAGGTTTTGAGATTATTGATTTTGCTGCATTGAATACTGGGGTACGCAATGCTTTCTCACGTTTCAGGTTTAAACGATGAGATTACAGAGAGAAGGAGAGACAGAAAAAGATTATCTGTCCACTGGCTCAGTTCCCAAATAGCTGCAAAGGCCAGACCAGAGCTGATTCAAACTCAGGAGCCAGAAACCTCCTCCAGGTCTCCCATATGGGCGCAGAGTCCCAAGGCTGTGGGCCACCCTCGGCTGCTTTCTCAGGCCACAAGCAGGGAGCTGGATGGGAAGTGGAGCGGCTGGGACATGAACTGGCACAATATGGGATCTTGACATGTTCAAGCAGAAGATACAGCCATTGAGCCATTACACTGGACTCTATCCTTTTTTTATGTTTTACATAATTTTTTTTTATTTTATGACATTATAACTGAAACTTCACATTGTCCTTTTTTTTTTTTTAATTATTTATTGTTTAACTTCAGTAATTACATTGTATTATGTGACACAATTACATAGATACTTGGGTTCTCCCCACCCCTCCCCAAACCCTCCCACCATGGTGGATTCCTCCACCTTGTTGCATAACCACAGCTCAAGTTCAGTTGAGATTTCCCCATTGCAAGCGTATACCACACATAGAGTCCAGCATCTTATTGTCCCGTCAAGTTCAACGGCTTCTTAGGTATACCCTCTCTGGTCTGATGACAGAGCCAGCAGAGCATCATCCCAGTCAATTGAAAGCTCCAACATACCATCAGCAAAAATTTACATCATTATGGAATTAATTGACATAGTAATGAGTAACCAATATGTTAAAAGTAAATGCAAGTTCCCAGCCACCTTCTGTGACCACCTCACCTATACTTCAATTTTAGTTTATACACAACATATAACATTCAAAACATAACATGTTATACTTAACATCATATCATCTTAAATTAAGGCAAACATGTGGTATTTAACCTTTTGGGATTGGCTCATTTCCCTTAGCATTATGGTTTCCAGTTTGGCCCATTTGGCCACAAAGAACTGCATTTTGTTTTTTTTAATAGCTGAGTAGTATTCCATGGAGTAGATGAACCATAGCTTTCTTATCCAATCCTCTGTTGATGGGCATTTTGGTTGTTTCCATGTTTTTGCAATTACTGATTGTGCTGCTATGAACATAGGAGTGCATGTTGGTTTCTCATAGAACAAGTGTTCTGGATATATTCCTAGGAGTGCTATTGCTGGATCATATGGTATGTTGAATTTGAGTTGTTTGAATATTCTCCATACTGATTTCCATAGAGGCTGTACCAGCCTGCAGCCCCACCAGCAGTGGAGTAGGGTTCCCTTTTCCCCGCAACCTCGCCAACAAGTGTCGTTGGTGCTTTTATGCATGTGGGCCAGTCTTACTGGCGTTAGGTGGTACCTCATTGATGTTTTAATTTGGATTTCCCTTATTGCCAGGGAACTTGAGCATTTTTTCATATGTTTATTTGCCATTTGGGTTTGTTCCTTTGTGAAGTGTTTGCCCATTTCCCGTGCCCATTTCTTGAGTGGCTTGTTTGTTTTGACATTTTGGTTGTTTTGTAGCTCTTTGTATATTCTGGAGATCAGCCCTCTATCACCTATGTCGTGTGCAAAGATCTTCTCCCATTCTGTGGGTTGCCTTTTTACTTTGTTGATTGTTTCTCTAGCTGTACAGAAGCTTCTTAGTTTGATGAGGTCCCAATTATTTATTTTGGTCTTGATTTCTACTGCATCTGGAGTCTTTTTTAGGAAGTGAGGGCCTACCCCTAAGTGTTCCAGTGTGTTTCCAACATTTTCTTCCAAAAGTTTGAAGGTTTCTGGATGTAGGTTTAGATCTGTTATCCATTTAGATCTGATCTTAGTGTATGGTGAGAGATGTGGATCTATTTTTTTGTTTCTGCAGGCTATCAACCAGTTGTCCCAACAGCATTTATTGAACAGACCTTCCCATTTGCCTGGGTTGTCGTTTGTCTTTTTGTCAAAGATTATTTGGCTGTATCTGTGTGGGTTTCCTTCTGGTGTTTCTATTCTGCTCCATTGGTCTTCCTCTCTATCTTTGTGCCAGTACCACGCTGTTTTGATAACCACTGCCCTATAGTATGTCCAGAGGTCCGGAACTGTGATTCCCCCTGCTAACTTCCTGTTCTTCAGGATAGTTCTAGCTATCCGTGGTTTTTTGTGCTTCCAGATGAACCTTTGGATCATTGTTTCCAGTTCCATGAAGAATGTTTTGGGCAATTTGATTGGGATTGCGTTGAATGTATATATTGCTTTTGGCAGTATAGACATTTTAATGATATTGATTTTACCTATCCAGGAGCATGGGATGTTACTCCATCTTTTGAGGTCTTGTTCAATTTCTTTTTTAAGTAGTTTGTAGTTTTCTTCAAATAAGTCTTCTACATTTTTGGTTAGATTTATTCCCAGATATTTCATACTTTTCTCTGTTATTTTGAATGGTATCTTGCTGGTTAAGTCTTTTTCCATCTTGGGGCTGTTCGCATACACTATGGCTGTTGATTTTTGTTCATTAATTTTGTACCCTGCCACTCTACCAAACTCTCGTACAAGTTCTAGCAGTCTCTGTATTGAGTCTCTTGGCTCTTCTACATAAAGAATCATATCATCTGCGTATAGTGAGAGCTTGACTTCTTCGTTTCCCATTTGGATTCCTCTGATTTCTTTTTCTTGTCTTATGGCCTCAGCGAGTACCTCTAGGACTATGTTGAATAGTAGTGGAGAAAGTGGACATCCCTGTCTTGTTCCAGATCTCAGTGGGAAGGGTTCCAGCTTTTCTCCATTCAGTATGATGATGGCGTTGGGTTTTTCATATATGGCTTTAATTATGTTGTGGATTTTTCCATCTATGCCTACCTTGGTTAGGGTTTTTAGTAGGAAGTGATGTTGGATTTTGTCGAAAGCTTTTTCTGCATCTATTGATACTATCATGTGATTCTTGTTTTTCAGTTTTTGGATGTGGTGTATCACATTTATAGATTTTCGAATGTTGAACCATCCCTGCATTCCAGGGATGAATCCTACTTGATCTGGATGAATGATCTGTCTGATGTGTTTTTGAATTCTGTTGGCTAGGATTTTGTTGAGAATCTTAGCATCAATGTTCATCAAAGAGATAGGTCTGTAGTTTTCCTTCTCTGTTAGTTCTCTGTCTGGTTTTGGGATTAAGGTAATGTTGGCTTCATAGAATGAGTTTGGAAGGGTTGCCTCTTTTTCTATTGTTTTGAAGAGTTTGTAGAGGATTGGGGTCAGCTCTGTTCGGAATGTTTTGTAGAATTCTGGAGTGAAGCCGTCTGGGCCTGGGCTTTTCCTTGTTGGGAGGTCTTTAATCACTGATTCAATCTCTACTTCAGTTATGGGTTTGTTCAGGTCGTTTGTTGCCTCTGGGCTAAGTTTTGGCAAGTGGTAGAAGTCTAAGAACTTTTCCATTTCTTGGTGATCTTCTGATTTGTTGGAGTACAGTGCTTTGTAGTAATTTCTAATTATGGCCTTAATGGATGCGGTGTCTGTTGTTATGCTGCCTTTTTCATCTTTGATGCTGGTAATTCTTGCCTTCTCTTGTTTTTTCTTTGTCAGTCGGGCCAGTGGAGTGTCTATCTTGTTTATCTTCTCAAAAAACCAGCTTTTTGATTCATTGATTTTGTGTATGGTTTTTTTTTATTTCTATCTGGTTGATTTCCTCCCTTGTTTTGATGATTTCTTGTTTCCTATTGTGTGTGGGGCTCTTCTGCTGTTGTTTTTCCAGTTCCTGGAGGTGTGTGTTTAGTTCCTGTATTTGGCGCCTCTCTTGGGCCTTGACATGAGCTCCAATTGCGATGAGTTTACCCCGTAGCACTGCTTTAGCAGTGTCCCACAAATTTTGGAATGTTGTGTCAGAGTTTTCATTGGTTTCCATAAATTTTTGGATCTCATCTTTAATTTCTTCTCTGATCCATTGTTCGTTTAGTAGCATATTGTTCAGCCTCCAAGAGTTTCTGTATTTCCTGGGGCATTTTGAATTGCTGATTTCCAGCTTCATTCCGTGGTGGTCTGAGAGGGTACATGGTATGATTCCTATCTTTTTGAAGTTATTTAGGTTTGCTTTGTGTCCTATCATGTGGTCGATCCTGGAGAAGGTGCCATGCACTGCTGAAAAAAATGTATAATCTGTGGCCTTAGGGTAAAAAATTCTATAAATGTCAACCAAGTCCAGTTGTTCTATTGTTTGTATGAGTTCTGTTGTTTCTTTGTTGAGTTTTTGTTTTGTTGATCTGTCTATTGTTGTTAGTGGGGTGTTAAGATCACCCACTATTATTGTGTGCATATCTATGTCTCCCCTTAAGTCCGTGAGTAATTGCTTCACGTAGCTAGGTGCGTTTGAATTTGGTGCATATATGTTCACAATGGTAATTACTTCCTGATGGATCAGTCCCTTCACCAATATATAATGTCCTTCCCTGTCCTTTTTGATGTGTGTCAGATTGAAGTCCACATCATCTGAAATTAAGACAGCTACCCCAGCCTTTTTTTCTCGTCCATTGGCATGAAATATCTGTTTCCAACCTTTCACTTTCAGCTTCTTCGAATCTCTTCTGGTTAGATGTGTCTCTTGTAGGCAACAGATAGTTGGGTGCTGTTTGGTAATCCATTCTGTTAATCTATGCCTTTTGATTGGTGAGTTCAGGCCATTTGTGTTGAGAGTTAAAATTGAGAGGTTGTGATTTTGCCCTGCCATACTTGTTTTTGTGGGTGTTGATATCTGTGTTATTGCCCTTCCTTGTGTGGACTTTAGTGGGGAGACCTTCCTGTTTGCCATCTTTGCTTATGATTCACCTCCTTTTTTTCTGGAATTAGTGCATTTCTAAGGAGATTTTGTAGAGCTGGTTTTGTGCTGGCATATTCTTCTAATTTCTCTTTGCTGTGGAAGTATTTGATTTCGTTCTCAAATACGAATGAGATCTTTGCTGGGTACAATATTCTTGGTTGACAGTTGTTCTGATTCAGGATTTGGAAGATCTTTGTCCATTCTCTTCTTGCTTGTAAGGTCTCTTCAGAAAAGTCAGCCGTGATCCTGATTGGTTTTCCCCGGTATGTGATCTTTTCTCTGCTTCGTACTTGTCTCAGGATTCTTTCTTTGTCTTCGTTGGAGTGGAACTTGAGCACCATATGTCTGGGTGAAGATCGCTTTGGGTCATATCTGCTGGGAGTCCTCTGACCGTCCTGGATTTGAGCTGGGTTCATGTTCCAAGTGTTTTGGAAGTTTTCCTGTATAATTTCGTCGAGCACCATTTGCATTCCTGATTCTTTTTCCGCTCCTTCAGGAAGGCCAATAATCCTAATATTTGATTTTCTGAGGTTGTCTTTCATTTCTTGTATGGTCTTATTGGCTTTGTTCAGACTTGTCTCCAGCTGTTTAATGAACTGGGTGTGTTCGTTTTGTGTGTCTTCCGTTTCAGAGATCCTTTCTTCTGCTGTATTTGTTCTGTTGGTTAGGCTCTCAATTTTGTGCTCTAAGTCAAGGATTTTACTTTTCATTTGTTGTATTTCTGAGGCTATGTGGTTCTTGAATTCCTTGAAGTCCTCCCAATTCTTCTCATTGTCTCTGACATATTTTAACATTATTTTTTTGAATTCCTTGTCTGGTAGATCTTCTATGTCTTCATCTCGCATCTCCGAAATAGACATTGGCTTTTGATCCTTTATTGGTAGGGTGTTGGCACTCTCATCTGGATCATTACCTTTTCTGGTATTTCTTCCCATTGTGTTAGTGTTTCTTTTTTGAGAGACCTAGGCACCAGTGTGCTGAGGGGTCTCCAAGCACTATCCTGTAGAGATCGGAGTCTGCAGGCGTGGAGTAGCAGGGTGTGGGAATTTTCAAGGCACTTTTGGTGCGTCTCCAGAACACTGGACCTCAGGGCGCCACTTCCAGGGCCCAGAGGATTCAAAGCGCACTCTCAGCTCGTCCCCTACAGGTATGCTACCACAGGGCGTGGGGGAGTGAAGGCACTCTCTGTGCGCGCCCCCTGTGCACTGGATCACAGGGCTCGGAGCAAGGGACTATAGGGCGTGGGGTGTTCCAGGTGCTCTCTGGAAACGCCTCCTGCGCAGGCCCGCCCACCCCAGCACTTGCAGGGGACCGACCGCCCCGGCGCTAGCAGGGAACTGCCCAGCCCAGAGGCGTGCTTGGGTTCCTGTGGGATAGCACCGCCCAGCTGAGTGCCAGACCGCAAAGGCACAGGGGAGTATCCAGTGTGCCTTTTGCCTTTCTCCCAGACACAGTTTTGGCAGTTTCAAGGCACTCGTCCTGTGTTCAGGCTCTGTCCGTGCCCCTGGGGGGCCAACTCCCGAAGCCTCCAACCCACCACTGTCCCCACCCAACTCACTCAAACCTCAGGTTCTTGCAGTCTGCCTCTTCCTCTGGTGGGAATCCTGGCCGCCGGTGTGTCTCCCGACTGCTGCGTCCGTTGCTGGTCTCCGCGCGGGTCGCGATGGAGCCTGGAGGCTGCGGCTGGTGCAGGTCCCGGGGCTTGGCGACCAGGGTGGGCAGATGCCGGCGGGTCCCGGTGATTCAGGGTCCTGGTGTCCGCAGCGGGGCAGGTCCTGGCGAGTCCTGGTGACCAGGGTGAGCAGATGCCAGCGGGTCCCAATCACCGCCGGTCCTCACGGCCACAGCGTCTGAGGGTCGGTCTTTGGGTGCGTCGGCGGCTTTCAGCGTCTGCACTCAGAGGTGACTCAGCAGGTCAGGAGCGGAAAGTCGTCTTCCCTGTCCTTTGCTTTGTTTTGTTTTTCCCTGGTTGCTCTTCCGAGTTGTGTGGATTTTTTTGGCTCCACACTGTCCAGGGAACTTCACGTTCTTCTCCCTGTAGTTCTATGCTGCTCCACTTACGCTTTTGTCGCGTTCTAGCCCTCTCTGTCTGTGAGCTCTCTCACAGTCTTCCTCCTATGTCGGCCATCTTGCGAGTCTCCCACATTGTCCTTTATAATATCTAGATTGTGACAAAATAGTTGGTTTATGATATCACAGTGAATTATGATATCATGGCAGATTGTGACCATTTAAGGAGTTTTCAGAAAGTACATGAAAAATGTGATTTATGAAACAGCTGTGCATGGATTTCAAACTTTTCTTGCGTCTTAGTGAACCTGGGTTTTGATTTCATTCTTTTACGAGTGTTTGCAGGTATCCTTGTTATATTTCAAGTGAGTTTCTTGTTGTTTCGTGTATTTGGTTCATGTTTTTAATTTACCTCGCCAGTCTATTATATAATGGGCAAATAGAGACCTTGCACATTTAATAACAATATTGATATATTAAGAACGTGTTTATGTTACTCTCTTTTTCCTATTTATTGTTCTATTGTTTTGTTCTTCCTGCCAACCTGAGGGATATTTGACCATTTTCTAGAATCCCATTTTGACCTACACATGGCATTTTTTGAGTATTTCTCTTTGTAGACTCCTTTTCAGCGGCTACTCTGGTGGTTGAATGTACATGACTGAGCACAGCCCACTGACAGTGCCATCTGACTAGTTTGAGTGAAGTGTGGAAGTATCTTTTGCCTTTACACCTCCTTATATTGAATTTTTCTCCTATAATGAGTATTTAGAGCATATCACACTTTTAATTTCTGCTTTAGCAGCTAGAGTCTTTTTTTTAAAAAAAAGATTTATTTTATTTTTATTGGAAAGTCAGATATACAGAAAAGAGGAGAGAAAGCGAGGAAGATCTTCCATCCTATGATCACTCCCCAAGCGGCCACAACAGTTGGAGCTGAGCTAATCCAAAGCCAGGAGCGCAGAGCTTCTTCCAGGTCTCCCACGCGGGTGTAGAGTCTCAAGACTTTTCGCCATCCTCGACTGCTTTCCCAGGCCACAAGCAGGGAGCTGGATGGGTAGTGTGGCTGCCGGGATTAGAACTGGTGCCCATATGGGATCCCGGTGTGTGTAAGGCGAGGACTTTAGCCGTTAGGCTGCAATTCCAGGCCCAGCTAGCAGTCTTTTAAAAGGCTCAATAGGAGGTGAGAAGTCTGTTATATTTACACGTCTTCCTCTGCTGTGCTCTTTTGCCCTGATGGCATTACATGATTTTCTTTCATCATCTTTTCTGTTTAGAAACCTTTTCTTGGTCATTTTTAAAGGACAATATGTCTCTGGAGACATATTCTCTTAGTTTTTCTTCATGTGTTTTTCCTTTTTAATCTGGGCATGTTTTCTTTCTCCTTTCTTCTTGAAGAATAATATTGAGTGAGTCTAGTATTATGAACTGGCAACTATTTTCTTTCAAGCTTGAAAAATGCTGTAGCTTTTTGTGTCCATAGTTTATGATGAAAAATCTTTTATATAAACAGTTTTTCCCCTCAGAGATAAGGCATCCTTTCTTCCTCTCTGCTTTCAAGATATTTTGCTAGTCTTTAGTTTTTTTTTTTTTTTTTTCAAGATTTAAAAAAAATTTTTCTTAAGCTCTTCCATCTGAGTAGCTGCAAGGACCAGGGCTGGCTTTGAAGCCAGGAGTCAGGAGCTTCTCTGGGGTCTCCCATGTAGCAGTGTTCCAGGACTTTGAACCATTCTCTGCTGCTTTTCCAGGTGTATTATCAGGGAGCTGGATGAGAAGGGGAGCAGCTGGAAAATTGAACCATTGCCCATGTAGGATTCTGCTGCTGCAGGTGACAGCTTAACCCACACAGTGCTGGTCCCTGTCTTTAGTTCTTAAAAGTCTGGATATTGTAGATGTTTCAGTGTAGATTTTTGTGTGTGTACGTTTAGTAGAGTTTACTCAGCTTTTTAAAAGTCTTCTTTTAATCTATTGTGTAATTTCTGTTTTGCACACTTTTATGTTGATTTTTTTCGTATTTTCTCATCCATTCTGTTGAATCAATCCATAGAATTTTTTAAAGTTTGGTGCTATTTTTTTTGTCCTAAAATTTATAATTAGTGTTGTTTTTGTTTCCAAAGTCTATGAAGATTGCCAACAAAATAAAATTATGTTAAAGAAATGTGGCAAGGGCCTGGTGTGATGACTCAACTGGCTAAATTGTCACTTTGCAAGTGCTGAGATCCCATGCAGGTGCTGGTTCATGTCCTTGCCGCTTCTCTTTCCTTTTAGCTTGTGGCCTGGGAAAGCATTGGAGGAATGCCCAAAGCTTTGGGGCCCTGAACTCATGTGGGAAAACTGGAAGATGCTCCTGGCTCCTGGGTTCAGATTGGGCCAACTCAGGCCATTGTGGCCACTTGGGGACTGAGCCAGGGGATGGAAGATCTTTCTTTGTTGTTTGTTGTCTCCATAAATCTGATCTGCCTTTCCAACAAAAACAAATACATCTTTAAAAAATTAATGTCACAGAAACCTGATATGGATTATAATCATTTTGAGGTTAGAATAGGGACACTAGATAGTCATGTGTAGAAGAAAACATTTTTGGGTGGGGCATTTGGATCAGAGGTTAAGATGATAGTTGAGTTGCCACAACCCAGGCTCATGCCCTGGCTCTGCTTCCAGCTCCTGATCCTTGCTAATGTGAGCTCTGTGGTGCACCAGCAGCAGGGGACACTCCAATTGCTTCAGTCATTGCCACCAATGTGGACCAACTGGTTTGGACTGCGGCCGTCTAGTTTCAGCCTGGTTCAGTGTCCCTCTTGTCAGGTTTTAGGGAGTGAATCAATGGACAGAGCAGCTCATTTCTCTCTCTCTCTCTGTCTCTATTCCCCCCCTTCCCACTCTGACCACCAAGACAACTAATACAGATTTGAAAGGAAAATGAAATTTTTAAAATATGTTTGCTGCTGTATGAAAAATAATGATTGAATCTATTGTTGTCTGGGGCTGGGGTGGTGGAATAGCAAGCTAACCTTCAACTTGTGTTGCTAGCTTCCCATGTGAGTGCTGATTCAAGTTCTAGCCGCTCCACTTCCAATCCAACTCCCTGCTTATGGCCTGAAGAAGCAGTGTCCTTGGGCCCCTGTACTTATACGGGAGATTACAAAAAGCTCCTAGCTTCTATCTTCAGATCAGCTCAGCTCTGTCCATTGTGGCCATTTGAGGAGCAAACCACTGAACAGAAGAACTCTCTCCGTCTCTCCATCTCCTTTGTAAAGCTGCCTTTCAAATAAAGACAAAGAAATCTTTGAAAATAAGTTGATTGTTATCTGTAATTGATTCTTCTGTTACCTTTCCAGGAAATGGATTATGACAGCCTTGAAGTAAAATTCTCTTTGAATATTGAAAAGATTATTTTACAAAATTCCAGAAAGCACAGCATTTGTTTCATTACTAAATTTTTAAAAATTTTATTGCAAAGTCAGATATACAGAGAGGAGGAGAGACAGAGAGGAAAATCTTCCGTCCAATGAATCACTCCCCAGGTGAGCGCATTGTCCCGGTGCTGCGCCAATCTGAAGCCGGGAACCTGGAACCTCTTCCGGGTCTCCCATGCAGAGTGCAGGGTCCCAAGGCTTTGGGCCATCCCCGACTGCTTTCCCAGGCCACAAGCAGGGAGCTGGATGGGAAGTGGAGCTTCTGGGATTAGAACCGGCGCCCATATGGGATCCCGGGGCTTTCAAGGCGAGGACTTTAGCCGCTAGGCCACGGCGCCAGGCCCAATCCCATGTTATTTTTCTTCTTTTTCTTTCTTTGGCACCACTCTTCAAGGAAACTTCAGAACCCCCTCTTAATTCAGACATGAATTAATTCACTGATATTATTTCCTCAAAAAAGTCGGTTAAGGTGCTCCCTGTGATGCTGAAGTACTGATTATAGAGTACTGACTGGTCCACGTCTGCAGCAGCTCTTCAGGAATGTGTATTGGAAAGCTACAGAGGATAGCATAAGTGCCTGAGCCCCTGCCCCTCCGGTGAGAGAACTAGGTGGAGTTCCCAGCTCCTGGCTGCTTGGGGAGTGAACCAACAGTTGGAACATCTCCTTCTTCCTCCTCTTTATCTGATGCTCTGCCTCTTAAAAACAAACAAAACAAAACAATAACGCATTGGTGAGGACAATGTTGATTCATGCTGAATCAAAAGTGCATCAGTGAGAAACTAGGGGCTAAAGTTCTTGCCTAAATGTGCCTGGAACCCTTTTGGGTGCCTGTTCGTGTCCCAGCTGCTTCATTTCCCATTCAGTTCACCGGTGTGGCCTGGAAAAACAGTAGAGGATGAACCAAAGCCTTGAGACCCTGCACCTGTGTGGGATACCAGAAGAAGATCTTGGCTTCTGGCTTTGGATCAACTCAGCTCCAGTCATTGTGGCCACTTGGGGAACGAACCAGTGGACAGAAGATTGACCGAGTGGATGGGAGATACTCTTCTCTGTATATCCTCTTCTCTGAGTATCTGACTTTGCAATTAAAAAAAAAAAGATTAAAAACTGCATCAGTGACCAGTGAAAGTAACTTGGACTTTGTGGTTCATTTTCAGGTTCTGTATAAGTTTCAAAGGCGAAACAGAACAGCAGACAGGATTCGCTGCTGCATAAGATGTGGAAATTGAGAGAAAAAGAGGGCTCATTCTGTATTTACTGAGTCGGAATATGTGTCAGACAGTGTGCAAAGTGTTTTGGCCTAATAAGATAAAAAAGCACAGCCCCTGCTCCAAAGCAGAATATCTAGGACTTTTTTGTTTATCTTTTCTCGCCTGTAAGAGCATTAAACGTTTTATCTTTTGACCTAGTACTCACATAAGCACATTTGTAACTGTATAACTAAAATAAAATTCTCAGCAACTTACACTTATTCACATAATAAATAGTAGTATGAAACATAGTTAATATAAAATATTGTTTTTATAATATTAAAATAAAACATCTTTTTATATTCTATTTCATTTTAGAAATATTGGTTATAATCTATTAACTTATTGGTTCTCAAACATTTGATCTCAGGAATTCTTAACCCTCTTTTTAATTACAGATGCCAATTTTAAATATTGTTCAAATTTTGCTATTATTGATGTGGCATTTCTTGTCAGTATTTACCATGGTGTACATTAAAATGGACAACTAAAACCTGTACTTAGCTCATCTAACAATAACAACTCATTATGTGTTAACATATATTTCAAAAAAATTAATTGAGAGGTAAAGAAACAGAGAGGTGACAGAGAAAGAGATAGAGGGTGGTACAGTGTGGAGAGAAAAAGAACGTACCATTCACAGTTCAGTCCCCAAATGCCTACAATAGCCAGGTCTGAGCCAGGTCAAAGCCATGGCCAGGAACTTGGTAGAGTCCCACACACTTGAGCATCTGCCTCCCAAGATGCACATTATTGGGAACTTGGGGCAGAGAACCAGAGCCAGGAACTCTAGTGGGCGACCAGGTATCTTTACTAATGTCCTGTTTCATGAACATCTGCCCTAAGGAAAATTTCTTAAAGATTCTTCACCATATGCATGCTGAAATTGTGCCAATGAACTTGTGCTTCATTTACATTAAAATTTCGTGGCCTGTCTTGTAGTTTCAACAGACCCCCTATTCACATATAATTTGGGTCATCTTAAGCTGACAATTTGCAAAATATTTGCTCACTCAGTTATGATTTTCAAAGGCTTCCAAATTTCATTTCTAATAAAAAAGTCATATCCATCAAAACCATCATCAGTGCCATCAGGAAAATCAGTATGTTATTAGGAGAATGTCATTCCCACTCAAATGTGTTATATGAACTTTCTAAATTTTGAATTTTTGCTTGAAATCATGAGCTTTGTCATTAGCAATAATGATATGGGATAACGATGTGTGTTTCAAAAAATTTCAAATAGCACCCTGTGCATAACAACACTTTTTCAGTTACTGTTCCATTAAAAAGTGCTTTGTTCAGCTTGCAGCTAAATTGCACATTTTGCTCAAGATGATATCTTGTATCATTATTCTCTCATTGTGTCACAAAGAATATTAAAAAGATGGATACTTAAAGTAGAGATTTAATAAAAACAATACATTCACTGTTTCATCAAGGACATTCTTAAGTGACACTGCTATTTCTTTTCCTTTTGAATGATGGCCAGTAAGAGCTGCTGCACTCATATTTGACAAGGGCCTGCAATTTTATCCATTATTCCTTCTTCACTATTAGTGGAATTGTCAACACAGTGGAAAACCAAGTAGCATCTTGGTATTACTCTGAGAGTAGTTTTGACTTTATGGATTTACCGGAAACAGGTTGGGAACCCCAGGGATCCATGGCTCACATTTTGGCAACTGCAACATTAAATCAGTTTGATAACCTACTAACAAGTGAAAAATCACAACTAGACATTAGTTTTACCCTTACTAGCCAAGATCATGTCTAATAATATAATGAGTGAGAATTCCACTTAAGTTGATCCAATTTCAAAGTTTATATTCTATCAAATAAATGTTATCATATCATGGGAAGAAAATAATCATTTATTAATTTCAACAAATATTAGCATTTGCTGTGAGATGCTATTTTAAAGTTAGGATTGCAGATACTATAATAGGTAGAGGCTGTTTTCAAAGCATTCGGAGCAATGTTAAAAACAGATAATAGCAGACAAAATAATAACATTTCAGATACTGCTACATTGTATGATAGGAATACAGGAAGCTAAGATTAGTACTGCCCAACCCATATACTTTAAAGGACTTTATTGTGATTACCCAGGCACATTTCTGCACACAATGCAAGGAGTCTCTGGAGTCAAGAGTTACAGCCATTGCAAATCAGCCATCCCAGATTTTCCTATTCCAAGGCCTGGAGTTTATTTCCTAAAGCAAAGCATGAACCACTGGAGTGCATTCTTCCAGGACTGTTAGACAAAGCAGCAATACATAGAGCTGAGTGTGAGATTTTTTATGGTCCATTATGAAGTGGAGCAGGATGAAAGGTGGATATGGGCCATGGCGCTACATTTGTCTTCTTTTCCTTTCCTGCAAATGTTAAAAGATTTGCTTGAGTAAAGAGATAAGAAAGATGGCATATATAATTTGGGGCCCCTTTCAGCAGGCAGAACACTAGTGGGTTACCCTAGTAGATAGACTGAGTACTCTTACAGAATTTATACTTCACATCATATTAGACAGGGTTTTTAAAAGTATCAGGGGTCTGTGTTGCGACATAATGGGTAGGCTTTGCCTGCAATACCAGCATCTCACACAGGTATAGGGTCAGGTCTTGGATAGTCCACCTCTGATCCAATTCCCTGCCAATGTATCTGGGAAAGCAGTAGCAGATGGCCCAAATATTTGAGCCTCTACAACCATGTAGAAGACCCAGGTAAAGCTTCTAGCTCTAGATTGTCCCAACCTTGTTCACTGCGGTAATTTGCGAAATGAACCACTGAATGGAGGATTTTTCTCTCTGCTTCTCCCTCTCTGTAACTACGTCTTTAAAATAAATAGGAAGCTGGTGCAATAACTGAATCAGTTAATCTTCCAACTCTAAGTACCAGCATCCCGTAAGAGCCCCAGTTCATGGCATGGCTGTTCCACTTCACTTCAAGCTCCCTGCTTGTGGCCTGGAAAAGCAGTGGAGGGTGGCCCAAAGCCTTGGGACTCTACATCCATGTGGGAGACTTGGTAGAAGCTCCTAGCTCCTGCCTTCAAATTGGCTCAAGTACAGCCATTGAGGATACTTGGGAGTGAACCAGCAGATGAAAAATCTGTCCGTCTTTCCTTCTCTCTGTAAATCTGTTCTTCTAATGAAAATAAGTAAATTTTAAATAAGTAATTCTTTTTTTTTAAAAGTAGCAGATTAAATATTCATTGTGTGCAATGCTTTTGAAAGATATTTATAGTCCTGTTTTTTGTTAGAATTTGGCCATGACAAAATCCTTTAATTCACAACCAGTTATGGCTTGATTTCTTGGCAATTGTTATATATATATTTTGAAGTTATTGTTAAGAGGAAAAATGTAACCATCATGTTTGGAAGCATATATTAAGATATTTGTAGATTTTTGAGTCTGAGATTTGCTGTTATTTTGTTTTTTCGTATCACCTGATAGTCTGGCACATAGTCGTAGAATGTGTTGTCCAATGCAATATCAGTCAGTCCCCCTAATGCTATTTAATTAACTAAAATTCATTGGAGTTAAAACATCAGTTTTGCACAGACACTAGACTCATTTCAAATGCCCAATGATCACTAGTGTTGAGTGGCTTCAAAAGTAGAGAATACAAATACAGCAGATTCCCATAGTTACAGGAAGATGTATTGGCCAACACTGACAGAAGTCAATCTTAGCTCTGTAATTACCTTGATGCTATCTGTAGATCACAAATTGAGCTAGTTACATAGTGGGAGAAAATGCTCCCCACTGGATTATAAAGAATAGGAGTGTGGAGAAGACAGAAAATGTTTAGGATTCGGTGGTGGCAAATCTCCAGGTAAAACCACAGAGAACTGAATGAAAAGGTAGGCTGGAGGAAATGTGGATGAAAAGGCTAATACTGATAAGAGTTTAGAAAACGGAAAGCACTGAAAAGAGATTTGTGGCACACAGGGAAATAAAGAGACAATTTAATCAAAGACGAGAAAATCTGATTCAGGTGTTTGTTGCACTGAGAGGAAGTGGTGTATCTCCAAGATAATACAGAGGAAACGGCCGCCAGATCTGGTAACTGACTGCATGTGATAAGGGAAAGAAGTCACTAGCAGACCTAGGAGAAAGCAGATGACTCCACAGCGCCATTGTGAGAAGGGAGACGCTTGCGCAGGAAATGGGTACTTGAGTGTTTACCCTTCTCAGTTGAAAGGGTGGTCAGGGGTGGCACCCTCAGAAAACAGGAAGAAATGTGAGATTTGGTGGGGTCAAGGGTTGGTGGATAAATCACTCACAAAAGACGAAGGGTAAAGATCTGAAACAGATGGGCTTTCTTGGGGAAAGTCAGGAACTAAACAGAATCCTTCTTTAAGAGCTGTTCCGCTTAGTGAGAGGAAAAGGAAGCAAGTCAAGGTGTGGAACAGTGTCAGTGAGGTGAGTGTCAGCGACGTGCCTAACGCCCGGAAGAGGAATCCTTCTGAGAGGTGCTCGGGAACATTTTAGCAGAAGGGAAGAACACACACAAAAACAATCCTCCCTGGTAGAACTAACTTTGACATTTGAGCAGAAAATAAATGAACCTGGAATTCTAAGCATGACACTGAACGTACTTTTATTACAGTATTAACTAAGAAGGTAAGAAATACCCCGGCTGTAGGACAGGGTGAATCTGATAGCAAAATTCTGCACGTGGAGAGAATGTTACAGGGAGAACTTATACACTGGTTTATGCACGAGGTGACTGTAATTGGGAGGTGGGCCACAGCGCACCTCAGCGGAGGGATCTATTGAGCGATTCGCTAAGAGTAATTAAAACTTGTAAAGCACC
This sequence comes from Ochotona princeps, assembly GCF_030435755.1. NCBI lineage: Eukaryota > Metazoa > Chordata > Mammalia > Lagomorpha > Ochotonidae > Ochotona > Ochotona princeps. Next base: position 38,569,833 of record NC_080832.1, read on the forward strand.
TTCTTGTTTCCCAAGTGCTCTTCCTGAGTGTATTTTCTCACTGCGGGTAGTGTGGAAGATGGTCCCAGCCTCACTGTATTTCACATTTTGGCTTATGAATTGGCAGAGATAAGAGATAATGGTTAACAGTAACTGGCAGCCAACAGGCTGAGGATACCAGCTCTATCTTTGGCAGTACTTTCCATGTTCCTTAGGATGCATGTAAGGTTTTGTAAGATATTTTCACTACGTTGACAACCCGGTTCCACCTGTTTGTTTTTGAACTCATTATCAAAATTTGCTGAGTATAATAGAAGTGTCCTGTTATGCTCTAAGAGCATAGTTGTGGCCAGTGCAGATTACAAAACACACTTTCAAAGGCTGTTATCTAATTACGTTGCTGGGTCACAAAGTTCGTTTATATTTTGGCTAAAACTACTGTTTATGGCATATGGTGTATTTTGTGTCTTTTTTATGTTAATGGTGCTTTTTTCATAGAAAGATCAATTATTGCTGCCAATAGCAGAGTCTAGAATAAGAAAAAAATGAAGTTCCAACTTTGCTAGTAGCACTATTTCTCTTGTGCACATGTGCACACATGCACACACATGTGTTGAGAAAAGTGTATATATTCAAGAGCAAAACAGGGCAGCCATTCTGTTTGAGGCCTTTAACCAAGAACAGTTTCCTCTTCTAGAAGTAGTGATTAGTGACTTGTTTTTATTTCTGTTTCTGTTATGTATGTAAGAGAATGTGAGAATTGAGACAATATGTCTGATTCAAGGTTCCGAAAGGACAAACCAAGCAAAAATTTTAAGTTACCTCTAACACACAGAAAAGATGAAAAGTAGCAGATGACGCCAGCTCCCTGATAAAGACATTCCTGAGGCTCTGGCCTGTGTCAAGCAGAAAGCCTGGCTCTCCTAACATGACAGGAGGATGTTCTCTGATGCTGCCGCCGCCCTCTCCTCCCAGTCTCATCTCCTGCCAATACCCTGTCTCAAATCTACAAAAGCCCCGAGTATACTATCACATTTTTTCATTGCCTGGATTTCCCCGCCATATCCTGTTTGGTGCAATCTCACACATTCTTCAAGATCCACTCCAGAGTTTGGCTCTTCTGTGAACTTTCTGGAAGCCTCTGAGGCTGAATAGTTCAGTCAGTTCAGGCTATCACAAAGTATCATAGGTTGGATAGCTGGCAGAATCACAGGTGCTGTAAGTCCACAATCAGTGTGCCAGCACTGATGGTTTCCCGTGAGGGCCTTACCAGTTGCAGGCTGCTGACTGACTCCTTGTTGCATCCTCACAAAGTGGAGAGGGGACAGGAGAGCTCTCCTGGGTCCCGTTTCCCAGGTCACTAGATTCCTCCGTAGATGCTCCATGCTGGATCTAAGTGACTTCCCCCAAGTCATACTTCCTTGTATCATCTCACTGGAGGTCAGGATTTCTTTTCTTTTCTTTTTTTTTTTTTTTTTAAGATTTATTTATTTTTATTGGAAAGGCAGATTTACAGAGTGAGAGAAAGTGATAAATCTTTCATCCACTGGTTCACTCTGCAAATTACTGCAATGGCCGCAGCTGAGCCTATCTGAAGCCAGGAGCCAGGAGCTTCTTCCAGGTGTTCCACTTGGGTGCAGGGTCCCAAGGCTTTGGGCTATACTCTACTGTTTTTCCAGGCCACAAACAGGGAGCTGGATGGGAAGTGGAACAGCTGCGACATGAACTAGGGCCCATATGGGATCCCAGTGCATGCAAGGTGAGGATTTAGCCACTGAGCCATCATGCTGGGCCTGAGTTAGTATTCCAATGTATAAAACTTGGGGAAATACATTCAGTCCTTACCAGAGTCACTTTTCATTGTGTTCACAAACAGCTTCCTATACCTGACTCTGAAAAATTTATTTTAAGATTTCCATTGTTTAACAATTCATGAAGAGTTAACATAATAAATAACCCAACTTGAATGGGAATTTTTGGATGAGATCTTGGGTTTTGGATCATAGTTGTGATGGAAAATTCACTAACTTCAGTGATAGAATATGCATGGAGCACCAATAGGATCTCTTATGTTGGACTTAAAAATAAAACATGTAGTTGAAAACAGTGCCAAATGTCAAAGCTTGCCAGTGGAGGGAGCTAACTGGGAAAACTGCATAATTTATAATCCTGAATATAAAGCCAAATGCTTCAAATCCAATTATGATTTTTATATGTCAGTTCAGGCTTTATAGAGTATTAATAAGTGTTATGATTTTTAAAAGTTTTGGTGGTAGCATTTGGAGCAGTGGTTATTTCAGGTGGATGTCCCACATCCTGCATCAGAGTGTCTTGGTTGGAGTCCTGGCTCCACTCCTGTTACTTCAGTTTCTTGCTAATGAGCAGCCTGGGGGGCAGCAGGTAATGGCTCTAATGCTCGGTTACTGAATGCAGGTGGCAGAACTGGGTTGCATTCTCGGCTCCTAATGTCCTCCTTTTTCTAGTTCCAACCACCCCAACTTTTAAGGAGTTAGCAAGCAAATGAGAAACCTTCTTTCTCTCTGCATACTGCTGTTTTTCTGCCTTTCACAAAACAGCTTAAAAAATGTTTGAAAATGAGCCAGCATTTTGCTGTAGCAATCCATATAGGTTCCACTCAAGCCCCAGGAGTTCCACTTTCTATTCAGCTCCCTGCTAATGTGCTTTAGAAAGCAACAAAAGATAGTCCAAGTCCCTGGATCCCTGCCAAATACATGGGAGACCTGGAGAAAGCTCCTGGCTCTTGGATTTGGCCAGCAGATGGAAGATATATCTATTACTCCTTTTCTTCCTAACTTTGCTTTTCAAATAAACTAATGAATAAACCTTAAGAATAGTATTTAAAAAGTTTTGTTGTCAATTTTGGGAAAAAATTAGTTCAAAAGAATCAAGGTGTTTTTGTACTGCTATTTTACTAATCGATGGTGCATTACAATTCTGCAAGAAGTGGTGTAGCACAGCATGGTAGTGCGCATTTCTTGGCAATTGCTTCTTATTCCTTTCTGTTTGTAATAATACACCCTGTGGTATTACAGCTTAATGAAACATTCTTTGAGAAATATTTTCCTAAAGCAAGATCATTATAAACTTTACTTCCCCATAACCACAACATGTATTATGTAATATTTTCTATAATATATTCTGTAATAATTTGCTTATACAAATATATATGCAAATGACACGCAGTCTATATCCCTACTTTTGCTTATAGACTGATAATGACTATCATTCAAACCGTATGTCTTGAAAAAAAAATCTCTCAAAGCCATTCAATGTCAGGTTACCTACATCTTTTGTTTTTCTTTTTCTTTTTTTTTTTTGAAGTAAGGTGAAAGCAAGAAAAAAAAATAATACCTCTGCTGTTGGGGTCTTCCGTCCCGCAGAAGAATTCACCCGACACTCCAGGTTCTATATCTTGAGGCACTTTATTCTTCCAACCAGTCCGTTTCCCAGCCAGTCGACTCGACTTCTCTCTTTTCCTCCTGTTTGTCTCTGCTTCATTCCCCAACCTCCTCGTCACCCCTAGTCTTCTGTCTGTCCGTCCGTCCGTCCCAGTCGTACTCTGTCCTCTGTCTCAGTCCGTCCGTCCGTTTCCGTCTCCGTCTTCCTGTCCTGGTTGGCTCCCTTCTTCCTGAAACCCCCACCGCTAAATACAATCCTAGTCCAATCAGCTTAAAGGTCACCGATGCACGTGGCAGGCATGCCAATCATGGCTCTGATCACGCATAGCACACGCGCTAAGCATGCAGTTATGGGCCAATCAGAAGGCACTTCCTGAAACCTGTGTACCGCCAAGCTCCGGAGGGAGGAGAGGTCTCAGTGCCATCTTAGGGCACACGTGCAGTGCTCCCGACACTCTGCAATTTATATCGAAGTGAATACTAACAGATTTTCAGGGTGAGTGAAGGAAATGAGATTCTCCATTTGCAGCTGCATGTGAAAACAGTCCACACCTGTTAGGAACTGGAGAAATACTAAGAGCACTAGAAGTAGACAAAAATAGCTCAGACATGCAGGCTATTGTTCAAAGGATTTGAATAGCAGTGATGCGGTAACGCTAAATGTTGTTAGACATTAAGAGTAAGAGAATGAGAGAGAAAGAGTGAGGAAGAGACCCTTTAAAATGAAATCCATCTAATTTCATGAGTTAATTCTTTTCTGATCTAGCATGGAAAAACAATTAGCAGCATTTTCCTTTCTAAGCAAGATCCCACAACTGCGTCAACTGAAGCTTTCTCCCGCCACTGTAAACTAAACAAGGTGGGAATGGGAAGGAAAAGAGGAAGTGTATGTAATGGTATATGTATGGCGTGAGGGGAGGTCCAATCCTTTCAAGCAATGAAATTGCTTTGGAGGAAAAACTACAAGAGGAAAAGCCCAGACGATTTTCCCAAATGAGTAGTGTGTTTTATCCACACATTACAAACCAAAGCCAAAGCAACTGAATTGAGAATGATTTGTAAAATGCTGTTGCTTTTGAGAAAAGCTTTCTTGATTAAAATATATATGACAATTATACTTTTCTATTTTGGTCTTTTTGAGGGTCTTTTTTCCCCCCAAAGAATCTGACAGGAAATGATTCTTGCCACCTAATCAAAGTGGGCATATTTGTGTATTCTTACTAATGTGTCCAGGAAGTCCTGCAGAGAGAAGCTACTGATAGAGGAGAGGAAAAAATGCTGCCTCTTTCGTTTGCTTAAACTTCTGCCCCTCCCAGGGAGGCTTTCTTCTTCTTCTTCTTTTAAACTTTAGGTTTCAGGATAAAGGCTAATATATATCTCTTGTTGATGACAACTTCCAAAAGAGGTGATTTTAGATGCATTTTCCTACCCTTTCTGGGTCTGTCCAGTAGGAACATGGATTGTTAATCCCCCCACTCAGTAGAAGGCATTCCTACCTTACAGGTTGCTAATCTCATGCCTGACAGGCCATCTGGTCTCCTGCTGACGTCCCTGAGCTGCGTGTCAAAGACAGGAGTAATACAGGCTCTCTGATCTCCCTGCTGAATGACAGTGCCGCTGCCAGCTGTGGAGGAGCTGGCTCTTCAGATTCCTCATGATTTGCGCAGCTGCAGCTGCTGCCTTAGGGAAAACCAGATGTACCAATATTTCGAATGCATTTTCAGGTTTGCTAGGAATGTACAGACTTGTTGCAGTTGCTTTATTGGACTCTAGTATTTGAATTCTGTCACAGAGCCAATTCCAATTTTGATCATAATATAACTCTTTGAGCACTGGGTGCCGTAGACTAAATTTTGCTTGAGGGCTCATGGACTCTTACTGTCTTGTTGTATGAACTGTTAGTGATTTTCTCCACAAACCCGAAGATGCCAGACACAGCAAGCAAGATCCTTTAGTTTGGTGGGGGAGGTAGCGGTGGGGCAGGAAGGAAACGGGAGCAGAGAGAGAGAAAAAACCAGAGTAGAGAGAGGGAGAACAAAGGAGAAAGGCACCTTTATAGCCCTGAGGTGGGTATTAGGAGTGGGCGTCAGGGATTGGCAGATGTGGCTGCAGATGAACACCAGCTGTCTCAGGGGATTGGTGGAGCAGGCCTTGCAGGTATGGGGATCATAAAGACAGGGATTGCCAGAGAGCACGATTTAAACCTAAAGGTCATGAAGCTCACTTAGGCAAGTGGGTCTTAAGGGCACCAAGACCTAGGGGATTTATGGTAGTGTTGGGTAAGCAGGTATTGAAGGTCATGCTGGGGTGCTCCTTATGTGTGCCCTCTGTTGTGAACAGTTAAATCATAAAAAAGTCTAAGGATACACAGTCAGTTCTAAGAATGATAATCTGGTGGTGCATCTACTCTGCAATAACTTCTAGCTCTTTATCTTCTCCCTAAAACATACTGTATCCTTGAGCACATGTGGGCCATTTATGGCCAGCTGGGAACAAGGAGCAGGTTAAGCCAATTGCCTTAAATCAAATTTAATTGCACAGAATCACTGTTGCCATGATTTAGGGATTAGATTGTCATGCCTTTCTATATTACACACATTTGTTGATGATTGTTGTTCAAAATTCAAGTGACTCACTCCCAACCTCCTCTCCTTTCTAAAGAAGACCTTGCATCCCCCAGACTGCGCCTGTCTTTCTAGAGCATGTTCCCCAAGTTTGCTGTTTCTCACTTGGGAAAGTGTGAGCAAGGAAATTTAAGACTCTTTGACAGAGTTCAAGGTTTTAAAGGCCACAATTCTTCGTGACTGAGAATCTTGACCCTCAATTTACATGGTTCTTGATGCTGTTGGGCTTAGATTTCTAAGCAGCTAATAAGGAATTTCACAAAGGAAGAACAAAAGAAGGAAAAACTGATATCTATATGCATTGAACTTCCACTACAGACTTTTTTTTTTTAACCTCTGAAGAAGACATAGGCACATTAAATAAGCAAAAGGCTCTCCATGAATTTTGTTCTTCTGAATCTCTGGAACATTGAATTGGGCCTGGTTGGAAGAATACTGGTAAGTAGTACCTGTGGAAGGAAAGCATGAATGAAAAAATTAGGAACTAAATAAATCAGGTACTTTCAGGAGCAGCTTTTGATGAAAGAACAGTATATTGCAGGGAAGAAAAAGGATGAAGACTGGATAAACATTTAGCCATTTATTTTTCCCATTTTTAAAGATTTTTTTAAATTATTTATTATTTAATTTCATTAATTACATTGTATTATGTGACACAGTTACATAGATACTTGGGTTCTCCCCACCCCTCCCCAAACCCTCCCACCATGGTGGATTCCTCCACCTTGTTGCATAACCACAGCTCAAGTTCAGTTGAGATTCCCCCATTGCAAGCGTATACCAAACATAGAGTCCAGCATCTTATTGTCCAGTCAAGGTCAACAGCTTCTTAGGTATACCCTCTCTGGTCTGAAGACAGAGCCAGCAGAGTATCATCCCAGTCAAGTGAAAGCTCCAACATACCATCAGCAAAAATTTACATCATTATGGAATTAATTGACATAGTAATGAGTAACCAATATGTTAAAGATAAATGCGAGTTCCCAGCCACCTTCTGTGACCACCTCACCTATACTTCAATTTTAGTTTATACACAACATATAACATTCAAAACATAACATGTTATACATAACATCATATCATCTTAAATTAAGGCAAACATGTGGTATTTAACCTTTTGGGATTGGCTCATTTCCCTTAGCATTATGGTTTCCAGTTTGGCCCATTTGGCCACAAAGAACTGCATTTTGTTTTTTTTAATAGCTGAGTAGTATTCCATGGAGTAGATGAACCATAGCTTTCTTATCCAATCCTCTGTTGATGGGCATTTTGGTTGCTTCCATGTTTTTGCAATTACTGATTGTGCTGCTATGAGCATAGGAAGATCTTCCATCTGCTGATTCACGCCCCACGTGACAGCATTCGTCAATTGACGGCAATGGCCGGTGCTGCGCCAATCTGAAGCCAGGAGCCAGGAATTTCCTCAAAGTCTCCCACGTGGGTGCAGGATCCCAAGGGCTGTCCTTGATTGCTTTCCCAGGCCACAAGCAGGAAGCTGGTTGGGAAGCAGAGTTGCCCGGACTAGAACTGGTGCCCATATTGGATCCCATCATGTTCAAGGTGAAGACTTTAGCCGCTAGGCCACGGCACTGGGCCCCTCCTTTTTCCCATTTTTAAAAACATCAAGTCTGTGCTGCATAAAATAGTTGCACTTTAGTAAAAGCAACTGATCTAATAACTAGTTTTCAGTCCTCAGGATGTCTAACATCATAGACAAAGCAGTATTTCCCAGTTCAGGTTCTGGTATGCTATTCCAAAGACTCAGAAGCCAAGAACTGTATCCTTCATTTTAAGTTTCTTACAATTCTAATTGTTCACATGTAATAGATGTTCTATTAGGATTATTGTTGAGCTGAATTTTTAAATTTCAAAACTTACCTGAAAGACCCTTATTATAATATTCCTCTTGGTCTGTGTGTGTATAAACTTCCTTTCTGCTAACTGGAGATTTTTTCTTATCACTGAAATCATTTTATAAGTACACTAATAACTTTCCTCATGTGTAAGTCCAGCTTGAGTGTAATATATCTTTTCCAGGATTTCAGTTTTCTCATCTATGAAAGTAAGGACAACATTTGGTAAATTAATAGTAATTTAAGATATTCCAAAGTTAAAATCATTGAAATTCCTTCCTGTATTCTACTTAAAGTTGCCAATAGCTAGTATCGTGTGGTATTAACAAACTGGAAAATTGATAGTGAAGTGCACACATGTATAAAGTTGAAATCAAGCTATTCATATGCAAATAGAAACAATGAAATGCTGCTTAAGTTACGAAAACGGAGTCAGAAAATCTTTACCTACTGGCTTGGGGTATGCAATAAACAGAAATTAGTTTAGAGGTAAAATGAAATAAATTGTGTTTTGGGGTTATTACTAAGCTATTTTTTTTTTCAAGCAAGCTTCCCAAGGGTCAGACATTTTTATAAAAGGGAAAAAAACCCACACAATATAATAAATAAATAAATTATATAATAAATAAATAAACGCGTACTATTCTTTCATTTTGCAAAATGCCAAATGTGATCCTTTTAATTTCTTTTCCTTTTTTTGATACAGAAGCAGCACACTGCTGTAGTTAATAGCAGGGTTGATTGCTGCTAGACAGAATTTTTTTTCCCAAAAACAGAATGGGCATTTACACAAATAATATCTGTTGATTTTTAACTAATTAAGATGGGGGAGATGTACTCATTTGTTTATATACAAATAAGCTATATTAGTGTCAATAACTAACTTTACTATTTATTCACATCTATTTTCTAGATGGTTTGTTTTCTAGGTGCAGATTATAATAATACTGTAGAAGCTTCGGTCCCAAATAACAGGTTGGAGATTTTGATGCTTAGTTTAAACATATCTATGCTGTGTTTACTGAGTGTTGAAGTCCTGATGAAATACGGTTTAAGCAAGCTTCTGTTTCAGGAGTTACTTGAACAAAAAAACACAATGACAAAGAGTTCTGTTGACAAATGCTGCTTCGTTGGTTCCTAACCCTTACGCTTTCACAGGTAAAAGGGTGAGAGTAGGGACTATCGCAAAGGATTATTGAGGTTGTGTTAACTCTGCCCTGTAGTATTCACTGTCTGATAGTCACATAGTAAAAAAGTGCTCAGAAAAGTGCTCGATTCTGTTAGATTCTGACAGTTTCTTGGTATTATTATTATGTAATCAATGGCCAATTCTGTTGCGGAGGAAGCTTTAAAATGTGTCTCCTATTCAATCATTTTCTATATGCGGTTGATATTCAGATGCAAACTTTAATGATAGTCATGAAAAACTATAGAAGGAGAAAGTCATTTATAGTAAGCCATCTATCCGTGTTCTAGGCATCAGGCAAGGGACTTGCATCCTCGCTAGTCTATTTAATTCACCCAATAATGCTACAGAAGAGTCAGCCGACTTCGCATTTAAGGTTGAGATAAGCAAACTTTTGTTTCAAAGCAAATGAGCTGAGTCATTTTCAAAGGTCCCAACTCCCCATTTTCACAGCCTTAGAGAAAATATGATTAGGTCAAATATTGACTGAATAGGACTCATTATTTCTCCATTTGATGCTTTGACCGAAGCACTTCATAATCTGCTTCTCCCTCTTCTATTTCATGTACAACCATGCTGCAGATAAGTGCCCCAAATTATGATTTTCTTAGTGTTTAATTGATCATTGGCAAATAATCACTGTAAGTTATGAAGTTTGAACTGATGAAATTATAATTAGCTCAATGATTGCTAGTCAGATAGGCTAGGATAGATAAATATAATTATCAGGAAAAAATAAGAGCCAATTATTTCTGATTGTAGATTGATGAAAGACGAATTCTGCAGACACTCACAAATCTCCGGCATTTGCAAGGCCTTAGGTTTGTGCCCTAAACTTTAGCAACTAGGAGAAACTAGAAGATATAACGAAGGGAAAAATTGCCCCATCATCTAAAAATTCTTAGATATTTTTAAACATTATAATACATTGTAAAATCTTATAAATACTTCTTTGTATTACATACCTAACTAGAATCTCAAAACATGCATTAAAAGATGGTGTTTCATGTTAATAACATTAAAGGAGCTTATATTGGAATAAAAGGTGAATTATTCCATATTTAATCCTTGGATGATGACTCAGATAGTTACGTATTTGTTGTATAGAGTTTGTTACATGAAAATGTGATGATACTTGGCTTTAAGAGGGCCAGAGTTTGAACTTCGATCTTAGAACGCCCTCTTCTGTTGACTGGTGGTTATGAGGAATCCTGATTTTTGGGGGGAGATTTTGCTTGTATTTGCATATTTTTTATAATTAACTTTCTGAAATATGACTATACATCATTAGTTTTGAGAATAATTAACCGTTTTACCTGAGATATAGGGTAATTATATCCAGGATTAATGTATTCATCAGGAACATCTAAAATCCCCACATCTGAGAGCTCTGGCACTTACCTGAATCTTGAGGATCAAATGATAAGATTGGCATAAAGCAGGGCCATTTTCCGTCAGCTGAAACAGCAAGCATTCTCCAATCATCATCTCAAGGACATCAATGTTTCTTAGTTTGGTAAATAATGAAATCGAATTGCGAAGTGCCTTTCCCAATACCATCTACCTGGTAGTTCTTTTTGACCCCAAATCCTGTCCTGTCTTCATTCAGACATGAAATAAGGTATGAGGTAGGCAGAAGAGAAATGATGTATGGCATAGAAGAGTTTGCAACTCATTTATTCAGTTATTCTTTTAGCATTCACAATTATATTTGTGGATTGTATTGTTAAATTACACTATTTTACTAGGTGTGATTGCTAAAATTATCCAAATACATTCCAGTTAAAATATTTCAATGTGTAGACTGATTATAACCACTGCTAGATGTTAGAAATTCTCCCCATTAGATAATTACTGAACAAATTGCACCCTTATCCTTTTATTTTAATGCCAGAAAATGGAAAGAGATGGACAATGATTCTTTCTAGTACTGACTGTACTCTAAGGGTCTCAGAGTTTAAGTTAGCTTTTATCGTTATGGTGCCGCTGAAGTATTGGATATTCATTGCTTTATTTTTTTTATTAGATTGCACTTTCTAGAGTAATTTTAATTTCACAGAAAATTTGCACATAAAGTATAAAAATTCTTTAAATACTGCAGACCAGCACACTCTCACGCATGCTGCATTACTAATAGAGAGACACATTTGGCATATCAGATGAGCTTACACAGATGCATCATCATCAATGCGTAGTTTACAGCATTTACTCAGAGTATTGTAAATGACATGTCATGTAACCAGCATTGTAGTGTCAATGTCCTAAAAATGTCTGTGCTCTATCTTTTCAGTCCTTCCTCCCTGAATCCTTGACAATCATCAATAGCTTTACTGTCTTTTTAGTTTTGTGTTTTCTACAGTGTCACATATCTGGAATCATACAGTACAAGGAGTTTTTAAAATGTTAACTGAAAATATGTACTCAGCGATTTAAAAAATTCGCAACCAAATAAACTTATTCCTACATTCCATTTTCCATCAATGCGTAAAAATACCCTTTCATATAGGATTTTCAGAATTATTTTTCATGTAACAATATGCACTCCAGTGCCTTTCATGTCTTCCTTCACTGGTGGCTCATTCTGATGTAACAAGGAATGACACTCCATTGTTTGTACCATAGACTATTCACCCACTTCTCTACTGAAAAATATCTTTGTTGTTTTCAAGTATTGCAATTATGAATGAAGTTGTTATAAAAAAGTCATGTGTGGATATGTTTTGAAAAGACATAATTGTTGAGTTACATGCTAAAAAAGCATTTACATTTCCTATAATTTTACAAACTGTCTTCCTGAGTGGTTGTACCAATTTGTTGCCCATTAGTAATGAATAAGAGAGCTAATTGTTCCTCACCCTTGGCAGTATTTAGTGTGGTCACGCAGATGTTGATTTTTTTTTTTTTCTTGTTGTGTTAGGAGGACTGTATATATTGGATTGCCCCTATAATTTGGCTCTCTCATGCTTTCATTAGTGGTAGCCCCTCTTTCACTCTTCAAAGTATCTCATGTTGAATAATATATAATATTTCTTTTAGTTTTCCATGCTAACCATTGTGGACATCAGAACCTGGAGGAATTAAAGAACTTGTCCTACATGACCAGTTAAATGCTGGGACTGTGGGAAAATTTTACCTGAATTTTCTGCCTATATTCTCATCACGTGCCAAGGTTATGTCTGTCTGCAACATCCACAGAATTTTTTTCAGGTTTTTTCAACTCTTACTTGTCTTGGAGGGTTATGATTTGTTGCTCAATTTGTGGAGTTTACAGGCTAGGTCACAACCGTGATTAAACTTTTCACAGGAAATATAATCCCATTTTCATAATGAAACACAGGTCTTGCTATACAAGTACTCATGAATGCTAACGGCTTTTTAAATGGCTTCATTGGATTTCTTCGTAGATTCATCACCGTAGAGTGCTTTGTTAGGTCATATCCAAAGCCTCTGATGGTATTCAAAGGCTATATTATCTTTACTTAATATTCTGCCCTTTCTGTGAGGCTCCATCAGATCAAACCTTGTGGAATAATAATTTTATTAATGAGTTCCTGGTACAATGGTGTCGTGCCAGAGCATTTAGACCATCTGTGGTGGAATCATGGGCTGCACTGATGCCCGAGAGTTACCCCCAGGAAAGCTGATCGCCAGGAAACACCCTTCGGGAACACAGGGACATTGGTGGAGACGGGAGGTGGGTTAGATCCAAAATGTGGCATGCATAGCAAGGCAGGAAAGCATTTAAAATATTATACTTTACAAAAAAATCATTAATTTTAATGCAGCTTAATACATTCTCCTTCCAGGAGTATTAGACTTTTAAATAGTGATAGGGCAGACGGAAAATCTTTGTGTTAGTTGACAGTCTAGACAAGGATATGTGTTTCAATAAGGAGACTGCCTGGAAAGCCTCAATGTAGAGGGAAAGGCTATCAACTCTGGTAACTGTCAGGGCACTTCTTGGTACACTGCTATGAGTTTAGGAAGGCTTTCCATGGTGAGAGATGTTTTTACAAAGCTACTCACTGCCTGGGCTTTGTGTCTGATATAAAAATCCAAATTACAAATTTTCATTGTCTGCTAGGCTTAAAATTACAAGTATATAACCCAATTGCATCATAAACTTGATCACTTTTGTGTTTGATGTGGAAACAGCATGATGGTTTTTGAGTATAATGAGGAATCGGAGGGATATTTTTAAATCCATACTCTCTGCTGAGGAAAACCACCCTAAAATCTTGCAGAAACATCTCCACAAAGTCAGATAGATAGCAGAGAGCATGTACAATTTTTCCACAAAATCCACTGGGGGTATTTTAAAAACCATTTTCTTAGCATTTTCTTTTTCATCCTGACTTACTAGGGATTGCCAAAATATATTCAATACCCACTACCCAAACATTCGTTTTCTTTGTCTTAGTGTCTTAATAGCCTGTAATAAGGTGTATTGTTTATGCTGCAGTTAAGCGAAGTGGATCTTATGCTGGAGGCACCCTGGGGTGTTGCCATAGAAATGCCATGATCACTGGTTCAGTATTAGGATTTTTGGCCACACAATTGAAATGAGCGTACAATGAAGAACAAATTGAAATTCTCTTTTTAAAAGGCTCCAAAATAGCCCAAGTTACACTTATTCCTTAGCCATGTGGCAGACATAGCAGACATTCTTAAGGGTGTGTATATTATGTATATATTGAACATATTACAGTATGATTGACTAGCCTGGAAACACTGAGTGTGAAGCTTTTTGTTGTTAAATATAGCGGTGCCTACTGCCTGGTAATACTGTGAAAATTAAATATCCATTACATCTGTTTTATTTGTCTTTTTTTGTTGTTGCAACAAAAGGGTGTTTGCAGAGCCCTTTCTGGATTCTCTAGACACAAATCTGCTTCTAGATTCATTTGGTTGTGGGAAGACTTCAGTCCCTTGCCATGTTTGACTGGACTACGTTTTTCTTGTTTTCTGTTGTTTAGGGATTATTCTTAGCTTTTAGAAGCTGTCCTGTGGGATCTGGAGGACTACTCACTTTCTGGTTTACATAACAGTGGAATAACAAACTTGTGCTGTTTTAGGCAGTACAAGTGTAGTCATTTGTTTTGACAGCAATAGCAGACTAATACCAATACAAAGCAAAGACTAAGCTGTCTACACTTCTTTTCTTTGTCCCCATCTAGTTTCATCATTGTCCTTCTCCTCCTGACCGGTCTTGATAGTTCTGCTTTTCTTGCTGTGTGTATTACTCACATGCTTGAAATCAGTGTGAGAAAAAGAGCAGCCCTCCTGCCTTTTCAGAGTCCGATTCTTCTGCTTTCCTGAGTGCTCATTTCCCTGCCCCTCCCACCTTTCCTCTCTCCTGCTATTCATCCTGTTCCCTTTTTGCAGAAGAATTAGAAGGTGATAGAATGTGGTGGCAGGTAGAATGGTTAGAATTATGTAGCAGATGGAGAAAAGATATTCCATTAGTTTCTTTACCAGGAAATATCTTTACTCTGTTCATGGGTTAAAATAAACTTGACTAAAGACATAGAAAAACAGTTATATGGGTCTTAGAAAAGCTGGTTTTGAGATGCAGTGCTTGTTTAATGCGGCAAAACATCAGGAGGTGGTTGGGAAGGTAGCAGTCACATTAACAAGGAGGCTGGAACTGTATCAGTGCTTCCATTAAGATCAGAGTTGTCAGTGCTGTGTGTATATTTACCTTCAGACTGTCCTCATTGGCAGATCATAACCAACATGCTAATTGCAGCTCAGTCATTGGGTGACAGATGACAGCCTTCTAAGCCACAGGCATCTTTATCTTCATATATATGGCAGAGCAGTGCGATATGTTTAATTCTAACTGATACACATTTTCTTCTAAAAAGAAAAAGCAAGTTCAGGAGAGTGAGGCATGGGATGGGTCTGAAGAGTGAGACCCACATTTTCAGCACTGTAGCAGATGCCTCCATGTTAGGGCCTTCCTAGAGGTTAATTTGTTTTGGCAATGTCTTCAACACATTCAGCCATTTGAATTTAGGTGAGGAGAGTTTTCTGCAGATGGATAGGAGAAGGAGAAATTTGGAGTAGATTTTAAGACTATACACAGAATTACACACCAAAAAGAATCTAAGCTGAATACAGAACAAAATGGACTCTCCTAGGATAGAAACGATAATTTGGGGGGCTATGGGATTTCAAATTTGGCCAACAAAAGGTGATTAGAACACAGCAATGTTTAATGTGAAAGCAGGATTTCTTATATTCATTTTTATGCTAAATGTACAGTTTAAGTGCTTACTAAACAATCTTTCAGGAGATTATTTCTTACTAAAGTACTGTGAGGTTGATACTATTTGCATGTAACAAATACAAAGAAGATGAGTCTTACAAGGAGTCACCTGCCAAAGGCATTTCCTAAGCAAATGATAACATTCACATTTGTGGTCTCACTGCAAAGTGGCTGCTCTTTGCTTTCAACTTTCATCTATTCCCATTAACCCAGGTCCTTGCAGAGGACTAGCATATAGTCACCCTCTGTGCCTCTATCTATCTTGTGATAAAATAAATGAAGCACACGTTTATCACCACTATCCATCCCTTGAAATTTTCATATGAAAACTGCATCTCCATCTTCTGTTAGCCATCACTGTATTTTCTTTGTCCATGAATTTGAGATAACTCATACAGATATTGTCATAGAGCATTGGTCTTATTGTTTTCCTTTAATACACAAATATTATAATAATCTTTCAGGTCTAGATTAGTCAAGACAGGGTTGATGTTGTGGCATAATGGGGTAAAAACACCACCTGTGATGTCAGCATCCGATCTGGGCATCAATTTGTGTCCCAGCTGCTCTAGTTTTGATCTAGTGCCATGCTAATGACTTGGGAGAAGCAGAAAATGGCTCAAGTGTTTGGGCTCTTCCATCTACATGGAAGATCTGCACGAAGCTTCTGGCTTTGGTCTGACCCAGCCTGGCTATGGCAGCCACTGGAAGAGTGAGCCAGTGAATAGAAAATATCTTTTTGTGCCTATAGCTCTACGTTTCAGATAAATAAATCTTTTTTTTTTTTTTTTTTAAAGAAAACAGTAGCCAAGACATTCCTGACTTACCAAGTAATGCTCTTTGCATCACTCCAGCTGACTCACTGGCATATTTCATGCTTTTTTTTTTAATCTCTGCTGGCTCTGCCAGTTAGACATACCAGTTCTTTGGAAATGGAAAGTAAGGAATGTTTCCTACAAAGGATATACTAATGGCTTATTAATCTGAAATAATCTACTTCCACCTGGCCACATTGAGATTCTCATGTTAAGGGGCTAGTAGGCAAAGAAAGGAGTGCTATCCTAGCAAATATACCATAGTTTTACAGATTATTTTTAGAGTGTCTCACCATACTTCCAGGTCACACGATAGTTATCATCGCTAATTGCAAAAGTCAAGGCCTGGCAAAGACCACAAACCAACTGCATAGAGTCCTCGGTGGTGACAGCCTGGGCCATTTCACCAGGTGAGTACCGTACACTAGCTGAAGATGATGAAACCTGAGAGAAATAGAGAATTGGCTTGAGAGGAAAAAGGTGACGATGATTAAGGAGCAGTCTGTAACCAGCACCTCTCAAAAAACACCTGTGATACTGCAGCATCTACATTAGCATGAGAAGACTTGAGCACTGCAAAGGTGTATTGCTTGCTGTCCCTCCCCACAGCTCTTTGGTTCACCTTGCAGTTTCAGCTATTGCCACGATGGGCAGTTCTGTGTGAGCTCAGCCCCAATATGAGCTGCCAAACATTCTTTCTTTCTTTCTTTCTTTTTTTCTTTCTTTCTTTTCTTTTCTTTCTCTCTTTTTCTTCCTTTTCTTTCTCTTTCTTTTCTTTCTCTCTCTTTTCCTTCCTTCCTTCCTTCCTTCCTTCCTTCCTCTCTTCCTTATTATTTATTTATTTTTATTGGAGAGACAGATTTATAGAGAGAAGGAAAGATAGAGAAAGATCTTCCATCAGCTCGTTCATTTCCCAAATGGCTGCAATGTCCGGAGCTGAACCAATCTGAAGCCAGGAACCAGGAGCTTCTTCTGGGTCTCCCACATGGGTACAGGACCCAAGACTTTGGGTCAGCCTGCACAGCTTTCCCAGGCCACAAGCAGGGAGCTGTATAGGAAGTGACATAGTTGGGACATGAACTGGTGCCCAATGGGATGCTGGTGCTTGTGGGTGGAGGATGCAACTATTCCTTTTTAACAGTCTTCTCTTGTGAACCTTTTGTCTTTTCTCCAAAACCACAGGACTTTACAGTTCACATCTGTAGAGAGTTCCCTCATTGGCAACGCTTCTAAAGGTGACTTATTCTTAGTCTCAGTGCTTTAAGTTCCAATTCTTGAAGTGGTAATTTGGGGAGGATCCTTCAAATTCCTCTGGGGACAAATGCGAATCAATTTCCAATTGCCTAAGCTTTTATTCCTTTTCTGTTCCCAGGAATAAAATTTCAACAGCTCACCTGCTATTAAGTCTGAATTCTTCCAGAAAGTAGACGATACAGAAAAGGGTTTTCGATAATGACATGTTTGGATGGCTTTCATTTGTACATTTACCATACATGTATGGTAAATATATATTTACCATATATGTATAAATGCATATATTCAAATGTATAAATACTTAAATCTATGTTTTAGAAAGATCTGCACAAAAATAGTTTTTAGTTGCCTTTGTACAAATTGGTACTTGAACAATAATTTAGGAAGTGGTTCAGTTTATTTATTTCAAAGAGAGGGAGAGAGAGGCAACGTTCCCAACTGTTGACTCACTTTCCAAAACCTGTGATGGTTAGAGCCAGTCCAGGTCAAGCTGGGAGCTGAGACCCAATCCGGGTTTCCCACATGGATGGTAGGGATTCAATCTCTGGAGTCATCACCTGTTTTGTCCCAGAGTGCACATTGGCAGGAAGGTATTCTGATATAGGATACAGGCATCCTAACTGATGTTTTAAATGCTAGGGCAAATCCACACCCCAATCAGTTCTAGTTGAAAGAATTAAAGAATACATATAGGGCCCGGCAGCGTGGCCTAGCGGCCAAAGTCCTCGCCTTGAAAGCCCTGGGATCCCATATGGGCGCCGGTTCTAATCCCGGCAACTCCACTTCCCATCCAGCTCCCTGCTTGTGGCCTGGGAAAGCAGTTGAGGATGGCCCAATGCATTGGGACCCTGCACCCGCGTGGGAGACCCGGAGGAGGTTCCTGGTTCCCGGCTTCAGATCAGCGCGCATCGGCCCGTTGCGGCTCACTTGGGGAGTGAATCATCGGACGGAAGATGTTCCTCTCTGTATCTCCTCCTCTGTGTATATCTGACTTTGTAATAAAATGAATAAATCTTTTTAAAAAAAGAATATATATAATATATATAAATATAACATTATATATATATATATATAATAGATGCTGGTACTTCTTTTATTCTTTTCCGAGTGACCAAACGTGACATTAAAAGCATACATGTTCATGTGACTCCTGGTATGGAGATAACTTTTACTGGGTATTTTCTCACAATTCTTACAAACTAGATAGATGTGTATAATATTTAATGCTAGAGTTTTTCCATGTAAAGATAATATGCCTTAGAAAAGGTAAGCTTGTATAACTTTTCCCAAGTTTGTATAACTATTGAGTGACAGAGACAATAGTTTCTGATTCAATTTTCTGTGTTCTTACTACAATGTCACTCAAAAATGAATTTTATTAACCTGGAGTAGATATAAAATCAGGCTTCATATTTTGCAGAATAATCAGGGCAACTATAGAAAGAAAAGCTTTTATATAGATGATTAAATAAATAGGAGATGGTTTAATGTTTTAACTTTGCAAACAGTTGAGATTTTTGAAATTAATAATTAGGCTTTAAATAATAAAATGCATGATGCGTTAATATCAGTAGTTTTTGCAATTTTACCTACTGCCATTCAGTGAGATGAAAACATATTGGAGCCCCAGCTGTAGGTTACTGCACAGGCTGCCTTGTCTATAGGCAAGTGTTACACTGCTGGGGGAAAAGCAAAGATCTGGCAGACATTTTGGGCCTGGTTAATGCCACTCTGTATTAAGTATACCAGTGTGGCAATGTAGTTGTATATCCTAATTTTTAAAACCTTTATGTGGGGAATGCCATACACCATTCTCTTCCCCAGACATGCTGTGTGTTGCCAGGCAGTGGAGGGCTGCAGGTTTCCCAAGGAAGGAGGTCTGGGGACTTGTTGCAGTGGGGGTTTCTGAGGGCATGTTTGACAGAGGAGGGATGACTTTTGGGGACTTCCATAGACTGGGCCATTACACTTGCAGATAAATGAGGAAACTAAGACTGGGTGGATCTGAATGGGGAAACTGTGAGCATGTCTGACTCAGGCCAAGGCATCTGCCCATGTAGGAGACCTGGGCTGGGCTAATAATCTTGCCTGCCACACATAGGCATTCACAAAAAGTGGGGCTGGGAGGCATGCCTGGCTGGAATAGGCCATAGCACCCAATCATGAGTGTTGGGGTATGTGAAGCTGGGAGGCAATACCCGCTAGAATGTGAGAGAACTAGATCTGGGGGGCAGATTGTGCAACGGATTTGTGGGTTTGCCTCTGTGGGACTTCAGCACATGCTGATTTGTGTGAGAATTGGAGGCAGTGATAGTTCAGGCCAGGCCGCACTATGGAACTTGCTGACACTTGCAGGAGCTGGGGAACTGGGAGAAGCTAACTGGGCCAGGCTACAGCACCTGCTGGCACATGCAAAAGCCAGGACTGAAGGAAGACCATGCCAATCAGTGTTGAGGTACCCACTGGCACACGTGAAATTTGGGGCTGGGAGTGGACTTGAAAGGGGAACTTGTGGAACTCCCCTGCTAGGCCACAGGTCTTGCTGGGGAGCATGAGAGCTGGGGCTGTGATTAGGCATGGGCCAGGCCAGATAAGAGTGCAATACTTGGCATGTGTATGGGCTGGGTCTGGGGGAAGCCATTCTGGGCAAGGCTGCAACATGCATGTGCACTGGGTCTGGGGGAAGACTAGATTGGGCTAGGCTCCAGTACATGCTGGTGCTCTTAAGAGCTAGAATAAATGTATGATGAGCTGGGCTAGTCTGTGGCACCCAAGGGTCACATGTGAGCTGGCTCTTGGGTGGGCCAGGTTTGAGCTAGGCTATAGCCCACCAGCTAAAGCTGGAATGGGAATGGTGAGTGCCAGGCCTGGGGATGGGCCATGTCAGGGGCACTCCCATGCTGGGCTGCAGCTTCCACTGGAGAGCAGAAGAGCTGGGGTTGACAGCAGGCTAGGCCAGGCTAAACTGCAACACTTGTTTGCATAAGTGTGTGCTGGATCTGGGACCAGGCTGGGCTGGGCCAGTACACAGCACATACTGGCATGAATGAAAGCCAGGACAGAGTGCAGGTCAGGCCAGGTTGGGCTGCAACATCTACCAGTTCACATGAAGGCTTGGGCAGGGGGTAGGCTGGACTGGGCTAGGCTGTTGCTCACTTGTGAGAGCTGGGACTGGAAATAGGCCAGGCTGTGCTATGCTGCATCCACTGCTGGTGAATGTCCCAACTAGGGGCAGGGCATGCCAAACTTGGCTGCAGCACTTGCTGGTATGTGCAAGACCCGGGGGTTAGGAGTGGACCTGGTGAGGGAACTTTGGGCACTCCCTTGCTGGTCACTGATTCCTCTGGTAAGAGTAGGTTCTGGGACTGGAGAAGGCTCCGACTGGATTAGTCTTTTGTACTTGCTAGTTCTTGTGATAGCCAGAATGTAAATAAGCTGGCCAGACTGCAACACCTGTTGGCAAGTGCCAGGACTGTGTGCAAACCCTGTCAGGCTAGACTGAAGTACCCTCTGGTAACTGGCAAGTGCAAGATCATGAGCTGGGAGCAGGTCTGTCAGGGCAACTGTGGGCACTTCCCTACTAGGTATCACTTCCTGCTGGTTAGCATGAGAACTAGAGTTGGGGGCAGAACAGGCTGGACAAGGTGGCAGCACCGATTGGCATGCATGTAACTAGGTCTTGGGGTGCGACAAACTATGCTAAGCTGCAACACCCATGGGAGGTAAAGGCACTATCCAGTGAGAATCTCTGTCCTAAGAGTGTAGAGCAAGTGTGGACTAGAGAACGTTTGGGATTTGTGAGGTCTGGCTAGCATTAAGTTGTAGTACATGGGTTAATAATGTTCACCAATGTAATGTTTAAAAAAAAAAAGCCAGCTTAACCTGGATTGCACAATGAAGCATTCATTGTCTGACATCTGAAAGCACACGTTTCTCTTCCAATGACATTCTTTTACTTAACATTTAAACATTTATGTTGTCCCTCCTTCTGAAAATTTCAAATCCTGAAAAATGCTTCTTGCATTTTTGGAATCATAAAATGATTTGAATATGACGCAAATGTACAAACACATGAATATTTATACCTAAACCACTTTGCCTTAGAGGGCTGTAGTGAAGACGCAGGAGAGAGGCGGAGGGCAAGCATTGCTTATCCTACAGAGGAAAGCTTTATGAACCAGCCGGCTTTCCGTGTGCATGGAACGGATTGATAAACTGTACTGATGTTCTTTGAACACAAGAGCTTAGAAACATCTAGGAATAGAACCATTATTTCTTACAAATATTATTTCTCTGGGATCCTATGTGGGAGGGATGACAGAATAGGTGAGCTAAATAAATTATATATTAAATATTTGACTTCTCCATAAAATTACTTTTGGGAAAAATACAATCTAAAAATGTTACAATGATTTTTCTATGTAATAGCACTGTATCATATTTTAAGCAATTTTTAAATGTGATGTTTTGAGGAAAAACAATTTGAGCAAAACATTGTAACAGGTCCAGTTTATAATTGTTGTATAACCTGCTTGACATCCATGTTCTTATTGACTCTAAGTAAGAATTTTCAGTATCTAAATAAGAATTTTCAGTCATCAATTATCATAAGCAGAATAAATTTTAGGGTTAAAGATGAATAATTCAAGAAATAGTGCTACAAACTTTTTAATACTGCAACTCTAATCAGCAGGTGGAATTTAGTAGCACCTGGATCAATCAGAAACTAATAAGGTAAAAATTGCCTCCTCTTTAAAGAATCAACATTTTCTCATTTGTATTGGTGCTTCTTAGAGGAAGAAATCACTCAGCAGGTTTTGTAGAGTCTGCCATGTGGGTGATAAGATTGTTGCTTATGGATCAGAGAGGAATTCACAGCAAAATGTGTTCTGTTGGGCGATTAGCCTCAGAGGCTTATCTGTGTTTTCTGTCTTTTTACATACACAGCTTTTCAAATATACTAACACATCTCCGCTGATATGGGTGCTACTCAACCTGCTTTAACCAAGAGGCTTTCTAGTCAGACAACACTTGCCTGGCTTTCATTCCCCATTTTATTCCTTGGGATTGGTTGGGCACTACCAGGCTGTAGACTGACAACTTTTGGAAAGAACTTACCCAGTACTTCCATGGCTTGGTTGTGTGTTCTGTAGATTTAGCCCTGTAACAGTTGGCATTGCAGTTAGTCTGTGGGTGGTTGTCCCCTGTGGAGACAGGCGACCCTGAAAGTGGTAACTGTGTTGATGACTTTTGCAAGGAGTCAGCAATGAAACCACTAAGCCTGCACTTAGGGTCCACACTAGTGAGGGCTGTCGTTACATGGTCTACTGATTTTGAATTAGCTACGTGGACGCATCCAGCAGTGTTTCATCACCTACCTGGGCTTCCCTTAGTCCAGTCAAGCAGACACATAAAATGAACTGTCACACCAGTGTGCAATGAGTCACTGCAGGGTGACATTGCTGCATCCTCACATATGCTGATCAGAGCCAACGAAAATACAATTGCAACGTTTCAGTTTTAAAATTAGCCTAACTTAAGAATGTTATTATATGTTCTGAATCTTTTGATATTTGTAGCTTGCATCTGATTTTCAAAATTTATAGTTTCCTTGACTTTGTATCTCAATAAAGTTTTTGAATATCAGAGGAATGTGTGTTTAAAATCATACAAGCTCAGCTTTTTTACATTGTCAATGAATTTGCAGTAACAGGAAGATAAAAATGAGTCTTTTTACTATCTCTTACTATTTCTCAAGTTGACTGTAGATCCTTTTATTAATTTTCAGTTTTGTGCTTTACATATAATAATAAGGTAGTGTAAGTAAACTTTGTGACCATGGTCTTGCTTGTTAAAGGCTAACAATTTTGAAATCAAGCAAGCTGTTACTTTGATTAAATTACAGAACTGACATCTATTTTTGGTGAAAGTGTAACTAAATTTTTTTTTTACTTTTAGTAGAGGTATAAAATTAGTCATGAAATAAGTCACGATATGAAAAGATATCACATGCAGTTTAAAATCAATTAGATTTGAATAAAATATATTATTATAAAATCAAGTCTCCATAAAAAATGGTCTGATTGGGCAATACAATTAGAAGCAGTCTGTAAGGCAGCTTCAGATGCTGGCTGATGCTTCCAATCATAATAGTGAGGGGGTAGTTAAGTTTCTCTTATTGTATGAGAATTTAATTTCTAGAAGTTTCTGTGGCCTTAAAATCAATTAGTATAACTTTTTAATAGGAAATGTTGACTAAAAGCACTGGAAAGTAGAACCAAAGAATACATGCTGTCAAAAATATAAACTAAATTATTCATTTACTTTGTTTATAGAGTCTTCAACCAAGAAATTGATATGGAGTTTGTCACTATAAGTGCTGGTATTTGTAAGTTTCTAAGAGTCCTAAAATGATTTTTCTTTGCTTATATTTTAAAACACTTAAGCAAGTTAAGTACATTCTATAGTCCTGTTGCTGTTTGAAATAGATACTAAGACAAGCAAATTGAGGAGATGCAGGATTTGTAAGTTGAATCATTGGAAAGGCTGCTTGAGTGGCCCTGGATGTGTCTTCAGGTTTCCTCATCATGTGATGCTGCTCCTCTGTAAGGCCATTGAGAAAAAGAGGATACAAATAGAAGCAATAGATTCTTGAGCTGTTTGATAATCCAATTATTCTTGAGACATGAATTATATGAAGACATTAGCAAAAGATTTAAATTCATGACACATAACATGTCTTTCAACAAAGATAATATAGAAATAATGATATGCCACTACCTGAGGACATCAAAGACACATCTGTCATCAATTCAAGGATCAGTTACATTTAGTTTCTGCACACAATAGTTTGAAATGCCCTGAAGATCAAATTAAAGGCTTTTTAAATGTTGACAGTATTGCTAAAATTTTATCATCATAGACGCAATGCTAAGCTAATGGATGTTTCTACATACTATCAAAAATAAGCACATTTAAATTAGTTGCTCTGAATGAAAGGTTGGGATATAGCCTTTATCACATGGAGATAGACTATAGGAATGTCATTTTATACATGAATTCATATTTGGTTTCAATAGTGCTGCAAAATTGATGTGAATTGCTTTCTGCACCTCCTCGCTGGATGTGTTCTGTTCCATTTTTTATTTTTTTAAACTGTTTTATTTGGTAATGTTTACATAGTTGAATAGGGCACAAAGGGTCAACGGTTACAGGAAAGTGGGTAAGACTATTGTTTCCACATTATTATTATTTTTTCTGTATCTGGGGTAAGGGGCGAGATGAAGGGAGAAGCCCTACCCAGCCTCCCACCCATCCCAGTTCCCCGACGTAGGACATGCATGCTCTGATGGTCCTGCTCAAGTGGTTTTGATAGTTCAACAGTTCTGAATTGCTGCCAATCCCACCATTCCAAGCATAATGAAATCTCTCCAGAATCCACTAGCTGACATGGTTCACTTTAGAGTCTCTGTTTGTCCAGATTTTCACTGCCAACACATGGTTGGAGTAGTTGATTGATTTGTTCTGTTCTTCATTCTCTGTTTTGGTACCATGTGTCCTCTGCAGGTTCTGATGGACTGCCATGTGCACCTGGATATGCTGTCCACTGTTCCGTCTGAGCCTTTGAGGAGGCTTAGCTTTAACACTTGCTCTCCATGGTGAGACCATCGAATCTGCACTTCTCTTCATGGTTGGAGTTTTGAGATTAGCAGTTCAGTCGGAGGGATCCCCAAAGAAACTTTGTCTGAGGTGATCCCAGATCCGATTCTTGTTAGTGCATGCTACTACAGAGTCCGGGACAGTCTGTTACCCCAACCAGCTTATGCACATGCTGGTTGTTGCAGTTGCTGGCTCAGTTCTGTTTCCAGCCCTGTCTTCCACACAAACCAATGGGTGTCCCCTGCCCTGGTTCCCATGCTAGCCATTATCTACCATATTCTTGTCCAGTCTGTCCTAAATCCCTTTTAGCTCTCATACATGTCAATGGGCATTGAAACCTAGTTCAACCCAACCAGCCCTACTATCCAGTCCACTCACATGCTGGCAGGTGTCTTTCTGTCTAGCCACCCCTGCCTCAGTCCTGATTTTCATGCTCTCCAGCGGAGGTGATAACCAGAGGGAGATGCCCACTATTTCCCTACTAGGCCACTCCCACATCATGGACTTTTTGGGTGGTTTTGCAGTTTAACTTGACAGAATTAGCCCCCAGTGCCAGCATCTGCCAGCTTATACTGTGGCAAAGCCCAACCAACCTCACCCACTCTACTTTTTGCTTGCACCAGTCTGAACAGTCATTCGAACCTGGCTTTTCCCTGATTTAGCTCACATGAGGTCCACAGATGTTGTAGCCATGCCTGGTCTGTTCTGCCCACGTCCAGACTCATACACTCCAGTAGGAGTGGTGGTCCAGCAGGGGAGCCCTCCACATTCCCCCTGCCAGCTTTGCCCACCCCCTCCCCTGATTCTCACGTGTGCTGGTTGGGTGCTGTGGCCCAGTCTGACATGACCCACCTGATCTTGGTTTTTGCCAATGGGTGTTGTAGCCTGGCCCGGCCCAGCCCACCTCCAATTCCAGCAGATGCTGGTAGGGGGTTACAGCCTAGCCCATCCCAGCAAGCACCCAATCCCAGCCATACTGGGTATTGGTATATGTTGCAATCAAACCTGGCCTGACCTACACCCTGTTCTGGCCTTCTGTTCCATTTCTTATTAAGTGTTGTTAATATTTTAAACCTGTTTTAACTCTTGAGTCAGTCTGAGTTCCTACAGACAGTAATTATTCATTTTCATTTGATGTGAATTTTTTAAATTGCTGGGTTATTCTGTTTATGCTATTCTCTTTGTTTTTATACCCTTGCCATTAATATTGCCTCTCTAATTTTTATGTGACCATGTTTACATGATATGTTCATATAATGTTTTATTCAGGGAAAGGGTTCTGATCTCTCTCTCTCATACCTACATATTTTTCTAAGCTAGTTAAGAAAAATTTCTTCTTCAGTTAGAAAAATGTATCTTTATTTTATTCATGCACATTTCTATTTGTATGTTGCCTTGTATGATTCCATAAATGAGTCAGTTTCCCTATTGGGCTCTTAATTCTTGAGGATAGGGACCTAAATCTTACCCATATTTGCACCCATTTAGCATAATTCATTACACATCATTGAAACCAATCAACATGTGTAAAAAATCTAAGAGTGCATGAAACCTGTTTGATCTGAGTCATAGAATATTGGTTTCTTTATTCGTTACTTGAATTTTAGTATGTTGATCTTAGTTATATACTAATATTTAACACAAAATATTCAGGGCATGTGTTTGACTCAGTGGTTAATGCACTGGTTGGGATACCCAAATCCCATGTTAGAGTGCTTGGGTTGGAGTGTAGGCTCCACTTGAGAGTCCAGATTTCTGCTAAGCTGAAACCTGAGAGCTCTATTACTAGGATCCATGTCACTTACATGGGAGACTGGACTAAGTTTTGGATTCCTGGCTACATTTTGGCCCAGTCCCGGCCTACATGGGCATTTGGAGAGTCAACCTTCAGACAAAGATGAAACTCCATTTCCCTTTCTTTCAAAAGAGCACAAGTGAAGCAACCAGAGACTCTCTGAATAGACAGCAACAACAAAAACAAACAAAAACCAAAAGCTTTGACCCAAATTTCTACTCAGAAAAGTGGAAAGCAGAGTCTAAAATTTTTCCACGTAAGAACTGAGTAGAGAATGAAAGAAAGACTCAGACTTGAGCTTTAGAACTTTTTTTTTCCACATTAGAAAAGTTAAGAGTTCTTTTGGAGCACATTTGAGTGAACTACATAAGTTTGTAGAGGGTCAAATATTTTACACCACAGTTGGGATACTGCTTGGAACATTTGTCACTTTGCTGTAGATTTCAGCTTTTTGCTAATACTTTTAATCAGAGTGAGGAAATGATACTTGGTGTTGTTGTTTCTTTGCTGCCCCTATGGGAAACTTGGATTGAGTTCCTATCTCCTGGGCATTTTGGGAGCAACCCAGTCAATATGAATCTGTGCCCCTCATTATAAATTAATAAATTAAAAAATATAAAACTTTTTGAAAATATTCATGAAAAAACATACAGATCTCAGTTTTTTGCATTCTAATAATCTCATGTTTTAATTTGATTTATTTTGCTATTGTTTTGAAGTTATTTTGTACCTGTAATCAGATAGTAATGCAGAGAGGAGAGGTGGAGGTATGTTCCATTAGCACTTTTGTTTCTCTTTGGAGTTAGTTTGGAGTCAAGGTTAATTTATTTTAGTGGCATCATGTTGTAAATCTTAATGATCAGTGGATTATATAGGTCGTGTTGTGAAGAGATAAAATTGCAGCATTTCCTGAAAATAGGGTCATAGGCTGATAGCTGAATCATTAACACAAGAGCATGAAAATATAATTTCCTATACAGTATTAATGAGCTACTGTACTTGTAAATGCAATTGTAGGGAAGTTGACACTAGGTTGGAGCACATATTTTGAAAGATTCTATTTCCTCTTACTTGAAAATTTATCTCCTGAACATTAAAATTCAACCAGCTATGGATGGTCCTTATGTGTCATGTAGTTCATGTTCTTCTATCTTTTAACTATAAATGTGTTGCAAGACCTGAACTGATCTTATTTTTTCTCTTTTTTTCTGATTCCTGGAATGTTCTTTATTTTCATAATTTCAAGTTGTACTTTATGTAAGCAATGTTTAACTAACTCCTCATCTCTATGAGACAAGTTTCATTTATTATATCTCAACAGCTTTAAATGCATCTGGGAATGAAACGCAAGCACCACTACTGTAATCTTGTTACTTCATAATAGGTAAAAATCAAAATGTCTGGGTCCAGCATCATGGTCCAGTGGCTAAATCTTTATCTTGCAAGCACTGGGATCCTGTATAGGCATTGGTTTGTATACTGTCTGCTTCACTTCCCATCCAGCTCCCTGCTTGTGACCTGGGAAAGCAGTAGAGGATGGCCCATGTCTTTGGGACCCTACACTAATGTGGGAGACTTGAAGAAGCTTCTGGCTCCTGGCTCAGCTCCAGCTGTTACGGCCATTTGAGGAGTGAACCAGAGGATGGAATATCTTTCTCTCTGTCTCTCCTTTTCTCCATAAATCTGATATTCCTTTTCAATATGAATAAATAATTTTTTAAAAGATTTACTTGTTGGGGCCCAGTATGGTGGCCTAGTGGCTAAAATCCTCTCCTTGAACACACTGGAATCCCATCTGGGCACCGGTTCTAATCCTGGCAACCCTGCCTCCCATTTAGTTCCCTGCTTGTGGCCAGGGAAAGCAGTTGAGGATGGCCCAAAGCCTTGGGATCCTGCACCCGCTTGGGAGACCTGGAAGAGCTCCTGGCTCCTAGGTTTGGATCGGTGCAGCACCGGCTGCTCTGGTCACTTGGGGAGTGAATCATGAGATGGAAGATCTTCCTCTCTGTCTCTCCTCTTCTCTGTATACCTGCCTTTCCAATAAAAAAAAATCTTAAAAAAAAAAAGATGATGAATTGGTAAGAAAGTAAGAATAAAACTGATGAGATGGTAAAAAAGTAGGAACAAAGAGATAAAATTGAGATGCTTGAATTAAAAAAAAATATCTATTTTTTATGGCAAAGTCAGATATATATAGAGGAGGAGAGACAAAGAGAAAGATCCACCATCCGTTGACCTACTGCCCAAGTGGTTGCAATGGCTGACACTGAGCCTATCCAAAGCCAGGAGCCTGGAGCTACACCCAGGTCTCCCAAGCAAGTACAGGAACCCAAGATTCTGGGCCATCCTTGGCTACCTTTCCAGGCTACAAGCAGGAGCTGGATAGAAAGCGGGGCTGCAGGGACTAGAACTGGCGCTTACATGGGATCCTGGAGAATGCAAGGCAAAAACTCTAGCCACTAGGATCTCACACCAGGCCCAATAATAAATAAATCATTAAAAAAAAATTCAAGTGTCGTCTCAATTTTCTCTCTTTGCTCCTGCTTTCTTACCATCTATCTTATCAGTTAAGACTTCCTCTTTTTTTTCCAATTTTATTGCAAGAATCTTGGTCTAAATCTAGATTACTCTTCATTTGCACCTCATCAAGAATATTTTAATCTGGCTTTCTTGATAAGCCCTAACCTACCCATAATGTATATATGTTTACATATACAACTTTACATTAAATTTACTTACTTTCTCATTGAAAGAAATTCCAGAATATATATTATCTATATTATTTATAACAGTTAAGAGGGTTAATTCAATTTAATGAAGGCTTTAATTCTTTCATTTAAAATTATTTTCTTAAATACTAATAAACTTCCAGTTACTGTTTTAGGCCTTCAGGGACATTGTATTCCAGTTATAGGAAAAATTTTAATGTTAAATAAAGAAATAGAATTAGGGTATGTTAAACAT
This sequence comes from Ochotona princeps, assembly GCF_030435755.1. Taxonomy (NCBI): domain Eukaryota; kingdom Metazoa; phylum Chordata; class Mammalia; order Lagomorpha; family Ochotonidae; genus Ochotona; species Ochotona princeps. Next base: position 38,599,652 of record NC_080832.1, read on the forward strand.
GTGATAAAGAGAAAAATTAAGAGTCCATGAAAATGTAAAATGCTGAAAGAAGACTCCAATAAAAAGCTCTCTACTGAGTGATGACATGATGAAAGAGTGGAGGACCAGCTGTAGTGACTGTGGATGATGCAGTTGACCACAGGCAATCTGTCCACACAAGACCAGGAGACCAGGCCTGGAACTGCCGCTGACCCTTGGACTTGGTGGCTTTGAGCTGTCTTGGGAGGGTACTATCCAGATATGTGGGTAAGAGGTCTACTGAGGAAGTATATTACAGGTGAGGAATGACTGTTGGGGAACTTCCATGGACCAGGTCATTGCAATTGCAGATAAATAAGCGGCTGAAACTGGATGGTTTGTAGGGGAAGCCAGAAGACAAATCTGGGTCAGGCCAGCTTACTTGCCCACAGGGAAGATCTGGTCTGGGCTAGCTGGCATTGGTCATAGCCCACTGGCACACACAAAAACTAGTGCTGGGGTCTGCCTGGCAGGACTAGGCCACAGTACCCACCAGTGAGTTTTAGGGCAGGAGTGGGCCAAATTATACTGGCCATGACACCAACCAGCATGTGAAAGAACAATGTCTGAGGCCAGATTCTGAGGGCAATTAGTGGGCTCATCCCCGTGGGAGTGCAATACCCACTGGTTTGCGCAGGAGCTGGGCTGAGCTAGGTATGACCAGAGCTCACCAGCACCAATGGGAACTGGTGTTTAGAGTACCCCAGGTTAGCCCAAGCTGCAGCACCTGCAGGTGCACCCAAGAATTGACTGGAGGATACAGGCTTGGACACAGCATCCACTAACACTCACATAGGCCGAGATAAGGAAGTTGGCTGTGCTAGGCAGAGCCTGCTACCCATTGGCATGTGTGAGATCTGGGTCTGGGAGTGGACCTGGTATGGGGTCTTGGGGAAATCCCCTATTAGGCTGAGGCTCCTGTTGGTGAACATAGGCGTTTGGAGCTGGGTGTGAGCTAGACCAGACAGGGCTGCTCCACTTGTCAGGAGATAAGTGCACTGGATATGGGGGCAGAGTGGGCATAGCCAGGACAAGTCATGGCACACACTAGCATATGTTGTAACCAGGATGGAGTGCATGCTGTGCTGGGCTAGGCTTCTGTGCTCACTTATTTGTATGAAAACAGCATATGGGGCAATTTGGGAGAGCTAGGTTGCAACGTCCACCAGCAAAAGTTGGGACCAAGAGCAGACTGGGTCAGGTTAGGCTACAACATCTGATGGCAAAGTCCAAGATGATGGATGGGCTATGCTGGTTGGGTTGGAGCAACCACCATCATGCACAAGTTCTATGACTGGGGTCAGGCTTGAATAGGGAGTTAAGGAGGCAACCCTGTTGGGCTGAGGTTCCCACTGATGAGCGTGAGAGGTGGAATGGGGGAAGCATGGCTGGACATGGCTGCAGCATCTCTTGGCATGGATGTGGACTGGGTCTGGGGTATGCTAGACTGGGCTAAGCTCTAGCACCTGCTGTTCAAGAGAAACAGAGTGACTGTGGGGCAGGAAGGGCTAGGTATTGGCACCGACTGAACCATGTAAGAGCTAGGTCTTGGGTGGCCTTTCTGGGGTTGGGCAGTAGAACTCATTGGTAAGAATTGAAATGGATGTGGACTGGTTGGGCAAGACTTCTGTACCTGCCAATAAATGCTGGGACAATAGGTGGGCCATGTCAGGTTGGGCCAACACCCATTGGTGTGTGTGATTCATGACTGGGATACAGCCTAATAGAGGAGCATGGGTACTTCTTCAGTCAGAACACCATCCCTGCTGGTGAGTGCAAGAACCAAGGCTGGGAGCAGTCCAGACCTGACCAGGTTAGGGTACCTACTGGCATGTGTGTGGATCAGATCTAATGGCGGGACAGGTTGGGCCAATTCATAACATCCATTGGAAAATATGAGCACCAGAATAGGTAAGGCTAGGTTGGGCCCTAACACCAGCCAGTTCACATTAAGATCAGGACTGGAGGCTGACTTTACTGGGCTAGGATGCAACCCCCACAACATGAGCTGCAACTGGGGGAAGACTTGGCTAAGTGGTCATATCCACTGGCACATACAGGAGCCAGGATAAATGCAGGCTGGTCAGGCTTTGTCGCAGCATCAGCTGAAAAGTGCTGGGACTGGGATAGGGTAGACTGCAGAACCACTTGAAAAGTGCAAGATCTAGGGCTGGGAGTGGACCTACACCAGGGAAACTACGGGCACTCTTTTGACGGGGTACAGCTCCCACTGGTGATCATGAGAACCATGGTTAGGGGTAAGCCTGCCTGGATAGGTGGTAGCACCTGCTGGCATAAATGTGGACTGGAGAGTGGGTTTTGTTGGGCTGAGCTAGGTTGTAGCACCCATTGGTGTGCATGAGAGCCAGTTGGGTTGTGGGATGGACTGGACCAGTCTGCTGCACATACCAATATGTACAGAAACCAGGGCTGGGGGCAAGCCTGCAGGGGGTTACTGAAGTCACTGACAAGGCTGCAGTTCTCATTGGTGTGCATGAGGGCCAACAGTGTGTTTGGAAGTGTTAGGCAGGGCTGCACCATCCATTGGTTTGCATATGAGATGGGGCTGGGAACAGAACTGACCTGGCAACTACGATTACCAGTGTGTTTATAAGCTGATGTAAGTGATGTACAGAGCTAAACCCTGTTCTGGATGGCACACACAAGAGTCAGGTTTGGAGTCATCTCAGGTGAGGTTTCTTTGGGGACTTAGTTCCCCTCTGCTTGCAACTGGACTGCTAGACTCAAAATTCCAAGCACCAGAAAAATCACAGGATCTGTGGTGTGACTGCGGAGTGCACATGTCAGAACTGAGCCTCCTTGGTTACTGAAGCTTGTGCAGTGGAGGGCATGCTCAGAAGCTCATATGGGACATGACAGCTTATTGAGTCCTGCAGAGGACGTTTAGTACTATGGATGGCAGAACAAATTGGACAGCTCTCCCAGTCAGGCTTTGACAGCAAGCTATCTGTGGTGAGTGGAGATTCTGAGGTGGTTTATGTCAGCCAATGGACTTTGGAAGGATTTCCTCAACCTTGAAGCAATGAAATCAACAGCCTCTCAGAACTACTGAAACCACTTAAGCAGTACCTTTGGAACTTGTTTTACATCAGGGATCCTAGGATGACATCAAGTGGTTGTCCTCCAACCCCAGGTACTGGTGCACTTGGGCTGCTAGGAGTGGTCTTCTCCCATCCTTTCCCCTGCTCCCCTTCCCCCAGATACAGGAAGAGAAAAAACAAGCAAATTGTCTAATCCACTCCCCTCACCTATACCTCAAACCTCCCCTCTCTAACCTGTGATTCACACAACTAAATAAACAGCATCAAAGACAAAATAAATTCATATAAAAAAGAAAAAGTAGAAAGCATTAGGTTAAAGAGCATTGAAGGCAGAAAAGAAGACCAGGCACAGAGAAAGGAAGCCAACATTTGTAATGAATAAAAAAGAGGTCAGTGTGATTGCAACAGAATGAGCAAAATGATAAGGTTAAAAACTGTGCTAGATCTCAGAGGATCTTACAGGTAATACTCAAAATTCAGATTTTTGTTCTGATTGAATAGTGAATCCTCTGGAGAGTTTTTGCATAAAAGTGACCTGATCAAAGTTTTATTTTAAAAGAATTTCTCTGATCAATGTTTTTTTTTTTTTAAAGAAGACTTCTTATAAGGCTATTGCAATAGCTTTGAAGTTGAATTAGGGTCCCTAAGGAAGCCAACTCCGAGACTCAGGCTACTGTAACAGGTTGATTAGTTCTCTTGAGATTGAAATCTATGGAAGGGAAGGAAGGGGAGGGAAGAAAAGGGAAGAGAGAAAAGGTACTGGAGGGGAGGAAAGGAAAGGGAAGGGAAGAAAAGGGAATGGAAGAGAGTGGAGGTGAGGGAAAAAACATGAAAAGACAACAGAAAAAAATTGGCTTATGATAACACGTCCCCAAATTGCTAGACTGTCTTGTAAAGAGCTAAGATGGACATGTAGGCTGCAATGGGCCAGATGGCTGGGCTTTATCCATACATGTGGACTAGTCATAGCTTGTACAATGCCCCCCACTGGTGACTGTGGGGGCTGGAATGGGCGCAGCAGGCTGAGCTGGATCCTTGGCATGGCTGTGGACTGGATCTGGGGTGTGCCAGACTGGGCTAGATTCTAGCACATATTGGTGCTTGTGAAAGCCAGAATAAGTGTAGGATGGGCTGAACCAGGTCTCGGTTTCTGATGAGCCACATGAGAGCTGTGTCTAGGTGTGGATCAGGTCTGGCTGGGCTGTAGTTCCCAAAAGCAAGAACTGGAATGGGTGTGAGCCAATTGTACAAGGCCACTACTCCTGCCATGACAGGAGGTGGACTAGGACAGTCTGGGCCAAGGACCCACCGGTGTGTGTGAGATTTGCCACTGGGAGGAGATCTGATAAAGGAGCTTGGGGAACTCCTTTGTTGGAATGCAGTCCTTGTAGGTGAGTTGAAGAACCAAGACTGGGAGCAGCTCAGACCAGGCCAAGTTAGAGTACCTACTGACATATGTGTAGCTTAGGTCTGGGGGCAGACCAGGCTAGGCCAATTCCTAATACCCACTTGCAAATCTGAGAACCAGGACAGGGTATAGTACAGGTGGGGTTGGGCCATAGTGCCAGCCTGTAAACATTAGGGCCAGGACTGGGGGCTAGCTTGGCCAAGTTGGGCAGCAGTACCCACCGGCATGAGCTGGAACTGGGGGCAGGCCGGGTCAGGCCAAGCTACAGCACCCTCTGGCAAATGCCAAGGTGAGATGGGTCATGCCAGACTGGACTGCTGTGCCCCCACCAACACATGAGATCAGGCAGGGATGGTGTGAGCCCAGTAGGGGAGCCGTGGGGACTCTTCTGCTGGGCCACTGCTCTTGCTGGTGAATGACAGAGCTGGGACTGGGGGCAGACCAGGCTGGGCAGGGCTACAACACCTGTTGGACTACATGTGATATGGATTGGCGGAGAGTTAGGCTGGGCTAACTGATTGTATCCACTGGTATGAGCATGAGCCAGAATAAGTGCAGGCTGATTGGGCTTTGTTGCTTGCAGCATCAGCTAGCAAGTGCTGGGATTGGGGGCAGGTCATGTCAAGCTAGAGGGCACAAGGTCCAGGTATGGGAGTAGGCCCAGTAGCAAAACTGTGGGCACCCCTGTGATGGGCTGCAACTCCCACTGTGAGCATGAGAGACAGGAGTGTGGGTGGACCTTGCTAGACAGGTGGTGGCATCCACCTGCATGAGTGTGGTCTGGGGTCAGTTGGGTAGAGTTAGGCTTCAAGGCCCAATTATATATATGAGAGCTGAATAGGATATGGGACAGACTGGACTAGTCCAACGCACATGCTGGAGGACACAGAAACCAGGGATGGGGCCAGCCCAGTGGGGGTTGATGAGGGTTGCTCAGACTGGGCTGCAGCTCTCAATGAGGTACATGAGGGGTGACTGTGTGGAAGGGAGAGTTGAACTGGGCTGAAGCACCCATTGGTTTGCATAAGAAATGGGACTGGAGATAGATTTGACCTAACGATTGCAATTGCCAGTGTGGATGTAGGCTGATGTGGGTGACAAAACAAATGACCCCATACAGGTGGGCACACACAGAAGAGATAGGCCTGAGATCACCTTGGATGAGATTGCTTTGAGGATTCCCCCAACAAAACTGCTGGACTCATAACTCCAATTATGGGAAGAGTGGCAGGACCTGTGTTCTGACAGTGGAGTGCATCTGTCAAAATTGGATCTCCTCAGTGGCTTTGATGGAGCAGTGGACAGTATACCCAGAGGCACATTGGGAATATGTCAGACCATTGAAGCCTGTAGAAGACACTTAGAACCAAAGCAGAGGAGGGAGGGCAGAACACATTGATCTACTACCCCAGTGAAGCATGACAGCAAATATCTGAGCAAACAGAGTCTCGGAGGTGGACTATGTCAGCCAATGGACCTTGGAAGGATTTCCTCATCCTTGCATCTGCAAGATCTACAGAACTATCAAAACCACTTGAGCAGAACGGTTGAGGCATCCTCCACATTGGGGACTTTGGGATGACATCCGGTGGCCATTCCCCATCCCGGGGTACTAAGGTAGTTGGGAGGCTGGGTGTGGCTTCTACCCATATCTCTCCCTTTCCCCATTATAGGAAGAAGGAGAAGAAAATGTGAAAACAAAGGTTTCACTCATTTTCCCCTGATCCTGGACCCTCCCCACCCTAATCAACTATGCAAACATCATCAAAAATATATATATATTTTAAAGTGGAGCAACCAGGATTTAAAGTGACACCCATATCGAATGTGGTTTTGCAGTAGTGAACTTACCTGCTACTCTACAACTTCAGGGTGATTTAAAGGTGTAATCTGTATGACCAAATCAATATTTCCTGATAGGTCAAATTTGAGATAGACGACAAGTAGAGGAAGCAAAATTGGCACCATGGCTTTTGGCTTCAGCAACTATAGAACTGATTGTGCATTAATTGAGATGAGGAAAACTAAAGGAAGAGCCTAGATGGGGATGGATATTAAAAGCTAAGTGTTGACACATGTGGTGAGAGAGATTTATCAGACAATAAGGCAGGTGTACTTTTCTGGGGTTCAGGCAAGCAATGTAAATTTGACTCTCAGGTCATGACTATTTTTAAAGATTATTTATTTTTATTGGAAAGGCAGATATACAGAGAAGAGGAGAGACAGAGAGGATTCACTGGTGATTCACTCCCCAAGTGACCGCAGCAGCTGGTGCTGCGTTGAACCGAAGCCAGGAGCCTGGAACCTCTTCCAGGTCTCCTACGTGGGTGCAGGGTCCCAGGGTTTTGGGCCATCCTCGACTGCTTTCCCAGGCCACAAGCAGGGAGCTGGATAGGCTGCCAGAATTAGAACTGGCGCCCGTATGGGATCCCAGCACGTGCAAGGCGAAGACTTTAGCTGCTAGGCTACCATGCCAAACACAGGTCATGAGAATATTTAAATAAACTAGGGTAATACTATAAATACGGAGTGGGTAAAACTGCTTAATGGTTGATCACCAGGGTACTTTGACATGAGAACACAGAAACACAGAGCTTAGCACATGAGACTAAGAAGGGAATTTTTGGAAATGTAGGAAGAAAATCAGTTCAGTGTAATTGCTAAAGGAACATTGAGGAAAATGTTTCAGTATCAGTGAAGATTAAGTTACTTTAAGTGGTCCAGACAGGGCAAGTAAGACAAGGACTGAGCTTCAGAGAATTTTGCTTAATGAAACATGGGGTAACTTTGATCAGAAAGATGTTGATAGGATGTAGAGGCATACATTTTATCAAATCCTTGTTGTGGTGTACATTAAAAAGACATATTGCAAAGAGCAAGAATGTACAACTATTCCAAGAAATCTCTCAAGGGAAAAATAAAGTCAAGTATTAAGTAAGGCAAAGTAGGTATGTAGGGAAAATACAATGATTTTCTAAATATGAGAAATTACAATTTTAGCATAGAAATGAATAGAATGAAACTTGATTATACAACAGAAAGGGGAGTGACTTACTGATACTGAAATAAAATTGACTCATGTAATTACTTTTTAATAAATAATATTTTATACCTGATAACTTCAGTTATAAGCTATTTAATCCTTTAACTCATATTTTTATTATCATATCCAATCAAACTTAAAATGTTGTCATAAAAATTCTGGTGGATATCTTCATCTTGCTTTGTCTTCCTATGAAAGAAGTTCGAAAACAAAGATTTAATTGGAAGATGACCCTGTCAAGCCAATGAGATGTAGAATCCAGAAAAGGACAGCCACTGAACATGGCTAAGAAGCTGTGGGCTGTGTGCCATTGAGCAATTTATTTTCTCTCATCTCAGAAACCATTCTTCACTAACTATTGTAATTCAAGAGATCAGAACCCTTTAGGTAGTGCTCCTTTGCCTAAGTTGTGATAGAAAGCTCTGCAGAGAAGGTGGTAAAGGGATTTTGTAGCAAAACGGAGATCTTCTTGTTGGTTCCAGTGTGCTCCTCTCAGGCTTTAGAAGGAAGAGGGGAAGGAAGGGGGAGAGGCAGGGAGTTAGAAAAGGGGGGTGGAAGAGTGGGTGAAAGAAGGGGGAAAAGAAAGGAAGAAGGAAGGGGGGAAATGAAGAAAACAAGGAGAAAAGACTATCTCGTGGCCAGTAGCGCACACACGGCCTTCTTAAGGGTACATTCAAGCAATGCAATCATCAAGCTGCTCGACTGTCCTGATCTGTCAGAGAAGTGGAATGTCACTCGAGGGACTCTTTTGCATGAAAGATTTATTCCAGTATACTCCAATCAGGTGACTCCATAGTGTCTCCCCTGGCACCCTATTGGATGGTCAGCTCTGAAACATGGAACCCTCCCTGGAAGCTTTCATTGGGACTTCAGAGCTTGCTTTTTCAGTGAGTCCCACCGCTGTGTCACCTCAGTGAACTTCTTTGCCACTAAGTGAACCTTCTATGTCCATTTCAATGAAGTCTGGATATCAAACTTGGGAGGTGTTGGCCTCTTCCTAATATGCTCTTTCTCCGCTTTGAAGTGTTTTCCACATTTCAATTCCTCTTATATCAAACCAATCCCCTTGGTTTCAGTCCTTGGTTACTTTTTACATTTTTTTTCCTGCTGAATTTACTATACAGCTTTTGTCTTTTGATTGGATCTGGGCTAAAGACTTCTCTGAAGGAATTAAACAAAGTTCAAGGTCACTGCTCACACAGTAAACCTGGATAAAGTTCAGACTGATAAAGTTCAAGACTAAATAACACAAGCTCTTAGAAAACTAAAAATTAAAGGAAATTATTGAGTATGGTAAAATAAATTTATAAAAATCCTATAGCTGGATAACTATTCAGTGTTGAAACCTTAAACATTTTCCTTTGAAATGAAAAGAAAGCTCTCCAGACAATATGGACATTGCAGATAATATGGTTGAAAAAAATAGAAAATTATAAACAATCAACAAATAGAACGATAAATGAACTTAGATTACTAAATAGAAAGTCAGCATATAAAACTTAATATATTATTTCTACCTATATTTTATTTGTGTTTATTATATATATACACATATACATTAAATGGCATTGTGCAGATACACATATACATTAAATGGCATAAGAATCTATGAAATACTTTGGAATAAACCTGTACAGATGTTTACATCGACAGTAATGCTGAAGGAAGGTAAAGGCCCACATTACTAGAGAGATGCATGTGTTACTCATTGCAAGACTCAGTTTCTCCCAAACTTATATATAGGTTGAGCATAATTCCTCTTACTACTTCAGTGGGTTTCATTTTAATTTGAACAGTTAGTTTACATGTTGTTTTTAAATTTTATATGTAGAAAAAGAGGCCTAGAATATCTTACATAAATTTCACTAATAATAAAATTTCAGGGCATATTGCTAAAGCCATATATAAACTTAGAGAACTATAATATAATATTGTTACAAGATTAAGCAGAGAGACCAATGAGATAGACTACGGAGTCATATAGACCCTCACATGTATGTTCACGTAATTCAAAACAAAGATGTAGCCAAAAAGTAGTAGAGGATTTGTCTTTTCGTAAAGTAGTACTGATCAGTTGGATATCAGTGAGGGAAAAGAGAGATTCCTAACTGCTACTTCACACTATACAGAAAAGTAAATCAATTCAAAATGTTTCCTATTCCTAAATGTTAAAGAAAATATGAAACTACTGAGGGAAATACAGGATAATATCTCTATGATCTTGAAGTAGACAAACATTTAAAAAGAAAAAAAAAACAGAATGTAAAGTGCCTAAATCATGAAAGGAAGTGGCTAAATTAAAGTGAGAACTTCTGTTTATCAAAATATAGCATAGGGGCTTGCATTATGGCACAACAGGTTAAATTGCAACCTGAAAGTGCCATCCCATATAATCACCATTTCAAGTCCAAGGCGCTCCATTTTGGATCCAACTCTCCTTTGAATGTGCAAAGGAAGGCAGTGGAAGACAGCCCAAGTGCTTGGATTCCTGCCACCCAGCCTTCTACCCTAAACCTGTCACAACCCCATCATTGTGACCATTTGAGAAGTGAAATAGTGCATGCAAGATATCTCTTTCTCTGTGTAACTCCTACTTTAAAAGTGATTTGTTTTTAGAAAAAGACATCATAAAAAGCCAAAAACTTGGACAAGATAGTCTGCATCTCTCTCATACACACAAAGACATACACAGCACACATACTTGTAACAAGAGCTATAACCAATTCATACAAACCAATTACATGAAAATAGAAAACAATAAAAAAATGAAGCATAAGCTTTAGAGAAGAAACCTAAATTGCCAATATTTGTTTGAAGAAGTTTGCAACATCCCTAGTTTTCAGGAAAATGTCAGTAAAACTGTATTGAAACAGTACAACATTTCTACCAGCTCTAAGGTTGAAAGGTGCTTTGGGCATTCATCAGGATTGGAGAGGATGTGAAGCATCTTTACTTGTCAGAATGGAGGTTGGTGTAACAGCTTGGATTGCCATGTAATAATATCTGCTGGGATAGATGGATAGACAAGGCAAATGGTTTTCAATAGAGTCAACTTAGATATTTTTTGTGTAAACACACACACACACACAAATTAGACATCAGGCTATCCACCCATCTATCTACCACCATCCAACCTGGCCATTCAATCCGTAATATGTATCTGTGAGGTTTATGGCATAGGAATTAATTTAACACCTTTAAACTGGAAATGACCCAAATATCTACATTAGCATAAAGTGTAAATATGTTGTGGGATGCTCATATAATGGTACAATATAAAGCAAAGCTTGTTTAAAGTAGAAGAAATAGAGTGTTCGGTTGTGGGGCTGAGGTGAAAGGAGCCTCCTGCAGTGTGCTGCTGCAGGGGGTGCCCCAGCCAGGCTGGACCCAATGCTGGGGACTCAGGCCATGGTCACTGCTGCCTGGATGTTCCTAGGCTCTGGGCAGCCAGTGTGCCTATTTGGCACCAGGCTCTGCCTGCTGCTCGCCCAGCGGTGAGCCCTAGGGTTTTTAGGGCATGTAATTGCTGCCTAGGAACATCCATGGATAAGCCCAGTGTGAGTGTAGGTGAGGGATGAATCCTGGGTGATTCCCAGCAATGGGGTCATGAAACTTTCTGGCAAGTGTGGGGATTGAGACCTGGTGGTTTGGAGGAGAGTACATAAAATCTATTTGGGCCAGACTGATTCACCAGCCCACATGGAAATCCTGAGATGGGCTGTTGGCATAGAGCATCACTAACTGCCACACACCAGTCCACATGAAAGCTACGGCTAGGGGCCTGTCTGGCAGGAATAGGTACCAGTACCTGAATGAGTGGTAGAAGAGGGGATGGGTCACACTTGGCAGGGTCAAGACACTAACCGGCACGTGAGAGAAAGAGGTCTGAGGGTAGATTCTGTGGGGAAAGTGAGGGCCCAATTCTGTGGAAATACAAGTCCCGCAGGTTAACTCACGAGTTGGGGTGGTGATGGGCTGAGCTAGGTGTGACCATGGAACCTGCCATCACTTATGGGTAAAGGAACCAAAAGCAGTCTGGGCAGGTCAAGGCAGCAGCACCCAAAAGTGCATGGATGTGGGGTGGGTCAAGCTGCAACTGGAAGGGGGTGAACCGGGCAGGGTCAAGCAAACCTTAACTCACAAGGAAGAACAGAAATCAGGATGGAGCACAGGTCATGCCAAGCTAGGCTCTTACAGGTCTGCATGAGTCAGGGATACTAGGCCCCAGCATTGAGGCAAAGGCTGAGACAGATAAGGGGCTAAGCCAACTGGGTCAGAGCAACCACTGCCACGAGTGTAACCTGGGGCTTTGAATAGGCTCAGTTGGGGAGCTGTGAGAGTACACCCTTGCTGGGTTGGGGTTCCCACAGTAGGGCGCAGGGGCTGGAGTGGGGGTTACGTTCTGGTCTGGATATGGCTGCAATCTCCCTTGGCACAGGTGTGAACTGGAGTTGGGTGCACTTAACCAGGCTAGACTCCAGCACCATCTGGTGCTCTGGAGAACCTGGGTAGATGTAGGACAGATCAGGCTGGGTCTCTGCCCCTACTGAGCCATGTGTGAGCAGTTTCTGGGTAGGGACAAGCCTTGGCTGGGCTGAAACATCCAACAATAAGAACTGAAATGAATTGAAGGCCAGCAAGGAAAGCCCACTGTTCTTGCTAGGACAGGAGGTGGACTATGTAGGACCCATAGACCCACTGATATGTTTAAAATTAGGCATATGGAGAGGTTCTGATGGAGGAGTTTGGGAAACATAATCGCTGTAGGTGAGCACAAGAATCACGGTAGGGAGCAACCCAGACCAGGCAAGAGAAAGATACCCACCATCATACATTTGGGATAAGTTGGGGGCAGACCAGGCTGAACCAGTTCACATCACCCACTGGTGAATCTGAGCACCAGAACAGAGTGTGGGCCAGGGCAGGTTCGGTCGGGACACATACCAGTGCACTTTATGGAACACCAAGGTGAGGTGAGCCATAACAGATGTGGCCGCAGCGCCCAACCAGCACACGTGAGAACCAGGGATGGAGGGGGAAAGGCCGGCAGGGGGAATGTGGAGGGCTCCCCTTCTGGACAGCCATTCCCACTGGAGAGTGTGAGTTGGGATGGGGGCAGAACAGACCAGGCAGGGATACAACACCTGTGGGGCTCATGTGAGCTACAGCAGACAAAAGCCAGGCTTGGCTGATTGTTCTGACTGGTGCAAGCAAAAAGTAGAGTGGGTGAGGGTTGGTTGGGCTTTGCCACAGTATTAGCTGCCAGATGCTGGCATTGGGAGCTAATTCTGGCAAGTTAAACTGCAGAACCACCCAGAGAGTTCATGATGTGGGAGTGGCTTAGTAGGGAAATAGTGGGCACCTCCTTCTTGGGTTACCACTCCCACTGGAGAACATGAAAACCAGGGCAGGGGCAGGGGTGGCTAGACAGAAAGGCACCCGCCGGCATGTGTGAGTGGACTGGATAGTAGGACTGGCTGGGTTGAACTGGGTTTCAATGCCCATTGACATGTACGAGAGCTAAATGGCATGTAGGACAGACTGGACAAGTCTGCGGTACATACTGGCAAGCATGGGAACCAGGGCAGGGGACAGGCCTGGTGGGGGTTACTGGAAGACACCCTGGCTAGTCTGCAGCTCCCACTGGTTTGTGTGAGGGCCGAGTATGAAGTGGGCAGGATTGGGCTGGACTGCAACAACCATTGGTTTGTGTGGAAGACAGGGCTAGAAAGAGAATTGACCCAGCAATTGCAACAACCATCATGTGCCTAAGCTGATTGGGGCAATGGACTGTACTGGACCCTGTAGTAGCAAACACACACAAGAATCAGGTCTGGGATCACCTCAGACGAAGTTTCTTCGGAGATCCCTCCATCTGAACTGCTGATCTCAGAACCGCAACCATGAAGAGACTATGTCATCCAATGGATTCTGAGTAGATTTCATCATGCTTAGAACGGCGAGATTGGTAGCAATTCAGAACTGTTGAACTATCAAAACTGCTTAAGCAAGATCCTTGGAGCATCCCCCACATCAGGGACCTGGGATGGGTGGGAGGTTGGGTGGGGCTTCTCCCTTTATCTCGCCCCTTACTCCAGATACAGAACAAAAAAGTAATAATGGGAAAACAATGGTCTTACCCACCTGCCTGTAACCCTTGACCCTTTGTGCCCTAATCAACTATGTAAGATTATCTAAATAAAAAAATATATTTTAAAAAAATAGAAGAGATATGGCCAATAGAGAAGGGTGTATGCATACCACTTACATAAATGCAAAACAGGTAAAACTAATTTATGCTGATTGAGGTGAGAGAAATAAAAATGTATATCTTGATTTAATGTGGATATTACACAGGCATAATATATGTGAAAACTTTCAAAGCTATATACTACATATTTGTATTCTTTATATATCACACTTGTCATAAAAAATTAAGAGATTGGGGCCAGCACAGTGGCCTACCAGGCTAATATTGCCAGTGCCATCACCGCATATGGGAGCCAGTTCATGTCCCAGCTCCTCTACTTCCCATGATGCTCCCTGCTTACGGCCTAGGAAAGCAGCATAAGACAGCCCAAGACCTTGTGACCTGTTCAGCTCTAGCCATTGCAGCGATTAGGGCAGGGAAACAGTGGGTGAAAGATTTATCGCTCTCTGTAAAATCTGCCTTTCAAATCAGCAAATATATATATTAATTTTAAAAAGACAGTCTGTTGAGAACAAGAAGGGAGTAGTAATATAGGAAACTTTGAGATGTGTCTAGTGTATTTGAAATACTTACACTGGAAATGAGATAATAAATCAACTACAGCAACAACAACAACAAAAAGGGTCATTGAGAGTCCAGTGCAATTGCAGATCATGGATTTTTTTTTACGATGTATTTTGTTTTTATAGGAAAGGCATATATTCGAAGAGAAGGAGAAAGACCTTCCATCCATTGGTTTACTCCCCAAGAGGCTGCAACAGCTGGAGCTGAGCCGATCCGAAGCCAGGAGCCAGGTGCTTCTTCCATGTCTCCTACGTGGGTGCAGGGTCCCAAGGTTTGGGCAGTCCTCTACTGCTTTCTCAGGCCATGAGCAGGGAGCTGAGGGGGGAAGTGGAACCGCCAGGACAAAACCGACACCCCTATAGGATCCCGGCCTGTTCAAGGTGAGGACTTTACCTACTTGGTTACTGTGCTGGACCCAAATCATGGATTTTTATAAACATAATCTCTCACTGGGTTTGAATAAATTTAGAGAAAATATATAATAAGATCTCAGATTTGGTAGGAAAACATTATGGAATAAATATCAGGTATTTGCCAGGGAATATCAGCATTCTTCATGTTGAAATTTGATTTGGGCAAGAAAAACAATAAGGAAAGGAGAACGGTGGCATGGGAAGAGGCAGCCATGAAATTGGTGATTTATGTAGTTACAACATAGGTGTGACTTCTCAGTGAGGGAGCACAAAGTAGAGAGCTATTGTCTGCCTGGAGCACCTTTCAGATGTGCAACAAGTTTGGTTCATGTAGTGTCTAAGAAAGAGATTAAAAGTAGGAAATGGTTTAGGAGAAGCTCTTGGGATTAATACCACAGTTAAAGCAAAGGAAGTAGGATTGAGCAGAGAGAGGAGCTGAGATGCAATGAAACCAAAACAAAAGCTGCAGTGCATTATACAAGTAGCTCTGGGATTAGGACTGTAATTCAACACTGGAGAAAGAATGCTGGGATTGAGTCCCCACAAGGAGCAGGCTTCAGTTTTGGCTTTAGTAATGTGAAGGTTGTGACATTAGGTGAGGTGGCTCTTTTTAGTTGTCTAAGGCCATACCACCCTAGATCTCATCTATCTTGGAAGCTAAGCAGCATCAGGCCTGGTTAGTACTTGGATGGAAGATGAGGTGGCTCTTCTTGTTCAAGCTTTCTCAGGGCAGGTCTTAGTAGAAAGCTATCAGCCATCAACACTTTAAGGAGCTGGAGGAAAGGCTATTTCAGTCTGAAGGAGCGAATCTAAATTGTGTGCTATCTTCAATGCAGATATATTTTAGGGTGAACTTTACAGCTAAAGGGAAGTGTGGGGAAGGTGTTCACAAACAAGAGAACTGAGAGGTTATTTACACGGATGACTTCAGAAAGTCAGGAGACTGTGAACTGGATGACAGTTTCTCCCACTGGCCTCGTGCACTGTAAATGGCAATGACTATTCTCCCAAGTCACCTTTACCCGAAGTTAGGAGGTGGTAAAACACCATCCGGATGTCCCAGGAAGTGCAGCTTTGGGGGATTGTCATAACCAACCTTTGTTCTAGTCTTTTTTTGGTTATTTTTTTTCTCAATAATTTATTTATTTATTTGAAAGACAGAGTTATGGAGAGCGAGGTAGATAGAGATTGTCCATCTAATGGTTCACTCCACAAATGGCCACAGTTGCTTAGCCTGGGCTGAACCACTCTAAAGCCAGGAGCCAGGTGCTTCCTCTAGGTTTTCTTCGTGGTTGGAGGGGTTCAAGGACTTGGACTATCTTATGCCACTTTCCCAAACATATTAGCAGGGAGCTGAATCGGAAGTG
Source organism: Ochotona princeps (assembly GCF_030435755.1). NCBI lineage: Eukaryota > Metazoa > Chordata > Mammalia > Lagomorpha > Ochotonidae > Ochotona > Ochotona princeps. The sequence continues at coordinate 38,615,738 of NC_080832.1, forward strand.
CAGCCATGGCTTGAATCAATGCCCACATGGAATGCTGCCACCTCAAACATCAGTTTAACCCACTGTGCCACCACACCAGTTCCTTTTCTAATTAGTTTAATGCCACTCCACAAGAGGCTTGCATCAACTCCTATTCATCACTGATAATGCAACTAACTTGTTGCCTCTAGATCATCGTATTCATGAACATCCAGAGTACACAGTGTGAGAGAGAAGCAGTCATTGTAGGGGGGTGGTGCTCAAGAAAAAACCTCAGTATCACTCTTTTTTTTTTTTTAAAGATTTATTTATTTTTATTACAAAGTCAGATGTACAGAGAGGAAGATCTTCTGTCCGATGATTCACTCCCCAAGTGAGCACAACGGCTGGTGCTGTGCCGATCCGAAGCTGGGGACATCTTCCGGGTCTCTCCCAGGCCACAGGCAGGGAGCTGGATGGGAAGTGGAGCTGCTGGGATTAGAACCGGCGCCCATATGGGATCCCGGGACGTTCAAGGTGAGGACTTTAGCTGCTAGGCCACGGCGCCGGGCACTCAGTATCACTCTTTAAGGTGACACATGAGAATAACTCAAATGAGAATCAAAATGTACTTATCTTTGGAAACACACTGAATTCATCCAGTGTAGATCAACTAACTCCCATTAATATCTAATTATAGTGGCAGAAGTTGAAGATAACTGCTTTGACCACCTGAAGAGAAGCATTCAATTTAGTCTGTTTAACATGAAAATGGATAATATTCCCCATAATTTGAAATAATGTCTTTTCATTTTTAACTTAATTCTCCTTTGATTTGGATTCTCTATGACCAGTTGGTTAACATGTGCTTCAGGAAAGCCCATTGGTATGGTATAAATGCCACTAGAATAAAGGTTTCTGATTTCCTTAGCTATTTTAAAAAAATAAGGCAAGACATTATGAGAAAAAAGAAATTTTAGCACAATATCAATGTGGTTTACTTCTCTCCCATTCCCTGCGAAGCTTAGAGGGCAGAAGTAAATTAGTGTTATGGAGAAAGAATGAGGGTAAAATTAATTTTACATTTTCTGCAACTGACTGCTTTGTTCATTCTGCAATTTAATAATACCAAATTATGAACAATTTGTACATTTTTGGTAATATGCGACCTATCACCAGTGGTATTTTTTTTAACTAAGATCATTCATTCTTACTTAGTAGAATCTCAGTAACACATATAAGCACATCATTGAACTTTAGACCTTGTGCCATAATTAGTTCTGTTAGTCTAATTTATAGTGATCAGTTCACATTATGCATTAAAATTCTTCATGTGCACCTGAGTGCAAATATCAGTCTTAAATTTCCTTTATATTCCACAAGAATTTATGGCACAAGAAACATATGCAATAATTTCTGAATGCTTTTGTGCAGCTGTGAAGGATGGGATACATTCAAATTCATTTATAAGTACAACTGCAAAATTCTAGCATTTATTCTGCTGTACATGATTGGATTAATGGACATTTATAAGTGAAACATCTGGTAGAAAATGGGAGAATATTACAGGAAAAATATTCATGGAAAGTGGACATTTATTTATAGAATAAGTATAAAAAATGATGACATACTTCAGGATCTTATTTTTAAAAAAATTTTCACTCTTTTCTAAAGTTAGAAAAAAGTATGCAGCAGCAAGTCTTTTAGGAATCAAACATGGTGTTTAAGGACACTTTATTTGATATGCACACATCCATGCTCTTCAGAAAGCCAGGGTTGGTAATCTCTTCTTATTCATAAAGATTGTGGACATTGCCTTTCTTGTCACCAAAAATTTGTACATAGTCATTAAGTTATCTTAATGAACTACTGGAAGAAACCAACCTTGTTTTCTTCATGGTCCTGGAGGTATTCTATTCAGTAAGAGTCAAGACTCAGTGGTTCAGGCTTTGGTCCTGGTGTTCCTGCTTAGAGTGGCAAGGACCATCACGTGACGATACACGGGGAATGTGTTTGTCTGTCCACATCTTTGTCTCCTTATAAAGGCACCAGCATTCACTCCTGGGGAAATCCACTCTAAAGATCCAAAGCAACTTGTCACTGTCAGAAGCCCTAACCTCTAAATAGCCTAATAGGATTAAGTTTATATGTTAGTACCGTTAATTTGTGACCTTGGAGTTCTAACACCTGAGTAAACTTAGGGATCAAATCATATTCAAATTATAGCTACTGTGCTTTTCAGTAAGAGCTTGTCCCTCTTCAGTGTGTCACATCCAGGACTCAAACCAGGAAACATATTTCATTGTTGTAGGCTGCAGCTTAACTTCCTATGTCAAAATTCCAGTCTCAATTATGCATTTTTAGAGGTTACATTTTTTCAAGTTGGGTAGGATTAGATAAAAATTATATTAAGCTAGAGTGCATTTGTAATATCTCATAGTATATTTTTGTACCAGAAGATTTTTTATGTTTAAACATTCATTCAACATAGGACAAAACACATACATTTCTAATATAGCTCTTTTGAAGGTGCAACATGCTTAATAAAAACATGTGAAGTTTTAAAGAGCCTATAGAGAACTATGTACATAACTATTTCATACATGCAATGCTTGGAGGAAACACAGAAAAAAAGAGATGAGGGGACAGGGAGGATGACATTTGTTTGGAATATCATGAATTTGTGTTATTTGTATTTTTAGTTTGCCTATGCATTATTATTAATTAATGAACATTTAAAAATTAACTATGTTATGCTTCTGTGTGAAATGTTCAATGCCACATTTTATGTTTTCTTTGGTTGATGAGAATCCAAATGGATAGAGTATCTCATATTGTAGAAAACTTCTGTAAAAATGTCCTAAGTAGATAAAAAGCAGGTATTCCATTCTAGAGACTTTCTTTTCATCAATTTCTAATACAATTATTGATATAAAGAGCGTAAATTTTATGCGTTCCATAGGTACAGTTCTAAGTTGATAACTCCACCTCCCTCATTCTTCTTGATCCATCCCATTCTCTTTCTCCTCTCTCCAAAAGCGTTTGCAAAGACATAATTTTAATCTATATTCACAGGCTTCACTTGGCACTAATCAAACTATCCAATAAGTAAAAAGAAAAAAATTAAGAAGACCACATTTCCTCTGGAGCATAAACAAGGTCTAAAAAATCACAATTATACCAAAAAGGAAGTGAATGTTACAAATGGCAAAAGTATATTTCAATAGAGGTAACAGGAACCTGAATGTCTTCCTGTGGCTCTGGACTTGGAGATCTTCATTTTCATAACTGATGCTCTCCTGTGTTAACTGAAAGATTAACTAGTTTATTGCTAAGAATTTATTCTGTCCTAGAATGCCAGGATTCTAATGATTATTGCCAGAGAACAAGGAGTAAGGTAGTACTGTGGGGAGTTCTGGGAATCCTTTCAGCATGTTTAATATCTGACCTAATATTATAGAAGTAAGCATAATGACGCATTTATGATCCTTAGCAAGAGAATCTTACAGTGGAGTGGGGAGTAGAAACTAAGTAGAAATTCAACTGATTGTGCTGGGTGGGATAATGTATTTTCCCACACCAAGTATAAGTCTTAATTTTAGAGGTTTATGAATGTGTTATCTCACATGCATTTATAGTCTATTTTGAAGGTGAGACAATGTCTCTTGAGTTGGGAGTGTTATTCTGGATTAGTTGATGAAATCATTAAGGCTCAAAGCGAAAGTGACGAGAAGCTCAGAGTAAGTGAAGGAGCTGTAGCAGCAAAAAGCAGAGGCGGCAGAATGGAGAGGTTTGAAGATGCAACACTTCTGACGTGAAGATGGAGGAAGAGACTGAGCCAAAGCATGCAAAAAATTCAAGGGACACCCTCAGCCCTTGAACCTTCAGAAGAAACACAATTGTGTGGACACCCTGATTTAAGCCCAGTGAAACACATTAAAGATATTTAATCTCTGGAATCATAAGATAATAAGTTCATTTGTTTGAAAAAAAGATGTTCATGTATTTATTTGAAAGGGAAGAGAGAGAGCCTCCATCCACATCTGCATGCATACATACACACACACACAGCTGTCCGCGTTGAGTCAAGCTGAAGTTAGGAGTCAGGAACTACATTTTGTTTTTCAGGAACTACATCTTAATCTCCAGTGTGGATGGGAAGAATTCCAGTTCCTGAGGCATCGTGTATTGCCTTTTCAGAGGGAAGAAGGCAGTGGGAAGATGCCTAGGAAACAGAGCTGGGACTTGGTCAGGACATTCCACTATGAGCTGTGGATGTCCCAAGTGACTTTCCAGCTTGTTATGCCAAATGCCCATCCCATCTGTGATTTCAGATAATTCAATTGTGTAATGTGATCTAATGTCAATAATAAATAGAGTGGTTTATAGGTAAAGTCATTTTGGAGATGATATCAACTATTTTATGTCTTCATTCATTTAAATACAAACTGCCAATCAAATGATACAAAGAAACTGCCACCAATAATCAATAATATAAACAAACTTATATAAAATGCAATTGACTTTTATTAAAAATATAAGAAAAGATAGCCCAGCACAGTAGTCTAGTGGCTAAAGTCCTCACCTTGCATGTGCAGGGATCCCATATGGGTTGCCAGTTTGTGTCCCAGCTGTTTGTTTCCCATCCAGTTCCCTGCTTGTGGCCTGGGAAAGTGGTCAAAGACAGCCCAGAGCTTTGGGACCCTGTAACCGTGTGGGAGACCTGGAAGAGGTTCCAGGTTCCCGGCTTTGGATCGGCGCGCATCGGCCCGTTGCGGCTCACTTGGGGAGTGAAACATCGGACGGAAGATCTTCCTCTCTGTCTCTCCTCCTCTGTGTATATCTGGCTGTAATAAAAATGAATAAAATCTTAAAAAAAAAATAAATGAATCTTTAAAAATATAGGTAAAGATAGATTGGCAAAGTTTTCAGATACAAGGGTTATCTACTTTCATTCTAATGCCTAGATTTTAATTACTAATGCACGTTATATACAAAGGCAAAATTATCAATACGCACTTGATGAGGACAGGCATAACATTTTGCAGAAGACGCAAGGAAGATTTTTATCATTATTTTGGTCCTCCAAAGTAGTCCCTTTGAGAGATGTAAATTTTTAATGCTGTTCAATTCTTCTAATGATAAAGAATGACAGTGGTGACATGGATGTTTGGAGCAGTGGTTAAGCAGGTACATAGGATGCTTGAATTCCACATTGGAGTTCTTGGGCTGGATTCTCAGCTGTACTCTCCCTTACAGTTTCCTGCTGAAGCCCTCCCTGAGAGGTATCAAGTGATGGCTCAACTACCTTAGACCATATGGAAGATTCGTGTTGACTTTCTTGCTCCTGCTTTCAGCCTAGTCCATGCTTAACTGTTGGAATTCTTTGGCGGGGGGTGAACCAACTGTTGCAAGACCACTGCCTCTCTCTGCATGAGTGCTTTTCAAATAAATCAACCACTAAATAATTTTTAAAAGTTAAGTGAAGGACACCAACTACAAATGCTTAATTTGTCCTTCCCTTGTATTTTAGCTCAAAACTTCTTGGTTGGTTTTAACTTTAAATGTCCAACACAACTAGACGTGAACTGATAAAAAAATAATCTAAAATAGATTTGCTTTGTTTTCCTTTTCTCTTACATTTTTTGAGGAGATTTACAATATTTTTATTTCACCCTGCCTAGATGAGGGAAAGCGTGCTGGTGAGAGAATCCATGTTCATGATAGAACTATGATAAAGTCAGAGAAGGGATAATTTTAGAGTCCTCTTCTGAAATCCACTCTGCCAAAGGGCCTTAATAGGCAAGAAATCATAATTTATGTCTTAATGCACACATGTTTCTGGAGACTTTATTTTTTTTAAATAGAAGTTGGAAGTGTGAATTGAACTTTGATATGTCACCTATATGCAGTGACCCTAGAGAATTTTTCTGACACTAATGTATACTAATTAATATTGCCTTACATTGTGGAATGTTGGAAAGAAAAATAAAAAGGGTTTTGCTCCTTCTATACTTCCAACATACACCTGTACAGAAGACAAAGAAAGAAAATACAATCTTTACTCATAAAAACTAGTCTTAGGGCCCGGCAGCGTGGCCTAGCGGCTAAAGTCCTCGCCCTGAACGCCCTGGGATCCCATATGGGCGCCGGTTCTAATCCCAGCAGCTCCACTTCCCATCCAGCTCCCTGCTTGTGGCCTGGGAAAGCAGTTGAGGACGGCCCAAAGTTTTGGGTTTCTGCACCCGTGTGGGAGACCTGGAGGAGGTTCCAGGTTCCTGGCTTCGGATTGGCACACACTGGCCGTTGTGGCTCACTTGGGGAGTGAATCATCGGACGGAAGATCTTCCTCTCTGTCTCTCCTCCTCTATGTATATCCGCCTTTCCAATAAAAAAAAAAAAAAAAAACTAATCATAAAAATTTCCTTTTTTTTTGACTTGAGGTATCTGGATTCAAAGTGCATTATGGTATGGACACAATTTGGGTCTCTACATATATTATATTATGTATTATATCATACATATATTCTATTACAGATAATTGCACTGGACATACAGTATAATTAGCCCCAACACTTCATATCTGAAAACCTCAACAATTCTTAGTTTGCAATTTAATTGACAAATAGGCCTTGTTATTTTAAGATTTATTCTTGAATTTGCTTCACCAGAGTTGCTTATGTGAATGGTCATGAAATGTTAGTGCACATACAATATGTTGAATTTCAGTTGCCCAAAGTCTCTTTCTTTAACAGAACTGTAGTAAAAAAAAAAAATACTTATCCTGTGCAACCAGAGATTTGATCTAATTCATTGGAAGATCTGAAACTACCTAGTGTCCTCAATATAAAAGATACCCAATTTCTTCTTTTCAGTTTTGGTAGTTTCTCATTCAGAGGAAAACCTTTCCAGGACTCTCTTTATTATTATGTGAACTGCATCTTAATTTCATTTATTACAGTAGCAAACTGAGATAAAGGTGAAGTGATACTGGTAGTGCAAAGATTTTTTTACTCTCACCTGCCCATGTAACTGTGCTGTGACTCACATGTCATATTTACTGCTCATGGTCCCAGTTCTCAGAGGAGTCTGGTGCCTGACTTAATGTTCTCTAGGGTTTTTAAATATATTATCTTTGAGCATGTAGTGAGAAGAATTGGTGCCCCAGCATGGTAGTTCATGCAGATGTTTATGAGCCAGCAGCAGTGCCCAGTGTCACTGAGGCCCCTGAGCACTGGGGCATTGGCAGACTCAGGACAGTTTGGGGATCCTCTCGATTGAGTGGGGGCCTAGGGAGGGTCTGTGGCCCAGAGTGACAGTAGTATCAGAGGCGGCAGCAATTAAAGTGACACTATAACCCAGGAATCCAGGAATTGCAAAGTGTGGAAAGTCCACTTGCCAATTAAGCTCCCAGGAGAGCTGGTCCTGCGGCTTCTGTGGAAATAACCCTCGGAATTAATGCCGGGGCAGGAAGTGCTGCTCAGGACAGCATTACCAAGCAAAAGCACACACATGGGCATGGCGATAAGGCTTATCAGAGACGGGAGTACTGAGAGGTGAAAGTTTTCAGTTTTGAAAACTGCCCCAGTGTTGTAGAACAAATGTCCACACCCTCACAATAGAAATTAATGTGAAACAGTGCAGCATTAATAGTACAAAGAATAAAGCTCTCTTAGAATGTGAAGCTTCAAAAGATCAGATTATTGCAAAGTACAAATCAAAAATCATTTTTCTTGTAATTGAAAAATACAGTGACAGAATATGTAAGCCAGTGTTTTGAGTTTTATATATACATATTTGAAGCTGTTCGGTTTCTTGTACAACTTCCAGAAACACTGAAATGTCACTGTAAATATTTTTATTTGAAGTTATGTTCAGATTAGTAAGTCACATTTTAGTAGTTAATTTGAATATAGTTAAAACTAAAGAGAACCACTTAGACATGAAAAAAATATTTTGTTAAGTACTTATTTTTTTTTTTACTATTTGTCTACGTAAAATTAAATTTTTTCTGAATTTTAAAATTCACATATGGGACAGAAACTTATTTCTATTTACATATATATTCAGAAAACTGTTGTGTGAATCATCAGCTCTAGATAAATAAAATTTATATTTCACAATCATTTACATAATTGTTTTTGAAATATTTCACTAGAAATTTGCCCTAATATTGTTGCAGTTTTTGAAACATTCTTATCAGCTTTGGTAATAGTTGTATCAGCAGAAAGATACTTCTCAAAGTAAGAATTATAATATGTTAAGTGCAATACATTTTTCAAGTGACATGACATGAATAAGCATATGCATAAAGATAATCTAATAAGTTTTAGGAAGGTAACTCAGAACAATTTCATAATCAAAATATCTCACTAATAATATGTATTTACTGTCTTATAAAATTATGACACTCAAGTATGCTTTTCTGTAATTTATAATTTGGTTATTCATGTGTAATTATTATTTTATGCCAAGTAATAACATAGCATTTAAGGAAAATATTTTTCATTTTATTATTAGTTTTATGTGAAAGGCCTAGAAACATAGAGGCAGAGATCTTGCAATCTTCTGTTCATGCTGCAAGTACTCCCATCTGCGGCTGGACCAGGCCAAAGTTAGGCGCTGGGAACACAGTCTGGGTCTTTGATGTGGGGAGCAGGTACCCAAGTACTTGAGTCATCATCTGTTCCCTCCCAGAGTAAGCTGCACTTAGCAGGAAGCTGAAATCAAAAGTAGAGCTCAGGTTTGAACCCATGCACTATGACGTGGAATGTGAATATCTATAACATTGTCCTTACCACTGTGCTAAATCCCTATCCTTTGCTTATTCTCTTTTAAAGGTTTACTTTATTTGTTTTAGAGGTGAAGTTACAGGAAAAGAGAGAATATCTTCCATTATCTGGTTTGTTTGCTGAATGGCTGCAACCGCCAGGACCTGGCTAGGTTCAAGCCAGGAGCCAGGGTCCAGGAGTTTTTCCAGTCTCTCAGGTGGTTGAGGGGTCCAAGGACTCGGCCGTAGTTTCACTGTTTTCCCAGGTGCTTTAGCAGGAAGCTGATTGGAATTGGAGCAACCAGGACTCGAACTGTGCCCAATGAGATGCCTGCAGCAGGTAGCAGCTTACGCTGTTGTGCCCCGATGCTCAGCCCCTTTATTTTATTTTATTTATTTATTCTCTCTTATTTTGAAGATTTATTTTCTCTTATTTTGAAAATTTATTTATTTTAAAAGCAGAAGACAGAGACAGAGAGAGAAACATCTTCCATCTGCTGATGGACTCCCCAAATGGCAACAATAACTGGACCTAGGCTGGTGTGGAGCCTGGAACTAGGAGCTTCTTCCAGAAATTCCATGCAGGTGCAGGGCCCAGGGACTTGAGTCATCCTCCACTGCTTTCCCAGGTGTGTTAGCAGGGAGCCGGAAGTGAAGTAACTAAGATTCAAACTGGTGTCCACAAGGTATGCCAGTATTACAAGAGGCAGCTTTACCCACTATACCACAGTACAGATCCCCATTTAATATATATATGACATATACATATTTAATTAAAATGTATTTATTTTTCTCTTTTCTCTTTTTAAGTTTAATTTAATTAAAAATTTTTATGATACAGTTTCTTTAGGCTCAACGATTTCCCCTCCCACCCATCCATCCCTACCGCCTCCACACCCCCACTGTTTTCCACTATATTATAGCAATATATATAGTCCTTCGACAACAGTCATAGTCCATCGTTCTTCTATTTACATGTGTCATAACACTGTAGGTACAGACAATTGTAGAAATCCCAGCATTCTAATATCAACATATTTTTTTAACAGTTTCAGGGGGAGTCCATCTTTTATTCAGAAGGAGAGATGTATTCTGTGATGTGTCTCCACCTCAGGGTATACTTGCCTCCATTATGCAGTTCCTCTAGAGAAATATATATGCATACGTGTGTGTGTGTGTGTATATATATATATATATATATATATATATATATATATATATATGTTGGTCTTTTATTTTTGCATGAAAGTTGCCTTATATCAGAAAATATACTTATCCTTTTGGGAGAAAAAAAGAGAGTCTTCTCTATTTAAAGGGAAGGGAAAGACAGATATAGACAGAAAGAGAAAGGTAGAAATAGAAACAGAGACATAGTCTTCCCTCTTGTGGCTTTCTCTTTGAATTCCTGCCATATCTAGGATCTGAGCCAGGCCTAAGCCAGGAGTCAGGAACTCTCCCCAGGTCTCCCAAATGAGTGGCAGTGACTGGGTGCTTGGGCCATTATCTGCTTCTGAGCTGTGTTAGCAGGGAGCTGGAATGGAAAGGCAGGGGGGCCAGAGTAAACGCTCTAATATGGGATGCAGGCACCCGAGACAGTAGTATAACCCTCTACACCACAGCCCATGCCCCTGTTCTTATGGTTTTAATAAGGCCCCTCACACTTTCAAATTTCAGTGGAGGCTATAAACTACATTGTAACACTGATCATGAGATATAGAAATGAGGTTGCTTTCTAATAATTTTCTCCTTGAATGATTTTTTCAAGTTTGCATTTAACTAGGATATACAAGAATACCTTGTGGAATGGTTAAGTGAAGTTGATTAACACCACTATTACAACACATGCTTATTATTTTTGTGGTAAGGACACTTAAAATCTATTCACTCAGAAATTTTCAAGTGTTACTATAGTCAGTGTTATAATCTTATTATTGATGGGTTCAGTCATGTGCTACAATACATCTCTTGAAAGTATCTCTCCTTATTGAAATTTAAGGCCTTTTTACAGATGTCTTTGTATTCTTGTCCAACTCCTGGTCATTGGTAGCTATCTACTGTTTGCTTCTTCTAAATTAAATTAAAACTTTTTTTTTCATATTAGTGAGATCATGTAGAATTTGCCTTGTGTGCATGGCTTTCTTCATCTAGCCTAATAGTCTCCGTTATTCATTCATCTGGCTCCAAATGGCAGGATTTTTAAGGTTGAATAGTTTTCTATTTTATATATAGTGTATTATATATATATATATATCAAATTAAAAATCTGTTCATTGCTTGATGAGCCCTTAGGGTGAAATCCCATCTTGTCTATTATGGACAATGTTGCATTAAACAGGAAAGTAGATATATCTACCACATATTGATTTAATTTTCCTTTGGAAATATATGCAGTGTGATTTCTGGATCACATGGCAATTTCATTTTTAATAAAAGATGCTCCCATAATGCTTCCATAATTTACCTACAGTGTGCAGAAGTTTCCTTTTCTCCACTTCCTTTTCAACACTCACCTTTTGTCATTTTGGCAGTGGCCCTTCTAACAGGCTTTACGTGGATTTCTTACTCTTCACAACTGAAGCTGGTAGGTGGTTTCACCCTTTAGAAACACAAATGTTTCCAGTTTCAAAAATACGTGTTTGCCTTTACACTTGATCTTAGCCAAAAGGCTGGGGAGCGATGTGTTTGCCTTTAAGTACTTGAAAGAACATATTCAAAAAATAGGCCTGACTTATCATGGGCTACAAGCATAGGACCAAGTCGCTCTGCTCTCTCTCCACTGACCTATCCACATTTGCAAGTCTTGGAGGGTATCTCAATGAGAGTTCAGTCGCTATGGAGAACAAGACTGACGCTGCTTTACCAGTGAAGGAGTCTTCTCGCCTTTGTTCAGCTTGATACTAGGACATTGATTTGCATTTATATGTTAATGTCCTCTTGTCTGACCTCCTACTGGGTGCATTTTGGTCGCCCTGTGATAATGACAAGAGGCACAGGTGTTTTGGGGACCTCTTATGTGAAGCTTGGAAGATTTATGTCCTGACAGCTGTATGCAAAACCTTGTGCACACAGAGATCAACATATTCCCGAAAGATATAATGAGTAAAACTAGAAGAATAATGAAGAAAAATGACAGGCACATGGGAGGGAATAAACAGGGTATGCCTGTAAATAACTCCCTGAAGGACTCTTAGAAAGGACTTACTGATTAATTGGAGCAATCCATCATCCTTTGGATGACAATATCAATGTGCAACATTTTTAAGAGTGTTTTATTCCTTTGGTGTTACAGCTTAAATTCATAAGAGGGTAGAAAGATCATTTAAAAATATGCCTGCTTTGTTATTAAGATGCCACACTATTAAGATCCTCTCATCATAGAAAATGTTTATATTAATAACAATGTGGACTGTGTAAGACTGTCAACATGTGGCTTGTAAAAAAAAAGATTTTTCCTTATGGAAGCCAGCTTCCATTACCCATCCAAATTTTAAGCTCAGGGGATGAATATTTACCCAGCAGTTAAGATGCCTATGTCTGAGAGCGTGCTTGGGTTTGGCTTCCAACTCCAACTTCCTGCTAATGCAGACTCTTGGAGACAGCGGTGATCTCTCAGGTGACTGTGTTCGTTCCACCCACAGGTGTGATCTGGACTGAGTTTCTGACTTCAAGCTTCAGTTCCAGCCTAGCACTAGCCATTGTGACACATGGGCAGTGAAGCAATGACTGAGCTCTGTCTCTGTTTCTGTCTAACTGATGAAGAAAAGAAAAAAAAATTTCACTTGCTTCTTTTTTAAAAAATGCCAAAGTAGGGGCCCGGCGGCGTGGCCTAGCGGCTAGAGTCCTCGCCTTGAGTGTCCCGGGATCCCAAATGGGCGCCGGTTCTAATCCCGGCGGCTCCACTTCCCATCCAGCTCCCTGCTTGTGGCCTGGGAAAGCAGTGGAGGACGGCCCAAGGCTTTGGGACCCTGCACCCGTGTGGGAGGGCCGGAGGAGGTTCCGGGTTCCCGGCTTCGGATTGGCACGCATCGGCCCGTTGCGGCTCACTTGGGGAGTGAATCATTGGATGGAGGATCTTCCTCTCTGTCTCTCCTCCTCTCTGTACATCTGACTTTGTAATTAAAATGAATAAATCTTTAAAAAAATAAAAAATGCTAAAGTATCAAGGAATCACTTATGAGAGAGAGAGACGAGTGGAAGATCTTTAACCTACTAGTTCACTCCCCAAAGCCTCAGAGACAGGGACCTGGGAACCCACTGCTATATTCCCATGTGTTTGGCAGTGACCCAGTCAGCTGCCTGCCAAGAACTGCATTAGCAGGAAGTTGGACACAGGTGTCAGAACTGGGAATGATGGAACCCAGTTACTCCAATGTAGTTCGTGAGTATTGTAACTGCTAGAATAGATGCCTGCTCCCATGTTTAAACATGTTCAAGGACATTTAAAAATTGAACTTCTTCTAATTCCAGAGAATACATAAATATTAGTCTTGTTTTTAAAGATTTTATTGAAAGAGCTAAAGAGAGAGAATCTTTCCTTTCGCCAGGTTTCCCAGGTTGAAGCTAGGAACAAGAGTTTTATCCATAACGTCCAGGTAGGTGGCAGCGGTCCAAATACTTGCTGCATCTTCCATTGTTCTCACACCTTTAGCAAGAAGATCGATTGAAAGACGAGGTTCCAGGAGAGACTAACCAGCACTCATGTGGCTTTACCCACTATACTGTAATTTTGGCCAAACCTTTGGCTTTGTTCCTTCTAGTAAGAACTCGCTTTTGTTCTTTTTGTGTCACTGGCAGGTCATAACTGATAATACTTGTGCAGATTTCAATGGCAAGTGTGGCTCCTGGATGCTGAGGCTGACTTACAGGCATAAATACATGAATATCTTGGAGACTGTGCTTTCACTGTTATTGAGGTGATTGTTTGAAGATGTGAGTTGTGTTTTATACTGCACATAATGCATCAATCACAGATTTTGTTCTTTTCTTGGAACTGCATGGAATGGAGATGTAATAAAATAAAAAAATCATAGGGTGATCTTTCACACATGATGAAAATGATCGGGTTTCTTTTTATTTTTACAATGCAAAGGTCCTGATATCAAAGCTTCCTGAGTATGAACTTCGATATTGAGAGCTGAAATTTTGCCAGATACAATGTCCAAAGATAGATTTTCTTGACATGCAGAGCAACTACTTGAGATGGCACTGCTGATCCTAGTTGTTACTCATCTCAGCTCTTCACTGTGTGCCACTGAAGAAATTACATAAAGTTGCTAAACCTGAAACTGAACATAACTGGTAAGAGTATATCATATGTACATGCTTATCTATGCCTGCTGGAGGTTATCGGTTCTTACTATAATAGATCATACAATGAACTATAATATAATGAGTGATAATAAAATTCACTTAACTTTGACACTATAATTAAATTGAAACCCAGGAATTAAGAATCATTTTACAATTTATCGTGAAGTTGAGGTCATCAGCTCCCTTCCTGTATCCCTGCCTTGCTGCCGCCCTACCTGCACTGTCCAATCGTTTACTCCCCTTTCGTGTAGTGGAAAACAGAAGCTTCTGTGAAACTGCTATTTGAAACCACTGAGGGCCAAAAGTCTCCAACATAGTTGCTGACTTTTTCTAGAAAAAGGCCTTTTGTTCATTATCATTCTATTACAAAATCAGCATAATTGATAACACTCCTACTCCCATCATGCACTGGACACCACGATAATTTTGGGATTTCCAAGAAAGCTCAAGGAAATGTGCAGCACTCAAGCCTTGCCCCAAACTTTACCCTTAGGATATTCAACGAAACACCACCCAGATAAGACTGGCTACACTGCCATATCCATGCAGGCAGCCCTCTCTGGATGATGCCTGAATTGCTTCTAGAGCATTCCTTATTTGCTTCGCATGCTTTACATTTGTTTACCTGGGGACCTCTGAATCTGAATCTCAACCTCAAATTCTTTCTTGAATTGGAGATAAGAACCTGGACAAGCAACACCATAGCACACAGAGACACACACCACGTAGATATCTGTCCGTATCCGCAGGACAGAATTCATAGATTGAGAGGGTTGATCTGTGCATTCTCTTTTTTCATGCGGCTGAGATGTTGTATGCCTTCAACTTCACAGAACAAAGCCGCATCCTGACAGTCAGGCCATCTATTTTGCAGAACAGCGCAAAATCAGTGTTTCACACCACGAACAGAAATAAAGCAGGTTTGGCAGTTACAAGGCTCTGACCGCGGCTCAGAAGTCAGGTACTGCAAGTTGATCTTGAGCTTCCTGGAATGAGGCCTCAAAGGCTTTCTTGTTTTCAGTCAACTTCTGTGATTTGATTTGTTGAACTCGTGTATGTGTGTAGCGAGCAGAAGATTCCCACAAGTAGCACAGACCTGCTGCTCTCTTTCCTGTGAGCACTTCTCGTGACCTTCACCTAAAATTACTGTTGCATCTCACAAATGCCAGGGACTTCGTCTCTGCTTACCCTACCCTACCACATCTCAGTATAATCCTCTATTGAGTTGAACATCAATATTCCAATAACAGCAGAGAAAAAGATGATTTTCCCAAGGGAAGAGGGGATGATACATAGTTATTTCTAATCATTTTATTTAAAATAAAAATTTCTATGAAAAATGAAGGGTTCTATCATTTAACCAAAGGAGTTTAATCTAGTGTCCTAACAGCTCTGATAGAAGCTAGCTTAAGGTGCACTCCGAAGGGTAAAAAATGGTCTCCAAGTGATGGCAGGTCTGTTGCAGGCAGTCATGTGAAAATGCCCTCCGTGTGTGAAGCACACGGCCTATGGCTGAGCGAGAGGGGCCGTATCCTGGCTAAGTCCTGTGAGTGCTGAGAGGTCCCTGCGTGGCGTGGAGTGTAGGCACCTCCTGGAAGCTTGATAGGACCTCCCCAGTCAGTGACATCATCAGACACACACTGAGAAGCGGCAGGGGTTTTCAGGGAGGGCTCAGAAACTTAATTGTTTTGCTATTTATTTTTAAAATGCAAATTACACTAGTAAGTCAAAAAAATCACTCTGTTAAAAATACATTCAGAATTAACAAATGCAAAACAAAGAGACACATCAGGATTGAAACTCTCGCCTTCTGAATATTAGGTTTATAACAAAAGCTCAGCCTAGAAAAATAGCATTCTTCACCAGACTTTTGAGGAGGATACAGCTGTACAACTTAGATGTTTTCCCAGATAGAATCACACCACTGTGCTTACTGCTCCCAAAAAGAGGTTTGTCCACCGATTACTTTTTAGTAGTCAACAACTATTGGTTTGGTTTTTTTTTTTTTTGAAAGTTTTGGTGGTGATGATAGAGGTGATTTGGTGGTAAGTTGGCTTCAACTTAAAAGAAGACTATGAGGGCTTATTATCTGTATCCATATACATGTCCTATAAGGCGGATCACAGTAGGGATGTACAGTGAAACCTCATTGTAATACTTACATTATTAGTCACATTAGAAGAAATTCTAGTATTTATATTTTAAGAATCAAAGGACAATACATTGGTAAGTAGTTTACTTATACATTAAACATGCATGGCACGATAAAAGCATCATATGAGGTTTCACTGACATGTTTGCAGTTCTGTATTTATACATGTATATATGGACAAACGTGTACAAGCCATTGAGAAAATTCGAGCACAAGTGCTGGAATTTTTTTTTTTTTTAGTTTAAATTCCAATAGTCACTTATTATTCTTTTATCATTTTCAAAAGCATTTGTTTGTATATTACAGACATTCATGCAAACACAGTAATGGGACTGGCTTATGTAAACCTGGATGGGCTAAGGTCCAAAGTAGTTTAACCCAATGACTGAAACTTCATAGAAACCAATGAAAAAAAAAATAGCTCCATGCCAGCTTATAATTTTCCCAGTCTGAATTTCACTGTACTTATTGTTAGTGCATTTGTTTTTAAAAAAAAATGATTTTTACTGTCTCAGGTGGATGTAAGAAAAAAACTTGTGAGTCAGCTGAGTTACTGATAAGCCTGCATTCATAATGTTTTCCACGAATGAAAACCAAGTAATGCTTGAAAGTATAGGACAAAATTTCCTAGAAGTTCAGAATATTCCATAAACACTATTAAGTTTCCAAAGGCATCTTGTTGCCAACTACATTAACAGCACAGTTTTTCTGCCACAATAATACAGGAGGATTGAAATACACTCTAACACACAACAGATCCCCCAAATGCCACAAAGAAATCTCAAATATTTCACCAAGGTAACTATTGCACCCCCCACCCCAAAAATAATCTCATACGCTGAAGTTAGAAAAAAAAGATCACCTACTTAGGGTCTTCAGCTGGAATTAGATATAAAAGAGTAAACATAGCTAATACGTAGTCAGTCGGCCTCTGCTGCTAGAAATCCACAGCTGTTTGTTAGTAAAAGACATTTTAGATACTTACAAAAGCACCTAGAGTGCAATAAATAATATCAGCGAGTTACGCCGTTTCTGCTTCCAGTAGATTAATGATTTTAGTAGATTAATACATTTCCCTTCGTCCCACTCCTGCCCCATCAGAAGGCCTTCTGGATGAAGTATAAAGCTTGGTGGTGGTGTTCTTGCTGCTTGATGTCATTTTGGCCACCACGGTGGTTCCATGCTAAAGCACTCCGCTGACTACCGGCAGTTTCCTTCTACAGACGCTGGAGCTGCTGAGGATTCAGTCCTGTTCCTTGATGTGGAACACACACACTTGAACGCATTCGGGCTTAACAGCAGTGACTTGGGGAGGGAGGTCTGCACTGCGATTGTTGGGCACACAGCGTAGGAGGGTTAAGGCAAGTATGTACGTACAGCCTTTAGGGCAAACAATCTGCCATTTAGACTTCGGTTACAAGGTCATCATGGCATTTTCTTTTTTTCTTTTTTTTGCAATTCCATTGCCTAAGTAGCCGTGGTGCAATCAAGATGTATGGAGTGCAGAAAACGGGGCTCTTAAACGAAATGTGCCCTGAATGGCTTTACAGCTCACAGAAGCCCACAGGCCAGGTTGCGGACAAGTTAGTAACGGCCAGCAGAGGGCACCAACACATTTCTTTATGATTTTTTTCTTTTTTTTTTCTGGGAGAAAGGAGCCTGTTTTCAGGAAATCCAGAATCTGCATGTCCCTGCATTATTTGTCTTTTTCTCTTAGAAAGAGATCAAGTAAAATTGCAGTGTGTGTGTGTGTGTGTGTGTGTGTACATGTTAATGCGTGTGTCAGTGTAGGCAGAACCTTTGTGTATGTTTGTTGTATTACTATGCACATTTAGCTAAATTTGGTTGCTTCTTGCTCTTCATAAAATGCAGGTCACTGCGAAACAAGTTCTTTGAAAAGTCCAATGGGCTGACATACTGAAGTTGTCTGTTTTATTTTGACCTGTGATAAAGACACACAGAGAGAAACAGGGAGCTTTTAATGAAGGGGAAAGGAATAGATGCCTGTCATTCAAACTGTTTCTCACCTCTCCAAGCACAAAAGCAACATCCCCTCCTCCACCACTCCACCTTCCCTCCAAACTGGGTTTTAAATAGACAAAAGCTTTCGTCCTTTTCTTTTCTCTGAGTGCAGCCACTCAGTTACAGGATATTTATGGTAACTTCAAATCTATTTCCGGGGACACATGGAATGAATGTGCACAGCTGTACAGAGTGTCAGGAAGAATGCGGTGTTTCAAGTGTTGTCAAATATACTATAAAATATTCTTATTGCGGAGGAGGCCCATCGGATCTCTCCTTGCTTTTCACATAGTCGGTGGTCATCAAGATGGCTCCTATCCACGTGGTACTGTTTTGTGCGGCAGCTTTAAGGCTTCAACGTTGTTTCAAAGAGGTTTACCAACATTTAAGGGGAAAAACAAACAAGCAAGAAAACCCTTCTTCTTTAGATGAGTTACAGATAATCTGAAGAATTATAAACTAGGATTATTCACTGAACTTGCCAAAAAGGACACTAGGCGTTGCTTGTAGGCACTGAAATATAACTTTGACTCATCACTTATGTCAGTGATTTTTCATCATTGTCCAGATCTTGGGCCCTGGAGAGTTGCTGGATTTAATCGAAATGTCACAGCTAAAATGACATGCTGATTTTCAGCGTTGGCTTCCCTCAAAGCAAGAGGCTTTCATATGCCGTTACTATAGAGCACTGTCAGAGTGCCTGAACTGACTCATCAAGCCAAGCTCCTTTTAGTCTAGCAGCCACACTTGTGACAGGTTGTTGGAAGAGCCTGTTCCCTAGTCAGAGACACAGGAGAAGCTCAGGTCTCTGTCACCCAGCAGGGGCTGAGGTTTGTAGATGAACCAGTTTGGGTTTCCCACAGGATTTGACCAGATAGTGGTTCTTGGATGCTGGGTTTGGAGGGTTACTTCACTGAAAGGGCCCTTCATTCCACACTGTGTCTTGTAAAAACTCAAGGGGAAAAGGGGGACCTAGCATAAAGGGAAGAATGCAGTGGCGTGGCAGTGTGGCAGCCTGGCCAGTGAATTAAAATCAGATGCAAAAACACTAAGTTAATTCCCAAGAATACCTGCACATATGGAAAAAATGGTAAACTAAGGAGTCAGCTCCAACACTAACATAATCTTTGTTTTCCTTTTTCTGTTCATCTTTTCTCATCTGTAAGTTAACAATCTCAGTTTTCCAGCATCATAGATCTCTTACAGGATATTTTCTGGAAGGCATTTTGATTAGTAATTTTTAATATACTTTAAGAATTCCTTAGCTTGGGCCCAACAGCGTGGCCTAGCGGCTAAAGTCCTCGCCTTGAACGCCCCAGGATCCCACATGGGCGCCGGTTCTAGTCCCGGCAGCTCCGCTTCCCATCCAGCTCCCTGCTTGTGGCCTGGGAAAGCAGTTGAGGACAGCCCAATGCTTTGGGACCCTGCATCCGCGTGGGAGACCCGGAAGAGGTTCCAGGTTCCCGGCATCGGATCGGCGCGCATCGGCCCGTTGCGGCTCACTTGGGGAGTGAAACACTGGATGGAAGATCTTCCTCTCTGTCTCTCCTCCTCTCTGTATATCTGGCTTTCCAATAATAATAAATCTTAAAAAAAAAAAAAAAGAATTCCTTAACTTTCCAGAATGGAATCACATTAAACATTTTACTTGTTTCATGAGCAGCACTCATATTGTTTTAACATTCCCATGCACTGACGAGGAAAACAACACTTCATTGTTTGCAGTTGGCATTTGAAATATTATGTGTAATGAAATCATAAATTTTATCCTCAAGGAATTTAATTTTGCTCAAGCGTACATATCTTTGTAGAGTCCCTAGTTTAAGCACATTACAATTATAAATGCTAAATTTGAATAACAGGTGATTATGTATAAAAGCATTCTTGCATTACATTACTATTATAATTTGGCTATGTTCATTATTATTCATTGTGACCAGCATTATGAAATCTGCATGATAGTTCAGAAGTAAATAATCACAAGTTTTATAGATATTTTGATTTACTTATGAACACGAATAATTTGTTACAAGTTATTTGGGGTGCTAATAGAGGAAGAAGTTCCAAAAAGTTTGTGGAAAATGGAAATTAGAGATTTTTTTTTTGGTGAAAAAAGTTCTGAAGTTCAAATGTAGTTTTC
This sequence comes from Ochotona princeps, assembly GCF_030435755.1. Lineage (NCBI taxonomy): Eukaryota > Metazoa > Chordata > Mammalia > Lagomorpha > Ochotonidae > Ochotona > Ochotona princeps. The sequence continues at coordinate 38,636,090 of NC_080832.1, forward strand.
TTCCCCACTGAATGCATTTTTCTGTTAATTGTTTGAAATTTTTTTTTTTTTTTTTTTTTTTAGATTTATTTTATTTTCATTACACAGTTAGATATACTGAGAGGAGGAGAGATAGAGAGGAAGTGGAGCTGCCGGGATTAGAACCAGCGGCCATATGGGATCAAGGCGAGGACCTCAGCCACCAGGCCACGCTGCCGAGCCCTAATTGTTTGAAATTTTTGAAATACCGTTTGAGAGTGACAGATGGCCATGTTGGTTTTCTGACATGACAAGTGCCTTCCTTTTTTTAGGTTCTGTTGATTAACATGTGCGTTGTTTTTTTTTTTTTTTTAAAGATTTATTATTATTGGAAAGCCGGATATATAGAGAGGAGGAGAGACAGAGAGGAAGATCTTCCTTCCGATGATTCACTCCCCAAGTGAGCCACAACGGCCGGTGCTGTGCGGATCTGATGCTGGGGACCAGGAACCTCTTCCAGGTCTCCCATGCGGGTGCAGGGTCCCAATGCATTGGGCCGTCCTCAACTGCTTTCCCAGGCCACAAGCAGGGAGCTGGATGGGAAGTGGAGCTGCCGGGATTAGAGCCCATGTGGGATCCTGGGGCGTTCAAGGCGAGGACTTTAGCCGCTAAGCCACGCCGCCGGGCCCAATGTGCATTATTTTTAGCACTCATCGATTATATTTATTAAGCACTTACTATGTGATATGCCTTATGTTTATATGCTTCACATGCTCTATTTTATGTAATTTTAGACCAGTTATAAAAGTATATAGGCTATGATCTCAATTTAAGGGTGAGAAAACGTAGGCTTGGTGAAATTAAATGGTTAGTCGCATAAAGGTATAAGAAAAGGTAAAAAGAAATTTAATATCAGGCAGGCTCGTTTATAGGTCTTGTTTATCACTACTCCTGATTGATTTGCCTTTTTAAACTAGAACACTTTGCAAAGGGTTGCAATAAATATTGAGAAGAATCATAAAGAATTTAAAGGATTTATAATTTTATTTTTTATGTAGTCACCAAATGTTTCTGGAAGGATAGAGAAAGTACAATATAAATAGCACACAACTATAGGACTTGCCAACAGAAAAAAATATTGGAGGAAAAAAGATTAAGAAATATTTTATAAAGGCAGCAAATTTTATAAGAGAACTTTAAGGATAATGGAGTTTCAAATAATGAAATTTAGAAAAAAAAGATAGGTCTGGTGTCAAGAGAACAGCGTGGATAACTACACGAGGTTACATAAAAGGTTCATGGAAAGTGGAATGAAGAGATCAGTGAGAGGCTGCTGTTGTAGCACAGTGGGTTACCTTCTGCCTCTGATGCCAGCATCTCATTTCAGTGATAGTTTGAGTCACTGCTGCTTTATCTCAGCTCCCTGTTAACACACTCTGGAGAGGAGCAAAAGATGGCCCAAGTCAGGCCCTTCTACTCACGTGGGAGACCTAGATCGAGTCCCTAGTTGCTAAGTTAGTCTTGGCCCCATCCAGCTATTGCAGTCATTTTGGGGAGTGAATCAGCAAATGGGAGATCTCATTTTTCTCCCACACTCTTTGTCTTCTAAACACACAAAGCAAATAAATCTCAGCTTAAAAAGGATAAGTTGATTTTGCTAAAATAAGTTTGGAAATTCATGCAAAGTTTCGGTAATATGTACTTTCTAGTAACTTTCTGAAGACAGTGTGTACACGTATTTGAATTTTTTTTTTTGCAACAATAAATAGACATGCTTTATCAGATGGTCCCCAGAGGTTCTTGAAGCTGAACAACACCATCACCTCATCCCCTCAGTGGTCTTGGGGGCCTGCTGGCAGGAAAAATCCATGATAACAATTATTTCTTAATTCTATTTGTCTATGAACTTTTTGAAGTATTCTTATATTTGGAAAAAATAAAACCTCTAGGCTGGCTAGGAAAAAATGGCTAAGAAGAGACATCAATTTCTGCTCTCAATAGATTGGAAACTTCAGGAGGATAGCCTAGTTCATTCATCATTATATTTTCTTAAATGTTTCCCAGCAACTTCTTTCCATAGGGAACCCAAAAGTAAGTAAGGATTGAAGAAAAGAGCTAATCTTTCAACAAAATATTGTGCTTCTGTGAGAATATCATAGTTCTACGAGAATATTGTAGTTCTATGTATAGCCCGTGGTAAGGAATTTGGACTCTATTCAGTAATAGGGAGTCATTGCTAACTTTTAGGTAGGAAAGCAAAATCACTGTAATATGTTAGGGAGACCTTTGTGGCAGCCAGGTCAGGATAGGATAGAAGCTTTGAAATAATAGTTGGATTTAGATGGCATTTTTAGTGTTTGTGGTTGGGATTAGGTAGGAGGTAGATAGATATGGGAAATTTAGATCATAATGTGTACCAAATAAGAGTCAGGCCAAAAGGATGAATGCCTAATGTTATATAGCATATTGGGGTGAGTATATTTCACAATAACATATTACATATTTTATGAGCGAATAGAAGAAGGCAAAATGTTGATTACTGTGATTTGATCAGTACACATTGTGTATGTATGTATGTATATTATATATATCAACACACATACACACAGACACACACATATATGGCTCATTGTAACACATCAATATATAATATTGTAATAGGTCATGAATGCTTGAATTAGGGCAGAGTTGTGGGGATGTGAAGAGAGGGTGCATGGCATGCTATGGAGGCGATGCTTTCAATGATATGCATCATTGGCTAATTTTCTTGAGTTCATAAAGGCTTTTCAGCAAGGCTTTCACAGAACTATAAGGGACACAACAAAAAGGCAGGCATGACTCACAGATAATCTATTTTTAAAGAGAAGCTTGAAAGAGGTGTCTAAAGGGAACTTTAATCTGTTCAGTGTAGAAACACTCTGAAAATTTGTTTGTCACCTTACACACTAAAGATATTAAGAGGCAACATGATTCAATGGTGGAAGACAATGACAACAAACATATATCTTCAAAGAGTTCACATTTTAAAATGAATTGGAATCTTACTTTCTATTTTGATCTTCGCGTGCAATTCAGCATACCACTTGATGCTGATATATAGAATTTGTTATCAGTTGTTATCCAAGGGAATTTGCCTAAACACAGATATAAAAATCAGGCTTTGATTGTATGTCTGCTCTCTTGAGTGCTAGAGTTAAGGGTTTGATAAGTTTCAATGTTAAAGTTTCATTTTCACATTATATCATAGAAATTATAGAAAAAGAGAATTGTTCAGTTCTTTTAAATTTTTGAACACTGTAACTATATTGAAGCTATCATTTATCATCTACATGAGAATCTCTTCAAGAGTAATAAAGAGGGGTGGTAATAATTATACCGAAACAACCAGTGTGAACTGGGTCTATCTTGGTTATCCTACGAAGTATGATTTACATATAGTTATATTCATTATTCTATCATTTTCTACAACGTTCTATCATTTTCTGAAAAGACAACTTTTGGGAAAATTCAAAGAAATTATTTATATTATAGGCTTTTGAGTCATGCAGGTGATGCTTATGTAAGACTAACGGCAACCTTAGAAGTGATAGTTTTGATATTTCAAATAGAAAATCACAGAGAAAATGTTATAATTATCCCACTCAAAGTAATACTAGTGAAAGAGAAAATACTGAAATTTTTTCAACTGAAGGAGAATTGCATGCCAATTATTTCATGCCACAATGCATTTACTTGATTTTGTTTCAGTTTCCCAGAGAAATACCTCCACAGTACAGGACTTACATGTACATAGGTTGTAGTTGTAAATGAGATGTTTTCTGAGGTCCTTGATAGCCGTAGGAGTCGAAGCCACCTATGAAATCAACTGGAAAGAGACATATTCATGGTTAAGGGCCACATGAGTTACTAATATAAAACTTCCAATAATCTATAAAACCTAAAGTGACTAGGAAGCAAAAGCAAACATAGTTCTTTCAGGAAGTGATTTTCTTCCCACTCAACTTTGAGATTCAGTTATCGTATTGCAAGAATCTTTCTACTTCAGAGAAGAAATTATGTACCCTTATCAAACAACCAAGATCAAGTTGGAGTAATAAAATGTACTTGCACATCAAAGATGCTATATGCCTTTCTGATTAGTGTGGAGGATTCTCCATAGCACATTTTGATTGTTACAGCATAAAAATAACGATCACTGAAAACATGTATATCCATCAGCAATTGCATCCCTGCTAGTAGCATTAAAGGTCATCAAAGTCAAGAACAAGGTGTCATGGTACAGCTCATGTAAATGAATTCAATATTGCTGTCCCCTCCATCATGTAGTTTACAATCGGATGCAGACAATTTGAGGTAGAGACATGCAGCCAGATGTCTAAGTGCAATACTCATCCAGATATTTAAGCTATGATAAGATACAACAGTGATTACTGGGTATGGTTGTATTTTCCAAAACAATTCAAGAAAATCTCGTATTTTGCATGTTCCTTTACCCTTCTCCCATCCATTCCTCCCAGATCCCAAGGATCTATGTCTTTCTTCTTGTTTAGAGATTTATTTCTTTCTCCTTTTTTTCAAGATTTATTTATTTTTGTTGGGAAGGCAGATTTTTACAGAGAGAAGCAGAGACAGAGAGAAAGATCTTTTGTCAGCTGGTTCACTCCCCAGGTGGCTGCAATGGCTGGAGCTGAGCCAATTCGAAGCCAGGAGCTTTTTCTGGGTCTACGATGCAGGTATCAAGGCTTTGGCCCATTTTCTATTGCTTTTCCAGGCCTCAAGCATGGAGCATTGGGAAATACAGCATCTGGGATGTGAACTGGCACCCATATGGGATCCTGGTGTGTGCAACATGAGGATTTAGCCACTGAGCCTTTACACCCGGCCCCCATGTCCTTTTTGCCCTGGAGACCTTTAATGGTAGCTTTGATTACAGTAAATTACATTGCAATTTCCAAGCCAAATATGCCTTGCATTTTCCTCTAGATTTTTTGGAATGCTCTTTCTGGGAACAGTTAACATGCCACAACATGAAGAGATCAATTTGGACCCATGAAAGCTGTTTCACATGATAGACTGAAGTCCTAACTGATAGCCAGTCTACAATTGGCCATGTGAGAGAAAATACTTCTAAAAAATTCCAGACCACATGTGTGGAGTCAAGGCAGTCTTGGAGTGTTCTCAACTCAGGTCCCTGACATACCAGTGAATAGAAGGATTTTATCTCTCACTTGCTTGTTTCACTTACTCACTCACAGAATTTATGACCAAAATAAGTAATTGTGTTACACCATGAAGTTTTGAATAGTAGCTGGAACAGTAACTATTAAGAGAATTGTAAAAAAAAAAAAAAAAAAAAAAAAAACCACCTGTTTTTTTCTTCTTTTTCTTTTTAAAAAAGTTTTAAAAAATTACTTAAAAGGTTGAATCACAGAGAGAGAGCAAGAACGAGAGCAAGAGAGAGCAAGCGAGTGAGAGAGAGCGAGAACTTCTATTTCCTGCTCTATTCTCTAAATGACCACAATTGCCAGGGCTGAGCCAGGCTGAACCCAGTAATTATAAGCTTCATCAGAGTTTTGCACATGGGTGTGGGGGCCCAAACACTTGACATCTTCTTCTGCTTTCCCAGGCATGTTAACACCCAGTTAAATAAAAAATGGAACAACCAGGACTCGGATCAATTACTTCCTACCCCAGAATAGCCTGGAACTCAATCTAAATCTCCCACAGGGGTGACAGAAGCCCAATGACTTGATCTGTCAATGCTGTCTCCCAGGTTCTGCATTAGCAGGAATCTAGAGTCAGGGGCTAGAGCTGGAAGCCAAAAAAGATACTCTATTGTGGGACTCAGGCATCTTACCAACCACACTAGGCACCTGTTACCCAGAGTGGTACACTTGTTACAGTCAATGAATCTGCATCAGTGCCTCCCTGAGTCCATGCTTCCGTAAGTTTTGGAAAGAGACCACATGCAGTAAGGTTTGAAATATCCTAACACTCTTGGTCCTAAAAGTAGCCTTTGTTCTCCCCAATTGTCATTCCTTTTTTTTCCTAACACCTGGTAACCTCTTGTCTTTTTACTATGTCCAGAATTTTGCCTTTTTCAGGATGTGATACAGTGCATTCTGGATACAGCCTACCTCCACCCCACCTCCTCAGTTTTCTGGGAGGTTAGTCACAGGATTAGAGTTCCACACTCTGAGGTTTTGTCTTTGTAGGATGATCTCCAACATGATGATAGAATACTGTAGGTTTTAGTAGATCAAAATTATAGAAGACATAAGCAGTAAGATTTCCAATTTTCACGAAAATTGAGCACTGTTAAACCTGAGTTTATTAGTGTTCACATCATATTTGCTCATAGTATTCCAGCAAACTTTCAGAAGGCCACCCTTGGTAATTAGAAGTATCAAACCATGTTTTGGAATCAATGTAAAATTTGCAGATTTAAGTTTTCTTTCTATGCTATGATTTCAGCAAAATTGAGAAGTTCTTTTGGTTGTTGATTCCTCCTTTGGCTATTTTGCTCTCTGGTATCTTTACTGTGTTCTTTTCCAGCATCCATCTATTTTCTAGAACTGCTGTGATGAGAAAAATAACTGAGGCAGAAGAGGCTTGTGCTGCCTCTTCTGTGATTGTGTCCTGCAAAGTGCCGTGGCTTTCTGTAACGTTCTTTAAGATGAGATGAGGCAAGCATCCATTTTGGCTTAATTTATTTGCATTGTATCTGAGAACTTATGTAGGACAATGAATTAGTTTTTAAGCAGTCATTTCTTCCCTGAGAATTATTTACCTTTTCAGCCCCATCCTGCATGACTTTGATAGTGTCATGAGGGATGTTCTCGTTACAGCAACTTAGCATATTTAATATGTTATTTTAATGCTTAACAGAAAAAAGATGAGAGACTGAGAAATCACCAAAGGCTAGGAGGAGGAACCACCCTAATGGTATAGCGCATAAAGCTACTCATGCAATGCCAGCATTACATATATGATCTGGTTCATGCCCTAACTTCACTTCCAATGGCCTGGAAAAGCTATGGAGGATAGGCTAAGTGCTTGGGCACCTGACGCTTGGTTATATCAACACATCCGAACAACAAGTCCATAGAACACTTGAAAAGGGGAAATGTAAATTGTGATACACACAAGATGAATCGTGAACTTTCTGGACTTTCTCCTTAGCTAGCTTTATTTTGCTTTATGCACCTGGCATTTTAAGTGTACATGTGTGTTAGTCTATTGCTTCTAGCACTGTAATACAAACTGCATGAGCTTTACTATTTTCTACTGTTTACTCTAGTAGTTAATTGAAGACACTCGGTTCTTACTGAATGAAAGTGTAGACACTTCAGGCTGCAGGGGGAAATAAGATCATTGAATGAAAATGGGAAATACTAGTAAAATTTCTAAGATTAGTTGGACTCAGTGTTTTAGTATTTCCTTCATAAAGGTATGGATTATGATAAAAATGAGATTCTCTGTAGAAGATCTAGGATGTTAATTATTGCCTGGATGCTGTGAAAAACAACAAACTCTTTTAGATGTCAATGAGAAGAGGCCATCACTGTATTCACCTTGATCATTCATTGGCCTCAACATGATTAAGCTGAAAGGATCATCCATTGATAAATGCTTTAAGGCATTCCAAGTGTTGACAGTTGGTAGGAAGAATCTATTCTCTTTCTGGACAATCCCAAGAATACTAAACCAAGACACACGACTTGTAGAAAAGTGAAAGAAAAGACCTGTACTTGTTTAATTTATGTCTCACTGGAGGGATTTGTCTTTGTTCTTCTAAATACAACTCAGTAATGCTTTCTCAAATAGCTTATTTATTTGTAATTCATACACAAAATATACATACTTAATGTATATGATTTGATGAGTCTGGATATTTGCATGCCCATGAAAGCATCACAATTAACACACATATCCCTTTGGCTCCAAAGGCAACTCAGTGAAGTTAACAGTTTTCTTTACAAATGTTACAGAGTTTTCTCTTGGGCTTAGTTTTCTTATCTACAATATGGGTATGTTTACATGCACTGACCAATGGAGGCACAAGTAGTCCAATTATTTTAAATTAGTAAAGTGCCATATCATTTTAATAGCTATGATTTATAACATTAATGAGAGTGGAATTTAGAAATTACCAAGTAAGAGAAAAACGCTTTTTTGAATAAACAGCCTTTGCTAAAATTTATTCCCTGTTGTGAGACTCTTTTCTACTGAAACCTTTTAATCATGAACATTGAGTTCAGCAAATCTAAAACTGCCTTTTAAATACATGTTGGCAGTGAAGTATTGTAATAGAAAATTGTTCCTTGGTTATTAATGACAAAACCACTAGTCAACACACTCTCTTTTGGAGACAGAACTGAAAGAAAAACAATGAGGGAAATTTTTTCAAAGGCAGTTCTCAGAAAGCTAAGCTTAAATATTTAGAACTCACTGAAAGACATTAAAGAATTGGTGTGGGTCTGTGAAAACAGTGTGTGTATCCATTATCTCTGCAGGTATGAATTTCAAGGGTACTTACCTCCGGTTGTCCAGAAGGAATTTAGAGCATAACTATTGTAGGTTTAATTGAAAAGGACTGCTTTTTCCCCTCTGCTTAGGCTTACTTTGTGGCAGCAATTCAAGCTGACTGAGTTTGTGATGTTCAGTCTGGGCTAAAATCCCTTTGTGAATTCTAAACTATTTTTCCCCTAATTAAGAAGGCACAGTATTTTACAGGGATCTTTTATATTTGTTGTCTGAAAGGTCACTAAGTTAGTATGTTAACAGAGGGCTTCTTGCAGACAGAGAACACATGGAATGAAATGAGATGTATTAGCCAAATCACTGCACATGCCTTACTTCCAAGCCTGTTCCTCAGAGATAGTGGGGGTCCTATTTTTCACGTTTCCTTCTTGGTTTGATAAAAATCACCTTATGCTAACCCTTTGTCCTTAATTTGAATGTTGGTTGTGAGAATGGACAACACATTCATTTATCTCTACAGGTGTACACGTTTCTTGGTGTATATACATTGTTTCAATAAAATGTTTTTAAAAAGCAAAAAAATAATGAATGCAAGAGCATCACGATAAAACATCAAATGGGGTCAATGTTGTGGTACAGCAGGTAGAGGTGTAGTCTGTGATCCTCTGCTATTCCACCTGGCTGCTCCAGTTCTGATCCACCTCCCTATTATTGTGCCTGGGAAAGCATTGTTTGCATCCCTCATCTGTGTGTAAGACCAGGAGGAGGCTTCGGGTTCCTAGTTTCAGTGTGGCACAGGACCCGCCACTGTGAACTGGTAGGGAAGTGAATAAGCAGATGGAAAATTTCTCTCTCTCTCTCTGCATGTGTGTGTGTAACTCAGTCTTTTAATTGAATCAAAATGAAATAAAAAAATATAAATTCCACTTGTAAGCCATCTTGTCTTGTTGCATCTCTGTATTTATGCTACTTCTTACAAGGGCAACGCCTTCAATAATATTTGAAGAAAGACAAAATGGTTTTCAAATGAGCCTAGATTTTGACCACCGGATCATGGGATCTTCCAGTCATTTCTAGTCATGTTACCACTTAACACCTCACAGGGAACATCTGGAGGAGCAGAAAGCTCTGAAGAGCTGAGCAGGTTGTACTTGCTTCTCAGTATTGTGCTCATAATCAGGCCACCCTTACACTGATCCCCAGTTTTTTTCCTCATGAAGTGAAGATAACAAACCAATGTCAATGTTGTCAAAGAGATTCAGATGCCTTACATGTGGAATATTTGGGAACATTCCCAAGTGGATTTACAAAATTTTTCATATTAAAAAAAAAACTTCTTTAAGGTCAAATTTTCTTGAGCCTTTTGAAGTTTGCTCAATGGCATATGTGACCTTTAGACTGATTGGTTAGGTTTGTGATATGTAATAAGTACCTACACCCTATAGAAATGCTGTTGCTACCCGAGGCTTATTTCTGTTGTCCTACCCTATATAAATGTGTGCTTGATCCCCAATAAATGGATGCATCCACCTGATTAACTACCAAGTGTGGTGCTTGCTTGCCCAGGTGGTCTACTGGCCAGAGACCCCTGCAAGGAGAGAGAGAGAGAGAGAAAGAGAGAGAGAGAGAGAGAGAGAAATCTCTTATCTTCTTATCTGCTGGCTCACTCCACAAATGTCCACAAGCCCTAGAACTAAGTTGATCCAAATCTAGGAGCCAGGAGATTCTCCTGGGTTTCCTATGTGGATGCAGTGGCCTAAGGAAAGGCATCATCCTCCCCTGCTTTCCCAGGCCATAAGCAGGGAGCTGGGTGGGACATGAACTGACATGCATATAGGATGTTGGTGCTTGCAGGTAGATTAACCTGATACACCACCACATTAGTCCCTGGATGTGGATTTTTAAAAATATATATTTAGTTAGTTAGTTACTTTATTTATTTACTTTTAAAGTTACTTTAAATTTATCCAAAAGGCAGAGAGTCATCGTCCATCCACTGGCTCCCTCTGCAAATGCTCACAACAGCTAATTCTGGACCAGGACAGAGCTGGGAGCTTAAAACTGTCTGCAAATCCCTAGAGGTGATAGTAACACAACTACTTTAGCTTTCATTTGCTGCTGCTCTGGGTGCACATTAGTAGGAAGCTGGATTGGAAGAGGAAGAGCTAGCATTTAAGCCAGATACTCAGGCATTGAATGTGGAAATCCGTTAAGTATCTTGACTATTGTGCCAAATGACCCTCTCACAAAATTGGATCATAAGATGTTTATTTTTGGTTCAAAATATTTGTAATCTGTGAATACTGATATCAGAAAGAACACTGAGAGAGGCTGGGACCTGCCTGATTTGTACTCTTGGATATTTAGGAATTATGCAAATGAGGTACTAATGGAGTGGTTGACAATGAAGATGTTGAGAGTTCATTGTGTTGAATTAGGCAGAAGTAGATGAGCTCAATTCTTGGTGGACAAAGTTTCTGTGTTCCCTCAGATTTAGAACTGGTTGTAAGGAGACAAAAGACTAACTGGCCATGTGGAGAATTAGTGCAATCATACAGGGAAAAATCAAGGAAATTCATGTTTGATAGTTGTTTTCAGACTTCAGTACTTGATTTAGAGACTGAAAAGGTTTAGTACATATCCTGTGTGAATATGAAACATCATGGACAGCCATGTGAAAACACTGTCAAGTAGGAGACAGTATCTAGCTTGGTTGAGTTGGCATACATTTGCAGCTGAGTTTGGTTACCTTCTCTAGCAAAGTGCAACTTTCCAAGATGTGGAGGAATGGAACCTGCGACACACCAGGCGTGGTTATTACAAATCCATACATAAAGGAAGTGCATGCAAGGAAGGAAGCCAGAGGCGCCAGTGAGGGCATTGACTGCCAATCCTGGGGACAGATAATGATGAGAAAGACTCAAGGTATGACAAAAATCTAGGTTCCAATAGAGAGAAGCTAACCAATAAAGATGAAGTGGGATTTCTCCAAGGATAGAGGAATGAGAATGAAAGTAAACAAAGGATGACTTTAAAGCTGGTCAAGAACTGATGATTGGATAAGATCAAGTGTATCTTTCATGATGAAAGGAATCAATGGGGAAGATGAAGTGAGTGATGAAGAGGTCAGCAGGAACTGAAGAAGTGGAGAAAGTATAAAGCTAGAATCAGAAAATTATATATCCAGATACATTTATACTTATAATAATTTAGGGAAGCATTTGGAAGATGCTGAAATAACTAAGCTAACCATACCTTAAATGGGCTGAGTTCACTTTGTGTCATGACATTTGAATGGATTAGATTCATCAGCCTTTAGTTTGTTCTCTGTTAAAACTGCTCTCAATTATCTATGCCATGGCTTTTCGATGGAGTTGGAGGAAACAGTTATTAAAAAGATAGGTGAGCCAGTTAGAAACAACTGGGAATGTCGTCTCAGCTACATCAGGATTTACAGCTCTGGCATATTTAAATGCAGCAATTTTCATTAGTGCTGTGGCCCCTAAATATATACATGTTTAGGAAACAAATAAATAAAACATGTGCCTATTAATCATTCAGTAGAGTGTATCCACCCTGTATTGTTTGTTAACATAATCTTTACGTAATTTTACAGTCTCCAGGCAGAGAAATCAAAGAATTCTGTAGCCTAAGTTAATCATCATTTAAGAACTGAAACAGTTTCAGGAAAGAGAATGTCCAGTAATTACTTAAATATTTTCCTGCTATTTGGGAAAAATTGAAACTGCATTTAGGAGGGTGAGCTCATCAAGCCTGTTTTATTCCTGTGTGAATTATGGCCACATTTGGTCAATGCCGTTCCCTAAGGAAGCCTCTTGTAGAAGAGGCTGCTTAGTTTTGGTAAGTTCTATAAATCTTCATAATTTATCTTTCAGATTTCCTGTAAAGGTTACTTCCTTAGGAAAGAATTTCCTTGTCTTCTAAATAGTGTATGATTCTCTTGGAGTGCATTCCCATGACACCTGCCCTTCACTTTGCTTAGCTGTTTTCCTGAAATTCCTCTTCCATGTCTGACTTGTATGCTGGACCGTGGACACCATGAAAGCAAAGATGGTGTCTGTTTGGTTCTCTCTTTCCCTGAAGAAGCACACAGAGTGGGTGCTCAATGAACAATTGTTGAAAGAATTGATTTCAGCTATCACAGTGAAGTGATGTGGAAAGTATACTTGCCATGGAAAGAAAGCTTGTCCTCTAAATGACTAGCCCTGAGCAAGTCAGTTTGAATGTCCTTTTCCTCAAATGTAAAGTTAGAAGATCAAAATAGGCAATTCATGATACTGTTTAGAGCTTTGGGACTCTGCACAATTCGATATTTTGGACATTGGTTTACATATCAGTGTTAGCAATAACATTTAAAAACAGCAAGACTGTAAAGGAATGGTGAATGGGAAAATTCATTTCAAATGAGTTATGGCTGAGCATTATTATTTTGTATAATTTTACCCAATTAGCTTCTAGGGAGATAAGCTGCCAAATAGGAGCATGTGAAGATATAAAGGAAGTCTTCTAGATCCACAGGCTCTACAACTATGGATTTGTTCAAACACAGAAAATGTTTGAAAAACAATGCATCTTTATTGAACAAGTAGGGTTTTCCTATTTCCTTAGTAATATAGTACAATAACTATCTGCATGTTGCATTGGATATTATAAGTAATCTAGGGATAACTTGAAGAAATGGGAGATAATGGGAAGGTTTTACGTAAATATTACTTAGGTAAAGGATGTGGGTGCTTGCAAGTATTGATATCTAAGGCTTGAAGGAACCTCCTGAAACTAATATCTTTCAGACAGAGGAATGACTGAACTTACATGAGTATATGGCATCTGAATTCTGAGGCATATTTCCCAGCAGGCCAAGAGAGATGAAAACGGTGTTGACTGGGAGAGGGCAATAGATAATGACAGATTTGGAGCTAAAGTAAGTCCGACTGCTATGATTTGCTATGATGGTGTATGGACGTGTGCCCATGTGTTTCCCTTTGCAGCTCCACTCTTGGGACTTTCTTTAATATCAGCTTCATTAGTTAAAAAGGCAGCAATCCATAACCAATTTTCATTTTGTGTCAAAGTTGCTCATGTATGAACTAGGCTCCTTTGTTGATAATATTTGCAATTAATCCCCCAAGCATACCACCCCTCCCCCATCCCCAAAATGCCTGTCTCAGTCAACCCTGCTGGCTCTGATGCCCAGCCACTGTGTATTATATATATATAAAAATGAATTGAAATTCCTGTTTTGGACCTAACCTAATTTCCAGAAGGTAATAGGCCTGGGTTCCCAGAAGCACTCTATGCCTCTTGATAGTAACATCCTAATTTCCTTTCCTGGTAAATGTTTTAAATAAGATTTTAGCACCAAAGGAAATTAACCTTTAAATTAATCATAATTATAAAATGCCATCACTGATTTTTGTCTCCAGCCTAATTACTTTCTATTATTTAAACAAACTGCACCTCCTGTGAGGTTCAAGTTTGTTTCGCTTTCATTTCCTGCCACACAATGACATCCAATCATAGAGGAGGCATACTGAGTCCTCTCCTGCGGCCAACAGCCCCAAATGTCACCCAGGAGAAAGATGGAGTATTTGTCCTAATCTCCTTTAGCACAAGGCGTAAACTCAGTGGCTGCAGGTCTAGCTTTTTGACACAGTTGTTCGTAGTCTGCAATGTGTAGCGCCTGTCTTTAGAGAGTCAGTGTTTCTTGGTCTGCCACCTTTCAGGAAAGACGTTGCTAGGTCAGCCTTTTGCTTACAGCAGGTGCCATCTCCCCAAATGATGCACAACTGGATGTCATGAAATGGGCACCAGGTAGCATCATTTGCCTAAAGACGAGCATTGATTGTTGTTTTGTGGCTGTTGTCTGGAGAGCTTTTAGAGGCAGTTCAATTTCCTGTGTCAGTTCTTTAACACGCTCTGTTTTTCTTTGGAGATATGACAAAGGGATCCCAGCAACTTCATTTTGTGAGCATCCATGTGCTAAAAACAACCTGTTTTTTCCCCTTCTTTTTCACTGATTTCTTTTTCATGCTATTATCTATGTGACAATAGAGATGGTGGCGTCAGTCACAGCCCACCCACTACAGATGAAATGAGAAACAAAAGATTGTTTCCCCAAACCATTTCTGTGAATGTTGCTGCTTCTGTTTCTTTTCACAGGCTCTGGCTTTCTTTTCTATTTAGTGAGAGTAAAACAACTTGAACATTCTGCATCAGCTGGGTGACTTCAGTTAACACTGCCACAAATGGGTTTTGCGTAAAATACCTCTTTTATTAACTTCAGAAAAAGGTCCTTATTTGCTTATCTGAATACTCTCCCCTCTACATTGAGTTTTTAGAAACAAAGCCATGATAATTCTAAATCAACAGAGAACAGCAAATACATTAATTTCTTCCCCTCACATTTTTACTCGTAAATATCTGATTTACTTAAAAACAATTTATTTTTTTATATGTGTGAAAATTATTACAGAAAGAGGAGTTGCTATAAGAAAAGGCAGAAAGCAGCAAGTTGACCTGAACATTGAAAACATGTGTTTTCTCCTAAGTGAACACAAGAGGGAGCAATTTAACAGTAGGTGAAAAAGAACAGCACAGGCTAATTTGGGGAGACAAAGGAAAAATTAGACATATCGCTGTTAGAGAGTGTTATTGTCACGCAGAGTAACCTGTGTACTCATATGTACGTATGTAGGCATCTTGTTCAGGGGTTGGTCCCTTATTCAGTCTTTTATTTGTATATGTAGGAGCACATCTACCCCCTTTCTTCCATTGATTTAGAAAATGAAAAAAGTGGTCTAACCAGTAGTTAGTTCAAATAAACTGAGACCTAAAGAGGTATCATATTTTCCCAGCAGTTTTCATGTAGTCCAAACATAGTTTTGGAAAGCTTATTGATTAATTCACTGATTTCCAAATACCTCCTAAGATCCCCACAAGGTTGGATATATGCTGGATGCTGACAACACAACAGGCAACAAGACAGATAACACCCTTCAGTAGTCTTTCATGCTGAAGTCATCATTTTGTACTGTACTTCATTGTCAGAAGTTTACAAGTGAACTTGGTGACTCTGGGAAAGTCTATGGTTCTATGTGAAGTTGAGCAAAGCTAGTAGTTTTCTATCATTTAATCGTACAAACACATAGTTCAAAAGAAATCTTATACAGAATTAAATAATGTTAAAGTATATAAATGAAGACTTTCTGGGCTTTGTGGGGAAAAGTTGGGGAAGGCACAAAACGACACCTCCTATTATGTTGGCCCCACTAGGATTCAGCAAAACAACGTTTGAGATTAGTTCCATTCAAAGTCTAGGCCTATAGGCTTTAACAATGTGTGATCCTGTTCCAAGATGAAGATGAAAATGGTTAATTCTGGTTTGTGTGAATCTGGTAGACATGGACAAAAAATCCAAATCATTTTACAATTTGCTAAAACAAAATAAAGGTTTGATTAAAAACACACTAGCAATATATCACTCTTTGATGACTTGAGTATGACACTTGCCAAGCATAGACACAGCCTTTTTCCATTTCTGTCAGCTTGGCTCTCAGGAGCTTGACACCTTTTCTGCTACTGCTTAATTTTTAGAGTGATCTGTGAATAATGGGAAACAAGCTCAGGTCACTCAACTAAATATACAGCATGAGCCTGCAACCCAGACAAGAATGATAGAGAAATGGTAATTGATCTACAAACAAATAGGAGGAATGTTAGCATGAAGGGAGAAAGGGAGGGATGGGAGAGATTGAGACAAGGAGGAAGGAGGGAGAAGAAAAGCAAAGCCAGGAGACATGTAATATGCTTAGCTGTTAGTCGAGAATTAGAATTGAGAATTATAGTATAGTTTTAACTTTGTTGTGTGCTTTCTATGCTTTCTTTGCTAAACCTACATTGCTTTATAAACAGGAGAAAGCATTTTATAAGGGGAGACTACTCCTTCTTTCCCTCTTCATAGGTGAGTGTGATTGTGCTCAGAAAATTTCATTCAAACTCAATGACCTTGAAAAGCTGGAGAAAGGAGTAAAACACACAGAATAGAATTCAATGTAAAGAAGAATAGGTCAGCAGGCTCTACAGAAAAAAATCAAGCAAAACAATAGAAAAGTAATAGCCTCAGAGAAGTGAATTTTTCTTTTAAATGTAAGATTGTATCAGTCTTTAAGATTTTTTTTTTGTTCAATTCCAGTTGATTTAGGAGAGCTCAGTCAGGATTTTATGCATTTGTCCTTGGTTGGTGGGTATCTGCATGTGTCTAACCTCAAGTTTAAACATGTAGAATTCATTTTTCAATATTGCTTTCAAAAGAAATCCCTTAGGATGTTCCTGTTTAAATGACATCCCGTATCTTTCTCCAGCTTATTTCAGTGTTTAATAACATTTTCAAATACTTGGAGTCTGTTAGAGAAGATTGTGACTACATTTGTCCTTTGGTAATCATGGGAGGATTGGTCCCAGGACTCCACACACCAAAGTCCATAGATGCTCAAGTCCTTTTGTAAAAAGGAATATTTGCACATATTCTATGCACACTGTACACTTTAACTTATCTCTAGGTTACTAGATGGACATAATGAAAAGTAGATACCATGTAAACATCTGTACTATAGTTCTTTTTAGAGAGTGATGACAGAAAAAAATGTCCTATGTATTCAGTAGATTAAAGGCTTTTTTTTTTTTTTTTACAGTCCTGCAGTGGTGGTTCAATGGCTAAATCCTCACTTTGCATGTGCCAGGAATCCAGAGGGTGCTGGTTCATGTGCCGGCTAATCCACTTCCCTTCCAGCTCCCTGCTTATGACCTGGGAAAGTAGTAGAGGATGACCCAAAGCCTTGGGAACCCGCAATGTGTGGGAGACTCAGAAGAAGCTTCTGGTTCCCGGCTTCAGATAGACTTTTGTGGCCATCTGAGTAGTGGATCAGCTGATGGAAGATATTTTTCTCTCTCTCCTCCTCTCTGTAAATCTGATCTGCCTTGCCAATAGTAATAAAAATAAATCTTAAGAAAAGAACTTTTTTTTTCTCCCTCAAATACTTTTGGCCCATGGCTGGTTATACCAGTGGACACTAACCCTGTAGATACAGAGAAATGACTATGTTAAGAAAAATGGACCAATTTGTTAGAAAACTGGCATTTTATATTTTGATTATTTAAAAAGAAATTTATAAGAAAACATAATACAGTCTTAAAAGTATTGTGACTTTTTTGATTAATGATATTTTCCATGGCTGCATGGCCTGCTTTTAATTGCCACACCGAGCAAGGCTGATGAAGCATAGAGGTACATGCTCTGTTACTGTACGTGGGTATTGACTATTGCACAGAAGCACCAAGGACTTAGTGAGAGTGAAGAGTTACAGGTCTAATAAAAGGCTCACTAGACCAGGAACCTCAAAACATTTTTTTTTCAGAGAATGTTGTCAAAAAGAAAAAGTAGAAGGGAAAAGAAAAGACTGAGGGCCAAGAAGAAAACGCAGCATGGCTGGTGACAGGTGACTCACTAAAGATTCCTGCCACAAAGCCAGCACAGCCAGGGAGCCTGCTCCCCTGGAAGAAATCTTTTCTCCTAAGACATATCATTGATTTTTCGTGCACAAATATATAAAAGTAGGTTGCTGTGGCTGGCCCGCTCAGTGGGGCCAGGGGTCATGGTGCGTTGTCCAGAGCCAGGGGCTCCTGTGAAGGCAGATCAGTCCACAGCAGGAAATGCTGGCAGGGAACTCCTGCCTGGACAGAAAGCATGGAGCTGTGCCATGCAGTCCAAAAGCCTTAAAATCCCTTACCCATGGCATGTGATAAGGTAGTGAGCATAGGCTAGCTCCACCCTGAGTCTCAGAGATGCTTCCAGATGCCTAGAAAACAGTGTGTGTGCGCACAGACTAGAATATTTCAAGTTTGTGGAAAATGAAATAAAAAGGTAAATTTACATTTATAAAAGTCCTGAAATCTATCAATGTAGTTTTTTTAAATGCATTTTTCTATTAACTATTTGGATATCTTTTATCTTTGAAGATGTTGAAATGGAGCTTATTAAGTCTCCCCAAAATGTGTATGTTGAAAACCTAATCCCCAGTGTAACTGCATTTGAGGATACAGCACTTATTTATTTGTTTTAAAATGTATTTATTCGACTGAGAGAAACAGAGAAAGAGAGAGAGAGAAAGAGAGAATATCTCTCAATTGTTGATTTATTCTTCAAATAACTGTAACAAGCAAAGCTGGGCCAGGCTGAAGCCAGGGGCCAAGAATTCCATCCATGTCTGCTTTATGGGAGTCTGGGACTCAAGACTTGAACTGGGTCTGCATTAGCAAAAAACTGGAGTCAGAATCCAAGAGCTGGAGCCAGGAATTAAACCCAAGGGTTGCAGGTATCCCAAGCAGAGGTTTAATATCTATGCCAAACATCTGTCTTTCCCAAAGAGAGAATTAAAAAAATATCATTAATGATGGAAGAAGTCATAGGATACAATCAAATAGGGTTAGAAAGTAAGAGAAAGTGATGCACAGAAAAGCCTGCAGACACAGCAATAAGGTGCCATCTGCACATCAAGGAAAGATGTCTCTTGATCAACCAAGTCTGCTTACATCTAGATCTTGGACATTCAGCCTGCAGGACTGGGAGAAAATAAAAGTTACCACTGTGTAGTATGCTATTAAGGCAACTTTACTGAGTAATAACCAGAGATGGGATTGGATTATGCTTCCATTCAGCATCTCTGCTCAGAGGGGTACTTCTTCCCTCTGGTAGGCACAGCAGATGGCAGTGGTGCTCTGTGGGTTTGCACAGCCAGCCATCTGCCAGGCTATAGCTCTGGCTGAGATAACTAAAGGATCAGACATGCACAACTTCAAGGTCTAAATGTTTTCACCGGAAAAAAAAACCAATTTGCATTATAGTGTCTGCTATGATCTGAATGTTGTGTTCCTCAAAAATTCATGTGTAGGAATTTGATCACCAAGGTGATTGTGTGCGAATGTGATGGCAAAGGCCTAAAGGACGGGCCTTTAGGAGGTGATTACACATGTCAGGAAGCAGGACCCGTGTGGATCGAATTAGTGTCCTCGTCACAGAGGACCCAGACAGCTGCGTCGGCCCTGCTAGCCTGCAAACACACAGCTAGAAGATGCCATCTATAATCCAGGAAAGTAGCTCTTACCAGAAACTTTACCTAATTTTGACTTTCCATCCTCTAAAACCGTGAGAAATAAATATCTGATGTTCATGATTAACCAGTTTGTGTTACTTTGTTAATAGCAGCATATATAGTCTAAAATGGTTTCACTTTAAATATGACTCAAACTGGGCTCTGGAAAAGCAAATGAAGGCACTGAATGTGCATGCTGCTTAACTTCCAGTTTCAATGATGACATTGGTATTTCATGGAATCCTAGCTTGGATTTTGGTCATGGAGCTTGGCCACTTTCCCAAGCTCCCTGGAGGTGTCTGCCTCTTTTCTCTGGAGTTCCCTGGGGTTGGATGCGCTGTGAGGCTTGATACTGAATAGAGAGCCTCACTGGTTAGCATCACATTCCAGAATATTTTTTTCCAATTACCATATTCACGTTCCTATCTTCAAAG
Source organism: Ochotona princeps (assembly GCF_030435755.1). Lineage (NCBI taxonomy): Eukaryota > Metazoa > Chordata > Mammalia > Lagomorpha > Ochotonidae > Ochotona > Ochotona princeps. The sequence goes on from NC_080832.1 coordinate 38,656,134, forward strand.
TTCATTATCAGTACCAGTTATATACAACTACAACTAGCCCCTGTACCTCATTAGGCTCCTAGGAATGGAACTGAACTAATTTGGTCAGCAGGTAGTCATCGCATGCTCCTCCCACCAGACTGTTTTTCCTGAGTGTCCCTACAGGAAATTCTGTGTTCTTCCATAGGAGCTGGGCATTAACAAAACTGTGGAATGCTTTCTGTATCCTCTTATCTGTGCATGCCTCACTGTATCTCATCCATGGTAATGTGGTGAAAGAAAAGAAAAGCTGTGGATTAGAGACAACTGTACACTCTTCTTCATTGTAGTACTTTCAGAGATGTTAACAGATAAATGTGTATTCCAAATTTTCAGCATCACACATCTTTGGCTTTAGACTTTTTTTTTAGCAGTGTATCTTGTGGCGCTAATTCTGGGATTCTCTTTGGAAGGTGTCCTCTGTCCTAGAGGTAAACTGATTATTTGTTTCGGAGACTTGATGCATTAGTGAATATCATCTGAAGATAAAAATGCAATGGCATTGTGGAATGAAATCAAATGCTCTCACCTAGGGAAAGCTCAACTTTCGCAGGAAAATTAACCTTCCATCAATTTATGGTTTGACACACAGATGTCAAATAGTAATACATGACCTGTCATGCTCATATCCTTAAACCCCACTTTTATTTTCTCTTCAATAATATTATATTAAATGTTTGAGTGTAAGACACATGTGTTTGCTAGATGTCTTCTCTGGCATTAGGCACCTCAAACTAAAACTCTTCAAGCTGAACTAATTCTATTTCCTCCCACTACATTTTCATCCAGTCTCACAAATCTGCTACCTTTTTCTTACTTTCATCCTTCAGTCCATATGGCAGATCTCGGTACATCAAATACTCTTTCTCCTGTTTCAAGTACTGGTCTTTGTCCGGATTCTTATTATCTTGGATCACAGTCAGTTTCATCATGTCCTAGCTGGTCACTCCCTAATCTTTTACCCTCACAAGTTTTTCCTAGAGACATCACTGTGTGTTTTCTAAAGCATACGCCTGATTATGTTTCTTCGAATTTACAAACTACCAGCCTAGTGATTTGTTCCTGTGCCATACTAAATGAAACCTAAACTCCTTAGTCTGCCATTGCCCATTTTTATAGTAGCTATTCCATACTTGCTTCTTTAGTCTTCTTTGGGTGCCCACTTATAGTACATTCAGTAACCTTGATTTGGCCACTCTACAGATTTTATTGTATGGGTTAAATATCCCTTATGTGAAACGTTGGGACTAGCACCATATAAGATGTCAGATTTTAGAATATTTGCATATACATAATTAGATACACTGAGGATTTGACTCAGATATAAACATGCACTTTACTTATGTTTCAGGTAATTTTATTAAATATTTTTAGGACTATTGTGTTTGGACAGTAATTTTTCACATTGAGTCAGGTGTAGAATTTTACACTTGAGATGTCATGTCAATGTTCAGAAATTATTATATTTAGGAACATTTTAGGATTTAGGTTTTCAAGAAGGAGAAGCTCCACACTTATCTGAAACACCTAATGGAAAGTTCCCATACAAATACAAAGTTCAAAAAAGGCAAGCAATTGTATTATTATTCATCATTATATACCACAAACCTGACATCACACTGGATGCACTGAGATTTTTTTACAAATGCTTATTCAGCAAAAATGTCATCATTTCCTTTTTTTTTGTTTTTTTGTTTATTCATGGATGTGTGTGATTGAAAATATATCTTGAATCATTTATAATGCCTCTTTTTGTCAGTATGGTTAGAAATGAATATGAAACACATTTCTTCAGACTTTTAAAATTTCAAATCATTGTATAAAAGAATAATGGGATCTCACATCACCCTTCTCCGTACCCCAATCTTTCCAAAATCCCATCTTAAAAATATGTTTAGAAAACAAGAAAAAAGACTCCTCTGTGGATCATTCAAAGGCAAATATACATGCAAATCCAGAAAGAGCAGAGGTTCTTTCCCCAATCCTATTTCAGATCGTCAGGAACAAAGAAGGAGTGAAAACTTTTGTCAGCCATGTTTGTAGGAGCAGTGGACTATGGGACCATCTTGAGGCTGGTAAGAGGGACTGCTGTCCAAATGCAAAGCTTGGGTGTTGAAGTTGTGTGTATAAAACTCTAGTGCTACATTTTGCCTTAAATTGTAGGAACAAAAGGGTAAAACAGCATTTGTTTTTTGCACACATTCTTGAATAAACTGACGTCAGTTTTTAAAGAACTTAAGAAATTATTGCGAATTACTGATTTGCAATCTTTGGAGAAATTGAATAGTTATCAACTCCCAATGAATGACTTATAAAAATATTCATGCTAACCATGTTTGGAAAAAACTCCATCTTTCATTTTTCTTCTATATTTTTCACTAGAATTTTTAAAAGAGAAATCTGTTTTAACCTATTTTTTAATGAAATAAGAAGCAAGTTTTCAAAATGGATGAGTCTTCCATTTGTTTCAGCATGTTGAGCTTGTTTACGAAAAACATCCATCCCAATGGCCCAAAGGCTACTTATACATTCTAATGATGTGATGAGTAACATTGTCTAATGAGTAGGAAGGTTAGAATAGGTGGTAAAGAAGAATCTCTGTTGAAAGGAGCAGAAGAGAGCTTTAATACTTACAGCTGTCCTCTTCTTCAGTTATACATTTCACAACATAACAGGCGTAGATGAACCCTGCCAGCTGAAACAAAATAGAAATGCTTTAAATACCGGGCAAAGGCAACAGAACCAGACATCACTGCAACAGTGACATCAAAGACAGGCAGTTTGTGACCAAATTCAGGGCTTCAGAATGAGCCATCAGACTGGATCTTGACTCCACTGTCGATTCTTGATTCAAGTCATGCTAATCAGTTTTACTAATAAGTACATTGCCCTGTATTTCTCTGATTGCTGATCATGTGTAAGCTTTGTTCATTGTCAGGCAATCTGAAACAAATTATGTGAGGTTTGGAAAAAGACAAAAATTACAGCCACTCATGAAAGATTTTAATATTTGCAATTGTGTCAATCAATTGCTAGCTTGCATTTCATTAGGTCAGAGCCAATGATTGTAAAATTGGACTCTCAATCATCAGAAAAGTGCTTTGAGTGAGAATAACGAAGGAGATTCCTTGGCATATTGTATGGAGTCTCTCAGTTTAAAAAAAAAATCAAAACTTTTATTTACAGACCTGTTACCAGGCCCAGGACTTCCTGGGTGTAATTAAAACAACCTCTCACAGGAGAGTGATAAGGTGGATACCTGTAAGTAGTATCGTCACAAAGCACTGGGTTCAGGGTCGTACACACTACATCATTCTTTCTGAAACACTACGAGAGATCGCTCTGCCGGCTGAAATTTGTGCCTGTTAAAGAGCACAGCAAGATCGCTTGATACCTGACTCTTCAGATTGAGTGCTTTTGTATTTCTTCACATTAGCATAACATATATTTGAAAAGAGCAATTATAATTTCCTAATAAACAGGCAGCCTTTTTTCTTTGGGCAGAAACAACCTAGTTTAGGCAGAATTCTTAAAACTATGGATTCAGAACTGTGATGAAGAATACTGATGACATTTCAGACCAGCATTAATCTGGCTGAGGCCTGACCTCACATGATCATATTTGGTGTGGGAAGGGAACATTAGGAAAGGCCGTCCCACACAGGCAGAAAGGCATGGCCACCATTAACCTAATGAAATTGCTCTTCATTAGGTGACGGAGAGTGAACTTACAGTGGATGACAGAGGTATGTTTTAAGTCAGAGACTACACTAACAGGTATTGAATGGGAGTACGACTATTTGGAGATGGAAAGAAATGTTAGAAAATCACCAATTTGGATTTGAGGCAGAAATTTGGTCCCGGTAGATTTTAGCTGTCTTCCAAGGAGAGCTGGCATGGGACAAGACAGTGGTCACCCTGGGACAGAAGTGGAAGCAGCAGAGACCTCACCTGGGGAGGAACAGTTAAGGAAAATCATGTTTTCCGGTGGCTTTTGTTTTTGCATCACTGATAGGGGCCTTTTACTCTCCTAACTACTAATGTGATCCCTGAAACAGTAGAGATTACAGAGCTAAGTAGAATGCTGCTGCTCATTGATCAGCACAATTAGGTTTTCTTAAGTAGTTTTTAGGAACCAACCTAGCATATTTTGGGGGGTGGATATATATTATTTTTTTTCGCAATAAAATAGTGACAATAAGAGCTACTTCTTCAAATAATCAGGATCATGGTTTCTCATTCAATATTAAAATCTATTCATGAAAAAGGGAGAGAGAGAGACTGCCATCTCCTGGACCAATCCTCTAAAATGATGAAATGGGTGGGGTGGAGTGACCAGGACAGGTCTGAGTTGCTGCCAGGAGTAGGGTTGTAATTCTGGCCTCCCAGGTGGGTGACAGAAACTCACATACTTAAACCATAACCTGTTGTTCCTTAAAATCTGCATGAACAGGAATCTGGAGTCAGGAGCAGAGATGGATATCAAATCTAGTCACAACATCCCAATTGATGTTGAAATCAGTATGCCAAATGCGTGCCCTGGGATCATTGTTTACTTGGGCCTTAGTTTTAGAATATAGGGTTCTAGTTAAAGATCAGGTTTGTTTATTTGTTCATTTATTTATTTAAAGAGAACAGGTTGCATATTTCATATATACAAGTTTAAACACATAATTCTTCCCACTGTCTCCCTCCTCTTTCCTACCTTTCATTTTATTCTTTTAAAAAAATTTTGAATTTTAATTTGAAAGGCAGATGTTGCAGAGAAAAAAGGAGAGACAGAGAGAAATGGTCTTCTCTGCATTGTTCATTCCCTGAGTGGCCACAATATCCAGATATGAGTTAATCTGAAGCTGGGAGCTTGGAGCTTCTTCCAGGTCTCTTACACATGTGCAAGGTCCCAAAGATTTGGACGATCCTCTACTGTTTTCCAAAACCATAAACAGAGACCAGTATTGGAAATGAGGCAGCCATGACAAGAATGGGGGCCAATATGGGTTGCTGGTGCCACGGGCAGAGGATTAGCTCACTGCATCACTGGGCAGGCCCCTAATTTTTCTTTTAACCTTTTCAATAACATATTTTCAAAAAACTGTATAATCACAGCCTAATCATCCACTAAATAAAGAATTAAATAAGTAGAAAACAAAAGACCATTAATTTGCAGGAGTATGTAAGAAAGAATCAAATCTCAAGATGTCAGTTTCACCCAAACACATTCTAACTACCACAATATGAGAAAACACATATTTGCCTTCTTGGGTCTGGCTTATTTCATTGAGCTTAATCATCTCCAAATCTCAAACAGCTTATGACTGGATAAAGAATATTTAGTGTAGCTACAAAAAGGAATACTAGTCAGCCATAAAAAAATGGAATCCTGCTTTTATCAAGGATTTTTACTTGAATAAAAAAGAGATTTCCATAAGACTAGAGTAATACTTCTTAATTTCTTTTGATCTATCAGACCTACAAAAATGGTGTTTTCATTGAATTACCCAGTCTCACGGGTGCCTGGTCATTGGTGCTTGGATTTGGTTGGGTTAGTAAATCTATGAATCTATGACATTTCACAAAAGATTGAAAGCTTTCCCAGTAATATTTGGAACTAGACAAAGATGTCAGCTATTGCCACTCCTATTCAACATAGTACTATAAGTCCTCACTAGAGGTAGTAGGCAGGAAAAGGAAATTAAAGGAAGTCAAACTGGAAAAGAGGAAGTCAAACTGTCTGTTTTTCTATGACATGGTTCTATACAGAGGAGAACACAAAGACTCGATAAGGAGACTGCTAAAACTTACAGGAGAGTTTGGTAAAGTGACAGGCTACAAACTAAAGGAACACAAATCAATGGTCCTAGTGTATACAAACAACTCCAGGGATGAAAAAGAACTAGTCAATATGGTACCTTTGAAAATAACAGAGAAAGGGCCCGGCGGCGTGGCCTAGTGGCTAAAGTTCTCGCCTTGAACACCCCGGGATCCCATATGGGCGCCAGTTCTAATTCTGACAGCTCCGCTTCCCATCCAGCTCCCTGCTTGTGCCCTGGGAAAGCAGTCGAGGACGGCCCAAGGCATTGGGACCCTGCATCCATGTGGGAGACCCGGAAGAGGTTCCTGGTTCCCGGCTTCGGATCGGCGCACACCGGCCCGTTGCGGCTCACTTGGGGAGTGAAACATCGGATGGAAGATCTTCCTCTCTGCCTCTCCTCCTCTCTGTATATCCGGCTTTCCAATAATAATAAAATCTTTAAAAAAAAAAAGAAAATAACAGAGAAGACACTTAAATACCTTGAAATAAACCTAACTAAAGATGTGGACTATCTCTATGAGGAAGATTATAAAACATTAAAAAAAATGGAACAAATATACCATGGGAGAAGTATACCATGTTTCTAGATAGGCTTAGTCAACATCATCAAAATGTCCATATTACCAAAAGTAATACACAGATTCAATGCCATACCAATGAAAATTCCAAGAACATTCTTTACAGAGCTGAAAATAATGATGCAAAATTCATCTGGAAACACAAGAAATTACAAATAGCCAAAACTATCTTTAACAATAAGAATCTAGACCAAACCTCTGGGCATATTGTAGGGCAGTAGTGCTCAAAAGAGCCTAGTACCAGTACAGAAACCAAGAAGATCAATGGAGCAGGATGGAAACACCAGAAGAGAGGCCACACTTTTACCGCCAACTAATCTCCAACAAGAGAACAGAAAACAACCGAGGGAAAAAGTTGATATTTTTAACAAATGTTGTTGGGAAAATTGGATAATAGCCTGCAGGAGTAAGAAACAAGATCCTCACCTTTTGCCATACATAAAGACCAAATCTAAATGGATGAAGTATCTAAACCTACACCCAGAAACCATCAACCTATTAGAAGTAAACCTAGGAAACACTGCAAGACAGAGGTGTAGGTAAAGACCTCCTAGGAAAATCATCAAAAGCACAGGCAGTCAAGACCAAGGTAAACAAATGGGACTACATTAAACTAAGAAGCTTCTGCACAGCAAAGGAAACAATCAACAAAGTAAAGAAGCAACAGAGTGAGAGAAAATCTTTGCACACTACACAACAAGTAGGCTGCTAATGTCCAGGATACACCAAAAACTCTAGGAATGTAGAAACAATAAAACAAACCAGTTAAGACATAGGTGAAGGAAATGAGAACTTTTTTTTAAATGAGAATTTTTCAAGGAACTAATTTAAAGGGCTAACAGACATGAAAAATGCACCCCATCCTGGCTCTTTCATCTGCCAGTGTATGTTATGAACTGGCCCAGTCTGGCCCACTCCCAGACCTGACCCACATGTATGCCGGGGTACTGTAATCCAGTCTGGTCTGAACTGTCCCCAGCTTGGGTTTTTGCGCTCACCAGTAGGGACTGCATACTGACAGAGGAGTTTCCCAAGCTGCCCTTTCACATCAGCTCTCAGTCACGGATCTCATGCACACTCGTGGGTGTTTGGCTCAGCCTGACTTGGCCCACCTCCATTCGCAACTTTCACCAGCGGGTATTTCAGCCTTCTCAGATCAGCTCATATCTGTTCTGGCTTCCTCCAGTGGGTGATACAGCTCAGTCCTTCCTGGCACACCCCCAGAATTGGCTTCCATGTGGACTGGTGGGTGCTGCAACCTAGCCTATTCTATCCCATCCCACATTTCCTCTGGCTCTCATGAGCATCAGTGGGTGCTGCAGCCAAGTGCTTCCTATCCTATCCCCATCCCTGGCTTTCATGCAAACTTATTAGTGTCATGGTACAGCCTAACATGACCCACCCCTATCCTGACATTCATTGCAGCTACTATGGTCTAGCTCTGCCACACAGGTCCCCTTGCCCTAACTTTCATGTGTGCCTCTGGGTGGTGGTCAATGGTTGATAGTGGTCAATGGTAGTGATCTCTCGCATGGGTGGTCACTTTGGTCTGACCCAGAAAGGTCCTCTGGTTTCCCTCCTTCAAATTACCTGGTCACAGCCATCTCCCTTATCTGCAAGTGCAGCAGAATTGTCAGTGAAGTCCTCCAGAAGTCCTTACTTACCTGCCGCATTTTCCTTCAGTGGCCCACCGTCCCACATAACCCCAGATACCCTTCCCCCCAGCAATCCAAAGCTTCCGTGCCTGCAGGCATGCAGGCTCCCAAGCCTGGCCTTTTGTTGGGGTAGCATGCTGGCCTGGAGCCCAGCCTGCCTGTCTTAGATCCAGGCATGTGAACACGTCCCCCAGGCCTAGTCTGACAGTTTGGTGTGTCCACTGGTACCCTCACTGTGGTTTTTATTTGCTTTCCCCTGATACGGAGAGAAACTGAGCATGTTTTTGTATAAGTATTAGCCATTTGAAAAATGTCTCATGTTTATAGCAGCACAATTCACAATAGCTAAAATATGGAACCAATCCAGATGCTCATCAAGGGATGAATGAATAAACAAAATAAAAATGTACATATACACTATGGAATACCATTCTGTCACAAAAAGGAATAAAATCTGAACTGTTTGCAAGAAAATGGACCCAACTGTAAATCATTATGCTTAGTGAAATAAGCCAGTCTCCAAAAGACAAATATGTTTCCTCTGATCTTTGGCAACTAATATGCAGAACATAAGAAATGCTGTCTCAGTGAGATTAGCACACTTGGGATTAAATGTTGTATATAGCAGTTGATTATACTATTACACTACTGTGTAACAATGGGGTTTCCATTCTTGTTTTTTTTAGACTTTTATTTTAGTTTAGCTTATTTTCTATTTCCTTTACTTGCCATATCATTACATACATACATACATACGCACATACATACAAACATACGTACACATTTATACAACAGAAAGCTAAGCTTGTTACGGTGGGGTGAAAGCCTCTGCTAGTGTAATAACTTGGGAAAAGCAATAAGTGAGAGAGAGATAAGGAAGCAGGAAGGAGAGTGAGGAGCCCCTATGCTTATCATGAAAAATGTGAAAACTACTAATTTTACAAAAATTTCTAAAAAGATTAAAACTAAATAAATTTAAAAAGAAAAGAAAATCTTGCTAATGAATATTGATGAACTCTGAGATCCAGGGTCAATGAGTTCAAATTTCTCATTAAAGTGTCACTGATTCTTCTTTATTAAGTATACTCTCCAAGAATGCAGCAAAGGCACTGCATTCAGCTCACAAGTGATCTTTTAATTGTATTCAGCTGTGTCCTTTAACAATCAGGGGAGTTCACTTTATATAAAAGTCAATCTTGCTGCATTTCATTACAAAAGCTTGCTGATTAAGAGGACTTTAGCTTTGAAATTGGTCACCTCTCAATGCAAATGAAAATTTGTTTTCCTTAAATTAATTAAGATTCACAAATTCTGCTGTGTTTCAATTTTCCTATACTGTATACATTTCTAATTTAAACACCTTGATAGCAATTTATGAAATTTAACCGTAGGGAAAGTTACTTCTAAAATTCTGAGTGCTACCTATACTATACAGCTCTGTGAATTGCTATCTGGTTACAAAGATGAAAGTTTCGTAACCTTGGCACTACCGACATATTCAGTTTGGTAAGTATTTGGGGGCCTTCAGGATATTCAAGCAGTAATATCTTACAATTGGGACAATAAAAAAGATCTCCAGGTATTACTTTACATTCTTTAAGGTTGTCTTGGTTTAGGGGTCCTGCTTCAGATACAGTCCAAGCCTAAAAGTTGTTGTAATTTTATAGCAATACAAGGAATTCAGATGCAAGTTGAAGTAGATTTAGATAACATTGTCAGGACAGAGGAAGAAAATTGCATGTCTACAAAGCGACAAGGAATTAGCTAGTGTTTTGATGTGTAAGTTCATCAGCCATTACATGTGTTTTAACAACTCAGAGGCAAAGATGGGAGTTGCTTATCCAGAGAGTAGCAGGAACAAAAGTAAGGAGTGGATTGAGATAACAGGCAGCAACTGCACCTCATGAGAACGTTGGGGACTTGTACTACAGAAAAGGAAATCAAAGTTGTGAAGGCAGATTTTGGCCAGAATCACTGGACTTCAAGTGTGTATCAAGTTAAAATCTGACTAGGCCATTTTGCTATAGTATGTTTAAGGAGCTTACTTTGCAAAAATACATTTGTTTTTCACAGAATACAAAGCCTTCCCAATGAGATACTCAACTTCCTTTCTATCCTTATATATTCATAAGCACACACATCATATATAAATATGCATATATATTTATGCTTATATATATTATATTTAAATACTTCCACTTCTTTTTTTTTTATTAATTATTTTGCATTATGTTACAGTTTCATAGGCTCTGGGAATCCCCCCCCATGCCCCTCCCCCCCGGTGGCTTCCTCCACCTTGATGCAGTATTACAGTTCAAATTCAATCAAGATTCTTTCCTTGTAAACATATATCAAGTATAAAGTCCAGCTATTTATTGTCCAGATGGGTTGAACAGTCTCTTGGGGAGACCATTTCTGGTCCGTTGTTAGAGCTGGCAGAATATCATCCCATTCAACCAAGAGTCCCGACATAACATCAACAGCAATTTGCAACATTATGGAATTGACATGGTTGTGAGTAACCAGTGTGTTACAAAAAAAAAAAAAAAAAAAAAAAAGAAAGCAAGTTCTTAACCACAACCTATGATTAGCCCATTGACATTTCAGTTTTAGTTTATATACAGAACCGACTGCTATATACCTTCAAATGGCTATAAGGTACCATTCAGCTGTCTCGTGTCTATTTCATTTTAGAAATACTTCCACTTCTTAGTAGAAATGCATTCTGTTGACTTTCTTTGGTTCGTGGTACTCTGATCTCCATTACATCCTTTGCTTGTGGTATTACATGTGTGTTTATTCACCTTTATTATTTTTTTTAAACATTTATTTACTTTTATTGAAAAGTAAGATATACAGGAAGGAAGAGAGACAGTGAGGAAGATCTTCCTCCCCAAGGGGCTGTAACGGCTAGAGTTGAGCCGATCCAAAGCCAGGAGCTAGGAGCCTCTTCTGAGTCTCCCACATGGGTGCAGGGTCCCAAGGTCTTTGGCCATTCTGGACTGCTTTCCCAGGCCACAGGCAGGGAGCTGGATGGGAAGTGGGGCTGCTAGGACACGAACCAGTGCTGATATGGGATCCTGGCTTGTGCAAGGTGAGGACTTTAGCCACTAGGCTATTGCGCTGGGCCCTGTTTTATATTTTTGATGGAAGTTGTCTTATATTAGAGCAAACATATGATATTTGTCCTTTTGGGATTGGCTCATTTCACTTAACATAATGTTCTTCAGTTTGGCCCATTTGGATGCAAATGATAGAATTTCATTCTTAATAGCTGAGTATTATTCCTTACAGTAGATATATCATCAGGAATTAAAGAAAAAGAAATTTATCTCTACTAAGGAATGAAAGTAGTTTCCTGATGCAACTTGTATCTAGACAACAAAAAAATGTGAAATCTCTACTATTGCCAATACCAATAGTGTCATGACCCATGTAAAGAGCAGAAAGTTGGACCCATCTCTTTTTCATCTCTAATTTTAAGCGGCTCTTGATGCTCTTTGTTAATATGGCTGAGGGGTTGTTTTTCTCATCTGCTTAGGGAATGGCTTTTGTTTCAGTTTGTGTTTTGTTCTGTTTTGTTTCAAATTCAATTAGTTTTGTTGTGAATTTTACCTTTTTTGCACTTCCTGTTCATTAGTGTCTTTTTTCATAAGTCCTTGTAATTCATTAATAGATCATTCATATGAGACATTTTGACTATAAGCACCTCAGGTTGTAAATTTTCCTTTTAACATTGTTTTTTGCTACATCTCAGGGGCACTGATATTCTTGTTTTTATTATTCTTTATTTATTTACTTTTCATTTTTATTATCATTTTATGATACAGTACCATAGGCCCTGGGATTTCCCCTACCTCCTCCCTGAATCCTGCCCACACACTGAGTTCTCCCATATCATTACAACAGCATAGTTCCTCATAGACAGTCATAAGTCCACCACTGCGGGCATGGACAATGGCAGAGAGTGCAGCATCCATTGTCAACACACATCCAGTAGTTTCACTAGGTGTCTATCCTCGATCCAGAAATAGAGATGCACACTGCACCTTATCCTCACATCTGGACATGTCAGTCTCCGCCACACAGTCACTGTAAATCCCAAGTGAAAAGCCACAAAACAAATAACAACAGGAAGAAAGACAAATTTGCAAAATGCCATAAGCGTTAAAAATATACCACTAGATATGATAGTTTCCATTACACAGTTGCTATGCATCCCTTAAATGAAAAGCCACAAAACAAAACCAACAACAGGAAAAAAATAGAAACTTACAATGCCATGAAGTTAAATAACATGCTAGTGAATGATCAATGTGTTGGTGAAGAAATGAAAAAGGAAATCAAGAACTTCCTTAAAGAAAATGATGCTACTGTATGTATGAGTCATGAGAATTTAATGAGAAAAAAGGAGTTATGAAGAAATGATTCTAAAAACAAAACCACCAAAATTCATGAGACATAGTTTCTGCTGATCTTTGTTGGTGAGATATTCTCCTGTAGGCAACAAATAGATGGGTTTTGTGTTTTTAATTCAGTCTAGTAATCTATAATGTTTGATTGATGAGTTTAAGCCATTTACATTCAGGGTTAATATAAACAGGTGGTAATTTGCTCCTGTCATTTAGCAGTTGGTTGTTCATAGATTTAGTCTTCTGTTGTTATTTTACTGGGATGTTCTTCACATTTGCCTTTGGTTTTGGTGGTTGCCATTCCTCCTTTCTGTCAAGAGAACATCTTTCACAAAGTCAACATAAGAATCATTTGTAGGGCAGGTTTGGAAGAGGTATATTCTTTTAACTTCTGTTTACTGTAGAATAATATTATTTCATTTTCAAAGACAAAGGAAAGCTTTGCTAGGTAGGTTATTCTGGGCAGACATTTTTTTGCTTTTAGCATCTGTAATATGTCACTCCATTCTCTTCTGGCCTGTAGAGTTTCCTGTGAGAGGTCAGCTGTGAATTCAATTGCCTATACTCTATAAGCCAATTAATTTTTTTTCAGGAGCACATTTAAGGATCTTTTCCTTATGTTCAATTGAAGAGAGTTTGATTATCATGTGTCCTGGTGAAGATCACTTTTGATCACCCTGTTGGGAGTTCTGTCACCCTCCTGGATATTGTTTCACAATTCTTTCTCCAGTTTAGGTAAATTTTCTTTTATTATTTCATTAAATACATTTTTAAAATCCAGCTTCTCTTTCTGCACCTCCTGGAACTCCCATAACTTTTATATTTGACCTTTTGATAGTGCCTCTCAATTGTTGAACACTTTTATAGCTTGACACAGTTCTGCTTCCAGCTCTCTGTTTTCCAGTGTGACAAGAAGCATCTTCCAAATCTGAGGTCCAGATCTATTTAGGGTGGAACCTGTAGGATGCCACATCATTGCAATTCACTGAGCCCAAAATGAGTTCAATCCCACTTAGTGTATGTACTTCTTGTCCCACAGCCTTTGCCTCTCTGCACAAGATGGCTGCAGATTTGGTTCTACTGGGAATTTGGGTTTTGAAATCCCCCCTGCTCCCGCCATCACCTGTTTTGGGTCTGCTGCTCTGTCTCTGCTCCTGGTAAACTAAACAAACCCACAGAATGTGCAGTTCTCTGCCTGGGTTCACTGCCTGAGCTCCCCATAAACTCCCTTTCCCACCTGATTGTTGGTTGAGTTCTGGCCACCAGTGCAGTTTAGATCACTTCTCACTGAGTGCTGCCAGTGTATCTGGTCACTGCAACACTGCACCATCATCTCCGCTGCTTTCCTGTTGTCCACAGTCTGCAGGTGTCCTTCTACTGTTGGTCTGTCATCTCCTATTTCCTGGAATGTGCCCTCTATGCTTCACCCTGGCTAATGTTTCTTCATCTGTTTAAATATGTTTTTTTTAAAAATATTTATTTATTTTTTTATTGGAAAGGCGGATACAGAGAGGAAGATCTTCCGTCCGATGGTTCACTCCCCAAGTGACTGCAACGGCCGGTGCTGCGCCAATCCGAAGCCAGGAGCCAGGTGTTCTTCTGGGTCTCCCAAGCAGGTGCAAGGTCCGAAGGCTTTGGGCTGTCCTTGACTGCTTTCCCAGGCCATAAACAGGGAGTTGGATGGGAAGCAGGGCCTCCTGGATTAGAACCGGCGCCCATATGGGATCCCGGTGTGCAAGGTGAGGACTTCAACCACTATGCTATCGTGCCAGGCCCTTAAACATGTTTTCACCCCATTCTGCCATCTTGCTTCTCGTTTGTTGTCATTTCCTCAGTGCCACATGGATCATGCAATAGCATCATTTTCTAGAAGGTGGCCTCTGATTTTCCTTTTCATTACTTTAGCGACACATTGGTCATTTTGTAGCATGTTGTTTAACTTCATGTTGATAAATTTTATTCTTTTCTCCCTGTTGTGGATTGTGTTTACTGACCCTGTATGTAAAGGGATCTATAATAGAAGTGTAGCGTAGACTGACATGTTTAGATGTGCAGACATAGTGCAGTATGCATCTCTGCATCCAGACCAAAGGTGGACTCCCAGTGAAACAGTTGAATATATCCTGACAATAGGAGGCTTCACTCGGTGACACTGTCCATGCCTACATGTCAGGAGACACTTTAATATTAGAATGATGGACTTATGACTGTTAATGAAGGACTACCCGTTTTGATACTAGAGAGGAAATCAGTAGGAGGGGAGAGAAATTTGGGAGGAAGACAGGAAATTCCAGAGCCTATGGAACTATATCATAAAATGAAAAAGAAATGATACACACCTGTATGCTTTTTAAATGATAAATAATGAAATGAAACTAAAGTATAATGAACATAAATATATATGCAGTCACTTTTTGTAACAATCATTGCTAGTAGTTTTGATAGTTTTAATTACATTACAGAACTGTCTCTCTCTTTGTCTATTTCATCTCTCTGAAAGCAAAGAATGACAGTGTCCCACATCTTTCTTTCCCCACTCAGCCTGGCACTCAGAAGAACTGCAAGTTATTTTTTTAGCCTAAATTTAAGTGTTGCTTCCCATGAGAACTGGCAGTTCATTCCTAGTGTAGGTTGTAGGTTAACCTTTTCCTGTGATTGGCCTAGACAGATGGGAAGATTTATAAGAGGGCAAAGGAGAGGTAGAAAGGACATATTTTAGCAGTTCTCAGAACTGGGAGGATGTAGATCATGTTCAGAGAGGAGGCAGTGATCCCAGGTGACAGAAGTGTCTGCCATGGGGTGGGATAACTCATGTTATGACAGTAAATCTGAGTATCTACAATTAAAATCAGATGATATTATTTCATTCCTTATTTAAAGAGGGTTAGAATTATAATTGGAAGATGTGTTTGGCTTTATGCCAGGGAAATGCACCATTATCCACTCGTGGAAATAACTAAGATATTGCAGGTGTTTTAGCCTTGGGGTTTCAAAACAGAGATGAGTCTAAGTTATTCATCTCTTCACTTTTGTGCTTATGATATGATTTGTTCATTTCTAGTTTACCTGACAGGAAATTACATATCATCTTGCTATCATTACTGACTAAAAGGAAATGTTATTTTCTCCATATAAGTAAGTCAGATTACCACTCTTTTTTGTATTCATAAACAAAATTATGAACACATATCCCAGAAATTCACTTAGAAGCCAATACACCAAAGGAAATTGAAGGCTTTTAAAAATGTTTTTTTTTTAAAGATTTTAAAAGATTCAATTGTGATCCAAACATGTAACAATCTTAGGTCTAAATTATTTTATTTCAACCTTTTGCTTCTGGAAATGGTAACGGTACCACCAAAGTACAGTAAAATCTCTGGGCACTGTATGTGATGTCATGGATGGAACAGCATTTGACTCTCCAAAATCATGCAGATGTATTTCTTTCTTAAATATCTATTTATTTTATGTTAAAGGCAGATTTACAGAAAGAAGGAAACACACAACATACAAACCCACACACAGAAAAAGAGAGAGGGAGATATCTTCTATCTACTGATACATTCCCCAAATATATAGAATGCTGGAGATAAGTCCATCAGGAGCTAGTAGCCTGCTGTTTCCACTAGGTCTCCCATGTAGGTGCAGAGGCCCTAGGATCTGAGCCATCCTCCATTGCTTTTCCAGGTCATAAGAAGGAGCTGGATTGAAAGTGCAGCCCCTGGGACATGAACTGGTCCCCACAAGGGATGATGGTACTTCAGGCAGAGGATTAGTGTGCAGCGCCACCTTACCAGTCGCATTGAGGTTACAAACTTGATCGAATATGACCTCTGAGGGGCGGGTTTGGTCTTTGGATGTTTGAGAGATTGTGCTCAGAAGGTAGTTATCAGGGGAGTATTGGTGACTCAGCCTCTTTGTTTTCTGGCTCAGTGTGTGGTTGTTCCTCCACATCTGCTCCACCAATGCCTCTTCTAACAGAGGCTAACGTAAGGGGCCACCTGATCCTTGACTGTGAATCTCCTATCAAATCATTTCCTTCCAAAGTAGTTCCTCTCAGGTATTCAGTTGAAGTGTCGAGATGACTAATGTAGAAAATTGGAACTCTCAAGTGGGGTTATCGCCATTGGCTTCACCTGAATATATGGAGAAGTCTTTAGAATTGAGTTACCACAAGTGGTTGGCAGGGTTTTGATGAACAGGCTAGAGAAAGCTGGAACACTATAAACTGATTTATGTGTGTGATTCTGCTGAGGACTCAGAAGACCAGAATCCTAGTTAGGAGTGTGGGAACGATAAACCATGCTGAGGAGTTTTTAGAAGGAAATGGATAATTGGACTAAAGGGCACCTAGTTTCCACAGTGGCAAACAACTTGATTTTTATTGTGGCCATGTGGTCCATGTTCTGAGATTTCTTTTTCCTTTTCTTTTCTTTTTTTTGTTTTTGGAGGCTGAACTTAAAGATGGACTAGCTTGATGAAGGTTTAAGGTAGCACAATGTCTAGGTTATGAACTGATTATTATTGGCTTATGTTGGTAAGTTTTACAGAGAAAATCAGTACCAAAAGGGAGCAACGCAGAAATACCTGGAATATTTGCAGCTAGATCAAGTAAAGAAGAAAGAGAAAGCTTATTGGGAACTGAAAAGTGAGGTGGAAAAACCATTGCTAATGAGATTAGT
Source organism: Ochotona princeps (assembly GCF_030435755.1). NCBI lineage: Eukaryota > Metazoa > Chordata > Mammalia > Lagomorpha > Ochotonidae > Ochotona > Ochotona princeps. Next base: position 38,673,291 of record NC_080832.1, read on the forward strand.
GCAAGTAAAAAGAAGTAATGTGCTAATGAACAAGACTGGATGGAAGATCCTGATTGCAGGCCAGAAATGTGCCAGAGAGACTCTTTCATCTCAGTCCCATTTGAGGCCTCACAGAGCTAATTTATCTACAAAGGTTTTTCCAGTGCAGAATCCTTTCAGAAAGGAGCCTTGGAGTGCCATGATCACCTGGGACCAGCTCAAGATTCCGGCTTGCCAGGTTCTGCCCTTGCTCTTGGCAGATGTTGACACTGCTCACATGCCTGCAGTTTTGCAGAATGCAAGAGTTATGTGATTATGGCTGCTTCCATGAAGAGTTCAAAGGAAAGCATGGAGGCCAGGCGCAATTTTAGTACAATGTTGGAGACCACGATGGAACATTGTGTAGTGAAGCTGTGAGATGTATAGCAGAAGATACCTTAGACAAGTGCTGATGCCAGCAACATGAGAGACTTGCCCTAGAAAACTGCAAATTGTGTGCCAGACCAGTCTTGTAAAGCCACTGACAATGACGTTCAGTCTCAGGGAACACCATGCAGGCAAAGATAAGCAGAGCTCCAGAGCATGGAGGCCTCCATTTAGATTTCAAAAAGATACTTTAGGCAATCTGGGACCCCAAGCAGATATTGGTGCCAAGGGTAGAGCTGCCACAATGAGACACCACTAGCGCAATGTCAAGTGGAAATGTGGGGTCAGAGCTGTGGCAGAGTCCCCAGCACCAAATGCTCAGTGGAGCTGCAGAAGTGAGTCTTCTACCTGTGAGAACTGGACCCTGGATTGTAGACAGCAATGCTGGTATGCCCAACACTATAGCAACAGAGCCCCCAACACAATGTGCTCAAGATAATACAGTTGAACTTTAGGATATATTGCTTGTTCCTGTTGTTACTGAGTCTTACTCTGACTTTAAATTCAACTTCCTTTTGGAATTCAGATGTATACCCAGTGCTTATTCTGCCATTATGTCTTCTAAGTAAATAACTTGCTTTGATTGTGCAAGAGTTCATAGCTAAGAGAGCTTGCTTTGTCTCAGGTGAGCCGAACAACTTCGAAACATTAATGTAGCATCAATTTAAAACTTTAGAAATGTAGGGGATGGAATGACTGCATGTTGTAATAAACAACCGAATTTTGAGGTGCCAGGTTAAAATATTAGGGACGGAACTGATCATTGTTCCTCAAATTTACACAGATTTTTAGACTCTTACGTTTTATGCTTGTGGTTAGTGTGTTGAATAGGGACTTAATTATGAGCTCTGAGATTTGGGCTGGGTGAGGGGTCTTTAGATCACTGCGGACTTGTCCTCAGAAGGTAGTTACAAGAGAGTTGGTTATTTTAGCCAAGCTTGGCCTTAGCTTTGGTTCTCTTTCCTGATCTTTGGATAGAAATCACCTAATGGTATCTTTGGTTTATGGGTTGTTTCTGCTCCAAGATGGTACATTTGAGAAAAAAATAAATTCAGATTCACCCAGATCCTTATTGCACCCCAAGGTGCCTAGCTGTTTTGCTTTCTCTCTTCCTTAATATAGTCTTCTTATGTTTGTCATATGTATTGGTCATTGTTTCTTTGCTTTTAAATACTTGAGAGGAATATCTTGGAAATTAAAATATTTATTTTAGATTGTATTTTGGAAGTTCAAAACCTACAATCAGGCAACCCCATTAGTCTGGCATCTGATGGAGGCTGGCAACTGTGGGGCTGGTATAGAGGAAAGTAAAGCAGAAGACTTAAGACAATACTTCATCTACAACCTAGTATCACAGGAGATAACAGAACTGTAGTCCTACTGCCCAACAACTGAAGCAAAGACTGGGGAGTCAAGCCTCTCCCGGGCCAAGCTGTGGTGTTTAAGATATCCAGGCAAAATCCTGAACTTACATTTCTTTCAGAAAGTAGAAAGAGTCTCCCCATCCACCCAGCATGAGACTCAGTGGAGACCATTGGAGAAATCCAGATTTTAAACCTCACTCTGTAGCAATGAGCACCTCACTCCTCTATACAGGTGTAAAATAGGAGTTCTAGGAGAAAATTAATAATAGGGCTAATCTCTGTTCTTATGATATCACTGAAAGTCACCTGAGAGCAACAACAGAGCATTGTTACCCTTCTGAGGCATGAGTGTATCCTTGAGTGGAGAGTGTGGATTCCAAGCCGCATTTGGCGTAAAGAAGTCAGCATCCTTCCTCCTGCCCAAGTGGTATTAGATGAGTCAATGGAAACAGAAAGCTTAATTAAATTCCAGAGCCTCATAGCACAATATCCCCAATGTCCATGTTTTCAGAGAAATTACTCATCAATCCAACAATGAGGAGGATTCAAACTTAATAAAAAGCCAATGTATCCTAACATGTTAGAATGGTCACATAAACATTTTAAAGCAGTTATCTTAAAAATGTTCCAGTAAGCAATTGTGAACACACTTGAAACAAAGGGAAGAAAAATAGTCTCAGCAACAAAAAATCTTAGAAAAAAGACAATCTAAGGAAGAACTGCATGAAGATTTAGAAATGAAAAATACAATAATTTTCATAAGAAAACTCAACTGAAGAATGGAGGTGAGCGATGAAGGGAAAAAGGAACCTGGGAACTTGAAGACAGAACAGCAAAAATTATCTAAACCAGATAGAAGAGAAAATTTAGACTGAAAAAGAACAGAGCTTAGGAGTCCTCAGGAGAATCACAAATGATACAGCGTTTTTGTCATTTGAATTATAAAAGCAAAGACAAAGTGAGCAGCTCTGAAGAGTACACACGGGAGGAAAGGATAGAGAGAGGTTGGATAACAGGTATCAAAACAGAGTTAGAAAGAAAGAATAAACTGTAGTGTTCTGGAGCACACATAAGAGATTACAGTGCACAGCGGGTGATTCCAGTTAGTCTCGGGTTATGTTTTCAAAGAATGAATGAGAGGAGGAACTCAAAGTTTCCAAGTGTGGATTGTTGATGAAAAGAAGGAAAAGTTGACTGCTTTGATTAGTACACTTGCTTACATTTGTTTAAATGTCATACTCTGCCCATAGATCCATCCACACAATGGCTGAAGATTCTTCAAAATCTCAAAAATATGTTTAAGGAGATGAAAATCCTAACTTGATTTGATTCTTACTCCCTAAATTCATACATCAAGTTATTACACTATACTCCATAAATATGTGCAATTTAAATAATTCTCAAAGAAAAAGTGATAGAAACTTTCTTAACTCTGAAAAAGACAAAAATTTATAAATTTGAAAAAGTGAATGATCTTCACACAGAATAGTTCCAAATAAATTCACACCAAGATACATGATAGGCAGACTTCAGAAAATAAAGACAAAAATCCTAAGGGAAGAGTGAAGGAAACCTTAGCGCGTAGCCATTCTGCTAAAACAACTTAGAGATTTTTAAAGAAACTGATTACACAACTGCTGTGTAATTGAGCAATTGCACTTCTGAGCATTGATCCCAAAGAAACAAAGTGACAGTTCACACAAAACCTGTGCCTGAATGCTTACAGCAACTTTCTCCCTAGTAGCCCCAAACTGATCATACTCAGTTTCCTTCAGTGCCAAATTGTTTTAAAAACTGAGGGTACACTCACACCATGAAATAACACTCAGCAACAGAAAAAGAAAACCACTGTTACATGCAATAACAAACATGAATTTCATAGGGTTGTGTGGAGTGAAGAAGCAATCTAAAAGGACTATATATTACATTTGTATGAAATTTTTGATATGAAGAAATATAAAAATACAGAACAGATTCATTGTTGCTAGGTTGTGAGGAGGGGTGGGAGTCAGAAAGCAGTGGATGAGACCTTAAAGATGCAACATGGAGAAACTTGTGGCAATAGAACTGTTCTGTATCCTGTCTGAGTCTGTATTGGTACGGGGATAATGTTAGCCTGCTGGCTACTATTTGAAGAAGCATGGTAAAGACTATGTAGGATATATAATATTACTCTGCATAGTTGCAGGTGCTACGCGGTTATCTCACAATTTCACAATAAAATAGATAATTGAAAATGTTATCATTTAGGTTACTGTCATGTAGATAGATAGATATTAGAAATCTATTAAATGAAATAGATGCACTTATTTCTAGAGCATAAAGGTACACTTAAATTTGAGCTGTTGGACCACTAGAAAAGTCTGTAACAATTTTTTTTTTTGATGTAGGGGGAGCAAGCACAATTCTTTAAATCTAAAATTATCTAAATATCTCAAATAATTTAGTTATATCACACTTAAGTTTACTAATGTAGTTTTTTTCTGAATTCAAAAATTCATATTTTTTTTTTAAGATTTATTATTATTGGAAAGCTGGATATACAGAGAGGAGGAGAGACAGAGAGGAAGATCTTCCATCCGATTTTTCACCCCCCAAGTGAGCCGCAATGGGTCGGTGCGCGCCAATCCGAAGCCAGGAACCTGGAACCTCTTCCAGGTCTCTAACGTGGGTACATGGTCCCAAAGCCCTGGGCCGTCCTCGACTGCCTTCCCAGGGCACAAGCAGGGAGCTGGATGGGAAGTGGAGCTGCTGGGATTAGAACCGGCGCCCATATGGGATCCCGGGGTGTTCAAGGCGAGAACTTTAGCTACTAGGTCACGCCGCCGGGCCCAAAAATTCATATGTTCTAAGTCCATCCTTTCTGTAATAGAATCTGAGTGGAAGGTATTATGCACCCAGTATATTTATAAATTTCTCTTGATTTATATTTATTGTTTTTGTCTCATTCCAGTTACATAACTTTGAGATTACTTCAGTAAAACATTCTAGTATGATTATGTTACTATTGTTAATCAAAGTCTTTATCTCAGATACTATATTACAAGAGTTAGCATATCATCCCTGTTTTCTGCTAGGTGTTTCTTACTCCATGCTCTTTCTTTTGGTGGACTATTTGGAACATACTACAAGTTTTCTTTGCTGAGAACCATCCAGGTGCAGTTATCAAGCTAGCACAATGTGGAGGATTGCCTCGAGGGATATTGTGAATGTTCACAGCCTACTGAGTCAGAAAAGCTTTTCAGAGGATCAGAAATATATCTTAATACCAGCCTTTAGGTATTGTGCCGCATCATCAAGCATGACTGTATTATACACTTTTTAGAAGATTAAATAAAACTGGACATACATGCAAACTTGCATTCTCTACTTAAGGTTGGGAAATGGAGTGAACCAAATGCCAACACTGGCTTAACCAATAATTCCCATTATTACTTGGTCTCCGGAGATAGATAAGCTTCTTCAGTTCAATCTTACCAATGAGTTACCTTTGTTCAAATGAGTCTAAAGTGTTAGTTAACGTGGCAGAACAAAAGAGATTCAAGTAGAGTGAAAGGTGGCTAATAAAATTCAAATGTCATTATGGTTCATACCTCTCTCAGTGTTTAAGTGCCAGATTAATTTAAAAACTGTATTGAGAACCATAGTTCAACTATTTTATTCATGTGGCAGTTGAAAGGTGATCAAAGAAAAGACTAATCTCACACAACAGACTGCCACAAATGTCGACAGTTTTAGAGGTAGGAGCCGTAAGGGACTCCTCATTCATTGAAAATAATTGAAAAGTATATAAAAAGAATTGGGAACCTATGAACAGACTATTTTAACAGTGAAACTAAGTCTAAGATTGTGTGTAATATACAGCAGAAATGGATATATTCACAATGAATCATTTGAGGCAGAAAGTATAATTTCAAAGTATTCTGTAAAATATACACAGTTAATACTGTCCTACAAAAGTTCTGTACAAGATAAGTATATGATTCCTTGGGGTGAAAATTGTACAAGTTGCATATTTTTACCCCTATTTAGCTATGCTAGTGATCTCTTTATTTTTATGAAGTGAACATATTTCACAATACCGTTTTAGGTACAAAGTAATGCTTCCCAGCTAACCCTTACTCCAAAAGTATTCCACATTCCCCTTGCTTCTTTAATAAATTTTAAAGTTATACACTGAAATACCCTCAGTTCCCTTTACCATCAGAGGCTTAACTTTCCTTTAGGTAAAGGAGTCAACAAATAGCAAGTTAAAAAAGAAAAAAATAAACACTGTCAAGAGTAGATCTAGATAGCAAAGGATGATCAATTCTCAATACGTCAGTTTAGTTCATATAGAATGCATTTTGTATCCTTTATTTTGGGTATCATGGATCAGAGGAAACACATGACATTTGCAGTTTTTGGACTGGCATATTTCAGTAAGCATAATGGTTTCCAATTGCAATCATTTTGTTGCAAAAGACAGGGTCTTAATCCTTTTTATGGTTGAATAGTGTTCCACAGGATTTATATGTATAAATTTATTAGCAGTAACAGAGAACCTATAGAAAACCATTAAAACGTAAGGTATTTGGAAAAAAGTAAATTAGTTATGTTGGGTATTCAAAAATCAAAACCAAACAAGGTTAAATTTTCTCGTTAGCTATTTATATTTTCTCGTTAGCTATTTCTCGTTAACTATTGTATTATTTCTCGATAGCTCAAATAGGGCACTGGGAATTGAAAATCTCGGTGAATAAACACTAAGTCTCACCTCAAACCTCATTGTTGACTCCACAACAAAATGCCTGGTTTTAATACCAAACTTTGGGTCCTGACTCTTGTCAACAGATAATGAATTCCAGGAGAGATGTTAAATAACAAACTCCCAATTATAAAAATAATTGATTGATTAACATTATATAAAAGTCAATAAAAATCATACACTCACTGTACTCAAAAGGATAATAAAAGACCTAAATAAACTGGAAATATCAGGATATATCAACCAGGGAGAAGTTTTGCTTCAAACTGCTATGGTAAACTCAGAGGTATTACAGGATTTAAAAAATACAGCTAAGTAGAGATCTCAGTGAAATTGATTCCTTTACTATGGCATCTATGGGAATAAGCTTTATTGTCTATGGAAAGTTACTTTTTGTGGCATTCCATTAAACTTGCTTTTGAAGCAAACTACTTCTCACAAAATGTGGTATGGAAAGACGAATGGGAGTGAAGGTAATGACAGAAAAAGAACCCCCAAGGGGAATACCATGTGAATTTTGGAAGGCATGACTTTAAAGCAATCTTAACAGATACAAAACTGAATCAAAGTGTCATTAAAAGGCCTGTCAACCCTGTCTTCTGTAGCAGTATAACATAGTTATCCTGAGTAAATTTGGAGTCAGAATTTGCCTGTGACTAAGGTTTGTTTAAAAAATATTCATTTATTTAACAATAAAAAAGCCAGAGGAAGGGAGACAGGCAGAAAATAGCTCCAACTTGCTGGTTCATTGATCAAGTTCCAATAATATTCAAGGCTCATGGAAGCCCAAGTTGGAAGCTGGAACTCAATCTTGGTCTTCATCTGACTGGCAGGAATCTAGTACTTTACCCTTAAAAGGTCTTCATCAGCATGAAATCCATCAGTTAGGAGCCAAAGCCGGGCATTAAACCCAGGCACCTTGTGGGATTCAGGCTTCTTAAATGATAAGTCAGACACCAGCTCCCAACTGTTGTCTTTAGCTGACCTTTCTTCCTTAGTTACCTTCTTTTTAATATATAACTTACATTATTTTATTCTTCACTAGTTATAGGTAACATAGATGCTACCATTTCAGAACACAAAAACCAGGTAAATGACAAGCGTATGTGGGTATTTATTTTACAGATTTCTTAAAGATATATTTATAATTTTAAAGATTTATTTATTTTTATTGGGAAATCAGTTTTACAGAGAGCAGGAGAGACAGAGAGGAAGATCTTCTGTCCGATGTTTCACTCCCCAAGTGGCCGCAATGGCTGGAACTTAGCTGATCCACAGTTAGGAGCCAGGAGCCTCTTCCGGGTCTTCCATGCAGATGCAGGGTCCCAAGGCTTTGGGCTGTCCTCAGCTGCTTTGCCAGGCCACAAACAGGGAGCTGGATGTCAAGAGGGGCCACTGGGATACCAATTGGCATCCATGTGGCACTGGCATCCCAGTGCATGTGAGTCGAAGACTTTAGCCACTTGACTATCATGCCGGACTCGAAATATTTACTATTTTTGAAAAATTTATATATTTTTATTGGAAAGGCGCATTTACAGAGACAAGGGGAACCAGAGAGAAAGACCTTCTGTCTGTTGGTTCACTCCCCAAGGGGCCATAACGCCTGGAGCTGAGACTGTGTGAAATCAGGCCCAAGGAGCTTGTTTCAGGTCTCCCATTCAGGTGTATGGTCCTAAGGCTTTCGGGTGTCCTCTACTGCTTTCCCAGGCCACAAGCAGGGAGCTGGTTGGGAAGTGGAGCACCTGGGGCATTAACCAGTGCCTATATGGGATCCCAGCATTTGCCAGACAAGGATTTAGTCCCTGGGTCATCATGCCCAGCCCTTTTAAAAATATTTAAAGCTAAAAATCAACCAACATTCTGAGCAACCTTCCATATCTTAGTTACAGCTGTGAGGTAAGAAAGGTAAGGCAAATTGTCAGTATTCAAAGAAAGGCTGGCATTGCTGGAGTGCTCACTATGTTCTGGGCATGTGCTAACACCATTAAAAAAAAAAAGATTTATTTGCTTTTATTGGAATGGTAGATTTACAGAGAAAAGTAGAGACAGAGAAAGATCTTTATGTGCTGCCTCACTGCCTAGATGGCCACAAGGGTTAGAGCTGAGCCGATCTAAAGCCAGGAGCCTTTTCTAAGTCTGCTGTATAGGAATGAGGTCCTAAGGACCTGGGACAGCTTCTGCTGATTTCCCAGGCCACAAGCAGGGACCTGTAAGGGAAGTGGAGCAGCCGGGGCATGAGCTGGTACTCATATGGAATGTTAGCACTTGCAGACAGAGGATTAGAGGATTAGCCAATTGAGCCATTGTGCTAACTCCATGTGCTGACATCTTTGTGGCTATTATCTTGTCTACTCTTTGGAACACTAGATAGGGACTTTCGTCATCATACATTATATATCAATGAGAAAACTACAGCTTACATAAATAAGTGATGTCCCAAGATTAGGAAATAGTAAACTCCTTATGCTTTTGACTCTCACACAGTATTATTAGCTCATTCAACAGGTGAAATTGAAAATAGTATCAAGAGAAGGAAACACAGGGTCTCAAAGGTAGGAGTGAATTTGTAGTCAATTTAAAAAACAAAATAAGCTTTTCAAACTGGAAGATTGTGTACAGGGTTAGCTTTGAGCTTTGGATTAGTAAAGCTTAGAAATCAGCAAGAAACAAACTGGCTCAGCTACTAGACAAACCACAGATGACTTTAATGCCACCCGTGGGAAACCTGGGGCATGTAGGAGAAATAGAATGTTCCTCCCACTCATTTAATTACCGCTGAAGATCTCTTTCAGTGGTTCCGGCTCATCATGATTTTATGGCCCTCCTCTGAATTGTTTATACATGATTCTACACACCAGAGTGGGCTTCTTATATCAGAAATATATTGGTGAGCCACTAATTACCGTTAGCTTACTGCTGATGAGCAAGGAGAGCTTACATTATGCGGAGCATCGAATGGATGTTAAGGTTCTAGGAGACAAAAATATTAATCAATGTCTCTCTTTGCCAGATAAAATACTGATAGCAAAGTTGCACATCACACTTTTGATTTTGTTCTACCCTATCTGTGGCTTCCCTTCATTCTTCCATGTTAAATCGCTGGCTGTTGCCCAAATATCCATACCTTTCTGTTTGGTACTTTTTTCTTTAAATTTCATCTTTATTTTTTAAAAAAGACTTATTTATTTTTATTGGGGAGGCAGTTTTACAGAGAGAAAGATCTTCCATCCACTGGTTTACTTGCCAAATAATAGAAACAACCAGAGCTGAGCCGATCCAAAGCCAGGGACCAGGAGTTTCTTCCAGGTCTCCCACACAGGTGCAAAATCCCAAGCAGGAGGGGTGAATGGGAAGTGGAACAGATGGGACTCCAAACAGTACTCATATTGACTCCTGGTGTTTGCAAAATGAAGTTAGCCCTTGAGCCATCATGCTGTCATGTCTCCCATGTAATATTTAAGTATTCTGACTTCTGCACAGGCATCAGCAACTGAGAAGACCCAGTCTTGACACATGTACTCTAAAGTCTGAGGACATATATTGTGATTTTCTTTTGTGTCCAGTATTTGAGCCCAGCCATTTAGCTGGGGAGTCCTCCAAGAAACATCACTTGGAATGATCTTAGACTTGACTTTTGTATGCGCTATCCAGTGCAGGTTCAGGTTTTATCACCTACATCAGTCAACACGCATTCTGGTGGATGCAGCTGTCTGGTCAGCTTTGTCCCCAACTTCAATTCTCATGCAGACCAATGGCTGTTATGGCCTAGCTCAGCCTAGCCCACCACAGGCCTGGTCTTCATGTAAGCCAGAGGGTATTATAGCCTAGTTGGGTTAACCTCCAGTAATCCCCACCCAGCCTATCCCTAACCCCAGTTTTTGTGTATGCTGGCATGTACTACAATCTTGCTGAGTTTATCCTGCATTTCATTTGGCTCTTGTGAACACCCATGGGTGCTACAGATTAGCTCATCCTGGTTTGTTCCCAGACCCAGTCCACATGCATGCCGATGGGTGCTGCCGCCTTGCACAATCTGGTTCTCCACTAACCCTGGTTCTTGTGCTCACCAGCAGGAGCTTTAGCCTCACAGAGGAGTGCCCATAGTTTCCCTATTAGGCCTGCTTCCATTCCTGGATCTTGCTCTTGCCAGGGGGTAATGCGGTGCAGCCTGACATGATTTGTACCCAGTCCTGGAATGTGTCCATGGGTGCTGTAACCTAGCTTGGTTTACCTATATCCATTCTGGCTCTTATTTGTGCCAGTGGGTCCCACAGACTAGCCCAGCCTGGCATCTCCTCAGACCAGCCCATTCCTAGCTCTCACTCTCACCAGTGGAAATCATGGCATAATAAGGGAGTCCCTAAAGTTCCCCTATCAAGACTGTTCCCAAGCTTGGGTCTTTAGCATGCAAGCAGGTGATATGGCCTAGTCTGAGATGGTCTGTCCCCAGTCTTGACATTTACAAACAGGTGCTAAAGCCTGATTCAACCTGGCATGCCCATGATCCTGGTTCTCACCAGTGGGTGCAGCTGCCTAAAACAGCCTGGCCCACCCCAGCCTTCATATGAACTAGTAGTTGTTGCAGTCTAACCTGGCCTGGCAGGCACCCCTTCCTGGCTATTGCTTCTGCCGCTTTGTGCAATGGACTGTCTCACCCTAGCCCATTTTTAAGACCCAGCTCACACATATGCCAATTGGTGCTGCAGCCCAGCCTGTGCTGGCCTGCCTCCAACTCCAGCTCTCACATCAACAGTGGGAGCTATAGCCTAGTGGGGGATTTTCCCAATTTCTCCTGCTAGGCCTGCTCCCAGTTCAGGATCTTGAATGTGTCAGGGCATGCTGTAGCCCAACCTGACATGGCTGACCCTAGTCCTGGCATTCGCTGGTGGGTTTTGCAGCCTAATCCAACTGGCCTGAACCCATTCTATTTCTTGCTTGTGAATGCTACAACCTAACCCAGCCTGGCCCATCCCCCCAGCCTGGCTTTCATGCAAACTGGTGGTGCTATAGCTTAGCCTTGCCTATCTCATAGCCATTATGACTTTCAAAAGCATCAGCAGGTGTTGGAGCCTTGCCAGTCTGATCCTCTTCCAAAGCCAGTTCTCTGATGGGTACTGCAGCTTTGCCTAGCCTGTCTGCACCCAGCCTTAGCTCTCATACTTTCCAGTGGGAGCCACAGCCTAGCAGGGGAGTCCACAAAGTTCTCCTACTAGGCTTGATCCCTGCCCTATGTCTTGTGCATGCTGGAGTGTGCTTCAACACAGCCTGGCATGACCTACCCACATTCTCAGCCCTTGCTGGTGAGTATTGCAGCTTAGCTCAGCCAGCTATGGCCTATACCCTGTCCTGGCTTTTGTGCATGCCAGCAGGTGCTGTGGCCTTTTCCTGCCCAGCCTACTCCCAGACCCAGGCATAGAAATGCTAATGAGTGTTGCAGCCTTGTCTAATTTGGCCCATCCCCAGACAGACCTGGCATTTCATGTTCCCCAGAGGGAGCTGTGACCTATAAGGGGATCTCCCCAAGTCCTCTACCAGGCTCAGGATCTCACATGTGCTGACAGTTGCCACAATCCTGTCTAGCATGGTCTGCCCTCAGTCCTGGGCCTTGCATGCCAGGGAGTATTGCAGTCTTGCCCAGCCTGGCCTCCTCCCAGTCTCAGCTCTTGTGAATATCTGGTGGGTTCCTGTCAGGTGAATTCCGTGGTTCAGCCTTGCTCAGCCTGTCACCACCCCAGCTTTCCTCACAAACCAGTGGATACTATAGTCCCAAAGAGGCAAGCCCAAAGGCCCCTACAAAATCTTCCCCCAGATCTGGTTCTCTCATGTTGCTGGTGGGTTTTGCAGCCCAGCTTGACATAGCCCACCTCATCCCAATACTTGTAGGCAGATACTGTGGCCTACAAGTTCAGGCAGTCACACTCCGAACTCCAACTTTTGCATGTACTACCGGGTAGCAGGCAATGCTCTTTAGCCCAGGTATCCCCTGTAGGCAGGTGACTTGTCCTGAGCCCTTCATGCCTTCCAAGCTTCCCGTTTAAACCACTCTGTCTCAACTCCTGTGCCTACCTATAAGTTGCAGTGGTCTGGTCTGTGGAAACCCCCAGAAGTCATTCTTTCCCTGCATTAAGTGGGAACCCCTTCCCCGGCAATCTACAGCCAATGTCCGCCACTCCTAACCCCATTCTGGAAGGTTGTGTCCTTGCTCAGCATTCCTGCCTTCCCCACATATGTTAAAAAAAAAAAAAAAAGAAAAACAGAATAGAGTAGAAAACTATGCTTACACATTGGCATCATTAACACAAATTTGGCATTAACCAGGCTCAAATGCCTGCCAGCCGTGGCTGTTTTTCTTCCAGCAGTGTAATACTTCCCTAGGTACAAGGCAATCTAGGCAGTTGCCTCTATCTGGGGACTTTCATGCTTTTAATAGTGTGTTGTTCTATCAAACAGAATTTATCATTGTACAGCAAGTGCCTATTGAAACACAGGCTAATCCAAAGCTCCTTCTCAGGTAAGTAAATGTTCTGGAAACACCAAAAAGTTGAGATGGGTACACCTTCTCACTTTGTGCTCAAACAGTACCCTTCAATATCTGCATTACCTAATTTAATTTATTCTGTTTTAATTTTGCATATTAGTTCTTAAACTGTGCTATAAGTATTCTTAAATAACCAAGAGTATTTTTATTATTCCAGAAATTATTTTCTTGATCTTTCCACTATCCTTATAATACCACACTCCACTTCCATGTAACCACTGTTTTGGTATATTGATAATCACAGAGTAATTTTACTAATCTTCAACTTCATACAAATAGAATTTTATTGCTTTGTGTATAGATTCTTTCAGTGAGAATATTTTTGAGATTGATTCAAAAATAACACTTGTATCAATAATTTACTATTTTGTAATCCATAATATGAATAAATATGTTTCAGTTAACTTTTGCTGCAAAACAAATCTCATCAAAATTTAGTATCTTGAAATAACAACCATTTTTCTCATTGTTCTGTTGGTCAGTGATTATGGTTAAATTCAGCTAGGCATTTCTTTCGATGGACTTGGTGGGGTTAGTTCAGGCCTCTGTGGTTGATTATGATCCATCTGGGTTGCACTTTTTCTAAATGGTGGCTGATTGTCAGGTGTTGTGATGAGGACAAAGGGAACAAACACATATTTGTAATTGCAATACATGCCAAGACACTCTGGGCTTGTTCATATTGAAGTGATAGGCTCAGAAAGCAATGATTGTAGCCTGCACTTTTGGAATCTGTTTGCATTATGCTTGAATCATTTCAATGTCAAAAACAATTGGGGGCCATTATAGCAAAAATATCCATGATAACTATAATTTACTTATTCACCTTTTGTAGTACACTAGAATTCTCTGCAATTTTGAGATACTATGAGTGAGGTCGCTTGTAAATTTTTTTAAACAGAGGTTTTTGGAGAACATATAGTTTCACTTCTCTTACAGAAATACCTATTAGTGGATTTGCTGGGTCATGAGATAGAAGCCTGGCTGAATCTAATTATTCAAGAATACAGATTGCTATTACCTAAATTCAATTTAATTTTTTACTTGGTAGTATGTTTATATCGTAAATCACCTTTCCACCACTTTATTACAGCCGAAACTTTACTAAAGGTTTTCTGTGCTGATTATCTGATGTAAGTAGGGCTGGAGAAATGAGGGAATTCAGGGGAGACTGCAACCAGATGATAGGTAGACAATTGTGAATTCATTTGAAACAGTGGAGTTAGAAATGCTCCCCAGAACTTGAACTGCAACAAGGTTATGCAACAAGGTAGAGTAATCCACCGTGGGGGGAGGGTGCGGAGAGGAGTGGGGAGAATCCCAGTACCTATGAAACTGTATCACATGATACAATGTAATCAATGAATTAAAAAAAAGAGAGAAATGCTCCCCAGAAACCCCAGCAGCGCTTCTGAATGCATGGAGTGTAGAATGGGAATTTGGACAAATTTTCAATCTCACAAAACAAGTTGATCCTGGTAGGTAGAAGGTTTTCACTGGCCAATGAATAATGAGGAAGCCTAATACCTAATGGCCTAACAATTGTTTCCAAACTCTAGGTAGTTCTCATTTTGCATCTTGGATTAATTTGTTTACACAAATATGACTCAAGGTTTCATGATTAAGAAGCGGCAGGAAGATAGTCTCATCCTAATTATTGACCCATCGTGAAAGCTAATGGAATGATAACTATGAACGCACTTCTTGCTCTTGGAAGAAACAATAATAGGCTCATTCTCTTCACGTCTAAATATATACCAGATTCATTCTCTGTTCTGCCATCCTCAGAAGAAGGAAGGTAGCTTTCTATTTCTTCGATGTCCCTGGTGTCTATTGATTAGCTCAAGTGGTTCCTGGCTTCCTCCCTGTCTACCCCACTCTCAGCGTGTAGAAATTGAGCACCATTAGCTAACTTAGAGATGTTCACAGAAATATTTCCTAACACAGCAGCTCAAGCATGGGTGGTTTGCTTGCTCCTTTTACTATCACAAGTTCTAAAAATTCTTTAAAAGACATTTATCATTTATTAGTGAATATTGTTCATATTTCTGAGACGTGGCTTTACTATATTCATGTTACACTAATTCTATTTAAGTGATCATTTCTTATTTTGTCTCTGTAATTATTATGCCATTACAATTTCCTCATTACTAACTTGCTAAAAAAAATCAGGGAAAGAAAAACATTGATGACTCCATTAAAAAATGGAAGGGTTAGAGAAAGCAAAAGGCAAAGGAAAAGGAATTAATACTTTGTAAAGATTTTTAAAACAGGCAACTGAGGATGACTTTTTTTAAGATTTATTAATTTCTATTGGAAAGGAGTATACACAGAGAGGAGATGCAGAGAGAAATATCTTCTTCCATTGATTGACTCCCCAAGTGACCACAATGGCCAAGGCTCAGCCGCTCTGAAGCCACGAGCCAGGAGCTTCTTCTGGGTCTCACATACAAGTTCACAGTCCAAGGTTTTGGGTCATCCTCTACTGTTTCCCCAAGCCACAAGCAGGAAGTTGGTTGGGAAGTGCAGTAACCAGGACACAAACTGGCACCCATTTGGTATCCCGATGAATGCAAGGCAAGGATTTAGCCACTGAGCCATTGCACAGGGCCCAGGGATAACTTCTATATAGGGCTTTTATTTTAAGTATCATTTCAAAACTCAATCAAGATGTTGTAACAACCATCGTTTTTTTTCTGTTTTAATAATTTTTTTTTTATTGATTACATTGCATTATGTGACATGGTTTCACAGGCACTGGGATTCCCCCCACCCCTCCCCAAACCTCCCAACCCCCCAGCTATGGTGGACTCCTCCACCTTGCTGCATTACCACAGTTCAAATTCAGTTGAGATTCTTTCATTGGAAGCATCTACCAGGCATAAAGTCCAGCATCTTATTGTCCAGATAAGTTCATCAGTTTCTTGGGGAGACCATCTCTGGTCTGAAGGTTTTGTCCAGCACATTAGTTTCTACTCTGACTTGCAGTGTGTTCTTTGAATTCCAGGAAAATATGTTTTAATCCCATTAAATTTCTTACTACATTTGAATAGAGTTAAGAAACAAGCTTTTCATAATCACAGCAGCAGACTTCAGAGGGAGAGGAAGCCGTTTGTATTTCTTGTCATTATCCGTTTTTCTCTCAGAAAAGTGAGCCTTGATGAAAATATATCTTCAAAACTGTTGAAACCTCATTATTGAATGTCTCATTGCTGAATATGATTGTGTGTGTGTTTGTGAGTGTGTGTGTGTGTGTACTTAAATAAATTAAAAATACTAAGATACAGCATTCCACTGGTTTTCATGGTGGTTTATAATGGTTGGTTGAATTCTTACAAAATTAGCACTTTCATGCTTCTGAAGATCGACTTTCCAATACTAGACAGTCCAAGAGATACTGTTACGTTTAACTTTCTTTTCACCTCCATTCCCAAAGTCTCCATCTAGAATTTGTTTTTGACTAAGTGTAGTATCCTCTAGATCCCCATCCTTAGACAGTTGTGATTTCAGCTACTTGTAATTTCACTGTCCCTGGTAATATAGTTGCTTCAGAAAAGCAGGTAGGCTTGTTGTTCCGCATTTCTGACAAGTATATTCAATTTGATGGTATTAATGAACAACACTAATTACTAATTACTCAGCTATGAGCTACGCACTGCTCATGCATATGTTTTTTCATTCCTCATAGTCACTGTATGAGATCCATATAACATCATACTCATTCTAGATCAGAAATTTGGGACATTGTAAAGATAAAATATTTCTTCATATTTGGTCAGAAGGAGCAGACTACCGAGTGGGTACAGAATTGGCATATTTTTAATATTACAGAATTCTAATCATCTTGATCCTGACCGTTTTGATACTTCTGGTAACTCAGCAGTTGGACCTCCCAATGGAAGTGTTTGGGAAAATAAAGGAAAAAAAATTCTTAACTTCAATTAAAGCAGAGTAGGGGTTTTTGTTTATTAGTTATTTTAACTGTTTGTATCAATTTATCAGAAGAAACCATTAATTTGCTGCATGAAGACAGATGTTTCTCTGAGGAGATTAAAGGCCTGTTTGTCCCAGGAAACTACAAAAGAAGGTTCTGAATGGCTCAATTTAAAAGTTATTTTTAGCCTTCTAAAAAATGGTGGATGCAGAATTTGCCTGTGAGTTCCATTTTTGCTCATTTCAAAAATCGAGTGTCTATGCCTCACTCCCCAATTCATTGAGTGCTCAATATCTTAAAAGCCTAAAATGAAAGGAAATTGAGCATTTTTTCCTTTAAAAAAGTCAAGAATGTACTCAGATTATTTGGTTATCAAATGCCGATTGCATAAATTCCGTAAGCAATATCCAATTGCTTTGGGAGCATGAAAGAGTCAGGAAATAAACCATTTCTTTTGTTTGCTTATTTGGAATGTTTAATTTAAAAATTTATTGAATTCCTTAACAGTATCTTTGGAAAAGCCTGTTTCTATCTCCAGTTGTCCATCAAATATGCACTTCAGATATCCAAAGGGACATCTTACTCTTACCATGTCCCAAACTAATTTCAAGTTCTTCCTTCTAAATCTAGACTGTAGCCAAACCTTTGTCTCAGTTACTGACACTGCCGACCTCTCAGCTGTGAAACCACAAGGCCGTGAGCTTGACTGGGACTCTGCTTTTTCTTCCACACACTGTAGCATCTGAACACTTTAGGCCCACTGCAGTCTCATAGATCCACCTTGCCATTTCTCTCTGCAGTAATGCTGCAATAGCTTCCTTCATTTCACTGACTGCCAACCATTCATTTTCCACTTGCTACACAGTAGGCAGCTGGATGATTTAAGGGTGTAGCTACATGCTACATTCAGTACATGTCATGACGACAGCTTCCACACGCAGCGTAATCCGTGCTCCATTACCTTTTTGACCTGACCTTCTCTTCCTGTTCTCCATCTTACTTTTTTTTATGTACCATGAACATCCTTATTATTACTGAACACACATTCCCTGTGCCTCTTACAAGTTCTGTTCACATGTCCCCTTCTCAGTGAAGCTTGAAAAGCAAGATTTGCAGAGAGAAGAAAAGATCTTCCATCCACTGGCTCATCCCCCAAATGGTCACAGTGGTCAAAGCTGAGCTCAGTGTGATAGTCTAGTGACTAAATCCTTGCCTTGCTTGCATTGGGAGCCCATATGAGTGCTGATTTGTGTCCTGGCTTCTCCACCTCCCATCCAGCCATTGTGGCCACTTGGGGAGTGAAACAGCAGATGGAAGATCTTTCTCTCTGTATTGTCTTCTCTCTATAAAAGCTGCCTTTGCAACAGAAAATAAATGTATTATAAAAAAAACCCCAAACCATGAGGTGTAGCAAAATCAATACTGAAAGAGACATTTATAACATCAGGTGCCTACAAAAAATAGAAATATCTGAAATAAATGATCTAACTAAGCAAAAATGAACAGGAAGCAAGAAATGATAAAAATCACAGCAGGAATGCATGGAATTGAAACTAAAAAACTACGAATTGTTAAAGCTATTGTTAAGATGAGTTAAACAAAATTTTAGCCAGGAGTAGCAAAGAAATGCAAGAGAGTAAAACAAGTAAAATTAGGATGACAAAAAAAAAAAAAAAAAAACACATCATGAGAAACTAGCAAGGGGATCTCTTCCTCTTGAATGAATCCTTTGATCATTATGAGGTGTCTTTCTTCATTGCTTTTAATATTTTTTGCATCAAAGTCTATACTTTCTGATGTAAGATTGGCTACATCAGCTGATTTTTCCTTTCTATTATCCTGGTACAGCTTTTTCCATCCTTTCATTTTCAGTTTCTGCATATCTATGTTGGTGAGATGTGTCTCCTCTAGGCAACAGATAGATGGGTTTTGTTTTTTGAACTAGTCTGTTAATCTTCGATGCTTGATTGATGACTTTAAGCCATTTTTATTTAGGGTTAATATTGACAGGTAGTAATTTGATCCTGTCATTTTAGCGATAGATTGTTTATTCTTTGATTTAGTCTTCTTTTGTTGTTTTACTGGGATGTTGTCCACTTTTGCCTTTGTTTTTGGTAGGTGCTATTCCATTTTTCTGTCAATAGAACAGCTTTAAGAATAATTTCTACATTTGATCTTCAAGAACCTGTAGATTCTTGAGATTCTTATACCCTTTAGCCTTAGTGGCAATACTGCTTTTGTTTTCCTTCCTTCTATTTAAAAATTCAATTCTTCTTTTGTCCTCTTTTTCTATTAAAACATTAAACAATTGTTATCCCAAACTTATTTCTTAAGCTTTCTCACTTACTGTACTTCTATATTCACTCAGTAACATGCACTGCATATGGACTTGAAAGACACTGGAAACTATCTTAATGAGGACATCCTTATTAATATAGGGTGCAAGGTGAAAATCTGATTACTCTGAATTGTGGAATGAAAGACATGTGGAAAGAAAGTGTAGAATGACCCTCAACACCCTGGGTGAAAACGGTAGGAAGAATCCAAAACTCACAACTGCAATCAAAATCTTTCCCTGAAGCTCCATAGTTTGCTGAGCAGCTGTTACCAGGTATCTCGATTTGCATAATGTTAGATTACTTCAAATTCTCCCTGTTTGTTCCAGGCCTCTTAGTCCTCAGCTATGGCTTCCTTGTTTCAATTTCTGCTTCTTAAAAAGCATAATTATATGTTCTATTGCATTACTCTGAATCTTAGAGGCTGTCATTGACAGCACTTATGCTCGTATTGCCACACTCCTCATCCTATGTTCCTGTATTGTAAGAACTTACAGATTCAGTTGTTTCTCTCCCAGCACCATTGTTACTGTTTTACTCTTGGACCTCACGATTTCTTGCAGAGTGTGCTGTCATAGGTTGCTGATTCATTTTCCATATCACTGCAAGAAAGATCCTCCTAAAAATGCAATGTTATCATGCCAGTCCTATTTGTAAAGAATCCCCAATGTTCCTCCAAAATAAAATTCACTCTTACCTTTCATATATGACATTTCAAAATTGGCCTCCTGTCTATCACTCCAGCTTTATTTATGTAACACTGTTGGTTCTAGATGCACAAAACTACTTGTACTTGTTCATCAACACCATCCTATCTAAAAACTTCTGTACCATATGACAGCTCTTGGCCCTGATGGTTCTTGAAAAAGAATTCTTGCATTCACTGGGATACCTTTTCTTGTTTCCTCAAAACTTGGGGTAGATGTCATCTGTCTTTACTGTGAAACAAACCCTTGTCTTTAAAAACTGGATTGACATTTCATTAGTCTCAACTATGCTCACTGTAAAAAAAGACAACAGAAGTTTCTGCATTTACTTAATCTCTGTTAACAATCTTTTTTCTATATATCCACATGGCAAAATGAGAATAAAATTTTCATGTAAAAAAACAAGTCTGAAAGAAATTAAATACTAACTTACATGCTGTGTAATTCCACTCTTCCCTTGGGAAAACATTTTGAATATTTTCAAAGATAAAACATAGAACTAACAATTATTTTCTTTTGAAATGATTATATGCATTGCATTATTCAGTGCCGCATAATTCACTCAATCCTCTGCTCCTTTCAGACAACTTCAATTTTTTCTATTGAAAACATTCTATTAAACTATATGTACTGATTAGATTATTAAATCAAGAGTAATTCCTTAGGGAATATAATTCAGAATAAATTCTAGTAGATAACAAATTATAGATCTTTAAAAATCTGGTTAATTCTTTTACAAACACTTTCAAATTGAATTTTACGCATAGACTGAAGTAAATAAAATATATTACAGCATTTTAAAATTACTTTTAAGATGTAGCTTCTCTAAAATGCCTCATGGTGAAGAAATTGTTGCAGAGAATAAGCACTTGCATGTGGTGAATGGCAATTAGCAGCAATGGCTTCTGGACTGGTCACAATGCTCAGGGAGCCAGGATATTCTGAGTAATTTAAAGGAGGGTTTGAGAGCTTTAAAAAACACAAACTAGCTGATGGTGAAGGGAGTCCTTCGTGATCTCACGATTCTCTGGAGGTGGCAAATGGAGCATGATCTGAGAGGTTATGTGGGGGCATGACTGCGTCATTGGGATGACACAGTGCGTGCTTGGAAATAAATCTGCATGAGGGCATCTGACAGAAAACATTTGAGAATGACTGGGCTGATGTGAAAAGACCAATTAGTCTTCTGGATGTATGATAATCTTTTAAGTTGCCTGTAGTGGATCTAACATGAGCAGATCCTAAGAGGTGAAACAGTGCATTAGAGAAGGCTTAATAAGATTATAGTTACTACAGGGAAAGCAGGGGTGGGGGTAGAAGGAAAATTAAAATGTCTAGATTATACGATGGATACTTAAATACATGGCATGCAGAGGCAGTTAAAATAAAAGATACTGTAATTCTAAAAAGATGGAAACCAAACCGCTTAATCTCTCTCTTTAGGAGAGTGCATTCTGTAGGGAAATAGGAATAAGATTTAAAGGTGTTTATCAGCACTTTTTTTTAATAGATACACAGCAAGAATCTTTCGGGAGATTAGGGGAAGTTTTATCACTTCCTTTCTCTGGGAAAGATAGAAAGCATTTGAAGGGTGTGAACATAAACCAGTAGAGAAGAATTCCACTAGACAATTCCCAGTGGAAGGCTGCCTGGCAGGGGAGAAACTGGGGGCAACTTGAAGGCTGGAGAGATGCCTGGATGCAAGAGCCACCAAAATAATATTTTTGCATTTAGTTAGATTTTTAAATTTAAAACTTAATACTTTCATAGTCTCACGAGATCATGTTTGTTTTGTGAATTTTCCCTCTTTTCCCTTTCAAGCAAATATGTACCCTGTTTTGTTTAACCCCTGTTGAATGTGACTGCTCTCATTTGAGAGAGCTGTTGAAGTGCTGACAGAATGTCTCTCCTGAGACAGCCTCTACCTGCCTTCCACCAAGTGGAGGATAACACAGGAAAAGGAGTTAACTCTTGAATTGCCAGAAGAAGGCTATAGAATTATACACATATTTTCCAATTGCTTCCACTTAAAATGAGTGTCACCTTAGAGAGTGCTATAGAGATCTAAAAATTATCATCCCAAGTCATGAATCTTCCAGCTAGGTTTAGGATTACTTGTTTGGATGTTTTGAAACAACTACCTGTACTTAATATGATAAATTTAACTGTACTGAATATATTTCATCTCATTTACTGATTAATGCCTCAATTAGAGCTGTAAATAAGAAAAATCAGTAAAACAAATGCGTATCTATTAAGTGTTTTGCTAAAACCAGGGGGAAATGACTTCATGGAGAGACATGGAAAATTCTGAACACTCTGATGACCTTTCAAAATTAAGCTAAGTTGATGCTTTGCCCAACAGATGGAGAACATAATTTCCAGTAAATAGACCACAAGAGAATGCATTCCTCCCTGTCTGAATTCTTTCCCAATAGAAAGAAAGAACAGAGGCAGCACACGAGAAACGGAGGGACAAAAACACATACACATGTGTGAGTTCTGTTCTAGAGGATTTATTACATTCTTTTTAGCACTAAGAATCTGGAGTGCCTTTCTTTGGCTTTGTCTTTGGGGAATGCTATAGAATGGTTTAATCATCTGGCTTTGGTAGCTGACTGCCCAGGGCAACTGTAGCCTTTCTTATCATTATGTCTCACTGTGTGTCACCTCTCCCAGACAACTATACGATCAGGATAAGAAAAATTGTTTCTTTATTGCTGTAGATCTAACAAAACCACAGGCTGCTCAGAGCCCACCTAATGAATGCCTAGCATCGAAAATCAACCTGAATTAAATGAAGTAGTTGATTATAAATGCTAGACACTCAATTTAGAAACTGTGACTTAAAGAAAGAAACAACACAGGCATTGTTCGTTTGCCACTGAGAGAAAAAAATGTGATTTTATGAACAGAACGAAATATTTTCTGAGGCTGCGTGAATTCTGATTGTGGCAACCAAAGCTAGCTTTGCAAGTATGACACTATAAAGTGGTTATTTAAATGGCAAGTGCATCAATATTTTTGTCATTGCAAATAAGCATAGCCTAGGAATACACAACATTTACATTTCTGTCTCATTTATCTCAATACCATGCTAGTTATCAAAATATTATAAGCAATGCAGGAAATCAAGCACAAGTTCTTTTTCTAGGCAGCAAAATTTTGAAGTTGATTAATTAGACAATACCTATACCCAGCAAATGTTTGAGAAGGAATGTTTGGTGGTTGCATCAAAAGTATCATACAAGAAGGTGCTTTTTCAGCTTGAACAGCACTTTACAATCAGGATACTGCGTTCATCATTTTTCTGATAATGAGGGGTCGGGGTCTGAGCTTTCAAATAGCAGAAGATGATTCACAGAGCAACCAGTGAGTGTGGCTGAGATGACAGCTGAGATGAATGCCTTGCTGGAGAGGGAGAGCTGTGCATCTCTCCTAGGGGACACACTCATTATATTTCCACATTGACGGAAATACAGAGCTTATACATGCTTCCCTTTGCAAGAAGGTTGGATATGGAAGTCTGATGAAGAGTTAATTAATCCCATCCTGCTTTATTATACTCTGTATGTTCATAAATTATAGTAATATACCACATGAAAATAATGCAAATATGCGTCCTTCGTGTTTAAAGACCTACCCTTCGTTTTAAATGATTTGGATATTTTTGTAGCTACAGAATGGAGACACATTTTGCTCTTTCTACTTTTAATGTTTTTCAACCATTGACATAATTGTAATTAACATAAAGACATTGTCACATGGTGTGATGTGGAATACCAATAATTGTGTAACTACAGAACTTCAGAACATACAATGACATCATGTGGTAAGACACAGTGGTGCTAAGGGACAGTGTTGTGGCACGCAGATAAAGCCGACATGTTTCATGCCAGCATCCTATTGGGTGTTGATTTGAGTCCTGACTGTTCTATTTCTGGTTTAGCTTCCTGCTAAAGCATGAAAAAGTAGTTAAAGATGCTTCAAGTACCTGGGCCCCTGTCACTCATGTGAGAGACCACTCTTGCCTTCCGCATAGCCCATCATTGGAAATGAACCAGCAGCTGTGTCTCCTTTCTCTGTGTTACTCTTGCAAACAGATAAACAAATCTTTAAAAAGTGCAGTTGTGCTGTAAACTAGATCTTCCTTATAAACATCACACTTGGTTGGAAAAAGCCTGGCAAAAACAAAAGTAAAAAAATCTGGACTGCCAAACAAATGGGCTGGCACAGAAAGGATCAGCTAATACTGAAGGAGAAAGGCATAGCATTGTTGGCTTAAGGAATTGTTCTTCAGCCCCTATCCTTCTTGGATGTAATACCAAATGTGTACTCAGAGGCACTCTGAAATATTGCCGGTGTAGGATTTAGTTTTGCCTTTGTTGGAAGAGCTGTCCTGCTATTGGATTTACTGAATGATAAAAATAAATCAGTTACAAAGAGGCAAAAAAAAAAAAAAAAAAAAAAAAAGGAATAGTTCAAGAAGCTGGAAGAGGGGTACAACAGTGAAGGATACCAAAGTTAGCCTACAAAATACTCTGATCCATGGCTGAATTCTGAACTGCACATGTGCATGTCCAGAAGAAAAACTGGGTTGACAAACATTTCAACTGCAGAAGTAAGAAAATGTGGATTATAACACCTGCTAAGCTAAAGGGGATACCTGGATTTCCCACATGTTGAAAGAAAAGACAATGTCTTAATGCTCAATTTTTCTTGGCTTTAGGGGAAAAAAACAAAGAAATTCCTACACTACTCAAGCACCAAAACATAAAACGAAAAAGCTTCCAAAATGTGATGCTATTTGCTAAAACTCCCTGGTAGAAAGGAGTTCAGCGGTATCCAGGGGTAATTAACAGAATCTTAAGATTTTCAGCATATTATTTATAACACCTGGTATAAAACAGAAATTACTGGAAATGAGAATAAACAGGAAAATGTAAGAAAGAGCAAAATACAGAATAAAAATAAATATAGAAACAACAAAAATTACCTGATTTGAATTTTATAGTAAAAAATTTAAAGTGTTAGTGATATGTTAAGTAGTCTATGAAATATATTTGTAGGATGGGTGCATAGGGAGTTATAATATTTAGATAGAATTAGAAATTTTAGAAACAAACTATGGCATTTTAGATAAGATACTGTTGGTGAGATTAATAGCAACATGTGTAAAAACAGAAAAAAAAAGACCACTATACTTGCAGAAGGTTTAATACATATGCCACTCAAGCTGAAGCACATGGGAGAAAAATATTGAACACAATTAAAAGAAATTTACTAATATGTTGAACATCATGAAGCTGTCTTACATAAAAAGAACTTCAAAATGTTTGTGGGAAAACAGAACTTAAAAATAAGTGTAATTTTGGGCAAAAAAATGTATGAAATCCATGTATACTTGCTTCAGTGAGAAAGACAGGAAATAGAGGACGAAGCAGAGAGAAAATCTAAAGAAACGCTGCCTAATTTTTTCCCAGAATTTGTTCTTAAAAACAAGCCATGCATCTAGTACACTCAGTGAATACCGGATACAGAAAAATGGAAAGAAGATGAGATTGACTCATACACCCCAAGGCTCAATGGCTATCAACAAAACATAAAGGGCAAATCTTATAGATGGATGCTTGGCACAGTGGTTAGACGATGCTTGGGATGCCTGCATCCAGTATCAGAATGACTGGGCTTGAGACTCTGTTCCACTTTCCATTCAGGTTCCTAGTGATGTTTTTTTTAAGTTCCATTTTTTTTTAATTGGAAAGGCATATTTACAGAAAGAAGGAGTAGACAGAGAAAAACTCCCCAAATGGTTGAAAAAGTCAGAGCTGAACTGATCTGAAGCCAGGAGCCAGGAGCTTCTTCTATGTCTCCCACATGGGCGCAGGTTCCCATGGCTTTGGTCCATCCTCTACTGCACCCTAGGCCACAAGCAGTGAGCTGAAAGTAAAGTAGAGCAGCTGGGACATGAACTGGTGCCCATACAGGATCCTGGTGCTTCCAAGGTGAGGATTTAGCCATTGAGCCATTGCGTTAGGTCCCTGATACTGTGCATTGTGGGAAGAAAGCAGGCAATGGCTCAGGTGGTTGGATCCCTGTTATTCACATAGGAGACTGACAGAAATTTTTGGTTCCTGTCTTCATCCCGTTTAGTTGTGACTCCTAGTAGCCATTTGAGGATTGGACAGGTGGTCTCTATCTCTTGGCCTTTGACTCTTTGTGGTCTTTCTTTATTTATTTAATTTAAAAGATTTATTTTATTTTTGTTTGAAAGGCACAATTACCTAGAAAAGGAGAGACACATAAAGAGAAAACTCCCATCTTTTAGTTCATCCCCAAACAGACACAATGGCATGAAATGAGGCGATCTGGAGATAGTAACCAGGAGCCTCCTCTAGGTTTTCCATGTGAGTCCAGGGACCCAAGGACTTGAGCCATCCTTTGCTGCCTTTCCAACCCATAAGCAGGGAGGTGGATTGGAAGTGACGCATGAGTAGCTACAACATGAACTGGAACCTGTGTGGGATGCTGGTGTAGGTGGGGGCTCAGTCTGTCATACCACAGTGCTTGCCCATGACTCAACTTTTCAATAATAAATAACTAAACAAATAAATAAATAATAAACAAAAATGTTTAGAAAAGAAGTATCCTAAAATCAGGTAGGTTGAAACAATTTAATTGTCCATTAAATGATGAATAGATAGAGAAAATATGGTACATGCACTCAGTGGAGTAGTACTAAATCCTAAAAATTAAAATCTTGTCATTTTCAAAAGTATAGATGGAAATGGAAATCAGGTTCTTATGTGAAAGAAATCAAACATGGAGAAAAACATCACATGCTTTCACTCATACAAAGAAGTTTAAAAGTTGATTTCATTGGAGAGACACATAGTTGATTTAGGCAGGAGGGTATAAGCATGGAGAGAGGGTAATGGGAGAGTGGTAGGTGCTGAGCAGAGCTGGAGAAGAAACGTCACTGCATTAGGTGAGCAGAGCTGGCAGGTGGTCTTTGGGAAGAATGTGGAAATCGGTGGATGAGAAACAGAAAATGCCTGAAGTTGTTGTCCATGACCTGAGAGGGAGGGTGAGAAAGTGGATGTTACACACATGAGAAATTGATCCAGCTGCAGATAGTGGACTTGTACACTAAGAGGGGACCAAAGGGAAACTGACCAATATGGCTCCTGCAGGATTTGCCCAGGGATGGAGTGTGTGGCTATCGTTGACCAGCTTAAAGCACCATCCCCAACATCCCTGAAAGGAGGTAAAGCTGAGTGAAGTTCTATAGGCTGCCAAGCGCTGCTAAGTGAGTGTAACCACACCACTGAGGGAGTGTGTTAACTGAAGGTGGGAACCAAGAGAAGCAGACAGTGAATGGGGAATGGGGTCCATGCCGGATACAGGAGGTTCACACACACTGAACCCACTGAGAGACACCAGGACCATCCCAGAAAAGGACCTGGGAACTGAGGCAGGATAGAGACTGGATCTGGAACAACTCCACAGGCTTTAGCAAGTAAGTAGGAGGTAGACAGACCAAACATAAACACATTAAGCAGCCATTAGTACCTTCTTGTGTGGATTTCAGCACCAATGAGTGTGTGAAAGGAGGGAGGAGTGAGTATAAACTGCCCAACAAACTTGGTGAGGCGGATTCTGGGTGTGGTGTAAAGGAACAAGAGAGAAATTATAGGCTCATATATGGGCATATGAAAATTTAAGGTGACAAGAGTAATGCTACTGCATTTGGGCTCTGGAAGCATCTGGAGCTCTGGAGCATCACAACTGCTTTGGATCTGCCTAGGCAAACTCCAGCCCCCAATCTGCTACCCTCAGGGCCCAGTAGACCTGCGTTGTGCCCTGCACCATAGTGGAAATCCCAAGGCACAGCATGGGTTCCTGCCACTGAGAAGTAATAAATGGAAGGGAGTCTGCTGTGAAGTACAAGGAACCCCCCTAAAAATGAATTTCCCTTGCTGCTGCTTTCAAGAATCTGCTCTGCTCATAAGATCCAAGGTAGATTAGTCATTCAAGAGCAATAGTTACCCAATCATCATTTAGGGCAGAGCACGGAAAGATTGGAGAGACACACAGTTTAAAGACATAGCAGTGGCCTCCTTGGGCCCAGATGACACTGGAACCATGAGTTAGAGAGAGGAAAAGCAGAGAAAAATGTAGCCATGACCCAGGAGTAGAGGGAGTGGACAGAAGCAGCTGGAGAGGTGCAGGTTGCAGAGGCCGAGGTGAGATCACAGCACAAAAGCCTGAGTCTTAGGCTCCCAAGAGGGACTGCACAAACACCCTGCCTAATCAAGAATGAATAAGGAACTGGGAACAGAACGGGAAAGTTTTCTAGGACTGGCACATTGGCTAAAATGGCTATTCCTCCGCCTACAAGTGTGACCTTCCATGAGCACTGGTTCATGTCTCAGCTGCTCCATTTCCTATCCAGCTCCTTGCTTATGGCCGAGGAAAGCAGGGAGGGTGGCCCAAAGCCTTGGGATACATGCACCGATGTGGGAGATGCAGAGGAAGACCCTGGCTCCTGTCTTCAGATTGGCTCTGCTCCAGCTATTGCGGCCCCTAAGGAAGTGAACCAGTAGATGGAAAGTTTTTCTGTCTCTTTTTCTCTTTGTAAATCTACCTTTCTGTCTCTTTTTTCTCCTCTTAAATCTTCATTTCCAATAAGAACAAATAAATCTTTTTTAAAAATTCAAAATGGATCAAGTCTGCCCACCAACCTGTGGATGACACAGCCTACCTGAAGAGAAAACCTGTGGATATGAAAGAGAATGGCCAAGGGTAACAGAAGAAGAACTACAAGCAACATGAACAAGGAAACTAATGTTTCCCTTAAAAATGAACAAAAGAGGGCCCAGTGCCGTGGCCTAGCAGCTAAAGTCCTCGCCTTGAATGCGCTGGGATCCCATATGAGTGCCGGTTCTAATCCCAGCAGCTCCACTTCCCATCCAGCTCCCTGCTTGTGCCTGGGAAGGCAGTCGAGGACCGCCCAAAATCTTGGTTTCCTGCACCCGTGTGGGAGACCCGGAAGAGGTTAGTGGTTCCTGGCTCCGGACTGGCACAGTACCAGGCGTTGCGGTCAGTTGGGGAGTGAACCATCAGATGGAAGATCTTCCTCTCTGTCTCTCCTCCTCTCTGTATATCTGACTTTGTAATAAAAATAAATAAATCTTTTAAAAAAATGGAAAAATGAACAAAAGATCATGTCACTCTTAGAGTTACAAGATGATGACTTTGACGGTCTCCCAGAAATTTAAAAATTCCCAGGAATTAAAAAAATCAGTTTTAAAACAGAATTGAAATGCTTGAAATGAAGAATTCAGTAGAGCAAATTACAAATACAGTGGAGCATCTTAGCATTACAATGAATTAGGCAGAAAAAAGCATTTCTGAGCTAGAAGACAACTTATGTTAATATGTCCATCATTAGCAATCTGGAAAAGGAATTCAGCTAAGTTTAAAAAAAAATATCAAGAATTGAGTGAGTCAGGCAAACACCAAATATATGGGTCTTTAAATCCCTGAAGGTGTGAAAAGGGAAGCAATGCAAACTTCTCTAACATGGAAAAAAAGAGGAATCCAAATATAGGATACATAAATAACCCCAAATAAGTATGAACAGAAATGATCTTTGCCACGGCACATCATATTCAAATGCTCTTTGATTGAGCATAAAGAAAAGATGCTTAGATGTGCAATCAAAAAACATCAGTAACCTACTGAAGAACACCAGTCTGACTCAAAGCTGATGCCTCACTGAAATCCTTACAGGCTAGAGGAGAATGGGGAGACAAAATCCAGAATTTAAGTGGAAAAAATTCTGTCAGCCCAGAATACCATACCTAGCAAACCTTTAATTTGCATTTGAGAATGAGACAAAAACCTTTTAAAGCAAACAAAAATGGAAAGATTTTACTCTACCTGACCAGTACTATATAGGATGCATAAAGAGGTACTACAGACAGGAAAACAGGACACCTACAACAACCAAAGAAGACAGCAATGAAGAACATCTCAGTAAAACCACAAAATAAACCCAAAGCAAATGGAGAGAAACCTGTAACTAAAATAGTAGAACAAAATCGATACCTGTTGATAGTAACCCTGAATGCAGATGACAATCTAATCAATAAAAAGACATAGACTAGCACAATGGAAAGAAAAAAGGACCCATCTATCTATAGACTCCAAGAAACACATCATGCCAACTTTCACAATCCTGAAAGTGAAAGAATAGAAAAAGAAATTAGTAAAATAAGCGGGTTTAGCCATTCTAATATTGGACAATATGGACAATACAGATTTTTATTAAAAATATTTATTTTCATTAGGAAGGCAGATTTACACAGAGAAGGAAAGGCAAAGAGGGAAAGATCTTCCATTTGCTGGTTCATTCTCCAAATGGCCACAATGGCCAGAGATGAGCTTATCCAAAGCCATGAGCAAGAAGCTTTTTTCGAATCTCCTATGTGGGTACAGGGTCTCTAAGCTTTGGGCCATTCTACACTGCTTTCTAAGGGTTTAAATAGGAAGTTGGATGGGAAGTAGAGCAGTCAGGACACAAACTGGTGTCTAAATGGGATGCCAGTGCTTGCAGGTGGAGGATTAGCCAGCTGAGCCAGTACACTGGCCCTGACAATAAAGATTTTAATGCAAAAAGCATTAAAAAGCATGGAGAAGGGCAGTACACAATGATCAGAGGCTCCATCCATCAAGAGGAAATAGGGGTAATAAATGTATCCACACCAAATGTTAGGGCAGCTGGCTATGTAAAGCCATTACTACCAGATTTGAAAGGAGATAGAGACCCCAACACAACAGTTGTGGGTGATGTGAATATAACACTATCTTCAATGGATAGATCAACTGAACAGAGACTTGGCAAAGAAGCAACAGAACTTATATATACAATAGAACAAATGGACTTAATAGACATCTACGAACTCTTTCATCCCACTGACACAGAATGTGCATTTTTTCCACTGGTGCATGGAACTTTCTCTAGGATAGACCACTTTATAGGCCGTAAAACAAGCCTCAGCAAATTCAAGAAAATCAAAATCATTCCTAGTGTCTTCTCAAACCATCAGGGAGTGAAACGGGGGAC
This sequence comes from Ochotona princeps, assembly GCF_030435755.1. Classification (NCBI taxonomy): domain Eukaryota; kingdom Metazoa; phylum Chordata; class Mammalia; order Lagomorpha; family Ochotonidae; genus Ochotona; species Ochotona princeps. The sequence goes on from NC_080832.1 coordinate 38,704,456, forward strand.
TATTAAATCAAAATTCTACAGAGAATATATAAACACCTGGATGCTTAACAGCATACTCCTGAATGAACAGTATGTCAAAAAAGGAAATAAAAAAATGAAATAAATAATTTCCTTGAAACAAATAAAGGCACCAATACAAAAGTAGTTCTAAAAGAGAGATTCATTGCAAATAGTGCCTGTATCAAGTAACTGAAAAGGCCTTAGGAAAACAAGTCAAGTATATACCAGAAAGAGCTAGATAAAAACAAAGAAACAAACAAAACCAGCAAATCAACCCCAAAAGTGGCAGACAAGAAGACACAGAGAAAATTAGAGAGGAAGTAAACAAAATAGAGACCAATCACTCTAAGAGCTAGTTCTTTGAAAAAAAAAATTACCAAAATTGATATACCACTAACCTAACTAATCCAAAAAGGAGAGAGAAGATGCTAATTAATAAAATCAGATTGAAAAATGAGACATAATAACAGATACAATGGACACACAAAGAATCATCAGGAGCTAATACAAGCAACTTGATGGTACCAAACTTGAAAACTCAGAAGAAATGCATTTCTGAACTCATGCAGCTACCTAAACTGAACCATTAGGTCATTGAAAACCTAAATAAATGAATAACCAGGACAGTGACTGAATCATAATCCCTCCAAAAAACCAAAAAGAAAGTATAATACTGATGGCTTCACAGCTGACTTCTATCCAATATTTTGAGAAGAACTAACTCCAATTCTTCACAATCTATCCAAAACAATGGAAAATGATTCAGTCCTCCTTAATTCTTTCCACAAAGTCAAAGGCACATTAATTTCAAAACCAGAAATATGAACAACAGAAAAAGAGAACTATAGACCAATACCCTAATGAACATAGATACAAAAATTCTCAACAAAGCATTAGCCAACAGAATCCAACAACACATTATATGGACCAGGTGGGATTTACCCAGGTACATAGGGGTGGTTCAATATCAATAAACATGATACACCACATCAACAAAATGAAAAATAAAAACCACATGGTTATCTCAATAGATGCAGAGAATGCATTTAATATATCTATCACCACTTTTATAGTCAAAACTCTAAGCAAAATAGGTGTAGAATGAACATTCTATAAGGAACAATCAAGCAATAAATGAAAAGCCTAATGCTAGCATCCTACCAAATGGAGAGAAACTGGAAGCATTTTCACTAATATCTGAAACCAGACAGATATATCCACTCATCTCTGCTATGGACAATACTACTGTAGGTCCTAGACAAAATTACCAGACAAAAAAAAGTCAAATTAATATTAGAAATGATGAAGTCAATTTATCTCTGTTTGCAGAAATGATTCTCTATGTAGGAGAACCAACAGATGCCACAAAGTAACTACTGGAACTAATAAGTGTTTGTCAAGGTAGCAAGATACAAAATCAGTGAACATAAATGTATGGCCCACTATACATAAACAACTTAATGGCTGAGAAAGAATTTGTAAGATCAATCACATTGAAGAGTGGAGCAAAAAAAGACACATAAATACCTTGAAATAAATCTAACCAGACATGTGAAAGACCTACAATGAAAACTATGATGCATTAAGGAAACAAATAGAATATAAAATATAGAAAAATCTGCTATGTTCATTGATTAATAGAATCAACATAATCAAAATGTCCATATTAACAAAAGTAATGTATAGATTCAATGTGATCTTCATCAAAATCCTAACAAAATTCTCAGAGCTTCAAAAGATGATGCAAAAATTTGTATGAAAGCACAAGAGACACTGAATATCAAAACAATCTTAAAAAAATAAAAATAAAGCTGAAGAAATTACAATTCCAGATTTCTAGTTGTGTTATAAGGCAGTGATAATCAAAGCAATCTGGTATTGGTACAGAAACAGGAAATGAGAGCAAAGGAACAGAACAGAAACCCAGAACTGGGCCCGCACATCCGTAGTCGATTAGTCTTAGACAAGAGATCCAAAAATAATTTGAGAGAAAACAGGAGAAAAGGCAGTATCCTCAGCAAATGCTACTAGGAAAACTGGATATTCACTTACAGAATTAAGAAACAAGAACTCTACCTCTCTCCTTATTAAAAAAATCAGCTGTAAATGGATTTAAGCCTATGTCCAGACATCATCAAATTACTAGAGGAAAACATTGAGAACACTCTATAAGACACAGGCCTCAGTAAAGACTTCTTAGAAGAGTCACTCAAATCACAGGCAACTGAAACCAAAACAAACAAACGGGAATATGTAAGACTAAATGCTTCTGTACAACAAGGGAATACAGCGAATAAAGGGAGTATAGTGAAGAGGCAACCAAGAGTATAAGAGAAAATCTTCACATTCAAGTAACAGAGAGGGGACTAGCGACAAGACCTACAAACAGTTTCAGATACTCAACAATAAAAAAACAAATAACTCTTTCAATAAAAGGACAAAGGATATGAATAGATGTTTCTCAAAAGACAAAACTCAAAAGGCAAAGGGACACTTATTAGGGAAATGCAAACAAAAACCACAATGGAGTTCCACCTAACTCCAGTGAGAATGACACACATATAAAAATCAGCAAACAACAATTTTTGATGAGGGCATGAAGGAAGAGGTACTCTAATTCACTTCTGTTTGGCATGTAAACTAGCACAATCACTTAGGAAGTCAGTATAAAGAGTGCTTAGAGGGCCCGGCGGCATGGCCTAGCGGCTAAAGTCCTCGCCTTCAACGCCCCGGGATCCCATATGGGCGCCGGTTCTAGTCCCGGCAGCTCCACTTCCCATCCAGCTCCCTGCTTGTGGCCTGGGAAAGCAGTGGAGGACGGCCCAGTGCATTGGGACACTGCACCCGCGTGGGAGACCTGGAAGAGGTTCCTGGTTCCCGGCATCGGATTGGCACGTACCGGCCCGTTGCGGCTCACTTGGGGAGTGAATCATCGGACGGAAGATCTTCCTCTCTGTCTCTCCTCCTCTCTCTGTATATCTGACTTTGTAATAAAAATAAATCTTTTTAAAAAAAAAAGTGTGCTTAGACACCTGAGAATTGATCCATCATATAACAAAGCCATCCCGTTCCTACAAATATATACAAAGTAATTGAAATCTACATTCGAGAGTGTAAACTGCAAATCTATATTTATAGCAGCACAATTTGCAATAATGAAGACATGGAATCTATCCAGATGCATGTCAACAGAGGAATGGATAAAAAACTATAGTACATCTATGCAATGGAATACTACTGAGCTGTAAAAAAAGAATTAAATCTTGTAGTTTCTTACAATATGATCTCATCTGAAAACCACCATGCTGAACAAAGTAAGCCAGTTCCAAAAAAACAAAAATCATATTCCTCCCTGATACAAAATAGCTAATACAAAATACTATAAAATATTACATACTATGTATATTATGTATTATTTTTATGTATGTATGTATACATGGAAACATATATACACAAATGTAGTTATATATTAATATGAACAAACTGTTCAAAGTAGACTAGTCTATGGGAACTAAAGGTACAGGCAGTAGATGACTTTATGCCCAAAAGAATGACTGTCAGTGAAGCTTACAAATATGCTTCTAGGGCCCGGCAGCATGGCCTAGCGGCTAAAGTCCTTGCCTTGAAAGCCCCGGGATCCCATATGGGCGCCGGTTCTAATCCCGGCAGCTCCACTTCCCATCCAGCTCCCTGCTTGTGGCCTGAGAAAGCAGTAGAGGACGTCCCAAAGCATTGGGACCCTGCACCTGCGTGGGAAACCTGGAAGAGGTTCCTGGTTCCCGGCATCGGATTGGCGCGTACCGGCCCGTTGCGGCTCACTTGGGGAGTGAAACATCGGATGGAAGATCTTCCTCTCTGTCTCTCCTCCTCTCTGTATATCTGGCTTTGTAATAATAATAATAAAATCTTTTTAAAAAAACCAATTATTATTCTATATTGAAACACTAGGTTTTCTACCATTGTTGGCACTTCTCACATCATGATGCACTTAAATGCCAGAAAATTAAATGCATAACTAATACTATAGAACTATACTATCATAATAACATGGGAGGAGAGGCAGTGGGAAGGATGGGGAGGGGAAAGGATGAACTCCTATTTCTACAGAAATATGTCATAAGAAATAATAATAGTAAAAATAATAACAATAAAACTTTTAATAAAAGATCTGATAGAAGTTGAGGGAAGCATGTTGGTTATCAAAGGTTGGGGGGAATACAGGGTTTCATGGGGATTGGGAAAGGTTTATTTACTATTGTGGTGTAGCCAGTTAAGGATACTGCTTGTGACACTGAAATCTTTCATGGGCACATTTTCGTATTCTGGGTGTTGCATTTCTCATCCATTTTCTTACAGCTAGCCTGGGAAAAGCAGCAGAAAATGGCCCAAGTGTCTGTGCCCTTGCCACCCACGTGGGAGGACCAGAAGCAGCTCCTTGCCCTTGGCTTCAGTGTGGCCCAGCTCCAGCTGTTGCAGCCAGCTGGAAGAAGTGAACCAGCAGAGGGAAGACCTTCCTGTCTCTCCATCTCTATTTCTGTCTGCAATCTCTTTCTGTAACTCTGACTTCAGATACATAAATAAATATTTAAAAAGGTACTAAGTTATAGTTGGCATTTAAGAATCTCCAATGTTCTGTTATAGAGTAGCTTGAACATAGATAACGATAACATACTGTATAATTTTTCTTAAAACCAAATGCTAGAATATAGGATTTTGAATTCTATTCTGCATAAAGAACAATAAATATTTGAGGAAACAGATATTTTACCATGACAAAATATGCAAAGTATACATATGTTCTATTACAATTGTATGTGCAATTATATATGCCAGTTAAAGTGTAAAAAAATGAATTTATAAGTAAAAGGCAACAAAATAAGATGAGGAAAAGATTTCTGAACTCAGGCTCAATGGACTTATTGTCTCCCAAAAGGTAAATTCTGGAATTCCTTGGGCACCAGAAAGAAAACCCATGGGGACTCAATTTTTTGAGCCATGTAAGCATGGTGAGAGCTGAAGTTGAAAGAGATACAGCCACCAGCAGCGAATCTAAGAGCTAGATGTAATACTAGATTCAGCTAATAAGATGAATTTAAAATGCTTTATATTTTATATAGAAGCACATATGATTAGCAATATCTAATTAACAATATTAGAAACCTATTTTTATGTTTATGAGCACAGTTAAGGTTTCACCTAATCTATTTTTACCTAAAAGTATTACAATTTGCAAATAAACTCTTGTGCTTTATGTAAGGAAGCATCTGGAAAGCTGTAAGTTCTGCTAAAATGGCAGAGATGAAGGAGGCAAAAAGGGGGAGAGAACTGAGGAGGGTGGAGCGTGAAAAGAAGTCAGTACAATAAAAAACACTGAATAATCTTGATCTGGGATGATGTATGTGTATCCGTGCAAAAGGCGTAAAAGAATGTGCTCCGGATGTTTAATAGCTATCTCATGCAAGATTTAAAAGAAAAGCAAACAAAATATTCACTTGGAGTCTGAATGTGAAAATATCTTTACCCTGGAAAGGTGTGTTCTGCTTCCTTGTGCTAGGTATGAGTTTGGAAGAAAAAAACTATGAAATCACAAAGCAAGTCTCATTTTGCATTGAGAAACTGTTGGGATTAGTATTGTGTAAAAATAAAGTGAACTGTGTTACTTTCTTTTTCTCTCATTAATATCATAACAGGAAGTTGGAAAAGGCTCAGCTTGAGACATGTGAGATCAAAGGTGTGTCCTACATGACACAATCTACATGTCTGTAAGATTGTTCGATAAAAAAGGTGTGTCCTTTTCTTCTAATGAAAAAAAATGATACCTTAAAATACTGAACATTCAGTCAGTATTCCCAATCATCTCTGGTTTCAATCCTTTTGCCTAAAATTAAAAAAGCCCATTGTTCTGTTAAATCTGTCAAATGATTCCTCAGAGTACTTCACAAAGACAGTTCTATGAAGGCATATAATCCAGACCTCATCTTCTCCATATGTGTACATTCTACTATGTTAGCAATCATATGAGCAAACATTTCAGCAAGCGGTGGCATGTTCGGAGCTACCTGTGCCTTTAGAGATGTGTTCTCTGAGTGTGAAATCACTTGTAGGGGTGGGAGAATTGGAGCGCTAAGGGTCAGAAAGAACCTTTCAGTAGAAATAGAAAATAATGATACAGGCTCTTACATAACACACAACAGTGATTTTGCCAGTGCACAGTGCAGAGGATGTGTGGGAAGGACAAATGGCTGAGAATGATTAAGTTTCACAGAAGTTGGTCTGTTTCTGTGTGGGACTGAGTGCCCCATGCCCAGGGCTTCTTGTCTACATATCTGTTCTTACAAATGCAAACATAGATCCCTTACTCTCACTTCTGGTTATCCAAGTAAAATTCAGCTTGACAAACTCAGCTGTCCTCACAAACACTTTAAACAAGTCCTCTAAAGAGAGGACTCTACAGCTTTCTCTAAGGGTGCTTGAGTTTTCAACTAACTATGAAAAGCTAATACATTAATGTTAATAACCGATCAATTAAAAACCTTACTGTTACACTTCATATCTTCTTTGAAACAAACATTCACTGTCTTCATTGTGTCTTAGGAAGCATTCTGTTGGAAAAAGAGTGTGAGATGCAAAACCAAAAAAAAAAAAAAAAAGAATATCGATGGAGTTTCTGAAAAACTAATTTTGTTTTAGATTTGTAGCAGAACGCAAACAGCTTTATAAAACTATAGGATAGAGTCAATTATTGGTCCCCAGAGTCCCCTAACTGAATCAATTTAATAACCTTCCTTCTGTTCCTAGAGTGTCTAATCTGTAATACAATTGACATGATAGTGGAATCTCACATTTATGGTGTGGTTTGGGTAGTGCTATGATGTATTTAAGTAAGGTCAAAGAGGACTTCTCAGCTTTTAGAGATTTAGGGTTGTTGTGCACACCAGGAGGAAGCAATGTGGAGAAACACTGAGCCTGGGGAGCACTGAGCCACTGTGCCTGTGCCTGCTCATGTTCTTCCTGGGGCCTTCCATGCTATTTCAAAGACCGCACAAGAGGAGTGTGACCTTATCTTGGTCTGAACCTCTTTGGCAAGAAATAAAGGCTGCAGAAGATAATTTAATGGGAGAGACATCAGAGGATCCAGTGTAACTCCACGAAACGGCATCCAAGACACACAGGCGTTTTTCAGGACACAAGTGCTGTGCAGCAGCTTGATAACACCAGGCACTGAGCTCAGCCAAGCAAGAGGAAAACACGCATTTCCTTCTTGATTGTTGAGGGCCCTCTGTAAAAGCTGTGAAATCACTAAGGGAGGCTTTTAAGTATTGTTGGGGAAACTGGCCAGGAGCACCTTTTATAGCGCCATTGGAATCTCAGCAAGCTATTCCTTGGAACCCTATTACTTCTCTCAGAAGGCAGAGGAGCAGGTATTTGCACTGAAGCATGCCTTGGCTGCATTTTTCTATACACAGACCACTTGAAAAGAATGCTGTATGTTTGAATGAGATCTGAATATGGATATTCAGAAAAGACCGTGGTTTTTGAATATTGATTTATGAATATTACAGAAATGACCGTGATTTTTAGTTTGTACTTAACATTGCAAGTTCCATTTGAGCGGCTCAGCCTTTTTTCTATATTATTTTCTAAAATATTGTGTGGAGGTAGGTCAAGTGGAACCTAGGTATTTATAATTTATTCTTTTTTTTTTTTAGCAAGTGGTAACTTTTATTAGACTTAATATATAAGAAATATATAGGGTTACTGACATTCGAAAAGTTAATTAAAGGTTTGTATAATAAACAGAATATGGATATATTTGAAATGTGTGAAGAAAACACATGCTTACGGGTTTATCTGACATACTTTTTTTTTTTTTTCTTGTTATTGTATTGTTGTTGACAATCTTTACATAGTGAATTACAGTTAAAGGAAAAAGAAGGAAAAAAAAAGGTTTAGGGGGATAGGAAAGTGGGTAATGCTATTATGTCCATATTGTTTCCATCATGTATCTGAGGTAAAGGGGGATATTGAGGGAGAAGCCCCACCCGGTTTCCCGCCCACCCTAAGTCCCGGATGTGGGGCATGCTCTGAGATATGTGCTCGAGTGGTGTTAATAGTTCTGCAGTTATGAATCGCTGCCAGTTTCGCTCGATGAGGTCGTCCACCGATTGATATGGTCCATCATAAAGTCTCCGTTTGCCCCATAATTTGCTGCCAACATATAGCTGAGATGAATGACTGGCCCGTTCTGTCTTCTGTCTTTTCTTGGTTAGAGTTCTGAGTCCAGCAGTTCAATTGGGGAGATCTCCAAAGATACTTTGAGGTATTCCCAGACTAGATTCTTATATGTTCTAGCAAGCACAGGGCCCGGCACAGTCCATCACCCCGATCAGCTGGTGGTTGCAATTGCTGGGTTGGTTGTTTTCGGTCCCGAGTTGCACTGGAACCAATGGGTGTTGCAGTCCAGGCTGGTTCGGCCCTTACATCAACCAGTGGGAGCTGCAGCCTAGTAGGGGTGACCCACAATAACCCCCACCAAGCCCGCCCCCTACCCTGGTTTGCCAGTATGTGTAGCAGAAGACCAGTCTGTCCCCCATCCCATTTGGCTCTGGTACTTGTCAATGGGTATTAAAGCTTAGTTCTATCTAACCAACTCAACCATCCAGCCCTCACAGATGTTGTTGAGTGCCTCTTTATCTAGCCATCCCAGCCCCCGTCCTAGTTTTCATGCCCTCCCACGGGAATAGTGACCCAAGAAGGGGGAACCCACTTTTCCCTCCCAGGTCTCTCTGTCCCGGGTTATGCACTCTTTAGGTGGTCCTGAGATTTGACTCGACAGAATTAGTCCCCAGTGCCAGCTTCTGCCAGCTGATGCTGCGGCCCTGATCTAGTCCACATGCAGTGCACAGGTGTTGTAGCCTTGCTTAGTCGGGTCTGTCTCTATCCCAGCCCATGCTCTCCAGTGGGAGTAGCTGACTGGTGAGGGGACCAGCCCCTTAATCCCCCCGCCAGCTCTGCCCCTTCCTTCCTGGATCTCACGTGTGCTGGATGGGTGCTGCATTCACATCCAGTACAGGCAACCACGCCCTGGCATTCCATAATGTGTACTGGTTGTGTCGCAACCAGACCCGGCCCATCCCACACTCTGTTCTGGCGATTGGATTTGCCAGTGGTTGACATGAACTGATTCAGCCTGGTCTGCTCCTGACCCATGCCGAATGTATGCCAGTGGGAAACTTTCCATGGCCTATTCTGGGCTGTTTCCTATCATGCTTCTTGCGCTTACCAGAGGAGTTGCCCAGGCTCCTCCATCAGATCCCCTCCCAAAGGCAGGTTTTGCGCATGCCAGGGGGTCCTTGAGCCAACCCAACTCAGTTCACCTCCTGTCCTAGCAGGAACAGTGGTTTTTCCTGGCTGGCTTTCACCCCATTCTGGTTCTTGATGTTGGATTTTCTGCCCAGCCATGGCTCGTCCATACCCACATACAGCTCACACATGGCTCAGAAGAGGAGTGAGACCCAGCCTAGTCAGTCCCACATCTACCCTGGTTCTCCATAACACCAGATGGTGTTGGGATCTGAACCGGCCTGGTGCATCCAATCCCAGCCCACACTAGTGCCTCGGGTGACTACAACTGTTTCCTAGATAGAACGCAGCCCCCATTCCAGCACATACACTCCTTGGTGGGAGCCTCATCCCAGTTGTGGTGTCCCCTTACCTCCCAGATTGGGCCTGTTCCTAGCCGTAAATCACACACCTGCCCGTGGTTGTTCTGAGGACCATTAGCTGCAAGCCTCAAGTTCATTTGGGATTCCCTCATTGCCAGCATTCTGTTTCCTCCATTTTGATTGAAGGGATCCCCAAAAAGACTTTGAGGTGTTCAGAGATCAGGTTATTAGCAAGCACAGTGCTTCATGCCCCAAGCACTATGGGTTCAGGAGGGAGCCTCCCAGGCAGCAGGTCAATGAACCAAAAGTCAAAAACTCTCTGGCCGGGCGGCCAGCAGGCGGAGCCTGGCGCTAAATGGCGCGCTGGCCGCCCTGGAGCAGCTCCCCACGTGTACGTGGTAGCTACTGTGTGTTCCCAGGCTTGAGGCTTGGCCATCCCAAGGCCCCCCGGCAGGCAGCGAGGTAGCTGCCCGCCGGAAGTTCAAGTCCTTGGGCCCCAGTCCCACCCTTCCTGGCTCCTTATAATTTATTCTTATTGGAACTTAGTTAAGAGATGGGCCAAACAGTTGCAAACATTTAGTCCTCCTTGTGATAAGTTCATTCCACAAGCAGAATCATACCTTAAAGAGACTAAATATGTTCTTGTACTAATATTTAATTGTTAGAATTCTCCTTGGTTTGCTTTATTTCCTCCAAAGCTTGATTTACCCCTGTCTGTTCTGTCTCCAGAGTAAAAAAAAAAATTTTAAAAACCCACTTATTGGGCCCGGCGGCGTGGCCTAGCAGCTAAAGTCCTCGCCTTGAATGCCCCGGGATCCCATATGGGCGCTGGTTCTAATCCCAGCAGCTCCACTTCCCATCCAGCTCCCTGCTTGTGGCCTGGGAAAGCAGTTGAGGATGGCCCAAAGCTTTGGGACCCTGCACCCGCGTGGGGGACCCGGAAGAGGTTCCTGGGTCCTGGCATGGGATTGGCGCGTACCGGCCCGTTGCGGCTCACTTGGGGAGTGAAACATCGGATGGAAGATCTTCCTCTCTGTCTCTCCTCCTCTGTATATCCGGCTTTCCAATAACAATAAAATCTTTAAAAAAAAAATCCATTTATTGTCAACTTTGAAGTGATAAAAAAAGGTTCTAGGAAGATATCAGAGCTATTCACTTAAAAAGTATGGTAAATAATACAGTAACTAGATGATTTAGAAATTAAACTGACAGTCTGCATACAGACCTTTTACAACAAGGAGGGACATAATGTCAGGGAGTTCTGTGTACTGAGTCCTTTCTCCCAAGATTTGAGTGTCCTATAAAAAACTTGTAAAGTTTGGATTCTTAACGATTTTCATTACCTAGATGCCTTTTAGTTTATGGATTGCTTTTCAGAATAAAGTTTTTAAATACGTAAAACTAAAGTTAGGCAGTAAGAAGAAACAAATTACGCATAATTATAGTAGTAAAATATTAAACATTGTATTAATATTGGTAAATTTTTGTAAACAGCAATCAATAAGCTCTAGTTTCAGGTTTGATATGTTTTGCAATTTCAAATTGCTGATGAGCATAAGCAATTTTCAGGGCCTGTTTTACTACAAATATTAATTTTACAAAAAACAGGGCCCGACGGCATGGCCTAGCGGCTAAAGTCCTCGCCTTGAAAGCCCCGGGATCCCATATGGGCGCCGGTTCTAATCCTGGCAGCTCCACTTCCCATCCAGCTCCCTGCTTGTGCCCTGGGAAAGCAGTCGAGGATGGCCCAATGCATTGGGACCCTGCATCCGCGTGGGAAACCCGGAAGAGGTTCCTGGTTCCTGGCATGGGATCGGTGCGCATCGGCCCATTGCGGCTCACTTGGGGAGTGAAACATCAGATGGAAGATCTTCCTCTCTGTCTCTCCTCCTCTGTGTATATCTGGCTGTAATAAAAAAAGAATAAATCTTTTAAAAAAATTTTACAAAAAACAAAGGCACATTTTAGTAGAAGGAAGGTAATAACAAAAATCAGAGCAGAAATAAACAAAATATTTTACAGAACAATAATAGAAGAGATCAACAAAACTAAAAATTGCTACTTTGCAAAAATAAGCCAAATCTTCAAATCTTTGGCTAAATTAACAAGGGAAGTGCATAAGCCTGTGAATACAGAGGAGTAAAACTATGCACAAACTGTAGAAGACCAGGAAGGGATGGTGTAATATGGAGTTGAAGTAGGCGAGGACATAGAGAGAGGGCAAAATGTACAAGTCAAGCAGAGAGGCCTCAAAAGAAACCAAGCCTGCCAACATCTTCATTTCTGGCCTCCAGAGCTGCAAGAAAAGAAAATGTCTGTGAGGCCACTCCATGGTGGTTAGTTATAACAGCCCTAGCAAACGAACATTAGCCATTAACTCTTATGTAACAAATACCAAGTATTGCTTTCTAAATATAAAAGTGGAAGAGAGGGACCGGTGCTGTGGCATAGCTGGCAAAGCTGCCATCTGCACTGGCGGCATCTCTTACGGACAGTAGTTTGAGTCCTGGCTGCTCACTGGAAGTATGCCTGTGAAACCAGTATTTGGGCCCCTATGGCCAACATGGGAGACCAGGAAGAAGCTCTTAGCTCTTGGCTTTGGACAACCTAAGTTCCGGCCATTGTGGCTGTTTTGGGGGAGTGAACCAGTTGATGGGAGGATCTTTCTGGGTTTCCCTCTTTCTGTAATACTGACTGTCAAATAAGTAAACTTTTAAGAACAGTGAAAAGGAATGAGAGCGCAAGAGTGAGACTAAAAGAGAGAAAAAGAGAGGAAAAAGAATTATGAGGATTTGAAGATTGAAACAGAGATTGGAAGGTGTATATCTGTAAATTTTGAAACATATTTCTCTTTCCTGTCTCCATTTATCCACAATTCTTGAAGCCTTAGTGAAAGCTATTTATAATGAAAAATTCTACAGAGGTGATTACTAATATAATATCTAAACAAATTTTCCCAGATTCATAACAGATTTTACATGATTATCACAACAAAGATGAATGGCATACATGCTAGTTTGATGAATTATATTGCATTTATAAGTGAAAATGCTATAATAAAAGAGGATAGTAGGAGAATATAAAATATTAAAGCAAGAGCAATAAAACATTTGAAAAATATCCTAAAATCATATTATAGAGGAGCATTGAGTGGCTGTTTGACAAAAAAATATTATTTTGGCAAGACACAAACTATGTGGTTGACACATAGATAATCTGCAATAAAAGGCAAACATATCTGAGCAAGCTCATGGATGGAAGTCTGAAATTGAAAAAGCGCCAAAGAGGTTAGAGAAAATATGACCGCATTTTTCTTGCATTGGCACAGTGTCATACAGATAACGATAGCTAACAACTTCTGTGTGGAGGGATGGCATCATCGGGCTATAAATGGGGCTATAGCAGGTCTGCTAGGGTCAAGTAGTGTGAAGACTAGTGGCTACTTAAGCCTACCTGCTGCGTCGTCCCTATCTATTCTGAAGCTGCAACAGGAAAACAAAGTGCTCCATAATAACATAGGACATTTTTTCTTTAATAAAAATATTTTAAGACTTGGCTATTATAAATAATTGTTCTATTATCTTTGACTCACTCTAATGGCAGGGAATATAGGCATCATTACATTGGAACTGACTTCCTGTCTTGAAGTATATAATTCGCATACCATTGTTGATGATATGACATGAGAGAAAACACTGAAGGTCTGTGCTTTTATTAATTGTCAGTGTTTCATTTATTGATTCATGCAGTACACATTTTTTGAGTGCCTGTTGTAGGAGGACAATATTCTAAGTACTCAAATAGAATAATGAAAAAGACAGATACAGTTTTTTGGCTTATTCTCAAGGTACAATGATAGTCCTCATTTGATTGGATATAAACTATCAGCATCTCAGGAAGAGAATAGTTATAGTAACCTGGAAATCACCAGACTTATAGTCCAATGATACATCTCTAGGACAAACATTGTGTTCCCATATCACCTGGAACACCTGCTTCTTATATTCAAGTGCCTGGGATTGAATCTCTCCTCTGCTCCCAATCCAGCTTCTTGCCAGTGTGCCCAAGAGGTAGCAGATGATGGCTTAAATACTTCCTGACACCTGAGTAGCAACTTGGAATTCCTGCTCCTGTCTTTGGTCTAGCTCATCTTCAGCTATTGCTGGCATTTGTAAAGATCTCTTTATAAATAATTTTTACTTCTTCTCCAGTCATTCTGCTATTCAAACATATAAATCAATAAAACTTTAAAAGTAGGTATCTCTCTAAGCTACTAAGAATTCTACATTCTGCCTCCTATTTTCCCTTGCTTATCTTTCCCTAAATTGCGTATTCTTCTACTAGAATTGGAGGGCTAGATTTTTTGAGCTGGAGGATGTGGAAAGGCTAATCATAGTGGAAGAATAAACAACATTTTGTTTAGATATGAATTCCACGTTCATTTCCAAAGAAAATATAAATGGGGTACCTCAGTGCCTTTAAAAATACACCATTGAAACAGCAGAAGGAGACTTGATTGAAACTATTGCTTCATTCTCACATTTGAGAACATTAAAGGGGCTTCAGACAACCAACCTTAGTGTTTTGAAACTTTTTAAACTAGAATAAAATAAATTAGAACGCTTTGGCAATACAAGCCATCACATCTTTTCTTCCTTTTTTTTTTCAACAGTTTGTTTTATTTTTATTGTAAAGTCAGATATATATATAGAGGCGGAGAAACGGAGAGGAAAATCTTCCATCTGTTGATTCACTCTCCAAGCAGTCACAATGGCTGGAGCTCAGCCGAATCGAAGCCAGGAGACAGGAGACTTCTCTGGGTTTCCCATGCAGATGTACGGTCCCAAGGCTTTGGGCCATCCTCAACTGCTTTCCCAGGCCACAAGCAGAAAACTGGATGGGAAGCAGGGCTTCTGGGACATGAACAGGCGCCTGTTTGGGATCCCCGCGTGTGCAAGGTGAGGACGTTAGCTGGTAGGCAACTGCACTGGGCCCTCTTTTCTTTATTTAAAATAAGTCTTTGATGAAGAGCACTGTTAGTAAAATTCATGAAATGTGTTCATGAAAACTATTTTTTTTAAAGATTTATTTATTTTTATTGGAAAGTCAGATATACAGAGAGGAGGAGAGACAGAGAGGAAGATCTTCCATCCGATGATTCACACTCCAAATGACTGCAATGGCTGGTGCTGTGCCAATCCGAAGCTAGGATCCTGGAAACTCTTCTGGGTCTCCCATGCGGGTGCAGGGTCCCAAGGCTTTGGCCCAGACCACAAGCAGGGAGCTGGATGGGAAGTGTAGCTGCCGGGATTAGAACCGGCACCCGTATGGGATTCAGGTACATTCAAGGTGAGGACTTTAGCTGCTAAGCCACCGTGCCGGGCCCAAAAACTATTATTTTAAGTGTGGTAGCCAAGAAGTATAAATATTCATTTATTCAATAAATAATGTTTGTGCCAGACATTAGGTTAGGACATGAAGAGATAGAACAGACGCAAGTTTTTACCCAGAATGCAGAGAGCCTAATAAATTCTCATTAGATAAATTAAATGAAATGATGAGAAATAAAATGAGACAAGAAATTCAGTGTATCAATTAGCTCATTTTGCAAATGACATCCTTCATAACTTTGTGTATCATATGGTATTTTATATTAATGGCATTTACTAATATAAATACTGACAGAGGTCAAAGCAGATGACTTCAGAGTTCCAAGGTTCTCAGGCAAACATCTCAATGATTGCAGTAAATGATGGTAAAAATCATTTTATCTGCACCGCAGGTACTTCACAGAAGTTTTTGAACATGCAGTTTGAAAATTGAGCCATTGAGGAACTTACTAAATTAGAGTCATGGAAATTAAAATTGAAGAAGGTCTAATTGCACTGTGCAATGCATCCCTAGAGGAATGGTGTGAGACTGTCTTTTACTGCCTATTTTTTCTCTATACTTTTGACACATATATTCTATATATTTATATGTAGTCTATATACATATATATTTCTATATATATTTTTCTATACAGACACACATATATATGTTTCTCTATATATTTTCCTGTTTCTGAATGACTCAAAGAAAAGGAGTTCTAATACTTCCATTGGGATAATATTATAGAAGAAGTTTTCATTATTTGGAAAATCTTCCTGATACATATCCTGAATTTTTCTTTTCTTCATTTTACCTTCATTAATACCAGTTACACCTCACTGGGGCAAAAATAAACAATTCCAGCTTCCCTGAGTTGCATTCTTCAGAGATTCCTCATTCCCTCCCAAGATGGCACAGTCTGACAGCGCATCTCTGTTCAGGAGACATCCTGGCTTTCTACTCCTGTTTCTTTCCTTTCTAATTTTGACTTCTGATTTAAATTCTCATAAGCTTTGTGTTCATTTAGGTTCACGCACATGCACCTTGATCGTATAATAAGCCATTTTTTCCAAGTTGAACTGGCAATAGGGGTCTGAAAAATATCTTAGTGTAAATGGTATTCATGAAAAGCTCAAGCGACAGAAATCACTTTATTGTTGGGATTTTCATCTTGCTGAATACAATTTTGTGCTAAAGAGATTATCTTGGAAGGTTTTGTCTGCAGCACTGTTATTGTACTGGTTGATTTATAATCAGAATGTGCAGTTTAGCAAAGCTGCATCCTTCATTTCGAAAGAGATTTTGTTCTACAGACAAGGTGACATGAAACACTTGCCCTTCTAAAAGAGGATTAGAGACTTTTACATTTTAAAGCCTATTTTGGTACAATCACTAACATGAAACCAGTTTCCAATTTCATAAAAGAAAGATCTCTAAGGAGATATCCAGCTTAATTAACTGAGAAATGATGAGCATTACAGAATTTCACACTGATAAATTATGACTTCCTGTGAAGACCTTAACCTTACCTGACCTCTTCAGTGGAAACTCACTAAAAGAAGTAAGTTTTTTTTTTTTAAGGAGTCCTGAAAATATGCACTAAGAGCTAAGTGGACAAGAACAATAGGGAAGAGTCATCAGCATTTAAATAATTTTCTTGTTCATTTTTTTGTTGTGTTGTCTCTGAGGCCTTTGGAATGTTTTCAGCATATATGTCAAGATTCTTTCTGCAACTATGGTTTCATAAACACAATAAATAGTACAAATAGAATTAATCTCATGGGCAGAATTCATTTCTATGTTTATAGGATAAATGCTTTCTTTTTGGTTGCTTTGTGCAGCCTTTGTCATCAGCATAAGCATATAAAAGCACATTTGAGTTGTGCTGACCTAAATGGAGCTCTGCTAAGTAGTCTTTGGTAGAAGCACATAACTGTGAGCTTTCTGTGCTATACAACTGGTTAGTTTTTACACTCAGCTCATTCTCCCAAACACACACCTCTAACACACACAAACCAACACATGTTGGTAACCAGAAAGTTCGATTATGTCGAGAATGGAAGAAATTACAAAGAAGTTGAAAAAGTAGAAGGAAGAGAAAAATAAACGAAAACTTGAAGAAAATGACAGAGGAAATAATGGAAGATCAAAAGCTAACACCTTTATTTCTGGTAGTACCCACTTTTACTTAACACCTGCATTATTTCTTAGGAAATTACATACCCAAGAGCTGTTTATAATATGAAATTTTTTAAAAAAGTGTCTAAAAATCAGAATACAATATTATTCTTGAGGATATCTCACAAGCCCTTCCAATAGTATTATCTATGCTTATCCTTATATCACACCCTCTTCTATAATTTGAATAGTAAGATATGAAACATGCTGTGTGATCAGAATTTCTCTTGCTTTTAATTGTTAGACAGATGTCCATTGAAAAGCAAAGTTGCATACAATTTTCCAAAGCAGTAGTGTTTTTTCAAATATTGATACTTCTGCAGATTTACATGTGCTTACTTTATTAACTAAAGTTACCTTTGCATCTAAGGATTTGGGCAATTACCTGCTGCACTCTGGCTGAGGGCTAGCTCAATTCAATTTTCATTTAGTCGATCTAAGGAGCTGTGTGGTGATTAATAGACTCCATTAAAGAAGTTGACTTTCTGAAGTCTGTATTGTTTTTCAAAAGACAACTCCAACTCGCAAAATGTATTTCTACTACTGTAGGGGCTCTTCCTGTCCTACAGTGCTTGATTTCATTTTACACAAGCAGGTTTCTTCTATGTGTAGGCCCTTCTCTTAGAACAGTTACTCTAGAAGACTTCTACATGTAAATTATTTCTCTACCTCTTTGGGATATAAATCCCTCTCAAAGTCTCTTGTGAGCTTTAAACCTAATGTTTGGTTTTGTTTTTCAAGGATTGGAGCCATCCTTTGACATGTAATCATTAAGGAAGAGCATGGCCATAGCTCCTGGTTACTGCATGAGAGACAGCCTTGGCTGTCTGCATTGCAAATCTTGAAGATATTAGAAAATTTATTTTGCCACACAGTGGCTTTGACACTACTAAGTCTCCAAACATTTCTTACCATGTTTATTTTAGGTGCTGAAACTTACTTGTAAGCAGTTTACTTTCTCAGAACAAGCTCTTGTCTTGCAGGAAAACCTAATTACTAAATTACTAGCTTTCTCTGCCTCCAAAATCATGGTTTCTTTTTGGTCACTCAAAATTGGCACTGAAGCTCATTATGTAGAATACGGTGAATGCTTGAATAGAGGTATCAAAGAACTAGAAGACATTGTTTTCAGACATATAATCATGGTTACAGTGATAAAATACATAGAAATTGCCACTTAATAAGGAGGACAGTTAAAGAAACAGGAAGAAGCAACAATAGTCAGAAGAACCTACTTAAAAGACACATAGCTTTACCTTAAATTAAGCAAGAATTTGTCAGTCCATTCTCGCATCCACCCATGCATGCATACTCCCATCCAGAGTTTTACGAATGACTTCTATCTTTTCCCTGGAGCTATGGACAAAATGATAAATAAGACATTCTTCCACTTAAGAAGTTTATAATGTGCAAGAAGTCATGGGCATGTATAGACAGTGTCTGTTTAAGTATGCTATTGTTAAACACATATAATTAAGAAGAACGAGCTTAAAGCCTTACTAAATATTCGAGGTGTCAGCAACAGAACAGAGACTGAACTACAGCCTAAATGAAAAATGAGATTCTCTAGGGCATAAGAATAACTAACATTTAGATTATACCTCCTAAATCATAGAACAATGTGTCACATGCTTCTACATAAAGGCTCAAAAATTCCTGCAAACAGTGAAAATGATTACCTGTAATGTAAATGCAAGACCCGGTCTATTGTCTAGCTCAGCACAGGATATCCCTGCCCATCCTTTAACAAAAGAATTTCCCTCATTTTGGGGAGTGATATGGCTGGCTTGACAAACTTCTGGACATTGGACTTCTGGACATTGGACTTAAGGATTAAAAATTCTGATAGCCTGTATTATCTGAAGGGGTTAGTTTAAGGAAATTTGAGATCCAGAGTATGTACTCTCAGCTTTTTTTTTTTAAAGATTTATTATTATTGGAAAGCCAGATATACAGAGAGAAGAAGAGACAGAGAAGAAGATCTTCCATCTCTTGGTTCACTCCCCAAGTGAGCCGCAACGGGCCGGTGCTGTGCTGATCCGATGCCGGGAACCAGGAACCTCTACCGGGTCTCCCACGCGGGTGCAGGGTCCCAATGCATTGGGCCATCCTCGACTGCTTTCCCAGGCCACAAGCAGGGAGCTGGATGGGAAGTGGAGCTGCTGGGATTAGAACCGGTGCCCATATGGGATCCTGGGGTGTTGAAGGCGAGGACTTTAGCCGCTAGGCCACGCCGCTGGGCCCTACTCTCAGCTTAATACAACCCCCCAAAGGAGCTGGAACCCACTTGGCCAACATAAATTCTCTAAGCGCCACAGCATCATTGACCTGTTGAAGGAAAATCACGAGCACCACTAACCAATCAGAAACTTGGATAAGGGTAGATCACATACCTCTCAATCCCAATTTCAAGCTGTAAGAACCTTTACCCTTAACTCCTGGGGAAACCCAGGAATGAACTGTCTGTCTAGATCCTTACTCTGTGCTTTCTAGTAAATAACTGTTTTCTTCCACTACCCTGATGGCAGTGAGTTCCCTGCTTTGCTTTGCATGAGCAGATTTGCTTTTTCTTTGTGGGGTACTATAGCAATAGCTTCCATTAGTTTGGGTTGTTATTACGCAATAGTAGGTTCTAAAAATCCCATTTTGCTTTCTGGGTAAAGGACGTTTGTATCATCTGAGGTCTTTTCAGTGGCAGACTGACTATATTAGATTAAAACAAAAGTAGCTTCACTGTTTTCATTGTACCAAATGTTCTCAAAGAAAAGGGACAGAAGGAGTTCCATTAAAAGCTAGGTAATAAGACGTGCAAAGATGTGCATCAAATGACGTAGATTTTTGCAAATATTTTGGTTTGTTTTAGTTAATGACTGGGAAATCGGATTATATACTTAGGATAGGATCAAATTATAAAGAAAAATATTTTTTCCAGACAAGTTAGATTTTATAGCATGGCATTTGGTTCTACAATTTAAACAAATAGGCATGAATTAAATATGGCAATAGTTTGGAGGTTGCATGGAATCAGGAAGAACATTTAGAGAAAAATGCAGTAGCCTGGGTGTACATAGAATACAGCATAAATTCTACCATAAACCTTACATTATAAAACCTTATTCAGAGTACTCAGATCAGTTTAGGATCTTATCCAAGGATGTAAAGTTAGTAACTTATGCTTTCAAATTTATTTTCACCCAGAATAAAGTTACAGCTGCTGATGGATTAAGGACACAAATTCTAGGCCTTTCTGGTTCCGCAGCCACCAAAATGTCCAGACAGTATTCAGAGCTAGGTCCCTCAGGGACTCTTGCACTGCGTGTCCAAAGATTATCCCAACCCATGCTTACATTGTGCCCCATACCACCCTCTGCATTTCTCTCTAACTACTTAGCCCCCCAGAAAAGAAAAGGTCACTGTAGTTGAAGCAACTGTGACAAACTACCCCAGCTCTGTCTACTCCTCATCTGCCTCAACTATCCCACCTCTACAAATACCCTGAGACGATGAAGTTATGTAAGACCCAGCCTGTTGGTTCCAGGGTCTGACCGTGGAGTGAATGAGTCAGAGCTGGGCCTCTCAGTGGCTCACATGGTGTGGTGGACAGCATATCCAGGTGCACGTGGTAGTACACTGGAGCCTATGGAGGACACCTGGTACATGACAGAGGACAGAACAAATTGATCAGTTACCCTAGCCAAGTGTTGGCAGTGAATATCTGGGCAAATGGAGAATCTAGGGCACACTATGTCAACCAGTGGATTCTGGAGTGATTTTGTCGTGCTTGGAGTGGCGGGATTGGCAGTAATTCAGAATGGTTGAACTATCAAAACCTCTTGAGCAGACCCCTCAGAGCATGTCCCACATCGGGAACCCTGGGGTGGTGTCAGGCGGCTGTCCTCCATCCCAGGAGGCTAGATGTGGCTTCTCTACTTGTCACCCCCTACCTCTAGATACAGGAAGGAAAAAAAAAGGAGAATGTGGAAATGGTGATCTCACCCATCTTCCTGTAGACCTTGACCCTTATCTCCCTAATCAACCATCATCAAAAATAAATATAATTAATAAAAGAAGACCCAGCCTTGAAGGACAGGGCTGCTGCCACATGTGTGATTCAGCTACACAATGGCGTGGCCATCTCTGACAAATTTATTTCTCTTTATGCATAAATTAGACCTGACCTGTTTATGTCTTTTCCCTAACAGTTATCTTGTGGTACACAGAGTAAAGTTACTTCAAATGTCCACCTCCTATTTCCCAGAATCTGGAAACCTGATACATTATATGGTCTAAGAAAGTTTGCCAATATAATAAATGTTATGGCTCTTCAGGGTGGGAAACTATGCTGGATTATGCAGATGGGTCCTGTTTAATCATAGAAGACCTAAAAATAGAGTTAGGGTCAGAGTGTTGCATCCTGAGATAGATTGCAGCAGCCATGATGGATCTGAAGGTAGAAGAAGAAAGCTGCTAGCTAAAGGAACTGGTGACCCTGAGTAGCTAGGGACAGTTGCCAGCTGACAGCAAGGATACTGGGACTCAGTCACACAGTCTTAAAATACTGGATTTTTCCAGCAATTTTAATGTTCAGACCAGGAAAAGAATGGAGGCCTACCAACCCCATAATTTCAACTTGGTGAGACTATATTAAATGTTTCTCCTATCATTGATGATAAATTTCTGTTGTTTGAAACTGCTAGGTTTATGATAATTTATTGCAACAGTAATGGAAAGCTAATACACGTATGTAGCTTTTTAAAGGAAAAACTAAAAAATAATATCAAAGTTGGGAAGGCATCAAATGCTTCCAAGAAAATGTTTAAATACATTTTCACAAAGCCTCACTAAACATATGGGGAGAAATACAGAAGCCGAGAAAGAAAAGTAAAGAATTGTAGTGTCTTGCTAATTTTTGAAAAGCAAGGAAGAAAACATGAGGTCTGTGTTTTACTCTCAAACATTAATAACTTTTCCATGTTTGCTTTTTTTGTGTTTTAGTGTTTTATCTTGCTTATCCCATATGGTAATTGTTGACACAGTGTTTTTAAAGGTGTTTGTCTATGAGTTGTGCATTACCGGTGTGCAACAACACATGTTCAACTAAACATTAGCCTTTTTTAGCAAATTCACAGTGGTTTTTATGTTTGTTCAATCTAATAATGAAAAGTGAACCTAACTTTTTCATTTTTATTTCAGTGTTATATTAATTTGTTTTCATTATATTTTAAAGGCACTTATTATAATGGATTAAGGCTAAAAAGGAAATGTTGAATTGACAGGTACTGGTTAAATGTTTAAAGAGATGTCAAGATTAGAGTAAGTAGAAATAAAAGGAAAAGAAGTAATGATTTTCCTGTTTTAGCTCTTACTGTGGCCTGGGTTTTTTATATTCTCAGAAGACCACATTATGGAAAAAACAATTAAAAAAAAAGATTTACTTATTTGTTTTGAAGATGGGGCAGGAGTGGGGAGGAGAGAGAGAGATTCCTTCCATAGTGTCTCAAATGGTTTTAATGCTTGGGGTTTGGCCAGGTTGAAGCCAGGAAATCTTCACCTACTTCCAGGTGACCCATGTGGGCACAGGGGCCAAAGGACTTGGGCCATCTGCTGCTGCTTTCCCAGGTTGCATTACTGGGGAGCAGCTAGGGTTCATTTAGTGATCAGAGGGAATGGCAGCAACACAGGCAGTGACTTTCCTAACTAAGCCACAGCCACCTTTCCCTTAATCTTGCGGGGAGGAACAAATGCCTCTCTGCAGGTGTAGAGGCCCCATCCTCTAGCTCTCCTGTCGATCATGGTCTTTATGGAAAATTTCCTATGACAATAAAGTATGTAGCCGTTTATTCTAATTCAAGATTTTTTGAAATAATACCTTAGTGTTTAAACAACAATTGCACACTGTCCAAAATGGCTTTGTCTGAATGGGGAACTTGTGCTAATTTTCCTGGCACTTTTACAGCTCTGGCTTCAGCTTAATTTCTCTCCCTCACACTAGGCTGTTCTCTGATAAGGTGCAGCCCGGGAAATCCATGGCTCTATGGACCAGCCAGGTTTTCACATCAGTTAAGTTAATTGACAGAAGGCTTAACATATTTCTTAATTATGGCTGCAAAGTCATTACTGGAAGAATCCCCCAAATCATGGAAAAACTGTATTTTCTGAGGAACTGGTTCTGAAAGTGGCTCAGTGAAAGAGCACACACCCGATGGGATTCTAAGAAAGGGCAAGAGCAGCCCAGAAAAGTATCACAGGATAAAGGGACTAAGGAAGGTCAGGACCAGGACACCACCTTACCTGCACCCCTGGCCCTGGGCAGCATCTCTCTCTCACCCTGAGTGCATTTGCCCTTCCAATCTCACAGAGCTATGATTAAGGGAACATTGAACTTTCTATTTGAAATGGTTTTGAAAATGTAACATTATATAAATAGGTATATACTAGTATTCATAGAATGAAATGGCCAGAGAATTGTGGTTTACTAAAATTGCCTATCAGACTTCATGCATATGCAGTAACTTCTGTTGCTATTAACACTTCAATTAACCTTTGTTTTCTTTGGATATCATACAGTAATAATATAATATAGATTCATAGAATTAAAGGCATGAAAATGACCTTATGAGGTGATTTAGTACAATGTTCTCAATTTAAGAATATAAAAGGCTGAGACTCAATAAGATTAAGTGACTTCCCCTAGGTCACTTAGCTTATTAATGGTGAAACCAAATGTAAAATTTCCTGCTTCTTGTCCTTGTGAATTTTCTTTGTGTAATCTTGCGGATAATAAATGCTCATTGTACAAACTGAGAAAAATACTAAACATATAAAAGTTATTAAAATCATGTATAACTCTCTAATTTAAAGGTAGGCATTTGTGATGATTTTTGTACAGCTATATATTTTTTTCTTTTAGATTTGGAATGATATTTTATTAATAGTTTGATATCCTCTTTCACTGATATGAGTACGTCGAAACTTCTTACTGGCATTAAAAATTTCTGTTGTCTACATCCCATTTATCCTTTTTTTTTTAAAGATTTATTTATTTTTATTACAAGGTCAGATATACAGAGAGGAGAGACAGAGAGGAAGATCTTCCGTCTGATGATTCACTCCCCAAGTGAGCGCAACGGCCGGTGCTGTGCTAATCCGAAGCTGGGAACCTGGAGCCTCTTCCGCGTCTCCCACATGGTGCAGGGTCCCAAAGCATTGGGCCATCCTCGACTGCTTTCCCAGGCCACAAGCAGGGAGCTGGATGGGAAGTGGAGCTGCCGGGATCAGAACTGGCGCCCATATGGGATCCCGGGGCGTTCAAGAAGAGGACTTTAGCCGCTAGGCCATGCTGCAGGACCCTCATTTATCCTTTTTAAAATGATTCACTTATTTGCAGGGCAGGGCAACAGAAAGGGAGAGACAGAGAGACACTTTCTACTCTTTGGTTCACTCTTGAAATGACTACAAAAGCCAGGGCTGAAACCAGGAACTGAGTATTACACCTGTATGTTCCTTATGGGTGGCAAGGGCCCAAGTACTTGGACCATCATCTACAAGCACATTTTTTGTTAAGACTTTTTTTTCATTGGAAATGCAGATCTATAGAGAGAAGGAGAGAAGGAGAGAAAGATCTTCCATCTGATGGTCTACTCTCCAAGTGGGCTCAGCCAAGTTGGAACTGAGCCAGGAGCCAGGAGCCAGGAGCCAGGAGCCAGGAGCCAGGAACTTTTTCTGGATCTCCCACTTGGGTGCAGGGTCCCAAGGCTTTGGGCCATCCTTGACTGCTTCCCCAGGCTACAGGCTGGCAACTGCAAAGGAATTGAAGCAGCTTGGATGTGAACCAGCATCCATATGGGATCCTGGCCCATGTAAGACAAAGATTTTAGCCATGAGGCTATCATGCTGAGCCCTAACCCAAGCACTTTTATCGGGACCAGGATCTGAGACAGAGCAGCTGGTACTTGATCTGGGTCTCAAATACGTGATGCTGTTGTTGCAACCGAATATACTGTGCCACAGTGCCATAGTGCCATACCTCTCCCTTTATAAAAATGAGAGACAGAGAGAAAAACAGAGAGAGAGAACTGTCATTCATTAGTTTAATCTCCAAGTGGCCACAATAGTTGAGGCTGAGAAAGGCTGAAATTGGAGTCAAAAATTCATTGCAGGTTTTTCATGTGCATAGTAGATCCCATCATTGCTGTCTGGCAGAGTTTACATTAGTGCATGGCTGAAATGGATAAGGCAGCAAATATCAATCTCAGGCTCTCTACCATTGGTTGAGGGTATCTTAACCACTTCCCCATGTGCTATGCTTTTATTAACTGAAAATACTTAATGTCAGCATGGTGTCCCAGTTAGAGTAAATGTCTTTGGTTCCTGGTGAACATAAAAACTGAATTTTTTGAACGTTTCTTTTTAAACTAATCTGTTTCTTCCCTTTCCTTATTTTTCCTCCTTTTGGTAACATCATTTTTCTTGGTGATTTAAATGTTCCTTACCTAGAAGGACTCTAATTCTCTTTTATTTTTCCTTCATAAAACCCGTATTGGAATGGTATGATTTTTTTTAAATGATTCAGCGTCACCCATGTGGTCTTTAGCAATACAATGGGGTACATTACGATCTGAATCACTTATCCAATATCACACACACCTGAAGAGAGTGAGTCATTGATAAGAATACATCTTACCAAAAAGCTTCTTTTTCTGTTGTGTGAGACCTAAAACAAATGGCCTACCCTCAAACTATTGGACAACTAATGGACAACTAATGAACGTTTTTAATTCATCTTGGAAACCTTCTGTCAAGAGATAACCATATCCATATCCATAGGGTTTACTTTTCATTTTGATTTTCTTGGCTACCTAGGACTAATAGCATCCTTAAAGCCTCAATCTTGTGCTAGACATTCAGTTAATAATTCTTGGCTTTTCTTTCTACTTATGCTCTAGGATACTGTAAGAGTAATAAACAGCTCAACATATTTATTACATTATTATTTTTAGTAATTAGATAATCTATTGGGAGATATTTATATGAATTTGTGCAGTGAAAATGTGATCTCTGGAACATAATAGTATCTAATGAAGAAAACACAAAAACACAATTAAAATGATCTCAGCAGTCATAACCTGTTTGGACACGTGAGTGATTTCCTTATTTTGGTTTTTATTCTTGTTCTAACTTTAGTTCTTAGAAGCAGAACTCAGCATTTTTTTAAAAAAAATATTATTTCAAGGGCCCAGTGCTATAGCCTAGCAGCTAAAATTCACACCTTGCACACACTGGGATCCCATATGGGCACCGGTTCTAATCCCGGAAGCCCTGCTTCCCATCCAGCTCCCTGCTTGTGGCCTGGAAAGCAGTTTAGGATGGCCCAAAAGCCTTGGGACCTTGCATCCACATGGCAGATCAGGATGAAGTTCCTGGCTCCTTGCTTCGGATTGGCTCAGCTCCAGCTGTTGCGATCACTTGGGGAATGAAACATTGAATGGAAGATCTTCTCTGTCTCTCCTCCTCTCTGTATATCTGACTTTCCAATAAAATAAATAAATCTTTAAAAAAATTATTTGAAGGGCCTGGCGGCGTGGCCTAGCGGCTAAAGTCCTCGCCTTGAACGCCCCGGGATCCCATATGGGCGCCGGTTCTAATCCCGGCAGCTCCACTTCCCATCCAGCTCCCTGCTTGTGGCCTGGGAAAGCAGGAGAGCATGGCCCAAAGCTTTGGGACCCTGCACCCGCGTGGGAGACCTGGAAGAGGTTCCTAGTTCCTGGCATCGGATCAGCACAGCACCGGCCCGTTGTGGCTCACTTGGGGAGTGAAACATCGGACGGAAGATCTTCCTCTCTGTCTCTCCTCCTCTCTGTATATCCGGCTTTCCAATAATAATAGAATCTTAAAAAAAAATTATTTGAAGAAAAACCGTGTAAAGCAACTTGAACCTTAATAATGTTATCCTATGTTTCTCTTTTGTAACAACCTCTGCTCTCCAAGATGAAGACAAGCTAATTTTTACAGATAGAAATTTCTAATGCCAAGAAGGTATGTATATTTATTTAGTTTTTGAAAGGCTGAGTTACAAAGAGAGTAAGAGCAAGAATGAGAGAGGAGGTGAGGGAGAGAAATTTCCATTCCTTGCTCGCTCCACCAAGTAGGTGTAAAGGCCAGAGCTAAGTTAAGTGAGTGTCGGGAGTGTTGGCATGGAACTAGATTGAAAGCGAGCAGCTGGGACTCCAACCAGTGCTCAGAGTACAGGCCAGTTTCATGGGCAGAGGCTCAACCCATTGCACCACAATGTTGGCCTCTGGAATGTATATTTCAAAACAAAGTGTGTGTTAAGAAAATTATCATTCTTACACAATTTATACTAATGGGGAATTCATGAATTTTAAACTGATTCTTAAATCTCTCAGAGATTCTCTCATTTTAGATGGTAAAATCTGAACACTAAAATCCCAACAGGTAATGGACAAATGGAATGCTGCTGTGTTTGTACATCTCTTCTGATATACACTCATTTTTAAAGTTACGTTGTAAAGTTAAATTTAACCTTAAATATGTGAGAATATTTACATATTCTGTCATTCACTTTTCCATTTTGATCTAGTTTCAGTTAAATTCCTTCCTTTGGGAACTGGTCATATCTTTTTGCAGTAATTGAACATTTTACAGTGTCCTGCATGAGACTAAATTATGTTATACACTATAGTACTAAGATGTCTGAAGAAAATTAAATGTAGACAAAATTCAGGAGATAATCCACAGATCACTCAGAAAGTTGAAAGTGGCTGGCATGCAAGCCCGGCATTTCATGGGTTGTTGGGATTTTGGTTACTTGTGTGAGACATTTATTCTTTACTTGAAAAAGGAATCAACATGTTATCAAGGATGATATCTTACCTGCTTTAATTTCATCATCTTAAGGACAATTCTTGTGAAATGTGTTAGTTTTATGCTGCTAAATGGACAGAAATCTATCTCTTCAGTTTTGACAGCAGAAGATCAATATGCTTTAAGCATGTCTGTTGCAATCTTTGTACGCCACAACCATGGCCCTTCATAACCCAGCATACAGAATTTGCATCATCATTTGATCTGTGGATTAACTCCCCTTATGAACTCAACACAAAAAAATAGAAGAGAAGCAATATGACTTGCTTTAAAAGTGGTTTGGGATTATATTTTAACAACAGAAATCTTTCTGGAAATGTCTAATGACAAATATATGGAGGTAAAAGTAAGAACTCTCCCTACTTAAAAATTTGGGGAAAATATTTTTTTTCAAGCAGAGTAGCAGAGGAGGCTCAGGAAATCACAAGTTCAGGGAGTCACTTGGATGCAGCATGCAAGAGACCTTACTGGAGTGTGAGCACTGGAGAAAAGAACAAGTACTTTCCTAAGTGACTCAACCATCTTCTTGTTGAGCAAATCCATCCCTTCTCCTAACCTAAAAACAAAAGGTCAAAGAGTTAGGTTTCACGTATGTTCCTCTTTATATCAGTATAGAAGCTAAGGACTAGTGTTCTGGAACCAAAAATATATTATTCTGGTGTTTTCTTACCTACGAATTGATGTATCAGGCCACCCTGTCATGTCTTAGCCATTAATCGAGGTAAACATTATGCTCTATTTCTAGTTTCATATTAGAAAAAGAATAATTCTGGGCCCGGCACGATAGCATAGTGGTTAAAGTCCTTGCCTTACATGAGCCGGGATTCCATGTGGGCGCCGGTTCTAATCCCGGTGGCCCCACTTCCCATCCAGCTCTCTGCTTGTGGCCTGGGAAAGCAGTCGAGGACGACCCAAAGCTTTGGGAGAGCTGGAAGAGCTCCTGGCTCCTGGCTTCAGATTGCCTCAGCTCCAGCTGTTGAGGCCGCTTGGGGAGTGAAGCATCGGATGGAAGATCTTCCTCTCTGTCTCTCCTCCTCTCTGTATATCTGCCTTTCCGATAATAATAATAAAAAAGAATAATTCCTTATGGAAACCTCCAATGTAGCTTTTATTAATATTAAAAGCAATTATCCACAATTTTTTTCAGCTGGGTATCCTTTATTGGTTAGAAATGAATAAACTAGTTATTAATAAAACTTTTTATAAAGTAACATATAACCATTTATTCTAAAGTAAGCTATTCCATCTTTGATCTATGACAATGAATTTACTGAATCTGACCCTGATTTCCTCTGGCAAAGTGGAAACCTGATCAGCAAACTGCACTATGCTGATCACATATGATGTTCCATGCTTTGGGGATTGGGAGCCATGAACTGATCAATAACTCCTCTAATCTAACTTTGCTAATTCCAATCCTACTGCTAAAGGTCCTGGAATTCAGGAAAGAGCAGAAATGGTTGCCTGAATATTGCCACATATGTCTATTTTAATGATTGAATCAATTAAGTGGCTGGGATTTTAACCCATCACACAACATTCCAAAATTTTAATTCACCTTCAATATCTAAAATACACTAAGGATTGATAATATTTTAAATTTCATTTGTGTAGTAGGTTTTTGAATATTACAAATGTGGTTGGTAGGTACTGTTTGTAATTGCAGATTTGGTTACTGTTCTGGAAGAACAGTCAAGGAATTAGCCAGGGCCACATAGCACAGAGAGCCAGAACTATGCTTTCTCCCACATGATAGGATCTCGAGTTTGTATTTCTACAATCTCAGAGTGTACATTTATTGTCTGCAATGTGCCAGTCACATTATTAGATACTGAACAAAGCGGTGAGTAAGGCTGAGAAGACTACTGACTATCCTTTTGGGTCTAAAGCTAACATTTCTAAATTTTGAATGAATTCACTTTTGAATGAAGTATAATTTTAATGTTTTAATCATACTGTGCTATAAAATCTCTGTTGTCTTTTGACAAGGGTAATAACATGCTTTTAAAATCTGACTACCTTCTAGAAAGTAGAATTCTAGGACACATCCATGCCTGGGAACAGAATGTTCCCAGGTGAGGTGTGATGGCTGAGTCAACAGGCACTGTCTTGGATTCTGTAGTGTCACTAGGGAGATGCTTTCTGAGGATACTGTACGCTTGTGATAGCAGCCAGGTTAAGACAATCTACCTACAGTAGTCAGGATGCTACTGGAAAAAACATCAATAGGACACTTAGATCTCTTTCTCTTTCTCTCCCTTTCCCCTCACCCTCCCTCCTAATGAAGAGTTTGATTCACATTCTATGCAGTCCAAAAAGTTCTGGCAGCTACTATCTACAAGCTGGAAAACCAGGAAACCTGGTGAGGCCATTCAATATAACTCAGAAGGTTTGAGAATACTGGCAGTACGGTTGATACTGCTGTATGTTTTAGAGTTTGAAGAGCCAAGATTCAGAAGCTCTAATGTCCTGGCTCAACTTTTGCCCCTCTTTCTGCCATGTTATTTCACTCGGACCTTAAATGGATAGAAAAATGCCATTTACCACTTGTGAGCTCAGGTAGTTTCTTAAGTGTACTGATTTGAATTTTTGGAATATTTATTTTCTTTTTATTAATTAAAGAGGATTCCAATGGCATGTTTCCAAGAAGACAATCATACTCTTATTGATCTGCTTCCCACCTTCCCCTTCACCAAAACCCACCATCCCTTCCCTCTCTTCAACAATATTTTCAGTCAAATTTTTAATTCACTCTAAGTTTACTGATTTGAAGGCTAATCTATTTGGGAAATATCCTCACAGACACATCCAGAAAAAAGGTTCCCCCAGCTATCTTGTCATCCTTTAATCCAGTCAATACTGGCTCACAAAATAATCATCATGCTACGTAAGTTACAAAATTAGAACAAGATGCACACAAGACCCAGAAATTGTATCACTTGCTGTTTTTCATGGATTAGCTGTGACTTGAGATATCAGGAGTGAGGCACTAATGAGACAACGTCCAGATTTGATATTAACTAATGGGAACAGGAATGCATTATTCATTGGTGATCAGCTTACTGCATCACTCAAGAGAAAGAATTCACTTTGGCCTCTATTCTACACTGATACAGTTAAACAAGCTGCATCTTACTTTGACATAGAGCATTTGAATTCACATTTTGTATTCTAAGGACAAACCAGTTTACATGTTACAACACTTGTGAATGAGGACAATAAAAAGACCAAAAGGAATATAAATAGTGTTGGTATGTAGGATTAGTAAAATCACTGATAAGGCAGTTTGCCTTCAAAATTTTAATATGAAGATACAATACAGGATCATCACCACAACAAATAAAAATAATAGCTGCCGTTAGCTGTTTCTGCCCTGAAGTTCAGTATAAGTTCAGCTTCTCATTTTCTATTCTCCCTTGACTTAGTATTTCTAGTCAGAGATATACACATACTATTTTTCCATCAGAAGAGCTGCATACTTTGATAATGGATTAGTCAGAGTCTATGTAGGATTTGTTATTCACATGGTATTATTTTTAGCATTCATCTTCAATGTTCATAAATCCTAAGTTACACTTCTGGTAAAACAAAGGAGACATTTCCACTAGATTTCTCTACTCATTTCAATATTGCTTCTCAATTTCACGATTCTGAGTAATATCTAAACATTGAGAAATCACAAGTTTCCATCTCTAATCATATTCTTCCTGAGCTCAGATTAATATACTCCCCTGATGCTAAGTATTTCTACTTGGTCATGTAGTGGACATCTAACTGAATCTGTTAATCACAGAATTATTATGTTTCCCCAATTCTTTCACACTGTCCTCAATACTCTTCAACTATTGTCAACCTAGGAGTTACTGTGGATTTCTTTCTTTCCCCTGTGCTTATTTTGAGCAGATCCCAAGACATATATAAAATATCAATATTTTTGTCTTTTTCTCTATTCTACAATCTTTATACATCATCTTTTCCTCAGATTTTTTCTTTTTAATAGCCTCCAAACTGGTCTTCTATGCAGTACTAGTTCTAACTTCCTACAATCAATTATTTGTAAAGTGGCTCAAAAATTCTTAAACAATGTTATCTGGCTGGCGTTGTTTGACCCATGTGCGTGCTGGAGTGGGGTCTGTGAGCCCTGTAAGGGGTTGAGCATGGCCTGAATCTGGTGGCCTGGCGTGTCAATGGCTCCAGGAGAAGCCCAAGGGTTGTCTGGCAGTGTGATTCTGGGGACTTGTGGGTATGGGCTAGTAGGGGTCCTGGGGGATGGCATAGGTGGGGGCAAGCAGAGATCTGGAGGTTCACGTTCAAGTGAAGAATGACCTCTGAGGGGCTTGCATTGACAAGGCTGCTGTTCTTGCAGTTTTGAGCTTCCTCAGTGGCTTAGATGGAGTAGTGGATGGCACAGCCAGATGCACATAGAGGAAATGACAGCCCATTGGGGCTTGTAGAAGACATCTAATATCATAGTAGAGGATCGAGGGCAGGTTGCTCAGGGAAGGGGGTGGGAGGAAGTGTGAGAGGGAAGACCGCGAGGGAGTATGTTGCAGGTGAGGATTGACTTCTGAAGGACTTGCATTGACAAGGCCAGTGTACTTGAAGGTAAGTGAGGGGGCTGAGATTGAGAGTTTTGGAGGGGAAACTGGAGGACGTAAGCTGGGTTAGTTAGCATTGACCACCATTGAGCACCACTCACTGGTGCACACTAAAGCTAGGGCTGGGGGCCAACCTGGCAGGGCTAGACACAATATCTGCTAGTGAGAGTTGGAACAGGGGACTAATAATGCTAGACTGGGCCATGACACTTACCAGCATGTGAATGAATCAGATCTGGGGACAGATTTTGCTGGAGGGGATATTTGTGTTCCACCCCTATGGAACTACAATTTCTGCTGGTTTACTTAAGAGGTGGGGGTAAAGATGGGCTGATCTAGGCATGACCATGGAACCCTCTGACAGTCATGGGTATTTGGGTTGGATACAGTGTGGGCTGATCCAGGCTGCAGCACCTGCAAGCACACCCAAGAACACAGTGTGGGGTAGAGTGGGCCTCAATAACCACCAGCTCATACATAGGCCAGCACAGAGGGGACAGACTATGCTGGAGAAGGACTTAACACCTGCCGGATCTGGGAGTGGGCCTGGTGGTGGAACTTGGGAAACTCCTCTGGTGGGTTGCAGCTCTTGCTGGTTATTATATGCTCCAGGTCTGTGTGTTGGTCAGGCTGGGCAAGGTAGCTCCACCCATTGGCAAGTTGGTTAGTTTTGGAGGGGGCATACCTGGCAGGGCCAGGCCAAACCTTAGAAAACTGGCATGTGCAGGAGCCAGGCTGAAGTGTGGGTCATGATGGGTTATGCTATTACACCTACCGGTTTGCATGAGCCAGGAATAGGAGCAGACTGGCAGTGCCAGGCTGCAGGACAAGCCAACAACAATTGGGACTGGGGTTGGGCAGAAACAGGCCAGGCTGCAGCATCCTGTGGCAAAGGCCAAGATGGGGGTAGAGGTATGCTGAGCTGGGTCAGAGCAACCATTGCATGCACAAGATTTGTGACTGGAAACAAGCCTGGTTGGGGAGCTAAGGGGACAACCCCGCTGGGTTATGGACTGGATCAGTGAGCTAGGCTGGATATGACTTCAGAGTCCCATAGCATGGGTGTGGACTGTGAAGTGGGCTAGGCTCCAGCACCCACTGGTGCTCATGAGAGACAGGGTGGGTGTAGGACAGGCTGGGCTAGTTTTCAGCTCCTGAGAGCAGGGCTTGGGTGTGGCCCAGCTGTGGCTGGGTTGTAGCACCCAATAGTAAGAACCAGAATGGGAGTGGGCCGGTTGGGAAAGGCCACTGTTCCTGTCAGGACAGAGGGTGAACTAAGTCAGTCTGTACCAAGGACCCCCCGGTATGAACAAGTTCTGTCACTGGAAGGAGACCTGATAGAGCAGCCTGGGGAACACCTCTGTCAGGACAGTCCCTGCAAGTGAGCACAAGAATCAAGGCAGGGAGCAGCCCAGACCAGACCAGGTTACAGTACTTGCCAGCATCTATGGGGGTGGGTTAGATCTGAAGACCAGGATGCGGTGCGGGACAAACTGGTTAGGGCCACAACACCAGCTAGCTCACAGTTGGCCAGGACTGTGGGCTGGCTGGGTTGGGATAGGCTGCAGCGCCCACTGGAAAATGCCAATGTAGGCAGGCCATGCAACACTGGGTGGTAGAACTCACCAGTATATATTATACCCCTGGAGAGAGGTCCAAGCATGGTAGGGGGTCAGGGCAGACTCTCCTACAGGGCCACTGCTCCCACAGGTAAGCATGAGAACTGGGACTGGGGCAGACCAGGCCAGGCAGAGTTACAACACCTTTTGGCCTGCATATGAACTGGGTTGAAGGAGGGCCAGACTGGGCTAATTGATTGTACCCACTGGTGCATCATGAATCAGAGTAAGTGCAAGCGGGTTGGACTTTGCCACAGCATTGGCTGGCAAGTGCTGGGACTGGAGGCAAATCCTGTCAAGCTAGACTGTAGAATCACCTGAAGAGTGCAAGATCTGAGACTGTGAGTGGGCCCAGTAGGGAAAATGTAGGCACATCTCTGATGTGCTGCAACTCTCACTGGTGTGTATAAGAACCAGAGCTGGGGGTAGGCCTGGATGGACAGGGGGCAGCACCCACCAGCATCAGTAAGGGCTGGATAGTGGGGTGAGTTGTGTTGAATTAGGCTCCAATGCCCATTGTTGTGTACAGGAACTGAATGGGATGTGGGCCAGACAGGACTAGTCTGCTGCAAATTCTGGCAAGCAGAGGAATCATGGCTGGGGACAGGCCTGGTGGGGGTTATTTGGGGTTACTCCAACTGGGCTGAAGCTCCACTTGTGTACATGAGAGCTGAGTGTGTAGTGGGCTGGGTTGGTCTGACCCATAGTAATCATTGGCTGGTGTAACAGATGGGGCTGAAGACAGAATTGATCCAGCAATTGCAACAACCAGTATGTATTGGCTGATATGGGTGACAGACTGAGCCAGACCCCATCTGACAAGCATGCATGAGTCAGGTCTGGATTCACCTGAGATGAGGTTTCTTTGGGGATGCCCCTAACTGAACCACTGGACTTAGAACTCCAAGCAGGGGAAGAACCACAGGATCCATGGTCTGACTGTGGAGTACATGTGTAAGAACTGGGCCTCCTCAGTGGCTGAGATGGAGCAGTGGACAGCATGTCCAGATGCACATGGAGGATATGGCAGTCCATTGAGGCTTGCAGAAGACACCTAGTACCACAGCAGAGGATAGAGGGAAGAACAAATTGGAAAACTACCCCAGCCAAGTGTAGACAGCAAATATCTGAATGAATGGAGACTTTAGGATGGACTATATTAGCCAATGGAACTTGGAAGGATTTCCTCAACCTTGAATTGGCAAGATAAACAGCGTTTCAGAACTATCGAAACCACTGAAGCAGAACCCATTGAGCATGTTCCACATCAGGGACCCTGGGATGGTATCAGGGGCCGTGCCCCATCCCCAGGTACTGAGGTGGTTGGGAGGTTGGGTGTAACTTTCACTTTGTCTCCTCTCTTCCCAGATACAGGAGAAAGAAAAAGAAAATTTGGAAACAATGGTCTCACTCACTTTCTCCTAATCCTCAAACCTTCCCACCGTAATCATCTATGTAAACATCATCTACAATTAAAAAAAATTATAAATCCTTAAACATCTTAATTCTAACTATTGATTAGATTAAATCTACATTATTTCTTTCACCATTCTTCACTGTCCTATATGATTTGGCTTTGCTTAAATTTCATCTTGTATTGTACCCCTTTGTTGTCCCTCTTTACAGACATTGGCAATAATACCCCTTCTAAGAAAGGCAAACTCACTGCCACTTCCTGACTTTATCCTTCCATTTCCTTTACCTGAATACTCATTCAATAATGATCAACATAATCGCTTTGTTCAGGTCCTTGAAAAAATAATACTTAGAAAAAATGTTATTCATGCCTTCTCAGATGGAAACGGTCCTTTCCACGCATTGCCTTGCCTTCTATATTTTTATATTTTCTTCTCTAACTACCTGTATTTCTCTATGCCTATCTCCCTCTCTCTCCCTCTGTCTGTACACACACACATACATACACCCTTTATCATACATATGAATGTGAGTTCCATGACACAGAGGTTTGTTCTCTGATGTGTGTTTCAGGCCTCACACAGTCTTGGCTCTTAACTGGTAATCAATATTGTTCAAGAATCTATACTTTCTAGATTGTGTGGGCTCTTTACCCTAGTTTTCACTATTGCTGCCTCATCATTATTATTCCCCCTTTAGTGATCACACTACTTAAATTGTGATGGGAGAAAGGGAAATTAAACAATGAAGTTGATTCTATTTTTCCATCTTACATTTTATTATCTAAGAGAAAAATGATGTTAACATTACCTTGGTTTATTTGATTATATAGTTTGTGACAAAATACTTTGAATTGCAATTATTTTACCAAATAGCACGAACTATTAAAATTGGTTAAATTTTCTGTTCAACACAGTAATGTCATTGCTACTATTTAAATATTCAAGGTTTGATGCTGATTGGCCAAATGCCAATAAAAAATAGAATATGGATAGAGATAAACATGGAGACAGGATTGTTCTTCAGCAGGATCTAAGTTCAGGTTTAGGGCACAGTTAGCATGAACCTTGATTCACATTTGATTTTATTGTTACTATGCTCCTGATGTATTTATTATTGCATTTATTTCCACTATCCAGCACTTCTGTTTAGGTGTATTGTTACTAATTATATCATCATAATGCCACTGAGATTTGATCTATGGACTGGCTTCTTTAACTCAATTAAGTTTATCTGACAAGCTGCATGGAATTCTAAGCTTCACAGGTTTATATTTAACCATGACAAGAATACGCATTATAATCTCTACCTAGCTAAAATAGATTGGAAGATACTATCTGACAGGGAACCTATCATTGGTTGATGGGTGTGGATAACTGAAGCAGAAAATGTGTAATGCCGTTAGAGTCAAACAATTGGTTTGCTGCTGTTATAAATGTAGATTATAGGTGAAAATAAGATTTTTTTTCCCTCAGGAAGGTTCTCCTTACTTGCTCTTCCTTATACATTTTCACATTGTCCTAACAGTTTTGGAAGTTTTGAAAAGAAAACCCAAATGTGAGTCATTATATGGTTTCAAATGATTTTCACCAAGTTTGTTGGTATGTTTTGCTAACACCCATAAAGACTGAGAGGTAATATTTTTTTTTAGGTTTCTCAGAAATTAGAATCATATGTTATAGAAATCTTTTGTCTCTGAATGTTTTGTAACCTGCTACCTTCAAAAATTTTGATTAAATTCAATGCCTCACCATTCTTATTTGTAAAGTAAATTTTAACCTAATTGGACACAAAACGTCAGTGGGAAAACGTCAATGGGAAAACCATGCTACATCTGATTTGCACCTAACTGCCGCTCCCACCACACCCTTGCTGTCCACTGCAGTTCTTTGAAAGTCTCATCAATCTTCACCTCTTTGATGCCCTCAACACATACCTATACTTCAATTTAACAAACATTTGACATACAATTTTGGCCTGCCATCCAGGGTTGTTTGGCTTCTTCCTATCTGGATTATTCTTCTGAAGGTCTCAAGCCCCCTTTCTATCGTTCATATGCCATGGTTTTTCTTCAGCACAAGGGGTGGTAGTTGCACACTAGGTGAGTATGTTATAACATTCAGTTATTAACTTAAGATAATCAAATATCTTGAGGAAAATAAGCATCTTGTTTTTCAAACAAAATAGCTTGTGACTTGGTTAAGAACCCTGTTAACAGAACACCAAAGAGGAGCAGAATCTTCAAAAGGTGGAATTTTGGTTAAACAAAAGATAATTCAGGGAACTTATGCCAGGAACTCTTTGTGATTGCAAACAAAATTTATCTGTGCACACATCTCTGTGGATGTTATGTAAAATGAGAGACTGCTTACACCCCCTTTAAATTCTAACTTCAAGCTTAGGAATATTTTAATAACAAAATTTTGTGGGCTTTATTTCGTACGCCAACAGCTGGGGTAGAAACTTGGATAAATATTATGTCAATATCAATAAAAGTCTAAAGAAAGTTGGTAGAGTTGAAAATGCACTGAATTGTTCAGACAAACTCATCTCTGATGCTAGAGAAGTTTATGCAGAAATTAGCAGGAAACAGCTAAAGAGTGCACACCACAGATGGCACAGCAGCCAGGGGAGCTGTGCAATGGGGAAGACAGGAAGTATCATTCAACCAATGGCTTCTGCACAGTAGGCTGTGCTTAGCTTGAAAGTTGCTTCTATTCCTGCCAAAAGCCTTATCCGCATTCTAATTCTTTCATTCACCTAGCCGTCAGGGCAGGCTTCCTTGGCTTGTGATGTGCAATTGCACAGGCCTCACACTGAAAAAGAGCCAGCAGCACTTGCCTTAATGTACAGCTCTCATTGTCTAGAAATTCTTAACAACATTCCAAAAAAGTATGTGTGTATTTATTTTTACTATTGCAAGATTGGAATGAGAGAGAGAGTGAAGGACAGAGAGAGGCATGATGAGGAAAGATATTTTCCATATGCTGATTTGCTCTCCACATTTCTCTAATTCCCAAAAATGTTGGAGCTGTGGCAGGTTGAAGTGAGGAGACGAGAACCCAATCTAATTTACCATGTGAGTGGCAAGGATGTACTGCACACATCACCTGCTGCCTCCTCAGATGCACATGAGCAGAAAGGCAGGATTGGAAGTGGAATTAAGAGTTGAACCTAATAAATAATAAAAATAAATAAATCTTTTAAAAAAAAGAGTTGAACCTAGGCACTCTGATACGAGATGTGGTCATATGGTTTCCTTTGAAGATCAAAGCAGGACTGAATGGAAATGACAGCATAAAGCAAGCAAACCCAGATAACCTGAGTACCTTTTCAGATCATCCAACGCCAAGCATCAAGCAGATTCATGCATCCGCACATGTCTGAACACTAATTAGTAGAAAGGAATAACCAGAAGTATCACAGTGCGATTGGAGAAGAACCAATAGACCCTCCAGCCTCGAGACACAGCAGAGTGAAGGCCAGAAAATGCATAGCAATTAAATAAAACCCTAGTTTCAGGAGAGCAAGTATTTTAATTATTAAAGATTCACTATGTACACATGATGTAGAACAACAAGTTAAGGGTAAAAAGATCCAGGTTGGTGAAAAATATTTAGAACAATACACATCATCACTATATTTTTCTAAATAGAACACATTAAGCCTCATGACTTAAATGTGTAATACATCTTAACTCTACTTTGAGTAATTTCTATTTGTTCATATGTGTGTTTGCTCATAGTTCTTAATGAAAACATGTATGTCAACTGATACGTATAAAGAAGACTACATTTTACCTGCTGTCACTTTTCAGAGAACCTTCAGTTACATCACTAGCTTAGCAACTAATAGTGCTGTGATTTTAAATCTGACTTTTTTTTGGTCTTTATTTTTCTCCTCTATAAATAAATTAAATTATATCTGTTAGATTTTTTTCTTCTCTGAGGAAGAAACAAAAGTATTAACATCACTGCTTTAGAAATGTAAGTGTTAAAA
Source organism: Ochotona princeps (assembly GCF_030435755.1). Classification (NCBI taxonomy): domain Eukaryota; kingdom Metazoa; phylum Chordata; class Mammalia; order Lagomorpha; family Ochotonidae; genus Ochotona; species Ochotona princeps. The sequence goes on from NC_080832.1 coordinate 38,744,185, forward strand.
ATAATAATTTCATCACATGGCATACAGAAAATTGCCATCTTGAGGGTGAACTACTTTATACTTGGCTCCTGACAAGGAAATATGAAGTTAGCTTCTGGGATAAGGTTCCACAGCAGTACTGGTGTGCTTGCTCCTTGAATTTATGCATAAAGCCAATGGTTGTTGAAAAGGTGCATATTGTAGATCTCTTTTCTGTTTTGACTTCGCTGTACTATGATCTTTCTTTAATATAATGCACTATATAACCTCCACCTTTACATGGTTGTTAACTTTCTATAGCAATGTGTATTTTATACTCTGTGAATACTTTCTGTATAGCACATTTGCACTTTTATCATCTTTTTATTCACCTTTAATAACCTCTCTGCGGTTCTCTCCCGAATTATGCTCTCTAAAATATGTTCCTATTGTGCTATAAGAGCTTTTCCTGGTCCATTACAAAGGAATCTCATGCTATACTTTCATTTTATTTGTGAATTTGGACCATTTTCTACTTGAATAGGATATTTTTCTCTGAAGTACAATAAAATGTTTGTATATTTTTCCTACAAGGAGGAACAAATAGAATATTAATCTTTTGAGTCTGCTCATTTATAAATTACAATAGTACCAAACAGTTTAGCTTTTGTATGATTTGGTTCTTTGTAATATTTTATTTGCATGTATGTCAGAAGATGCCTTGTAGCCATGGCATTGATAATGTAAAGGAGAAATTAATAATAAAACGTAACTCCTTTTCCATAATACATATCAATAAACATACATACATAAACACTAAAAGATACACATAATATACATTATATTCCCCAAACCCCAAACTTCTATAGATAAAGAAACTGAGGGCATGCTACACAACATGTTCCATTATTTTAACATAGCCCAAGGAACACAATAGGGAAAAATCAATATTTTGTTAATGAATAATTGAATGATAAGCCACATTTAGCTACTTAATACTATTTTTCTCAATACTATTTTTTAAAGAATTGTTACTTGATGCCATTTTAACAATACTCAAAATTTTCATTTGAATGTGCCGTAAAAACTCATCAGTCATTTCACTTAATCTTAAAATTACTTGCTTAATTTTGTATTAATATCCCCTCTGAAAACTAACTTTTTTGATTTATTTACTTTAATGAAAGGTAGACTTTACAGTGAGAGGACAGGCAGGGAGTGAAAATCTTGTATCTGCTTGTTCACACCCCGAAGGCTAGAACTGAGCTGATGTGAAGCTGGGAGCCAGGAGTTTCTTCCAGGTCTCTCACAAGGGTGTAAGGTTCCAAGGACATGAGCTATTATTCTCTGCTGCTTTCCTGAACTATAAGCAGAAAGCTAGAAGTGGAGCAGCCAGGTCACCAACCAGTATCCATAAGGGTGCTAGCCCCACAGAACAGAGGATTAGCTTGGTGTGCCACTATGCCAAAACATGAAAACCAACTTTTTTTAGAGTTTTTTAAAAAAATTTTTATTTTAAAGGCAAATTCACAGAAAGAAGGCAAAACACATACATATAATCCATCCACATCACTCCCCTAATGTCGGAAATGGTTGGAGTTGGACCAGTCCAAAGCCAGGATCCAAAGATGGACACGGGCTGTTTTTTCACTGGTTTCCCAGAGACTTTAGCTGGGAGTTGGATTGGAAGTGTGGTTTCTGTGAGTTCAATCAGTGCCCATAAGGGTTGCCTGCACTACAGGCAGAGACTTAACCTACTATACTATGGCACTGGTCCCTAAAAATCATGTTAATGTCCCAAACAAAAAGGATCTGTGAAATAAGTACTAAGGAATTCAGTGAGTTAGAGAGGAACAAATCCTTCTTTAAAGCTTTTATAATTCTATATGAGTAAAGGGAATAGTATGAGAAATAAATCAATAACTTATTCCATGTAATGTGGACTAAATGAACAACTAGGAGCATATATGTTACAAATTTTCAAAGGAAGATACTTGCAGCCATTTGTGTGGCTTCATGGAGGAAGTCCAACTTTTCCTCCTGAGAGGCTAGGATGTGCTTAGTGAATCTGGAAAACCATGAGGCTATAAGCATGAATCAAATTCATGGTGTGAATACTTTTGTAAAAATCAGTATGTAGAATTTAAATTTTATTTTCCAGGTAGTAGAAAGGCATAAAGAATTTTGAACAATGTGATAAGCATGCACTGCAACATTTTACAAAGCAAAGACATACTAGAATGGGCAAAGAGCTATTTAGGTCATCATCACAATAATTATGGTGTGAGTACAATATGTACACTGTAAATAACTGATTAAACCTGATAAATGGATGAAGATAATGTAGGACCAGAAATATAAGGATGTCAGAAATGAAGCTAGTAGAAGAGAAAATTATTTGACTGCAAATTTTGTTTCCTAACCGTTTAACACTGAATTGCATTCCCGTTACAACTCTCTGAACACCTTCCCACTCCCCGCCAAATGTTGAATTCCCTATATCCAAGTTTTTGTGGATATGGTCTTATTTGGAAGTAGAGTCTTTGCATAGATAAAGTTGAACTCAAGTCTTCGGGTGGGTTCTAGACTGGTATGTCTGAAAAAAAGAAATTTGCACAGAGACACAGAGTGAAAAACACTATATGGTGACAGAATTGGAGATTGGAGTCATGTAGCTGTGAGTCAATGTACATGAAGAACTGATTACCAAGTGATGGCTGGTGTGATGATGTACCATCACTTAGTTTAGTTCACTGCTTGGGATGTTTGCATCCCATACCAGAGTGCCTGATTGGAGTCCTGACTCCTCCACTTTCAATGCAGCAACCTGGGAGGGAGCAGATTTATGGTACAAATTCTTGGGTCCCTGCCACTATTGTGGGAGACTCTGTTGGAGTTCCAGGCTCCTCACTTTATCTTGGCCCAGCTCTGGCTGTTGCAGGCAAAAGGGGAATGAACAGTGAATGAAGATTCTCATCTCTCCCTCTCTGTTATTCTGCCTTTCAGGAAACAAAACAAAAGAAAACAAGAGTCTGATGGCCATGGTCACATCAGAGGGAGCACAAAGCAACAAAGGCATCTCTCCTGTTGGTGTCAGAGGGAGCCATGATCACACTGACTGCCTGCAGAACTTCTTGTTTTTAAATTGTTTGGAATCGCTTCAATTTGGACTGTGACGAAAGTAGAATATCTGTGTGGAAGTATTTCCCAGACAACAAGATCTAGTAAAAAAGGAAGTGGGCTGAAGGTTTGTTATATTGTAGTCGAAACAATGGATCTAGGTTCCTTGAGGGAGGAAGTTCACATAGAACCAGAGTCAGAATTGCGGTCAATGACCACCTAATGAGTGTTTAACAAGCTCTTGAAGAAAACAATCTAAACTGGCGGATTCGCTAATGTCTATGGTGTAAATTTTATTTATTTAATTAGTTATTTAGAACACACACACAGAGAAAGGGAGACAGAGAGAGAAAGAGAGAAAGAAAGAGAAAGAGAGAAAGATCTGTTCTCCACTAGCTTGCTTCCCAAGTAGCCCCAACAGATGGAGCTGAGCCTATCTGAAGCTTGCAGCCAGGAGCTTTATTTGAGTTTCCTGTGGGTGTGGGGTCCCAAGCTCTTGAGTCATTCTCTACTGCTTTCTCAGGTCACAACAGGGAGCTGGATGGAAACTGGAGCATTTGGGACATGAACAGACATCCATATGGGATCCCAGCACATGGTAGGCGAGGATTTAGTCACTAAGCTATTGCACTGGGCCCTATGGTATAAATTCTTCCATTGTGGCCAATTCAAAGATACTCATGCCAATTGGCTAACAAAATTTATATAAATTGAATGATTTAATAATTGAGTCTTCTGAATTACATGAGTTGTTTTCAGTGCACCATTTCTGGACTCTATTCATGTTTAGGACATTGACATTTCACGTCCTTTCCTCGTTTTGTTGTACTGTCTGTTGATACAACATTAGTCAGATCTGTAATAAGGTATCCTCCAGAAGCTCTCTAATGATGTCAACATTTTTTGATGTGGCTTATATAATGGCTTTGTCAATGAGAAATGGTGAAAAACACTGACACAGTAATTTCAGATTGTGGGATTGTTTTCTAAATTGAACAGCGTTATTAATATACCTAATGTTATAGCAAATACATTATGTGGTGGAACAGTATTGTAAATAATCCAAAGGGGGAATCATCTTTTTTTTTTTTTTGAAGATTTTATTGTTATTGGAAAGCCAGATATACAGAGGAGGAGAGACAGAGAGGAAGATCTTCCATCCGATGTTTCACTCCCCAAGTGAGCCGCAATGGGCCGGTACGCGCCAATCCGATCCCGGGACCAGGAACCTCTTCCGGTTCTCCCACGCGGGTGCAGGGTCCCAAAGCCTTGGGCCGTCCTCGACTGCTTTCCCAGGCCACAAGCAGGGAGCTGGATGGGAAGTGGAGCTGCCGGGATTAGAACCGGCGCCCATATGGGATCCCGGGGCGTTGAAGGCGAGGACTTTAGCTGCTAGCCCACGCCGCCAGGCCCGGGGGAATCATCTTAATATGAATTATGTTTGGTATTTTTTTTTTCTCTATACTCCGCAAGTGAATTTTTTTTTATTAAATAAAGCAAACATTTATTAAATTGTGATAAAAACATTCCATCAAATTACAAAACCTGAGTAAGAAAAACAAACGGCACATGCTTAACTGTAGTTGACATTCAAATAAAATTTGCATTCCCAAAATATTATACAGTAATTAGAAAATACCAGCCAAAGTAATATTAGGATACTTTTACGTGCGGTCTCAACAAATTTGAACAGAAGCAAATTTTAACAAAGGTAAATTTTACAGTGAAACATAGCAGTAGATTAAGGATCTTAACATGTTTATTTTACTGCTATTTGACACTATGATACAAAAATAAGAGGATTTACTTGACATTTTTAATAAATATCTCATGGGCTGTTGAGTGCCTTACTGGTGAAAAGATTTAACTGGCTAATCTCATCAATCCATTTTGTACATTTAGTAAGTATCAACTCTGTCCTACATAACTCTTAATGCAATTCACAGTACACAAATGGTTATCATATTAAATACATAATCAACTCGGACTTCTCAACAACGAGGAAATTAGTAAACCACCAAATGGACTGCTTACCATACACTTTCCTCATAACTAAATAACACACAAAAAAATCAAAATAATATGTTTGGGTTTTGAAGGAATTTTAAGATTTGTTTTGTTGGGCCTAGCGGTGTGGTCTAGCAGCTAAAGTCCTTGCCTTGAATGCGTTGGGATCCCATATGGGCGCCGGTTCTAATTGCCGGAAGCTCCACTTCCCATCCAGCTCCCTGCTTGTGGCCTGGGAAAGCAGTCAAAGACGGCCCAAAGCCTTGGTTTCCTGCACCTGTGTCCGAGACCTGGAGGAAGTTCCTGGCTCCTTGCTCCGGGCTTCAGATTGGCACAGCACCGGCCGTTGTGGTCATCTGGGGAGTGAAACATTGGATGGAAGATCTTTTTCTCTGTCTTTCCTCCTCTCTGTATATCTGCCTTTCTAATAAAAATAAATAAATCTTTTAAATAAAGATTTGTTTTGTGATGGTAAATTTACTATTATAATTGTAGTAGCTTTAAGAATTACATGGACATATTGCCAAAACAACCAGCAGAAAGGGGTATAACTCTTATTGTGAAATTTTCATAATTCAATTTTTCATTTAAAAATGTTCAACAGACATAAATTTTACATATTTTGAGGGTATTATATAATGCCTCTGTAGATGTATACACTGTATGCTATCCAATCAGTGCAAACATATTTATCTCATCAAACATTAACATTTCCTTACAGTCAAAGCATTCCCAATCCTTTCTCCCAGATTTTTCTTTGTGGGGAAATGTACAATACAGTAAAATTATCTGTACTTGGCCTACTATGTAGTTGAATCTCAGAACTTCTTTTTCTTATCCAGTTACAACCTAGTGTTTGAACACAACCTTTTCTTATTCCTCCCCTTTCATTTCCACCACTGTACTTTTTCTATGAGTCATCTATTTTTAAACTCTATATAATTAGTGAGATCATGTGATACTTATCTTTCTGTATTTGATTCGTTTAACCAAACAGATTAATGTTTGGCAAATGATAAAATTTCATCATTTTTATGGCTATAATCCATTGTGCATATATACCATATTTCCCTTATTAAGTTTTTCAATTATTAGACACCTAGGTTGTCTCCATTTCTTGGCTATTCTGAATAGTTCTGTAATAAATCTGTGAGTACAGATGTCTCTTCACTTAACTAATTTAATTTTTGAATATGTACACAGGAGTGGAGTTAGTGGGTAATATATTAGTGCTATTTTTAGTGTTTTGAAGAACCTACATACTGTTTTCTACATTCCCATCAACTGTGTGCAAGGGGTCCCTTTCTACCAGATCCTTGTAAATAGTTGTTATATTTCATGTTTTTGAGAAAAGTTAATCTAATGGAATTTTAGGTGATACCTCATTTTATTTGGTTAATTTGCATTTCCTTATGATTAGTAATGTTCAGCATTCCTCTCCACACACTTGTTAAATTATGTATTCTCAATGTGCATTAATATAGTAATATATATTTTAAATTCAATGTACAACTTTTGTTTTTTATTACCTGACTCAAAGTTAAAATAGCTTTTTAAAATATTTTTTATATACATCAACTAACTGGAGGATGTAAGGTGCTAACTGAAGTGTGAGGTGACAAAAAATACACTGGATTAAAGAGTTTTCCAAGATACAGTACTATGCAAGAAGCAAGATTTGATTATGCTGGGTTTCTTATGGAAATTCTCTAATAAAAATTTAAAACCAAAGAAAAATAAAATTAAATTTCTCTTACACAAATATATTGTTAACTAATACTTTCTATATTTTTTTGTAGTTGAGAGGGAGAGAGAAAGCAAGAGACAGATTACATCTATGGGTTCGTTCCCCAGTTATCCACAATGGCTGGCACCAAGCCTTCCTGAAGCCAGGGGCTAGGAAGTTGATCGAAGCCTTCCCAATGGGCAGGGACCCAACTACGTCAGTCATCACCTTCTGTCTCCTGGGGTGTACATTAGCAGGAACTTGTTCAGCAGCTGGAACTGAGCCTCAGATCCAGTTATAGGATGAGAGCATAGTAATTAATGTGCCAGCTGTTAGGCCAATGTCTACTGTCATACCGGTGACTTCTAAGAGTTATTTCTGTTTATAATAGCTACAAGTCTATATTATTTTAAATCAACTTGATGAAATAAAGATTTTGATATTAAAAATTTATTGCCTTCACTATTTATCCTAAAATTGAGGATAGTGTAAATTTAAGATTCCATGGCATATTCTACTGTGTATGGTATTTCTTTGGAGAATAAAATCATTTATGGTGCAGAAATTTTCATTATTATAAGATGCAAAATTAAAATAAAATAGAAAAACATTATAAATATTATTTTATTATATTTACTTGTACTCATTTAAAAAGAAAATTACATTTTAAAGTTAGATGACTCACAATCCATTAGAAAGTAAAATAGATTTTAGCTTATTTTATGATGTTAGTTGTGGTTGATTGTATTCATTTTAGCTCACTTCCTTATCTTCACTTTATTATACTGCTGTAATGATTTAAATAATGATAATTGGTAAGTGATCTGTGGATTGCCTGCTACTATTGCCCTAGCCAAGCATTGTTTTATAATGCTCAGAAGTATAGCATCAAATAAAACCTTAGAAAGCAAATGCTATTTGTACAGCTGGAAAAATGCCTCCCCAAAGCCCGATGTCATCTCAGGGTCCCTTTTGTGCAGCATGTTCTGAGGGTTCCACTCAAGTGGGTTCAATGGTTCGGAGATGCTATTGATACAGCCTCTCCAAGGACGAGGCAATCCTTCCAAGGTCAATTGGCAGACATTGTCCACCTCAGAGTCTCCATTCACCCAGAAGTTTACTTTCAAATTTCACTGGGGTAGTTGATCAATTTGTTCTGCTCTCCTTCCTCTTATAACGATTGGGTGCTGCGGTCCAGCCCAACCTTGTCCACCACACGCTCAGCCCTCAGGTACACCAGGGGGAGCCGAAACCCAGGCAGAACAACCCCCAATAGCCCCCACTGAACTGGCCCCCAGCTCTAGTTCCTGTGTCTGCCAGCATGTGTAGTGGGCTGGGCTGGTCTGTTCCATATCCCATTCAGCTCAACATCATTGGATGCTGAAGCCTCACCCAACCCAACCGACTCGATCCTCTAGCCCACATTTGTACCAGTGGGTACCACTGTCTGTCTAACCAGGCCCGCCACCACTCCTGGTTGTCATGCTCACCAGTGGAAGCTGCAGCTCATCAGAGAATTGCCCACACACTCCCCAATGGACCCACTCCCTGCCCTGGATCTTGCACACTCCTGTCCTGACCTGCAGGACATGACACTCAAACCCTGAGGGTGGACTGGGAATGCTAGGCTGCTGGCCCAAGAAACACAAGGACACACGTACTTGGTGAAAAAGAGTGCCAATGCCCTTTATTTTACTCCTCATATATATACTTTCTTATCTAGGGGAGGAGGAGATGGGGAGGGGTTTCCTAGAACTAATCATCTATATTGAAACAGGGGAGGAACTAATCATCTATATTGAAACAGGGGAGGAATTAATCATCCATGTTGAAACAGGGGAGGAACTAATTATTTGAACAGGTTCAAGGGTGGAGGTGCTGTCTGCTTGCTTTGCACGGGATGTTCTAGCCATAATATCCTACTTACTGTGGACCTGTTTGGCCTGGCCTGGTCTGTCCACAGTTCCAGCTCACTCTAGTGGGTTCTGCCACCCAGCCTGGTACAGTCAACCCCCAGGCCCAGGCCTTATATGAACTGGCTGGTGATGCCTCCAGACCAAGCCTGTCCTGCACCCCATCCTGGTTCTCAGATTTGCCAGTGGGTGTTTTCAGCTGGCACAGCCTGGCCCACTCCCAAATCTGAACCTCATGTATGCTGGCAGGTATTGTAACCTAGTCTGGACTGGGCTGCTCCTCGCCTTGGGTCTTGTGCTCACCTGCAGGGGTTGTACCCAGACAAAGGAGTTCACTAAGCTCCTTGTTGGTTCTCCTCACAGTGGAAGATCTCACGCACACCAGTGTGTCCTTGGCCTGGGCAAATTTAGTTCACCCCCTGTCCTGGCTGGAACAGTAGGCTTGCCCTACTGATCCTCACCCAATCTGGTTTTTACTGTTGGGTGTTACAGCCCAACCACGTCTATTCCACTTGTTGGTGCAGCTCTCACATGGCCCAATGGGAGCCTAAACATAGCCCAGGCCATTGTACAATCACTCTGACTCTGATTCTGTACATGCCAGTGGTTTCACCGGCCCAACTTGGCAGAGCCTGTCTTGACCTTTACCATCAGATGCTGCTGCAGCCTGGTCTGACCTGGTCCGCCCTCAGTCCCAACTCTCACTGGCAAGTGCTACAGCCTAGCCCTGCCCAGTCCACTCCCATCCCTACCTCATGCAAACTGGAAGGTGTGATACCCTAGCCCCACATTCCAGCCTAGCTCCTGCATTTACTAGTGAATTTAGGTTGGTCTGGCTCTGCCAGGCCCACCCTCTTCTAAAATCAACCCACACACTTACCAACAGGTGGAGCTACCGTGCCCTGTCTGACCAACACCCAGATCTGAATCATATGCTCACCAGTGGGAGATATAGCCCACCAGGGCAGTTTCCCAAGTTCCCCTACCAGATCCAGCACCAGACCCAAATCTCACATGTGCCAGGAGTAGTTACTAGGTCCTTCCCAGTCACAGACTACTCTCTCTTCTCGGCCTATGTATTAGCAGTGGATGTTGTGGCTCAACCTGCCCCACACTGTGTTACTGGGTATGCCTGTGGGTGCTGCAGCCTAGGCCAACCCATCCTGTACTTAACCCCAATACAAATGAGTATTGTAGGGTATCATGATCATGCATAGCTCAACCTGTCACCTGGTGCCAGCTGCCAAGAAAACCAGCTGACTTGCAGATCATGGGGTGGACCCACATATTCCCCACAAAATCTACCCCCAGACCCAGTTCTGTCACATGCTAGTTAGTGCCATGGCTCAGCCTGATATTTCTCTTACCTGCTGTAACTCTCACCCATGGGCACTGTGCCCAGGCTTTAGTGTGCACCAGTGAGTGGTGTTCAGCATTGTTCAATCCTACTACCCCAGGTGTGACATCCCACAAAAGCTGGTGCTTCTGTCTGACCTTTAAGGATCCTCATGTTCCACCCTGAAAATTGAAATGCTGGGTGGCCAGAGAGCTTGGCCTGGGAACCAATGTCACAAGCTCCACTTCTTGGGACCCCGCCTCTGGGATGAACCAAGTGACCTAGCTCCAAGTACATAGCTGCTGAGCTTCCAACCCAAGCCATGCTGCCTGGTCTCAAGACTGATTCAGACTTGGGCCAGTCATCCTGCTAGATGCTTGGAGTCAGAGAACCCAAACCCCCAGGGGAGGCTGATTCCTTTGGCACCAGGCATTAAAATAAATCTTCCAAGTAAAAAATACTGTCAAGGGAAACCTCTTAGTAGTTTTCTGAGAGACCAGCTTGAACTACAGATTGATATTGTATTTAGTAATCTAATGTGAAAAAATAAAACCACGCAGGTAAAGAAGTTTTCCGTATCTGAACTGTCTAATATTTCATATTAGAACCTCATATCAACACTTTTATTTGTTGCCTCCATTCTTTGTACTATCAAAGACCTTGTTATCACCGCTAAAAACCTTATAAATTTCTTTTTTACTTTTCATAGTTAATCATCTTTTAGGGCAATTAAACATTTGCTAAAAGTAAAACACAAACAAAATTCCCCAACACATGTAACTAGAAGAAAACACAAATATGCATATTTTTAACATAGCTGTAGGGAGAGGCTTTCAGTGTCTCAGAGTTACAGAATATTATGGAAACACGAGTAACTTTTTATAAAAACTTAAACTGTCTCCTATATGCAAAAACACCATGAATGAAGAGAAAAGACAATGAGAAAGCAGAATGAAAATCTATACAACATAGATGAGAGACAAAGAGCTACTAGTGGTAAATTCTGGGACCGGCATTAATAGGCAGGCCTCTGCCTGCAATGCTGCACCCCATTCTGTCTCCAGCTCTAGTTGTGATCATTCCATTTCCAAACTCGCCCCTTTTGATATGTCTGGAAAATTGGCAGAGTAGTCCAAGTTCTTGGGCCATGATTGTTATTTTTTTCTCTCTCTCACTCTGCAATTGCCTTTCAAGTAAAATAAAAGAATTTAAAAGCAATGTTTAAAAAATGAGGGCATACTCTTTATGAATATCTGTTTATGACTCTGGAGTTATTTTTTTTTTTAAGATTTATTTTATTTTTATTGAAAAGTCAGATACCCAGAGAGGAGGAAAGACAGAGAGGAAGATCTTCCGTCCGATGTTTCACTCCCCAAGTGACCACAACGGCTGGTGCTGTGCCAATCTGGAACAAGGAGCCAGGAACTTCCTAAAGGGTCTCCCACACGGGTACAGGATCCCAAAGCTTTGGGCCGTCCTCAACTGCTTTCCTAGGTCACAAGCAGGGAGCTGGATGGGAAGTGGAGCTGCCGGGATTAGAACCGGCGCCCATATGGGATCCCGGGGCGTTCAAGGCGAGGACTTTAGCCGCTAGGCCACACCGCCAGGCCCATGAAGTTCCTTCTTAAAGAAGCTGATAGTATGAGCAAGCAAGTGGGTCCACATCAAAATTTAAACAATCAATCAAAAGCAAAAAAGAAGGAACAGGACTAATTTTCTGGCTCCAGCCACATTAAACAGCGTTGGGGAGCAAGTTGTGAAAAAAAAAAGTCAGTTTCAAAAGAGAGAACTCAATCTGGACTGGAAGCACACAGTTTAGGTTACTCCCCCGCCCCCCAAAAAAGTGTCTAATTCCGAAGTATGTAGAATTCAGAGACAAAAGGGGAATATTTATACCTAGAAAAATTAATACAGAAAATTTTGTATTTATGCTCTCATGCATTTAGGGTTTGAATCATTTTACATGCAGTAAAATATTGAGGGGGATGTATATATAAATAAAAGATGATCCTCATCTTCAATTCTTGTGTTATAGAGTTAATTACCAGCTTTCTATAATGTTGCAGTTGTTAAATAAATTCATCTCACCCTTTATCTTAGAATACATAAACACATATGTCTTTATGTCTAATTACACATACCTTTACACTACAGTAAAAACTGCGTTAATACCTTGTCCTTGTGAGCTATACTTCAGGTTCTAGAACTGGAACAAAGAGAAGCCCCAGTAGACAAAGGGAGATCATGCAGAAGAATTTGTCATAGGAGAATTTAGTTGCAGTTTATTCTTGGGTGGAAGTAATAGATGGTGAATGTAAAATATATTCTAGCAAAGATGCAATAGCTTCTGACGGCTATTCTTTAAATGCTTTGGGAGTGAATCTTTCCGCGTTGAATTGGCAGCAGCAGTTACTAAGTCATGATGGACAAGTCATGACCATCCTATACTGTGTTCTGGTTTAGCTCAGTGGTTACTTTTGGTCAGCAAATTATTCATCAGTTTCTGAAAGCCTCATAGAGGCTTAGTAGTCAAAGCCTCCTAGAATAGCAGACTGTCTAGGTGGAACGATATAAACTGGAACAGAAAGCAGCCACTCTTCCTGACTGCCCTGGGATGGCTCATTGGATTCATGGTTCAGTGATTTGTATGTGAACAGTATGAAACTTCATCACAAACAGTTTTGTTCTGCAGATGAAAACTAATTTAGTTCATATGCTGCAGTGATGCAAATCAAATCCATAACATTTTTACTAATTGCTGAAAGCAGACAGTGTTTCAGAACTTCCAAAATACTGGCACAGAACCATAGAGATGTAGAATATGAAGACCGAGAATAGTAATATGCAGATATTTTGGAAGTGAAGAGTCTGCTTATATATGATTTTATGAATGTAGTTTTGTGGATACAAAATTAGAACAAACAGTCTGAATTAAAAAAAAAAAAAAACCTTGGTTTCTTAGTTCATACCTTGACATTAAGAACCTTTTGACTTACTTCTCACCTACAGTGAAAACTGATTTTATTCCTGTTCAGACAGCATTTCTACCCTCTGTCATTTTGGATACAATTCATGTTTGTCCTGAAAGTCTGTTTCACAATAAACAAGCATCTTCACAAATAGCTAAGGTCTAAGGCGCTGACTACTCTGTAGAAAATAAACAGTGACTAGCATAGTGCACATTGTGGAAGACTCACAGTCATAAAAGAACGAAAATGTCAACCTCACTTTCACTGCTGAAAGGAAGGAAAATGGATAAAAATAAAAATCTTTGCTAGAGCAGCAGTGAATCAGAAGTTATATGTATATGTAATATGCTGCATGAGTAAAATGGAAGTGTTCATAGTTTTCCGTCACTTCACTGATAACTGTAGCCTCCCCTCTGTAACATGAACTGTCAATTGCATAACTCAAAGAATTGGTTATATTTGCAAAATTACATATATGTTGATGACAAATTATTAGTTGTTCATACAGAACTAAGTTTAACTATATCCAGATTAAAGTGAGAACTTTATAGCAAATATCATATTCCATATGATATCAACAATAATAGCAGGACACTTTCTTTAGTTTGAGGTACTCTTGCATTGCATCAAATGTGGTAAGTCGCTTATCAAAAACCATAAAAATTATTTGAGGTTCTTATTAAAATACTGCTCAGACCAAAGTGTCAGAGATATAGATTCATGGATTTGAATGATTTGGAAATACTTATGAAGTTATTTTAAATTAGAGATGAAAACCACAGCTGGAAAGATGGTCCAGCACAGTAAGTTTAAAATAAGCTGCTGTTTCCCATGTGTTAAGAGGATGATTATAAAAAAAAAATCCAAGAAACACAATTATTGGTAAGGAATTGGTGGGAATATCAAACAATGTAGTTGTTATGGGAAATACAGCAGGTCCTTTGGAACATTAAAATTGATCTGAATAGATAATAAAAATTCTGTCACACACAGAGTAGAATATTGTTCAGCCTCAAAAAGAAGAAAATTCTGACCCACGCTACAAATTGGATGACATTAGGCTAAGTGAATAAAGCCAGTCACAAAAAGACAAGTATTATGTGATTCTATTTACTCTGAAGTCCAAAGACAGGATTCATCCAGATTTAAAGGAGAATGGTAGGTGCTAAGGACGGGCATTACATGGTAGGATGGAATGGGAGAGCTGGTTTCATGCTTTAAAGACTTATTTTACTAATTTAAAAGAGTGACAAAACAAAATTTTCCATGGTTCACTCTCAAATGACCACAATGATTGAGGCTGGGCAGTGCCGGGCAAAAACCAGGAGCCTAGAATTCCATCTGGATCTTTCATATGGATGGAAGAGGCCCAAGTACTAGGGCTATTTTCTGCTGTCCTTTCAGGTGCGTTAGTAGGGAGCTGGATTGTAAATGGGGCCTCCGAAACTCAAACTCATGCTCACCTCCAGAATACAAATGTCCCAAGCAGTAGCTTAATCCATTGAGCCACAAAGCTGGCCCTAGGAGGTTTTTGTTTTCTTAATGGGTATAGATGTGCAGTTTTGTAGATGAAAACAGGGCAAAGAGGTATGAACATTTGTTACACAACAATGTAAAGGTACTCACTGTGGAAGTATAAATTTGAAATAATTGAGATGATAATTTTACAGTTTATACTACAGTTACAAAAACTGGCCTTGCCATCACTCCCATTGATGGTAGACATTAGGGCACTGAAACACGTATAGCCATGGCCACTATGCTCTCAGAAACATTGGCTTGGAAGAGAAGGCCGCGATGGCAACAGTCTGAAGCAGAACCAAGCTAAACAGGTCTCTCTCTGGGATGGGAGAGATTTGGAAAAGACTGTGAACTTCCTTTTTAATGAAAGACTCTTTTTTCTGTTTATAAATCACTTTTTTAAGATTTATTTATTTTTATTGGAAAGGCAGATTTACGGAGAGGAAGAGAGACACAGAGAAACGATCTTTAGTCTGCTGATTTACTCCCCAAATGGCCACAACGGCTGGAGCTGAGCCAATATGAAGCCAGGAACTTCTTGTGGGTCTCCCACAAGGGTTCAAGGTCTCAAGGCTTTGGGCCATCCTCAATTGCTTTTCCAGGCCCCAACCAGGCTGCTGGATGGGAGGCGGAGCAGCTGGAATATGAACAGGCGCCCATAATGGATCCGGGTGCACGTAAACCAAGGGTTTAGCCACCAGGCTATCACATTGGACCCTTAACGAAAGATACTTAAACATAAGAACAAATATTTGAAATGCATTTACAATTCACAATTACAATCAGGCACATGATAGGCTCCTTAATCCCCCATTGTACACCTGTACCAGGATGTGAATTAAGTGAAATGGACTGAGGCAGTTTAACTATTTATATTTCTAGAGCACATCGAGAGAGTGGGTGGGTATCCTGGTTAAAAGTCCTCTTTACTTATCTGACAGCTGCCATACTAGCACTGAAATACTGTTTATAACTGCGTTCAGAAACACCAAATATATAAGGAGGTTCGGTTTATTATCTTTGCACTGCATGTTCTTATTCATAAAAATGCAGTGTTACGGCTTTAATGGCTACAACATGCATACTTTCAAAATATAATCTTGGCAATCCCACTGTGCTGCTGACAGTAAAGGATTCACAGTCTAATACTGGGAGCTGGATTGTATTAGGTATTCTTCAAAGTTCAGAAATATGAAGGGCCTTCAAACAGTTTATGGGCAATGTGTATTGTATTTAATGTCATTCCCTCAAACCTTCTGACGTATTCTTGTATCTTCCTATGACAACTTGTGGAAACTGCTGCTCTGTTCTCCAAGTGGAACAGCTGGCTTCCCAGGCATCTGTGGGCTTTGCAGAGGTGACATCACATTGTGCTGAGGTGTTCCTATGCAGGACTACAACATTCACTTGGAATCTGAACCTCTAGCCTGCTTCAGACCAAGAAAAATCAGAGAAGGCTCTAAGTCTGGATCCCCCTAGAAACACAGGGAGGCAGACGCTATTTTAGGTGTGGTATGCATTCCCTCAAAAATTTTGAAACATTCTTAACACAAAGCTGAATAGTATTTGAAAGGTAGTAATTCAGGTATTTCAAGAGTCCAAATTATCCTATTTCTGCATGTATTTAAATTATTTAAACCACACAAACATCTTTTTACTATTACAATTTGTACTATATAATTTGCAATAGTTAAAATGAGTGGATTGGGCACATATACTCACTAAACAAAATGAGTGGCTTGTCAATTGCTGGTGAGCTGAGATGTCCCCTGTGAGTCTAGTGCATCTCTGAGTGGACTGAACTTCACTGACAGCTCTGTGGGTCTCTGTACAAAGTCTAAATCCTCCTCCCATCTATTACTACACAAGCATCTGCCATATGGTCCTTGTACTGCTTAATTACACATTTCATTTCCACTTCAGTTAACATACTTCACTTATTTGTTGTTTCTAATATTTGAGCTAAAATTATATCATTTTCTCCTTTTTAGCCTGACAGCATGAATCTTGATTGCTTAAAAGAAAAAAAAAGATTCAATCCTCTAAAACAGAATGAAGATCTAATCAACAACAAGAAATGTCTTGCAAGAATCTGACATTCTCTTTGGGGAATGATTGGCTTTCTGTAAATGGGAACATGTGGGGCACTTCTTTAAGACTCTGCTATTTGATTAACTTGTAAAAGCTAAGATCAACTGACAAATTCAATTATATATTCAAATTATATTTCTAAATTGGCTTAATTTTTTAAAGTGATGAATGAACCATAGGGGAAAAATTCTATTACAATACGAACAAGCAGAAATAAGTCACATCATTAATATTACGTCGGTGCATACAAACGTCCTTGTTTCTAATAATTAATACGATGAGTTTGATGAGAGGAAATATCTGTTCTATAGGTCAACCACGATGCTTATTTGTTAGAAAGAGAAATCTGTTTGAAGGAATAAGGTAGAAAAAGAAGTGATGATATCTTTGGGAAAGCAATAAAATTCCTCAGGGATTTTTCTTTGCTAGCAACACAGACCATAAATAAACTATTTGTCTACATTCTTTCTGTAAAGGTACAGAATTTGCTAATGACTGCCTGGTAGGAACAATTCAGGAAGAAGACATTGCTGATTACAAAAGATATTTCTTAGTAAGATTCTTACACAGTGCCAGAGTGATAAGTAATATATTACTGAACATTTGCCCCCTCTAGAGACTTAATGTTCCATAGTCACAGGAAAGAAATATTCCCCTTTGTATTCTCCTATTAAAGTTTGAAGCATTGTCAGTACTTGAATATTTTAAATTCCAATTTATGGAATAGTTTTAGAGCAAGGTTATTACATAAAAATTGATTTGTGCACAAAATGGAAATTAGCAATTTGTCCTAAGAACATTACTGAAAAAAAAACTAGTCTTTTTGACTAATGATAGATGATAAAATATATCATGATTTCTTTTTTCTTCTATATCAGTGAGTCAGCAGACAAAACTTCAATAATAATCACATTGAAACTCAAAAGTATTAGTTAAATCTTCCTTACTGGTCAGTCCCTTTCATTTATCAAAAGTAAGATATTAAATTGAGTCTTAGTCTATTAGTAAATAGTATGGGCTGCAGTCTATTATTTTTTTATCACTCAGATTTTTACCTGCATTGTGTATATTATTGCAACTGACTTAGAAGAGAAGCCCTGTCACACAGTCATCCATAAGGTATTTGTGAATGTAGACAAATGTTGAAGAGTTAAAGGTGTCTTGACCCCATAAGCACCATCTTTGAACATTTACTTTCTGCCAAGATATGCTACACATTAAAAAACAAAAAAAAATCAAGGAAGATACACACATGCAAAGTCATACAGTCAGTATGACACAGTGGGGCTTTAAGTGCTAGATTCTGTTGTTAATAAAGTCTGTGGACACAGGGCTTCAAGATGGTGGCTGAGTAAGAAGTTCAGGCAACCTCCTGCACACAGAAAACACCAATGGGGAGAGCTACAGAAGCCAGGTGAGACACCACAGCAGAGTCTTAGCAAAAGTTCCATTGAAGAAAGCAAGATGTCAGGAGTGCCTTGTCACTCTCTCTGGAGCTCATGGCATGCCGTGACCTGAATACCCATGCCAGCCCCCTTGTTGAACTCATTGGCTCTGTCCCCCAGGATGTTACCCTTGGCATGAATACTTGAAGTTTTCATTTTCAGGTAACCTCTGCTGTGGCAGAAAGTAAAGTCTCAGCCATGTGAAGACTTGGAAAGGGACCTAAGAACCACACCTGGCCTCCCATGCACAGAAACAGCATTTGATGAAGTTCAAAGACCTTTGCCACTTAGCCAGTGCAGAGGAGTAAGTTTCTTGTCATAGCTAGCATCATATGGACACCTGAAATCTGGTGGGCTTTTCTCATTTCAGTGCGTTACTTCTGGTCTTGGATAGGCCTGCATGAAACTCCAGGTCTATGGGAGGCACAGGCCTTGAAGGAACCAAGTGTGACAACCCTGGGACCAATCTGGATAGCTGGGGACTGCCTTGGTCATCTTCGAAACATGAGTGGACAGCAGAATGAAGAACTTTGTCTTAGAAACTCGTACTGCACTGGTTAAGACCAACGATGAGCGGATCCTAACAGCTTCCATTGTGGATCAGTCCCTAACAATGGAGTCTCTGCAGGTGCCCCAATATCACTTGTAGAACTATACCCTGTGAGATAGATGTAGTTTTGTATGTGTT
The DNA here is from genome assembly GCF_030435755.1 of Ochotona princeps. Lineage (NCBI taxonomy): Eukaryota > Metazoa > Chordata > Mammalia > Lagomorpha > Ochotonidae > Ochotona > Ochotona princeps. The sequence continues at coordinate 38,762,959 of NC_080832.1, forward strand.
ACCTGCAGTCTTTTGAAGGCCTTGTAACACTTACAAGACTGCACAGAGTCTGGTGACTGTGAGATCACTTAGGGCCTGCTTCTTGAGTAGCTGTGGAGATACTGCTTTCTCTACACCTACCACGTTGGGCCAATAGCCAGGGATCACAGGAATGTTATGGTGCTTAACTGTCAGGCTGATGAAACCTAATGATGTCTGTCCTCAGCAGTGCCTGTAGACAGAGCCTATGGATCTGCTTCAATGCCCAATGTAGTTCCATCACTCTGAATATTCAGTCTTATTCTTCAGCCAGCATCACCAATAGCAGATAGGTGTCATATCAATGACCCCACCTCAGTGGCAGATAGGTCACATAACCTAGTTAAGAACACAACAGACTGCTTAGAATTCCTATAATTGTCCCAAATAAAGCAAGATTCTTAAAACTATTCCTTCATTGTGCAGAAGAAATTGGATTCCAAAAAGTATCAGGGATTGTCAGGGAACCATGACCATACCTAAAAAGCAAAGTAAGTATCAGAAACTAACCATCTAGAAGTTGAAACTTCCAAATACACTGATGAAGATATCAAAATGCTTGTTTTAAGGAAATTCAACAATATGGGGATATAATTCATGATTCTTTTATATTTTTAAAAAAGAACATATTTTCATTTCTTTTTAAAAACTATTTGTTTTTTATTGGAAAGACAGACATACAGAGAAAAGGAGAGACAGATAAAGATTTCTCATCAGGTGTTCATTCCCCAAATTGGACACAATTGCTGGAGCTGAGCTGATCTGAAGCCAGGAGCCAGGAGACTCTGTGTCTTCCACATGGTTGCAGTGTCCCAGTGATTTGGGCCATCTTCTGCTGCTTATCCAGGCCACAAGCATGGAGCTGGATGGGGAAGTGGAGCATCTGGGGCAGGAACTGACACCCATACCGGAATCTGGTACTTGCAGGTGGAAGATTAATGGATTGAGACATTGTGCCAGCCCCTGATTTAATATTCTAACAGAGTGATTTGACAGAGAGATGGAAGTAATTAAACAAAATCAGGCAGAAATTCTTCAACTGAAAATACATTAAGTGAAATTACAAATGTAAAAGAAGGCATCAATGAAAGAGTAGATCAAACAGAAGACATAATCATGGAACTTGAAGATAGGCTATTGAAAATACAAATTTGGGGCCTGGCGGTGTGGCCTAGTGGCTAAAAGTCCTCGCCTTGAACGCCCCGGGATCCCATATGGGCGCCGGTTCTAATCCCGGCAGCTCCATTTCCCTTCCAGCTCCCTGCTTGTGGCCTGGGAAAGCAGTCGAGGAAGGTCCAATGCTTTGGGACCCTGCACCCGCGTGGGAGACCCGGAAGAGGTTCCTGGTTCCCGGCTTCGGATCGGCGCGCACCGGCCATTGCGGCTCACTTGGGAAGTGAATCATCAGACGGAAGATCTTCCTCTCTGTCTCTCCTCCTCTCTGTATATCTGACTTTGTAATAAAAATAAATAAATCTTTTACAAAAAAAGAAAATACAAATTTGGGGGAGAAAAAAAGGAGAAAGAATCAAGAGGGATGAAGAAAGCTCAGGGGAAATAGAGTATAGCATTTAAAAGCAAATACTTGTATTAGGATTCAAAAGGGAATTGAGAACGCCAAAAGACTAGATAAGATATTCAGAGGTATTGACAAAAGATTTCTTAAAGCCACAGAAAGAAACTGCTTGGGTACAGGATTGCCAAAGTTCACCAGTTAAGTCTACTCCAAGGTACACTACAATCTTGCTCACCAAAGATGAAGAGTAAATTCTCAACGCTGCAAGAGAAAAGAAACAAATAACACATAAAGCAGTACTGTGTGCCTGAAATAGTTTTCCCATAAGAAATTAGACTTTCACAATACCAAACAAAAAATATTGCCAGTCCCGAATAAGGCATCCAGCAAAGCTAACCTTCTAACATGAGGGGGAGACGTGTACATAAGCAAACAAAATCAGAATTTATCTTCACTAAATTTGTGCAACAAGAAATATCAGCGGAAACTATATCGCATGGGATTTGATGTTTTTGATTAGTTTCATCTCTTCAAAACACGTTCTTCTGATTAAATTCTTCAATGACTCATAGATCATACAGTAGCATCATTTTCTTCAAGAAGGTTCTTGATTTTCATTTCTTCAGCTACATGTTAGTCATTTAGTAGCATGTTATTTAATTTCTTGGTGTTGTTAATTTTTTTTCTTCCTGATGTTGATTTTGTTTTGTGGCTCTTCATTTAAGGGCATGTATAGTAGCTGTGTAACGGAGACTGTCATATCTAGTAACATGTCATTTAACTTCATGGCACTGTAAATTTTTATTTTTCTTTCTATTGTTGATTTTGTATTATGACTTTTCATTTGAAGGTATGTACAGAGCTGTGAAACAGAGACTAACACCCAGACGTGAGGATACAATGCAGTATGCATTTCTACTTCCAGACAAAGATGGACGTACAATGAAACTGTTTACTATATCTTGACAATAGGATTCTGGACTCTCTGCCATTGTCTATGCCCGCAATGATGGACATATGACTGTGTAGGAAGAACTATACTTTAGTAATGATATAGAGGAACTAGGTGTGGGGGGGTGGGAATTGGGGCTGGGATAAGGGAAATATCAGGAGCCTATGGAACTGTATCATAAAATGATAATAATAATAAAATGTAGAGAAAAGAAATATCAAAGGTAGTTCTTTGAACTGAAAGAAGAGATGCTAGCACTAGCAAGTAACAAGGAAATATCAAAGGGTAGAGGCTCACTAATAAGAGTAACCTTGGAAAGAAATTTGAAATATGGCCAATTAAATTACATGCAAATTACATGTTTACTGCAATGTTAAAATCACCATATGAAAATGTTAAAAGTATATATGGAAACATGCCAAATATAACATCAAAATTCAATATGTGGGCAGGAATGGATCACAAATGCACAGATCTTCACAAGGGTTTCTTTTCTCTTTGCCTTTTTTCCTACTTTATAATCAATATTATTATTATTTTTACCATTTCCAGATGGGCTGCTATAGCCAAAAGTTTTTGTAAGCTCAAGGCAATCATATATCAAAATCTGTTTAAATGCATCAAAATTTATAGGCAAAGAATCAAAGTTCTGTTCTAATCAAATGGAATCCAAAATAGAGCAAAAGAAAACATGTATCAATCAGATAAAGCAATAGCAGTAAGAAGAGACCAGGAAGGTCACTATATAATAAAAAAGGATTCACTCTAGCAAGAGAAAATAGATCTTGTAAATATATATTTTGCCCAATATCAGAACACTCAAACACATAAAGCAAATATTAACAGGCCTAAAGGAAGAGATCTTTGTAGTATAAAAATAGGGGAGTATAATATTCCACATGCAGAAGTAGAAGATTATCTACCCTCCATACACAAATAGTCACCATGATCGGATGGGTTTCATCCCTGGGATTCAAAGATAGCTCAACTTCAGCAAGTCAATACATGTGATAACACTGTATCAACAGAATGATCATCTCAATATATGTACAAAGTGAATGTGATAAAATTCAATATCCTTCATGATAAAATCTTTGAAGAAACTACAGTAGAAGAAACACCCTTTAACACAGTAAACCTTGCATATAGCAAGACAATGCTAACATGTTGAATGGGGAAAAGTTGAAGGCTTTTTTTTGGCAAGATCTAGAAGAATACAAGGATGCTCACGTCTACCATTTTTATTCAACAAAGTGTTGGGTGGTCGCACCTAGAGCAATTAAAAAAGAAATGAAGGACGTCTAAACTGGGAAACAATGGAATCAAATTGCCACTGTTTGAAGGTGAATTGATTTCATATATGGAAAACTCCACAGACTCTACCAAAATTCTTTGAGAACAAATAAACAATTTAGCATTATTGTAGGATACAAAGTCAATCAATAAAATCAGTTATGTTGTTAAACATCATTGGGAATCACACAAAGAATCTTCCTAGTACTATGTTAAATAAATAAGTCCTTAAGGATGAAATCACATAACTCAGGGATCATTTGTGAACATGACTGGGAATCACAATCTTTAGAAATTCTGAAAAATGAGCTGGTACATAAAATAGGAGAGTAGGGAGAGGGTCCTGCCAACGGACAGAACAGGGCCATGCCAAACTCTTGGGCATATAAGTCCCCAGAACACACAATTAATTTACAGAAATAGGCCTTTAATGGTAAAATTCTGCTATCTTAGTTGGAGAGATAGTCTTTTTAATATTTTATGGTTGAACTTCTGCTTTTCCTTTCAAAGAGTTATCAAGGGAGGGTTTACCATACCCTAAACAAATGTATATTGATTTAAATACTTATTACTGTTACCAATACTATTACTGTCATTCTGGAATATTTTCTCTCAAATAGTTATTTATAATTGATACATTTGGGGTTGACTCTAATTTGGTTATTCCAAAGTTGTTTGATTTCAAAGCAAATGATATGACCAGTAATCACACTGAAGAAAGATGATCTCTATCTGGATTCTTCCCAAGAGGAGTTTCTAATTATTTTGAGTAAAAGCTCTGCAACATATTTGATATGTTTCCTAGATTTTTATTGGGTCTAACAGTTATCATATATGTCAGGAAAATGTATTATGCTATGAATTAACAGCTATCATTTGGTTCAAAACAAGAACTTTTTATAATTATTTTGAACCTTTTATCTTTTTTTAAGTTTGGATACTATTTTCTCTACATTTTTTATAAGCTAAAAATATCTACAGAAGTGTGATGATATTTATTTCTCCATTCATTTTTAAAAGATTTTTATTTTATTCGAAAGGCAGAGTTATAAAGAGAGATAGATACAGAGATAGACATATGGAGACAGAGATAGGGAGAGAGAGAGAGAGAGTGAGAAAGAGAGAGAGAGAGAATTTTCATCCACTGGTTCACTCCCGATATTGCTGAATTGGCCAGGGTTGGGCCAACCTGAAGTGGGGTACCAGGAACTGCATCCAGGTCTTTCACATGGGTGCCGGGGCACAGAGAGTTGGACTTCATGCTGTTTCCCCAGATATAGTAGCAGGGAGCTGATTCTGAAGTGGAGCAGTCAATACTCAAACTGATGCCCATAAGAGATATTGATGTCTCAAGCAGCAGCTTAGCCCTATAAAGCACAACATGGGCCACTATTATTTAATTTTTTAAGTGATATTTGTTGGAAGTTACTACATGACAGGCAATGTACTATATGTTAGGAATTCAGCAGAGAACAAAAACAGGCAAATCCCCTCCCCTTTTGGAAGTTTCCCCTTGCATGCAAATTGGACAAATTAGTCTCTCTCTCTCTCTCTCTCACACACACACACACACATATATAATATCGTAGCAGGGACAAGCACTACAAGAAAAGAACAGAGCAAGAGTTGAACAAGGTCATGTGATGATTCAGGGAAGAGGATCTGAGGCAAAGGGAAGGCCAGGTACTGAGCATTAAGAGCAGAATGTCCCTGGTATGTCCAGGGAGAGGTGCTTGGAGAGATGTCAGGGGCAGACATAAACCAGGTGTGAACAATGTGCTGGATATGTGTTTGACTGAGAGAAATGCCATGCCATTGCAGGCGTTTAACTATTTATTTATTTATTTATTTATTTATTTATTTATTTATTTATATTCATTTGTATTTGAAAGGAAATTGAAGGAAGGAGGGAAGGAGAGAGAGAACCTTCTACAACAACCAAAGCTATCTGCAACAACCAAAGCTGGATCACACCTAAGCCAGGATCCCAAGTATCAACTCACGTCTGCTAAGTGGGTGGCATGGACCCTAATACTTGAGATATCATCTGCTGTTCCCTCTCTTAAATCTCCTGAAGCTGGAACAGAAATAGAGTAGCAGAGGCTAGAGCCAGGCAATCTGATGTGAAATGCAGGTCCAAGTGTTTACCTAATCACTGTGCCCAAGGCCCTCATCAATTGCAGGCTCCTCCTGGACTCTCCCTACATCTGTCTACAGAGTGATCAGGTATGGGGTCAAATGCTTATGACAATAGCAAACTAAGCAGAGACCAAGGCTACCCCCGAGACTTGGCATTCACGGGAGTGAGAGGTGAGGGAAGATGCAGCCATCGAGAGAGAGTGAGTGGGTGAGCAGGTCCTGGAGCAGGCCTTTCGTGAACTGTCATCTCTCTTCTCAACTCTCCCTCAAAGGATGGTCAAGCATCATTCTGGGCGTGGCAGGGCATAAGCTGCTTCCAAATCCTGTGCATATTGTTTTCAAGTAGCAAAGAGACTCCATAGCTACTTTTTTTTTAATTATTTATTATTTAACTTCAGTAATTACATTGTATTATGTGACACAGTTACATAGATACTTGGGTTCTCCCCACCCCTCCCCAAACCCTCCAACCATGGTGGATTCCTCCACCTTGTTGCATAACCACAGCTCAAGTTCAGTTGAGATTTCCCCATTGCAAGCGTATACCAAACATAGAGTCCAGTATCTTATTGTCCCATCAAGTTCAACGGCTTCATAGCTACTTTCTATACTCAACATCTACAAAGGGTAACAAGTAGAAAATGTAATCTTGCAAAAAATACAATAAAAATACCTGCCTTGCACAGGGCTACAGGAAGGAAGCACCACATAGGTAATGCATGGAAATCCACATTTTGCAGCATTTTCAGCAAGTGGCTGGTATTTGTAGGGTTAAGTCCTAATGAGTTCTCTGTCCTGGCTCTCAACACTGTCTGAATTGTTCCATCTTTTTGTGGTTTCTGGGACAGCTGGCAAAGCTCCTCTGACGAGGAAACGCCGCCTGCCAGTCCTGATCTCTGGCTGTCCCTGCTTACCCGAGGTGCTGCCCATTACTCAGTCAGGCATATCTGCTTCCTGCTTCAGAACCTGCGACTCATGGAAACAGCCTGTCAGCTCCCATCTGCTTCACGAAGCTGCCAGTCCCCGAGGAGCAGGACCTCCCTGTGATCTCCTGTCAGAGACTGGAAACCCAGAAGGGAATAACCCTTCCAATCTGCCTGAAATTGCTGTTGTGAAACCAAGGCCTGCCTTGGGGAACCACAATATACTATAGACTCAGATGAAAATTAGATCTGCAAGCACACCACTTTCTTTTTCAAAAAGCTTGAAGAACTCGTCTCACCTCTGTGTGGGAGGGTTGCAAGGGCTTTAAATTTATAGTCATTAATAAGAATAATTCTGCCTAACACAAATATTATTTTCCTATATCAGGCAGGTGTGGAGAAAGCTCGAGAATAGACAAAAGCTTTTCACCAGTGAACAATGAATGTTAAACTTCCATGTCAGCTCCAAGCATGAAGTGGATTACAGCAGGTGCAATTAATTGCCATTACATTTATTGGAACCTTGAAAACAATTAGCAAGTGTCCTAGCTGATATGACAGATTCATTAATCATCTAATATATTCTTGCAAATTGACTTATCAATCAAATAACTACCTCTGGCGGAATAACTCGTGACTGTGCTTATGACTTTATTCACAATATGTGTCTATTTTTCAAGGAAATCAAGAAGCTTTTAGCTAAATTCAGGATTTCCCTTAGTTCCAAAACAAATACAAATTATGTCTCAGCCTCTGGAAGTTTGAGGCACTATAACTAGAGAAAAGGCTTTGCAAAGAAGGAATTTAAAGATCTAGACACCACACGTTACAGTCAGACATATATTCCATAGAGTAAGAATTTACATTGACAGAAAGATCCTTTTCATCAGACTGTCTTAAAAACAGTGTAGCTGGGTTTAAGGCAATTTTAAAGTTGCTCCAGAAGCACATAGGCTTCTTGGTGATAGAAACTACTCAGAGTCACCATCCTCATAGCACCTTTGGTAGCTGATCACATAACATCTCCTTAAGTTCATTTTTTTTTGTATTTTGCAATTTGTTTTTCAAATTATTTCTTACCCTGGGTAACATTTTGCCCTTTGGCTTTGGCCTCCCTACCTAGTACCACACAGAATAAATTTTACATCTCATCCAGGGGATGTCATTTTCAATATTTGAACACAGGGGCTGGCTCGATAGCATAGTGCTTAAGGTCCTCGCCTTGCACGCCCGGGATCCCATATGGGCGCCGGTTCTAATCCCAGCAGCCCCTCTTCCCATCCAACTCCCTACATATGGCCTGGGAAAGCAATTGAGGACGAACCAAAGCCTTGGGACCCTGCACCCACATGGGAGACCCAGAAGAGCTCCTGGCTCCTGGCCTCAGATTGGCTCATCTCCAGCCATTGTGGCCGCTTGGGGGTGAACCATCAGACAGAAGATCTTCCTCTCTGTCTCTCCTCCTCTCTGTATATCTGCCTTTCCAATAAAAATAAATAAATCTTAAAAAAATATTTGAAGATAGCAAATTAGATGCCTTGCGTTTGCTCAGAGTCATGTATTGCAATTGCGATAACTTGAAAACCTTTTTCTCATCTTCCTGTTATGGAAGCATTTCCATTCCCTATCATTCCATCATCAAATGGAATCATGATACTCTAAATATGAAGGAATAAGTTGTAGCCTCCATTGTTTGGAATCTTTATGCCTTTCAATGCAACTTGAACCTTGTTTCGTCTTCTTTTGAAAGTTCAACGCATTTCTGATTCATAGTGCACTCACTGTCAACCAGATATCCTTGAGGATTTTTCCATGAGCTCTGTTAAATCATACACACCCTACTCTGTAGTACATTTCAGGTCATTCGTATAGGCTTTCGTAGGGAAGAATCGACCTTATAATAGTGATTAAGACGAGTTTTTGATATTTGAATATTTGATCTTTTATTTGGTCTTCATGACCAAACATAAATATTATAATCTTACTGCCTCAATTTCCTCATCTGTACAATAGCAATGACAGTAGCACCTGTATCATAAAACTGCTATGAAAATTAATTTCTTTGTGAAGTGTTCCTTTATAGGGCTTGATTCAAAGAAACACTTCAGGAATGTACATTATTATTATTCAAAATGCATATGCACACATACACACATGTATTATTTATTATTATTTTTTAAATTATTGCACAGAGTTTCTCTAGCATTTTAACTTAATCGAAAAAACAGGCTTGCTGCTATCATAAGCTTGCAGACCAGTGTATCTGTCATTGTTACCTTGTCACCACCATCATTATTGTCCTAACCACTATCAGTCACTATCATTAACTTCTCTAAAGAGACACTGAGTGTCAACAGTAAGTGTGGAGATCCTGTGACTCACTTGTTTAACTACATCTACATCATCTACAAGCTTTTTTTTTTTTGCTATTCCAAACTTTTAATGCTACATTCTTTTTTTCTGTTTTTAATGCATGATACATACTTAATATATATATATATATTTTTTAATATGAATTATAATTTTATTTCTGCATGGGCTTTTAAAATAATATTTCCTATTATTGTGTCTTTTTTTAAAATTATTTATTATTTAACTTCAGTAATTACATTGTATTATGTGACACAGTTACATAGATACTTGGGTTCTCCCCACCCCTCCCCAAACCCTCCCACCATGGTGGATTCCTCCACCTTGTTGCATAACCACAGCTCAAGTTCAGTTGAGATTTCCTCATTGCAAGCGTATACCAAACATAGAGTCCAGTGTCTTATTGTCCCGTCAAGTTCAACGGCTTCTTAGGTATACCCTCTCTGGTCTGAAGACAGAGCCAGCAGAGTATCATCCCAGTCAATTGAAAGCTCCAACATACCATCAGCAAAAATTTACATCATTATGGAATTAATTGACATAGTAATGAGTAACCAACATGTTGAAAGTAAATGCGAGTTCCCAGCCACCTTCTGTGACCACCTCACCTATACTTCAATTTAGTTTATACACAACATATAACATTCAAAACATAACATGTTATACATAACATCATATCATCTTAAATCAAGGCAAACATGTGGTATTTAACCTTTTGGGATTGGCTCATTTCCCTTAGCATTATGGTTTCCAGTTTGGCCCATTTGGCCACAAAGAACTGCATTTTGTTTTTTTTAATAGCTGAGTAGTATTCCATGGAGTAGATGAACCATATCTTTCTCATCCAATCCTCTGATGGGCATTTTGGTTGCTTCCATGTTTTTGCAATTACTGATTGTGCTGCTATGAGCATAGGAGTGCATGTTGGTTTCTCATAAAACAAGTGTTCTGGATATATTCCTAGGAGTGCTATTGCTGGATCATACGGTATGTTGATTTTGAGTTGTTTGAATATTCTCCATACTGATTTCCATAGAGGCTGTACCAGCTTGCAGCCCCACCAGCAGTGGAGTAGGGTTCCCTTTTCCCCGCAACCTCGCCAACAAGTGTTGTTGGTGCTTTTATGCTTTTCCATTTAGAGCTGAGCAATTGTCATCACCATTAGGTGTTCAAAATTCTGGGTGTAATAGTGTGTCTTATGATTTTACTGTGACTCTATAAAAAGCTACTTTGTCTTCCTTCCCTTCATAAATCTTTTTATAGCTTTGAAAAAGCAGGGCATGATTTGTTGTTTTTAGTCTCTTAGTGCCTGCATCTTTCTTCATAACTCTCCAAATGTCAGGATAACATCTCAAGGATCCTATCCGCAAGCTTTTTTTTAATACCCTGGCATGAGCTCTTTATGGAACAAGTGATTTGAATCCATGTAAGTTGCTCAGAGCTCTTTTCTCTGCTCAGAGTTCAATCCGTACCTATGTTCTTTCTCTCCACATAATCAGTCCATGGCAAAGAAGACAAAAGCAGCTGGGAATTTCTGCATTTTGTATGTCCTCTGATACCGTTTTATCCACTATTTCAACAGCAGATTATTCTACCTTTATTCTGCTCTTGCTCTGCACATAGTAAGAAATCATTTTTATTGTTCCATTTATTTTCCAAAGGCCTCAGCTTGCTCTATTTAATAATAACCAAAGGACTTCTAATCTTTAATATGTATGCTATTTTCAATGAGAATTCTGTATACTGTGTGCATCCAGGTTCATTTGTCTGCTCAGTTAAGTATTCCAAGAAATGTTTATCAAATTCTCTTTGTGTGGTCAGGCTTTTCTTTGGGGAGCATCTAGGTTCTTTCTGAACCAATTTCCTGTCATGAGCTTTTAGAAATTGGCTCACATCTGTCTTTTAGTAAAAACGTTCCCAAGGCCAGTGGATATATTTGTAACCAAATCAAGCATTTCTTCCTGTAGCTATCAAAAGCATTAAAGTAATACTACCTCGTTCACAGAAAGCTTCTGTTTCCAGTTGGCTGTTAATTGGTTCTTCCTAGGTGGTCAGAATTCAATGCAGTTAGTACTCTCTCTGCTGCTTCCTTTTCCTGCTAAGGGGTCAAATCATCAGCAAGGTAAGTGATGAATTTGTTGAATACTCTGGTTCTATTAGGAGATAATTCATAGCAACTGTTCAGATCATGAAAGTCTCTCATAATCAAGATATATTTTATCTCATAATCAGTAATAGAGAAATCTATCCATCCATCCAACCAGTAGCATTGTAGTGTGCTTCTGTCATGGGGTCTGTCTCCCTTTCTCTCTCTCAAAAACGCACACACACACACACACACACACACACACACGGCTTTTGTTCCCAAATGCTATCATTACTCCCCAGTAATAGGATGCTTACTTTTCCTCCCAAGTACAATTTCTTACATATACTGTTCACTGTCACAATTTTTCTTTGGGAACTTGTTAACCTTCCATTGTCTTTCCTCATGCATAAAACACTCTGATATGCCTGGGTAGATCTACGGCATTATCGTTAAAATTGTGTAATTAATTTGTAGCTGTTTATTTAATCTGTATGAATTTGAATATTGATATTATAGTCATAACATTAACGGGTAATGCTGGTCTCCTTTCTAGTTTCCTCTGTGTTTTTATGTGGTTTTTCTAAAAAGTTTCTAACCTGCTGTGTGGTATGTGAGATTATTTCTAAACTTTTCAAAGACTATATTGATTTTATTCTTCAATCTCTGACATGTTTCTTATCGGTTTTACTTTAAGGAAGAGGTCCTTATTTTCTCTTACATGCCAAAATTCTCTTCAATGTTGTAGTAAGCTTCTTACATGTACATTTTTTTGGGCACTTGTATATATCTTTTGAACATGCTCTCCATTTTGTTATCCAAAGTCATTGATACAGATAGATATTTTTTAATATATTTTTATTTTGAATTTTGAATTATGTGGTACAATTTTGTATAGGCTAGGATTTCCCCCTAAACTCCCATCCTCATCAGATTTTTCCCATTTTGTTACAATAGTGTAGTCCTTCATAAGGAGGTTATTGAGATAGGTATTTTATCTCACACAATAATGAATTAACTAAACATTCTTCTTAATACTTGTGGCATATTCCAAATTCCAAAGCTAGCACAAGTTCCTATCTCTGGCATATTTTATATTTCTTGACAGATAATCATCTCACGCTCATGCTGTGGGGATATAGTTTATCTCCTAATAGATGTGTCAGAGCTGGTACAGAGTCACCCTCTCTCTCCTCCACAACAGGCACTAATCCCCATGGCAATCTTGTCCTTCCTTGTTACATTGGCACAATCTGCTAGAACTTTTCTCGTTGCTTACAGAGGAGAAATTAAAACACAGATGACAGCATGGATTCATGTAATTAGTAGAGCATCTTATTCAAGTCAGCAATGTTATAGATCCAATAACCTAAGAAAAATTACATAATTCTCTGTTGTGCAAAGCTATCACGTGCAAAGAATTTACAAGTTTGATCGAGCAAGCAAAGGAATGGCAAGTGTAATCAGTAAGTTCAAAGCTTAGGTTGACTTTCCATGGTCTGGATGAAATTCTCCCATACAACAATTTTTTAATTAGTTAAACCTTTTGTTTCCTCACTGTTACCGGTGTTATATCTACCTTTGGATATTCCAATGGTAAAACCAATGAGAGGCAATCTTGAAGGATCATTGATATGTTCCACACTGCAGTTTTTGTCTTTTGGTGACAACACATTTGTGAAAAGTTTAGGACTTTCCTGATAGTGAGGATTGAATTTGAATTTAAATATACCCAGTAGAATGATGAAAACAAGTAGTGAAGCACTTATCTTGCATGCAACATTTACTCCATCCAACACATGAGCTCAAGATGACTTCTATGCCCTACAGAGCTTATTTTTAATTCATTTCCAAATAAAAATGTTATCCTGTGTGTAAAGCAGTGAGCCAAGTTTAACTTTATGATATCATATATTTAACAAATTGGAAAATTACTGACATAGTACTGAAATAATTTCACTGTATTTTCAATGTCATGTTTGCATTTTTAATGACTAAAGAGACTCCAAGAGTCTTTGGGGCACAAATAAAATGACTGATGTCAAGGAATTTGTGCTCTCAATTCAGCTTTCAAAAGTTTACATTCTTCTGCTCTCAGACAGCTAATCCCCAATGGCTGAATTAACTGGAAGAGGACAATACTAGTATCCAGGCAGAGAAAGGTGGAGACTGATGAATATGAAAGTTGGAAACAAGCATTAGGAGACTATTTTTAACTCCCATTCCTCCACATCTTCCTGGCTACAAACTGCCCTTTTCTGATATGTTACTTAAACCCAATAATGTATCTAAAGAAGGCCCATTCTGAAAGAAAATGAACACAATGTTGGCAACAATTTTCTGATTGCTCATGTTAGCTAGATATGGTATTCAGGAAGACAATGCACTAATGCTTAATAATAAGTCAAGGAAATATGAATGCCTTTTTGCTGTTCATCTGTACACATTTTATGTGCAAATACGTTTACATTCTAAAAAGGCAGATTTTTTATATCTGATTTATAAGGCTGAGATTCTCATGAAATTTAAAATGCATTTATCCATAAAGAAATATTAAATATTCAAATAGTATTTCAATGCAGTCCAGAATGCTTCCTCTATCTGATTTTGATATTTTTTCACTTTTATCATACATATTTGATATACAGGCAAATATACATATATAGTAATGCATTAACTTAGTTGTATCTGTCACATAGATGTACGAGGGTGCTTCTTTTTTTTTTTTAAGATTTATTTATTTTTATCACAAAGTCAAACACACAGAGAGGAGGAGAGACAGAAGAAGATGTTGTGTCCGATGATTCACTCCCCAAGTGACCACAACGGCTGTTGCTAAGCGGATCCAAAGCTAGGAGCCAGGGGCTTCTTCTGGGTCTAGCCCCCAGGTGCAGCGTTCCAAGGCTTTGGGCCATCCTCGACTGCTATCCCAGGCCCCAGGCAGGGAGCTGGACGGGAAATAACGCTGCCAGGATTACAACCTGCACCCATATGGGATCCCAGCACATTAAAGATGTGATGTTAGCTGCTAGGCCACCGCACTGGGTCCATATATGAGGGTATTTCAAGCAGTTTTTAGATATATGATGAACAAACTATGCATAAATTTCAACAAAAAAATTTTTAACCAAATTTCCCTATCTTTTAACTCCATTCCCAAGAAATTTTTGAAGTGTCCTGTCTTAATTCTAAGATATTTCCTAAGGAGAAATATCTTGAGTATATCAATACTTCAGATTATTGCAATGCCCAGCATCTTTGAAACTCTGTAACTTTTCTATATGAGTTTATGGTAGCTTTATAGAGTTCTGTGAATGTGCAGCGTTATCTGGAAAGGAAGGATAGAACCAGCTCTCATGCCAAAACATACTAGAAACGTGCCATTTCTATTCAGACACATTCTATTAGGCATTGCAAGAGAACATATGTATCTCTCTATTTTCCTTGAAACTAGGAGTCTTTGTAACAGATACCAGTTAAATAAGTTCCATTAGTTCTATGCTTTTTTTAGTTATCTGTTTTTAGTCTCTGCTTGATTACTTGTGTTAAATTCTGTAATTATTAAAAGGCTATTCAGAATTTTTAGTTGACAGAATAAATTTATGTACTTACATAATCTACTAATTAATAATGTTTGTAAAACTCCTATGGATAGATGTTTGAATTGAGCAACTCAAACAAATATAACTATTACCATTTTTTTACAGGTTACAATTTTTTGTTATTATTTTCCAAAATACAGTTTTATAGTTAAATGAATTCCTCTCTTCCCCTCCCCCTTTTCCCTCCCTGTTTTCCCATCACCTTTTTTCCCGTCAACATTATCACTATAGAATAGTTCTTTAGCAACAGCTACAAGTTTAACATTATGCTACTTAAGTGTATCATGGCATTGTTAGTATAGGCAAAGTAGACGATCCAATATACTGTCAAGATAAAGTTAGCTGTTTGACTGGGATCCTCCTTTCATTCACGAGTAGAGATGCATGCTCCACTGAATTTCCACTTCTCAGTATGCTAGTCTCCACTATACAACGATTCTATGAGAATATATGCATTTACTTGTTTACCTGTATTCCTATTTGTTTTACATTTTGTATGAAGGTTGTCTTAATCAGATAGAACATTTGGTATGTGAATTTTTAGGATGGGCTAATTTCATTAAGTATAATGGCCTTCAGTTGTGACCGTTTTGTTGCAAATGGGAGAATTTCATTTTTTTTAAATGGGTGAGCAATATTTTTATGGAGTAGTTGTACCACTGTTTCTTGTCCATTTTTCTTTTGATGTCCATCTGAGTTGTTTTCATGTCTTTGCTATTGCAGACTGTGCTGCTATAAGTACAAGATTGTGAGTTGTTTTCTTGTTTGCAGATTTCACTTCCTTTGGATATATTCGCAGGAATGGGATAACGGGTCACATGGCAGATCAACTTTGAATTGTCTAAGCTCTCTCCATAGTGATTTCCATAGTGGCTGTACTAGCCTACACTCTCAGCAACAGTGTAGCAGGGTAATTTTACCCTCTTGCCACATCCATGCCAGTAGCTGTTGCTAGTAGAGTTCTGAATGTAGGGAAATGTCACTGGAGTTAGGTGGAATCTCAATGTGGTTTTTTATTTGTATTTAACCAATAGCTAGTGAGCCTGAACCTTTTGTCATATGTCTACTAGCCATTTGAATTGGCTCTTTTGACAAATGCATGCTCATTTCCTTTGTCCATTTTCTAACAGGGTTGTTTCTTTTACTGTTACTGAGTTTCTAAAACACTCTTCATAAATCTTGGATATTAGTCCCTTACATGTTAAGTAGTGTGCTAATTTTTCTCCTATTCTGATAGTTGCCTCTGATTTGTTGATAATTTCCTTTGTTGCACAGGCACTTCCATGGTTTTGGTGATTTTTATTTTTCTTTTTTTTTTTTTTCTGATTTGTGTGTTTTATTTTTTTTTCTTCATTAATTACATTGTATTATGTGAACTTTTGGTGATTTTTCTAAGAAGACTTTGCGGATGCCTATAGCTTCCTGAGTGCTTCCTACATTTTCTTCTAATAATTTGATGGCTTCTGGGTGCAGATTTAGGTCTTTGATGTGCTTAGAGCTGATTTTTGCTTTGGGCGCAGGGATGGAGTCTACTTCTTCAGGTGAATATTCAATTGTTCCAATAGCAGTTAAAGAGACCAACTTTTTCCCCGGATTATTTTCAGTTCTTTTGTCAAAGATTAATGGCTGCGTATGTGAGGTCTCACTTCTGGGTTTTCTATTCTGTCCCATTGATCCTCTCTGTTTCTGTACCAGTATCAGACTGTTTTGATACCACTGCCCTGTAGTATGCTTTGAGGTCTAGAATTGTGATTTCTCCAGCTTTATTTTTATTCTTCAGTATAATTTTGGCTATTTGTGGTCTCTTGTATTTCCAGATAAATTTTTGTAACATCATTTTATGCTGTATTTTATATCTTAGTTGTGTTTGAAAACGTTTTGACTTTTGAAACACATCAAAATAAATAATGGCATTTGTGGTAAAAAAATTTATTTTGTAACATCTCTTCAATTTTTGAGAAGAATGTTGTTGGGATTTTGATTGGGATTGCATGGAATCTGTATATTACTTCCAGGAATATAGACATTTTGATGATGTTGAGTCTAGCAGTCCAGGAACATGGTACATTTCTCCACGTTTGATGTCTTCTTCTATTTTTTTTAATGCTTTCTGATTTTCATTGTAGAGATCTTTCATGTTTCTGGTTTGGTTTATTGCAAGTTGCATTCCTTGATTGTGTGCCCTGCTACCTCATCAAAATCTCTTATGAGTTCCAATAGTCTTTGATGAAACGAATAAAGTCATTGTTAATTGTTTTAACAAAGAAATTATAGCATTACATGGTTGAATACATTTTCATAGAGTTCCAGTATTACCACAGAGTAATCAAAAAATTATAAGAAAAAAATAACACCTATAAAAAGAAATTAAATTACTTACTTGAAAACCAGTTTCATGTATGTCTGTGTGTATATATCTATTTTTTCAACTAAGGTATTATTTTCTGTGATAAAAATTCTAGATGGTGAGTTTTTTTTAATGTATGCTTGCTTTAAAAAGATTTACATGGTATCAGTTCAATAATTCCAAAATTCTAAAGCATGATTTGAAAATGATTTAATTTCTTTTTTTATGGCTTAAAGTTAATAAAATTTTTATTAAGGTTTGGATATGTACACTACATGGTTGGCTTTCTCCCCGAAGAGCCCTACTTTTAACGTTTTGTTTCTTGTATCGAGTTGCTGCCCTGAGTGATGTCAGTCTTCCTTTTACAGTGCTCACAGCAACAGCTTCTAGGAGCCTGCACTGTCAGAAAACATAGTTTCTATAAGAAGAGTCTGGTTTAAATTATTCCATAATTATTCCATTGGAATCCTCAGAAAGTGCCTGAACCCATGTTCTGAGGTTGGAATGGAAGCTCCCTGTGAGAGCAGATGGGTTTGTCTCTTTCTGTCTGGGTTTTTATGTTTTACTCATTTGTATTGCCTGTAAATAGGTAAACATCATAGAACTGACTTGCAATTGTTTTGGGGGTGGGAGATGAGGGAGTGGGATACTTCATATCATTGATAGATGATATTTTTCATCATTTATCTTAATGACTATTTCATCTATAAAGAAGTTTGCTGAAAATAAAAGGATGCTATCCATTTTTAAACTAAGGCATGAGTTAGTTGTTTGGTATTAACAAGGGATTGAACTATTTGTGCTTTAAACATAAATGCCTTCAGTCTGTGAATATAATTAACTTTTCAGTTTTGATGAACCCCTAGCTTTTGGCAAAGTTTCTGATATAACTCAGCACTTGGGTTCTTAATAATGAGATTCTGAGTGAATAGTAATACTAATCAGTCCAGAGGAAAGTATATTTTTAAATGTTCGTTCTCACATCTTAGTGAGATTCTATTAAAATATTTAATGCATGGGTTATTCTCTCTTGGGACTTCCATGATTTTGCTTGATTTCTCATCTATTCATATAATGCTTATCTGCAGAAGTATTACAGCCACTCACTTAAAGAACAAAAAATAGGCTATTCTGAATATTAGTAATAAGGCATGTTGAAAGTCACCAAAATTTGAAATTAAAAATATAACAAAGAGTCATCTTTATAAATATACACTTTTTTCTTTTTTAAAAAATGATGATTATTATTTTATAATACAGTTCCATAAGCTCTGGGATTTCCCTTCCTCCCTCCGCAAATCCTGTTTCCCCATATTGATTTTTCCCGATGTTATTATGGTAGTTATAGTTCATTATAAATAGTCATAGTTTCATTGTTGTGGGTGTGGACAATGGCAGAGAGTCCAGCATCCTACTGTCAAGATATATTTAACAGTTACGTGGGAGTCTATATTTTATCTGGAAGTAGAGATGCATACTTCATTGCATCTTCACATCAGCATTTAATAGTCTCCATTACACAGTTAGTATACATTCCCATAAATGGCAAGCCACAACAAAATTAGCAATAGGAGGAGAAATAGTAATTTATAGCACCATGAAGTTAAATAACATGTTACTGAATGTGTCACTGAAAAAATAAAAAAGAAAATCAAGAACTTTCTTGAAGAAAATGATGCTACATATGACTTATGAGTCAGCGAAGAAGAAAAAGAAATACACTGTTTTGAAGAAATGAAAATAAAAGCAGAAACAGCAAAATCCATGAGATACAATTTTCGCTGATCTTTGTTTATAGGCAACAGATAGATGGGTTTTGCTTTTAGAGCCAGTCGACTAATATATGATGTTTGATGGATGAGTTTAAGTCATTTACATTCAGGGTTAATATGAATAGGTAGCAATTTGGTACTGTCATTGATAGGGTAAGGACATGTTTAAACAGAGAATCATTAACCAGGGTGAAGTAGAGAGAGAGCACATTCCAGGAAATAAGAGAGGACAGGCTGATGGCAGAGGGGCACCTGAAAGCAGCAGACAACAGTGTAGTGTTGCAGTGACCAGCTACCCCAGTGTGAGTCAATGAGCAGTGATCTGAGCTGGGAAGGGGAGTTCATTGGAAGGTCAGGAGGTGAACCCAGGTAAAGACCTGCCCATCCTGCTAATTTGTTTGGTTCGACCAGGAGCAAAGGCAGAGCAACAGATTCCAAACAGGCGGTGTGGGAAAAGGGTGGGTTTAATAGCCCAGTGCACCTCCTAGGGTCAAATTGGGCACAATTTTGTGTAGGGAGGCAAAGGCTATGGGACAGGACTGTGCATGCATTAAGCTGGGAGTGAACTCATTTCTGGCTTAGTGCATTGCCACAATGTGGCATCTTACAGGTTCCACCCAAAATAGGCCCAGGTAGTACTCAGACTTAATGTCCAGCAGATCCAGGACTCTACCAGTGGCACATTAGACACCATTTTGCACAGTGGGGCAAAGGTTGTGAGACTGGAGCGACAACAGTGAGCTGTGCATGTGATGAGCTGGGAGTGAACTCACTTCCAGCTCAGTACATTGCACTGGTTCCACATCGAAAATAATACTGACTTTGGCATCCTACAACTCAAAATAGGTTCGGGTAGTCGTTAGACCTAATGGTCAGAAGGTTTCAGCAAGATCAGCATTGCCAACAACCTAGGTATTTAGGACACCTGGTGTCTCCCTAATCCTGAAAACTGCTTAAACTGGAAGTGGGAGAAAGGTTGTACAGACAATGGTGAAACCACAGCAAGGGATTCAAGGAGGTGGAGAGTGGTGAGCCAGGAGCTGGGGTTGAGAAGACAATGATAGAAGCCTAACACAAGAGCCCAGACATGAAACTCACTGGAGGCAGTGGCATAAATGACTGCAAACAAAGAGCTGAATATCAAATGCAATAAGTAAAATCAAATTGTAGACCTGTGGGTGACACAGCATAGAAACGTGCTCTAAGGAGAAGAATCTGCTATCCAGAAGTACAATGACCAAGAGTAAAAGAATAGACAGAGGCACAATGAATGTTACTGAAGACTCCTCTACAAAGGGTCAAACGTTCTTTGCCAACCTCAGAGTTAACTGACAAATACATCGAGGAAGTAGGGGATGCAGAAATCAGAAAACTCATTTTAAGCAACAATAAGAAGCACATGTAGGAATTTAAGTAATACGTTACACAGGAAATAGCAAAACTGAAACAAAATCAAGCAGAATTATTAGAAATGAAGGACACAATGGAGCAAGTTAAAATTCAGTGGAAATCTCAATAGTAGAATGAGTGAGGCAGAAGAAAGAATCTCAGAATTGGAAGATATTTCTAGTCACAATGGTGAAACAATCAAAAAAGCTGGAAGAGGAACTGAGTCAAACTAAGAAAAGTATTGAAGAATTAAGGGACACATTTAAAAGGCCAAATATAAGAGTTATGGGAGATCCAGAAGGCACTGGAAGAGAAGGTGGGTTTAAAAATGTATTTAATGAAATAATAAAGGAAAATTTCCCTAATCTGGAGAAAGAATTGGGAAGCAGAACACAGGAGGGCACAAAACTCCCAATAGGGAAGACCAAAAGCAATATTCACCACAGCACATGATAACTGAGCTCTCTTCAGTTAAACATATGACCCTTATATGTGCACATAAAAAAAACACCACATATAGAGGAATGGCAATCAGACTCACAGGAGACCTCTCAAAGGAAACTCTACAGATTAGAAGAGAATGAGTGACATATTCCAGATTCTGAAAGGAAACAACTGTCAATCCAGAATAACATACCCAGCAAAGATTTCCTTTGTCTTTGACAATGAAATAAAACTACCACAGTGAAGAAAAACTCAAAGAATATGCCTCTTCCAAACCTGCCCTATAAATGATACTTAAAGATGTTCTTTTGATAGAGAAAAGTAGTATCATCCACCAAAATCAAAGGCAAATGTGAAGAATAAATGCACAGATCCTAGTTTTTGTTATGAAGAAAGCATTCTGCTAAAATCTAAATCTTAAGTATATTACCGTGCAAAAAGGAAAAAAACCTTGATTTTCTCCCCATTTTTAGGTAGAATACCAATAAAGCTACACTATAATCAACATGTTATCTTTATTATTTTTGCACCATTTTTAGTTCTAAGAATGATTTTGCAAACAGATTTTTCTGACAATATGAACCTTAAGAATGGCTATACGTAGAGATTGTACTGATGATAAAGATGGCAAGACACAGTATGAAATAGTGTAGGTTGTTGAGGACATCATTAATTGCCAACATTTATTAAGGCTTCAAGCTGTGTCTTAAATAATTGTTCTATACTGTTAATATTTATAATCCTTCCCCAACACTTTGAGGTACATACTGTAATTGTTGGCTTATGCAAACAGGGTTGCAATGATCTTACCATCAAATGTACCCTCTGTAATGGGATTCTGCCACTTCTTCCTGTCAGGATGTGGAGCCGAACTCCCTACCCTATGAATGCAGGACTTGAAAGTCTGGATCCTGAAGGCTTTTTGTTTATTTGCAAATTACTGGAAAGATAGCTTACTGGGATGCCTTTCCTACCCAAACTGCTATGTAAATGAAAAGCCTTTGTTTCAGAAATCTGGTTTACATCCAATCAGAGGCCCCAGAAGTATTGGCACCTGTTGTTACTCACTGAGTTAGCCATCTTGGATTTTAATTCAGATTCCTTCTGTCACTGGTCCTGCTATCATTACAGCTCTCCAAATCAGAACCACTTAGCTGAGCCTAGTAAATCCATAAAGCTACAAGAGATGATTAATACATTGGTTCTTTAAGACACAAAGCTTTTCAGTGGATATGTGAGTACAATCACAACTAACTAGCCGCTTTTAGTTCTCTTTTACAGATAGGGAAGTTAATGTAACAAAAGGTTAAATAATTTGCCAAAGGTCCTATAGCTAATAAGTGGAGTTACTAAGAATGGAACAAAAGCAAGATGACTCTCAATTTTCATCTTGCAGAACCCACTACACCCTCTTTGAAAACACCCTGTGTCATCACTGGCAGTGACAACACTATGGACTGTGTCGAGGAATTCGATGACCTTCTCCGGCAATTCTTCTCTTTGTAAATCATTTCTCTCTCTCTCTCTCTCTCTCTCTCTCTCTCTCTCTCTCTCTCTCTCTCTCTCTCTCTTCTCTCTCCGTTGACAATGATTTGTTTTTCTGCTGAAACGTTGGAGTTGGACGGGGAAATTAAAATGGCAAATCTGATACAATTTTGAAACATATACCACCTATATTATAATAGCATTAAGATAATTGTGGCATAGGAATGACAGTTAAAGATAACGAGAAAGGAACTTCTTTTCTAGAGAACAAAGCAATTATCCTGCAAAGATGTAAGTTGGCTGTAAATCTAACCTAACCTGCCTGCCTGCCTGCTTCTCACACAGAACTGGTGTTGCTATGCCATTGTTATGTTACTTAATGAAACCAATTATTTAAAAATTAAGCACAGGGCACTTTATGACATTGTATTTATTATATTCAAGTGAATCTTATTTCAATTTTCCTCTAAGTTAAAACAGCCTTTCATGGGTCATTTCTAAGCCTTTGTTATTTTTCCCTGGGGCTGTACTTTTGTATGCTAACATTTTTAGTGAAAATTTCAGATATAAAAAATTAAAAAGGTCAATTTCATGATGAGGCACAGTGGCATAGATGGTCTAAATGGCACCCCAGACTCAAGAAGCTAATTGCTTTTTCATGGAACTCTCTGAAGTGTCCACACTGCAAACTGGCCAAGATGAAAACCAACAGACATTGCCTGAGCCTCAGAAAACTATAATCAAGCAAACCTATACTCAAGACAGTCTAACCTATCTATCTCTGTGTCCCCACACCATGTTTCATCACCTGTTTAGTAACAGGTATACTATTATTGAGCAAGTCATGATGGCACAGCACCACCAAGACTTCTGAAGGCAGGTTACACACATACAACTGCTGGATTAGTTACACAGAACAACTGAGGCAAACCCACACTACGCTGATGTGTGACATACACAAAGGGCAGGGCTTAATGCAAGGCTGGATTCTTCCTAGAGAAATATTTTAGAAAATGTATATTTCATTGATCTCTTTGAATACACAATAGAAATATTAATGCTTGCTTTATAGAACAATATAATTTAGAAATTAAGGTCAGATAACACAGGTTGAAAAGTCAACTTGGCTAATAAAGTGAAATGCTTATATTTATGTGATGGGCTTGGAATTCTGCATCAGTTTCTGCTAGTGTTCATAAAAACATTGTTTATGCAAAGTAAGTATTAAATTGTCAAAATGTTTATCATTTAGGAGAGCTCTAGTGAGATAAAAGCACACAAGTGTACTCATCACTGCAATATGAAAATATAATAGACATTTTCCCTGATAAAGCAAACGGGGAATTTACTTAGAATCCATTACTTACTAGATGATTAATCTACTAGATTTCAAATCTACTGAGTTACTGACCAAGGATTAGGCCAGCAAGACTATCATCTGGCTAATTTAACCATGTTTATCCACATAAGACACTTCTCATTATATTTCCTTTGATTCTCATATCTCATTTCCTACTATTTTTTTTATCAAGTTTATTATTTAGACATTCTGAAAAACTACTTGGTTTGTTCCGGGCATTCTAAGACCCATGGATTCTGTGTATACACAGGCATAGATTCTGATAAGTTAAACTTTCATGGCTAAAATGCAGTTCAATTTTTTGTTTTATTTTTATTTAAAATTTTTGAATTTTGTGGTACAATTTTGTATAGACTGGGATTCCTCCCCCAAATGCCCACCCCCCGACAGATTTTCCCCATATTGCCACAATAGTATAGTCCTTCATAAGGAGTTATAATTCTATCAGTCTATTATTTAAGTGTGCCCAACACTGATGGTACAGACAATGTCAGACAGTCCAGCATTCCACTGTCTACACATTTCCAACATTTCTTTTGTTTGGAAGCAGGAATTCATGTTGCATTGTACCCCCACATATGGATATAGTATACTTCAGTACTCTATCACTATACATTTCCATAAATGAGAAGCCATGAAACAAGGACAACAACTGCTATGAATTAGAACAACAGCCACAACAACAACAAATTACAGTACCATGAAAAGATGCAGCAGTGAGTAACCAACACATGAGTGACAAAAAGGAAACACAAAGTTTCTTGGGAAAAATGATGCCACTGTGCAATCCATGAGCCAACAAGGAATCCAACAAGAGAAAAGAACATATTTGGGATAGATGAAACTGAAATCAAAATCATCAAAATACATGGGATGTAGCCAAAAAAAACCAGTATGGATCGGGTTATTGAAGTTAACTTTCCATGATGGTTTCCTGATATTAGAGAGAACACATGACTCATTTCACTGAGCATAATGGTCTCTAGTGGTCTCAGTACGGAGGTTGCTTGGAGAATTGCAAATAAACCTGCCATATGACCCAGCTATTCCACTCCTAAGAATATACCCAAAGGAAATGAAAACTGCATATGAGAAGGGGATCTGTAATCCTATATGTGCAGCAGCACAATTTACATTAGCAAAGACATGGAAGCAATCCAGATGTGCTTCCAAAGAAGAGTGGTTAAAGAAATTGTGGTATATCTATTCCATGGAATAAAATACAGTTTAAGAAGTTTTTCAAAACTTAAGGAAAACCTTGGCAGAAAACCAGTTAATACTCTGATTTCTAGCATATAATGGACTTAACAGATAGATAAGAAAAAACTCATTGTAGGTCAGTAGAAAAGATTCTTTTTTTTTTTTTTTTTTTTTTTTTTAGCTCTCTTTGCTTAGTGAAGCACTTACTAAATCCCAATAAGCTTGTCTGGAACTCATATTCTTAAAAGTGCCATACAAATAATGGAGGTGTAAGTAAGTCTCAGTTCTTTCACCTGCTAGATAAGTTCTTTAAATTGTTTGCTTGACCTATGCAGCTTCTATTAGTTATTTTCTTGCATAAAACAAATTCTTTCACTTTTCCATAGATACATAAAATCAAACACTTGAGACAAAATTCCAGTTGTCTTTAAGTCTCAAGACACAAAAAAACTGTCAGGTAACAAAAAACTGGTGGTGAATTTAGCAATTTATTTTGCGAATATGACAGAGTCAAGCATTTGTTTCTTTTGCAGGGGCTTTATTTGGCTTCCTATAACGATGGCACTGGAAAAGCTTGCAGGATAACATTATCAGACAAGGAGGAGTCATCATTATCTACACAGTAGGCAGCAAAATCTGGTGACATATTTTCAGTTCTGTAGGCACAGGAGGTCCCTTGTGACAGAGAACACTTTGATGCAAAACTAGCTTGTATTCTTTCAGGAACTTATGTGGTTTTTGACATCTCCCATTTTTTTAAAAGATTTATTAAATTTTATTGGAAAATCAGATACACAGAGTGGAGGAGAGGCAAAGAGGAAGATCTTCCATCTGATAATTTACTCCCCAAGTGGCCGCATGGCCGGAGCTGAGCTGATTCGAAGCCAGGAGTCAGGAGCTTTTCTGGGTCTCCCACGTGGGTGTAGGGTCCCAAGGCATTGGGCTGTCCTCGATTGCTTTACCAGGTCACAGTGGGAAGCTGAAAGGGAGGCAGGGCCACCTGGATTAGAACCAGGGCCCGTATGGGTCCTGGTGCATGCAAGGTGATGACTTCAGACACTAGGTTACTTCATTGGGCCTAAACTCTCACATTTTAAAAGAACTTGGATTCCATATAATTTCCAACTTAAAGTCATGCTAAAATGAAGTATTTGATTATGTGACACAGTCTCCCAGAAATAACTCTGCATCCCCAAAGTGGGTTCCCAAGGTATTCTCCAGGACTCTTGCTTTAAGGACAGACATGGTCTAGGGCTTGGTTATTCAGGCCTGACTTAGCAAGAGGGGAGGATTGCATTCTGTGAGTGAAAAAGAAATGTTTAACTTTTTAAGTATTTGAAAATTACATAAATAAGTGAATTTAGAGAAAATATTTGCCAGAGTGATGAAACATTTTATATTTATCTGTGACTCATTCCACTGTTGCAATAAGGTTATGATTCTCCTAATTGTGAGCTGAGGAGTCCAGATTCTCAGTGGGTTCACTCTGTGACTTAGATTTATAAGTACTTCTTCTATAGAATAAATTATTTCCAGAAGCACAGGTAAAAAAGATAGTTGATTAATCCTTGATGTACTATAAATTATTGATGTACTATAAATAATTGATAAATTATTTGAATATAGGATGATAGCAAAAAATCCTATCAACCTTATCAAAGCCAAATGAACACATTAGAACAAATTTTGAACAATCTTCCTCATATGGGACAACGCAGAGAGATAAATTAGGGTCAGCAGCTGGCAGTTTTATCTTCTTTCTGCCCCTATTTAATAGTATCCACCAACCTGCCAATCAAATGACTCACTTTCCAGGAGGTTCCTCTCCTGATCTGAAGAATACCTCTCTTTCTTTCTCCCCCAGTTTTTCCTTCCAGGTCCCCCTTTACTCATGAACATGGCCTGTGTGTGTAAGAGAGGGATTTTTTTCACCTTTGCAACAAACTTTATTACTTTGTAAGTCATATTTATGCCTAGGTAAGAAGAAAGAGCCTGGAATAGGAATTTTTAGATCCTATCTAACCCACAATATTCTCATGTATCGCTGAAAAATACACTATCCAATAAAAGAAAAGGAAGGGGAAAAGGAGGTATTTGGAATGTATGTATTTCATATTAGAAAAGTACTATTAGAGTTAAAAAAAATCGAACACCTCTCCAGCAAGTTCACAATAAAAGAAAACCAACTTCTATCTATCCATCTATCTATCTATCTATTCATATATTATCAGGTAAGATAAAATTTAAATTTTTATTAAAGTTAATTGGACATTTAGATGATTGTGCAAATAAATACAGTCTTCATTTCTTTCAATATATATTTATGGTAATTTTCTGGATGAAAAATAAATCAATTTTGTGCTCACAGGAATACTGTCAAAATAGCTAGATTAAACAATGGCTGCTGGATCCACATTTCCAGCACCAAAATAACCCTATGGTATTGAATTGTGCAGGTCACTCTGGAAATTTATTGTAATTATATCATGACATAGCTATTGTTACAGGCTGAGCTGCTTTTCTTGCCTATCTATGTGCTTTGTTCAAGAGCAGCTGTTGGCTTCAAGCTGTTGTCTGCCTCCAGCAAAAAGAATGAAAGAAAAATGCTTTCTAGGGAAGTCATGTACAAAAACATGAAAGGCAATGAAAATGGATTCAATGGGAGAACAGAAAGTTCACTGGGCAAAAGTCTCCCAATCAGTGAGTGTTAGTTAAGTGCTGCCAGTTCTTATTGGTAAATAACACTGCTTATGCTATTTATGCAGAGTGGAAAGAAAGAGTTGAAGCTGACGCATAGAATAGAATTCTGCCTCACACAGTACTTGATTGTGATGGTTTCAACTGCTTTCCTTCCCATATGCACCAAGACAACAGAATCACAGACAATAGAACAATTCAAAACACTCAAAACATAAAACAATTCAACACTTCAAAACAAAACACTTCTTTGTTTTTTTTGTTAGAGATGCTGCTCAATGAAGATACTACGTATGTATAAACTTGCCTAATGACATGCTCTATCTTAAGAGTTCATTTATAGGAATACATGTTTTTATTCAGCAAATACTGAAAACATTGACAGACTTGAATGGCATGTACATGATGCAGGTTCAAGGTAATCACGTTAGCTTTTTTACTTTTAAAAATAGTTTCTAAAGTAGACCTTTATTTTTTGGACAGTTTTTGAGCTAGCAAATAAGTAGAACTAGAATAAATACATTTCAGAGGACATTGGGCCTAGAATAGTAGCTTAGTGGCTGAAGTCCTCGCCTTGCACATGCCGGGATCCCACCTGGCTGCTGGTTCCTGTCCCAGCTGCTCCACTTCCCATCCAACTCCCTGCTCGTGGCCTGGGAAAGCAGCACAGAACAGCCCAAAGCTTTGAGACCCATGTGGAAGGCCTGGAAGAAGCTCCTTTCTTCTGGCTTCGGATCAGTTCAGCTCCAGCCATTTCAGACAAATGGGGAGTGAAGCAGTAAATGCGAGATCTTTCTGTCTCTGTCTCTGTAAATCTGACTTTCAAATAATGTATATATATTTTATGTTTGTATTTTATATATATATATATAAAGAAAACATTCTAGAGGTCGTGGTTTCTCAAACACCCTCTTGCAATATGAGGGTGCTGGGAAACTGCATGTGCAGAACTATGTAATAAGATCTGTACTTACAGCTTATACAAAAATCAACTCAAAATGAAACAAGGACATCATCAAATTACTGAAGGAAAACATGGAAAACATTGAGAAAACCGCAAGTTACAGGCTTAGTCAAAGACTTCTTGCAAAAGACCCTCAAAGCACAGATAATTAATACAAAAATAAGCAAATGGATTTCATTAATCTAAGAAGCTTCTACACTGCAGAGGAAAGCATCAACAATGTGAAAAGACAACAAACTGAATGTGGAGAAACATTTGCAGATTATGCAACTGATAGAGGATCAATATCCAGGATCTGTATTGTTAATGGACAAGAGACATAAATAGGCAACTTAAAAAAAAAAAGATTTATTTAATTGTAAAGTCAGATATACAGAGAGAAGGAGAGACAGAGAGAAAGATCTTCCTTCCACTGGTTCACGTCCTAAGTGGTTGCAAAAGGCCAGGGCTGAGCTGATCTGCAGGCAGGAGCAGGAGCTTCTGTCAAGCCTCTCACATCATTGCAGGTTCCCAAGGACTTGGGCCATTCTCTATTACTTTCCCAGGCCACAGGCAGGAAGCTGCATGGGAAATGAACAGCTGGGATAAGAACTTCGCGTATATGGGATCCCAGTGGATACATGACGAAGATTTAGCCACTAGGCTACTGGCCAGGCCCTATATAGACACCTTTAAAAAAGGAAATACAAATGACCAGCAGGAACATGAAAAATATACTCAGGATCTTTAACTGTAAGGGAAATAAAAATAAAAATCACAATGGGACAGTATGGAGATTCCACAGAGCTCTGCATATTGATCCACCATTTAACACAGCTGTTCCTCTCCTAGGAATGTATCTAAATATAATGAAATCAGCATATGAGAGAGTTATTTGTATACGATGCTTATAAAAGATCAATTTACAATAGATAAAATTTTGAATCAAGCCAGATGTCCATCAACAGATAAATAAATAAGTAAATAAAATTTAAGAAATATTATTCAGCCATAAAAATAATACAGTCCCATGTTTTGCAACAAATGGATTCAACTGGAAGCCATTACATTTAGTGAAATAATAATCCAGTTTCTAAAAAGACAACTATTATACATTTTTCTTTGATCTGTGGTAACTAATATACTGAATACAAAAAAAATCTATATGAGATAGATAACTTGGTATTTGATAATTGTTTACAGCCTTTTCTTCCATGTTTGAGGAACAGTAGTCTTTTTTGTTTTATTATGCACTGTTCTGTTTTTTTTGCAACTCACTAGCTGTTGAATTCTTTACTCAATTGACTCTTACACTTGATCTTAGCCAAAAGGCCGAGAAGCGATACTCAATTGACTCTTAAGCCTGTTATTTGGAAAGACTTGAGAGTGTGCCATCATAAAAATGACAGACGACTGTGGGTAAGGTATGTGGGCAGGTGGGAATGTAGGGTGAGAAATATCACTATACTCCTAAATCTATATCATGAAATACATGAAATTTATTCATTTTATATAAGTAAGTTAAATAATATTTAAAAAGAAGGTAACATCCTAGTTACCTAGCCATATTCAATCATTATACTCATTGAAGTTACATATATTATTAATATGTCTAATGTGCCAAAAATATTGAAAGCTGCGATAAGTGAGATGTAATAAAATACATTCATAAAGTGAATCTGTATTGTGAAATACATGAAACTGATTCACTTTATATAAACTGAATAATTTATTTTTCCCTTTAAGGATTTTACTGGGATTTTAACCCTTCCTTTTTTAGAAATTTGGTTGCAGTAGACTTCCTGAAGAAGATCAATGAAAGTGCACATGGATAATTAAGTATAAAAAGGAGAAATGTAAAGCTGTGAGTCTACATGAGAGTAAACAGCTAAACAACCTGACAACAGAGTACAAAGGTGGAAACAACGTCGGGCTCCATGGAGCGTGGTTTGCCTGAACTCTCAGCAGAGGCACTCATCAGAAGAGCCAGAAAATCAATTGCTAGGAATTTGAATTTTATACAGTAGTGACAGAGAGCAAACACAGAGTTTGTTAACTGACAGGCAATAAACCTAGTTTTGGCAGCAGTATTTTGTGCTGATTTGAAAGGAGATAGACTGAGTGCAGTGAGGTTAAATGGAAATTAAGTTGAAGTGGTCCAGGAGTGTAGTGATTAGAGCAGAGATTGCCATCTGGTCAATGGGGATGGAGAGGTGATTTTAGAGACCTCTTAGTAGAAGTGATCCAATCTGAATGTAGCATAAGACAATAAAGAGATAAAGGCATGCTTTGAATAAAAGCAATGTTTCCTACACTGCAGTTTAGACAGCAAGGAGGGAGTAAAGCAAAAAGGTACGACTGATCATGCTGCCTTTCCAACATCATTCTTGTTTTTCCTTCCTTATTATTTTCCTTTTTTTCAACAAATCATTTTAAATATCTACTCTAGGTGTAATAAGGAGTTGGAACAGCAAATTGGAGAGAGTGCAAAATAGTACCTAAAGAAAGCCATGTGAAAATATGAACATCATGTGTTAGTAAGACAAAATGTGACCATTATATAATACATAGGTCAGCAAGAAAAAAGAGGAAAGAAATTCAGTACAATTGAGGAGAGAGTTGCTACATCACTCAGGTGAACTGTGATGGGACAAGAATGGTGGCAACAGTGAACAAGAATTGTTTTCAGAGGCACATAAAATAATAGGTCAAAGGAGTCTAGCTACAACAAAAAGTGATAGGAAAAGAAAATGAAGACTAAAAAAGACTGGGACAGTGAATTGGGAATGGAAAGGGACCACTTCACCTTAATAAAGAACATCTAGAAAAACGTTCTTAGCATCATGGTCAATGGTTACAGATGAGAAGAGTTCTCACTAAGCCCAAGAAGGAGGCAAGGATGCCCCCAGCCCCCACTCCTTCTTAATATTTTTGCTGGCTCTTAGCTAATGAAATGAGAAAAGAAAAAGAAAAAAAAGTTACCTGGATATCTTTGGTTAAAAAAATAAGATGGTTGTCTAAATGGAGTATCTGAAAGAATCATCATCATAAACAATAACACATCTTGAATTCATAGCAATTGTAGCATGATTACAGGAAACAATATTAATATTAGGTCAGTAGATTTCCTACTGCTAGCAATTAACAAATTAAATTGAAGATAAAAGCAAAATACTATTTGCATCAGAATTACAAAACTAAAATATCTAGG
Organism: Ochotona princeps; assembly: GCF_030435755.1. Taxonomy (NCBI): domain Eukaryota; kingdom Metazoa; phylum Chordata; class Mammalia; order Lagomorpha; family Ochotonidae; genus Ochotona; species Ochotona princeps. Next base: position 38,794,706 of record NC_080832.1, read on the forward strand.
AATAAATTTGAGAATTGTCGACAAGATCTATATGAGGAAAATGATGAAATGGAATCAAAGAATTAAATACATCAATATATATATGCCTTGGTTATGTCCAACAAGATTCAACATTTTGAAATATTAGTCCTTCTTAAATTGATTTATAGACTCACATAGTACCAATTAAAGTCACAGCTTGCATCATTGTAATTATAAATAAAACGACCCTGAAATATATATGATGCCAAATGCATATAATCACCTGCACAATGTAAAAGAGAGAAAATATAAAATATGACAACCAAATTAGAAGACTGACACTACCTGACTGCAAGACTGAACACAAGAATCAAGAATCAAGAAAATGTGGAATTAGTAAAGAAAACAAATAAAAACCAAATCAGTAGAACTAAATAGAGAGCCAAAAAATTCATTTAGATAAATATAACTCATCTTTGGAAGAATCTGAGGGTTCTCAATGAAAAGAACAGTCTTTTCAGCAAGTGGTACTGGAACTACTGGACATCCACATACAAAGAAATGAATCTGGAATCAAGTTTCCTTAGAGTGTTGATGAGGAATAGCTCTAAAACTTCTGGCTAAATCAATATTTTAAATATCCATCACATTTGGGTTGATTCATTCTATACGAAGTCTTGACAATCTCATATGTAATATGTTTGGCAAGTTTTTAATGCCAACAAGAGTAACGAAAAAGGTATTAAACTTGGAGAAACCACTGCATTAAGCAATTATATTTCAAACTTAATGCTTCTTTCACTTGTAATTATTATTAACCTTTTTAGATCAAAGTAATTTTTTTTATCTTTCCAGAGACAGTGAAGTAGACATAGTTTCATATGTAGCTCAGCTCTTCATCACAGCTCTTTCTGCATGCTGAATCCATGTCATTTGTGTGACCTATAAGAAATATTCGAAATATATACTCAAGTTCGCAGATTTGGAGCTTAAAATTTCCCAATCCAGTGTACTTTGAGTATGTAAACAGATGGCTTCTAATATCATGTATAAATACAAAAGTTGCCGTATGAATCCAGAGGAAGAAATAACCAATTTTTCCTAGGAAAGACTTGTCTGTTTGAGTTCGATGTTATCGGATGAGTGAGTCCTCACTTAAGAGACATGAGAGGAATGGGATAGTATACTGAAAAACTTGTAAGTTTTAGAATTACCTTGAATTCCATAGAATCAGCAAAATTACAAATGGAATTGGCTGCTAGGTACCTTGGGGTTATGATAGTTGGATATAATTTCATCTTTCATCATTTACTTGTATGGCATTTACAGTAAGAGACTGTCTATAAATATTAGTTATCTGATCGACTCTGGCTAAATGGTTGAATTCTGTCTTGTGTCAGATGAAGGAATTACAGTTTCATCCTCTTGGCTAAAATAAATATATTTTAGAAATTATGTTTATCAGATATTTATTTAGCATTTCTTTCGCTGAGTTCTTTGTTTATGAGATTTTTCTTTTTAAAATCTATCTTTAAATTTATTTATTTGAGAAGCAGAAAGATGGAGTGGTTTAAGGGAAAAGTCTTCTTTCAACTGATAGATCACATCCCAGGTGCCTAAGACTGTGCTGGGAGGAAGCCAGGAGCCTGTCTCTCACTGTATCAAGGAGTGAATTACTTCAGCCTTCATTTGCCTCATCCCAGAGTGTACTTTAGTAGGAAAGTAGATTGAAAGCGGAGCTTAGACCTGAGTTCAGCGACTTTCTTATGGGAGGCAGGGTTGTACATGACATTTTTACTGCTGAGCCAAATGTATGTGTTTATGAGATTTTTGTATTCAGACGTTTTTTCAAAATTTTCCCAAATATTTCATTAACATTTTGCTTTATTAAAACAATGACTATCAAAACTTAGATTCTATCAGAATTATCTGGATAAATTGTTCAAATACACTCCTGACTAGCCTGACCCAGGTTGTGATGGCAGTTTAGGATAGGGTCAGAGAATATGTTGCTATTGATACTCATCCAAGCTGGTGTTCTGGAATCTCTGCTACAAGTTGAAATTGTTCAAGATAAATATTTCAATAGATTCTTCTAGCCATTTTATTGTACCTCTTGGGATTATCAGGTTACATATGTGAACAGTTTTATGGAATTCATATCTGCCTATAACATTGTTGGCATGTTAAATTCTATTTGCATCAGTAAGCAGTTTTCATTGCTGAATTCTTAGAATTTGGAGAATGTTTGATGTAGTAATTAATATGCCAACAAGAAGCCTGTATCCTATTTCAGAGTGCCTAACTAGGAGTCCTGGCTCTGTTTCAAATCTAAATCTTCAGGCCCGGCAAGGTAGCATAGCAGCTAAAGTCCTCTCCTTGAACGTGCCGGGATCCCATATGGGCGCTGGTTCTAATCCCGGCAGCTCCACTTCCCATCCAGCTCCCTGCTTTAGCCTGGGAAAGCATTCAAGGATGGCCCAAAGCTTTGGGACCCTGCACCCGCATGAGAGACCCGGAAAGAAGTTCCTGGCTCCTGGTTTCAGATTGGCAAAGCACCGGCCGTTGCAGTCACTTGAGGAGTGAATCATTGGACGGAAGATCTTCCTCTCTGTCTTTCTTCCTCTCTGTATATCTGGCTTTCCAATAAAAATAAATAAAAATCTTAAAAAAAAACCAATCTAAATCTTCTACTATTATGTACTCTTAAAGGCAACGGAGGGTGACTCAAGCACATGGGAAATCTGGGTTTGAGTTCCCAGCTCATTGCTTCATTCTAAACTGTCCCAACCTGGCTGTTGTAGACAGATATATTCCGTCTCTCTCTGCCTCTTTGCAAAAATTTTTAAAAAGTAAAACTATACCTTGAGAGAATTAGTTTAAGGGGTCAATGCTCATACTTAATATACTAGTTTTTATTTTGTGGTTGTTTTGAAGCTTAAGTATTTCAAACATGAAGGCTGACATAGAAAGGCTTCAGTGAGTTTTAATGGGTTGCATATAATCCCAACTCTTTACCATAATCTAATAATCCCATGCACATGAGCCAGAACCATGAGGGCTTCATTTACAGTCAACTCTCAAATTTCCTCACATAGTGACGGCTTTTCTCACCTTCTGTGGAAAAGAACAGCTTCCCATTTGTCTCTGATTTTTAAGCCAATACACATACTTGAGTGATTCATAAAAACTGGAGCTGGCTCTTCATAAACTAAAGTACTGGTGGATAGATCTAACTTGGTGCATGCTCACTGGCTAAACACTCAACCAGGAGGCTGGTTACAATGTGTAATTTGCAGTGTAGTCCTATCAGAATGTTCTGCATTATATAATTTTCTTTCTCTCTGCACTTTTGACATGGGTTGCACTTAAAGCAAAGCTCCCTACTTCCAGCAATCCACATGCAAGAAAAGCAGCTTTTTCTGAGCAGAGTGATATTGATATATGGGCAACCAGGAAAAACAAAGGGATTCAAATCTGGCTAAACAAATGTTTTAGAAAAACTTGGATAACATAGGTAAACTGACAACAAATGGAGGCATACAGAAACCTCATTCATGGGCCTAGCAGTGTAGCCTAGTAGCTAAATTCCTCACTTTGCACAAGCCAGGATCCTATATGGCCCGTGACCCCACTTCCCACCCAGCTCCCTGCTTGTTGCCTGTGAGGGTGGTCAAGGATGGCCCAAGCCTTGGGATCCTGTACCCACTTGGGAGACCCGGAAGAGGCTCCTGGTTCCTGGCTTTGGTCAGCTCAGCCCCAACCATTGCAGCTGCTTGTGAGTGAATCAACAGAGGAAGTTCTTCCTCTCTGTCTCTCCTACTCTCCTCTGTATATCTGACTTTCTAATTAAAACGAGAAGAAAAGCTTATTCATAAGTCCCCAGAGAGTGACCTATCTTAACATGTAGAGGGACAGAAACTTATGTTCTTCATAGTCAACATTGAAAGGAATAGGAACTGGTGATGCTTTTTCTGCTAATGGTTTTTCTTGACTATAGTATTGAGTTAACACTTTTTACTTAGGACTCCTTTTGTTTCAGTGAATGACAAAGGTAATCTTCCACCTGTCAAATACTTAACGTTTGTTCCAAAGTGTATTTGAGGAAGAGGGTGGTTTGGAAATCAAGCCTAATTTTGATTGAGGAACAGTGTGTATCTTTTTTACTTAGCTAGTGGAAAATTCATCATAACATAAACTAGCTGCAAAGACAAAACTTATTACTACCTACCACTCTGGGAGAGCTACAGGATAGCTACGTAAGCCACTTCTTCAGCATGAGCAAGTTTATAAGTGAAGTGCGGGGCTAAGCAAGGCAAGGTGACAATCATTACAGCCAACACTCCACAGCTGGGATTTTTGAGAGACATTAGTCTCTCAAAAACTGAAAATTTGTGGCTTTTTTAGAGTATTTTATCTCTAATGAGTTTCCATCATAATTTTTTAATGGAATCTATCTGTCTTAAAATATAGAACGTTGATTTACATGACACATGAAACAGATCAAGAAAAAGCCCTTGCTCAAGTCCAGAAAATTTTTGTTTGCATTATCATGAATATGGAGAACGTATTTCCCTATGAACTCAAATGACTATCAATAGTATTTTGGTTACATAATTCTTTCTGAAACTTTAGAGTGAGTTGCCATTGATATCTATGGTTGTGAATTCTTTTAGACATTGGCTTCTACTGTGAGAACTTTGTTATGCAGTTTAAATAGTTAAAATTTTAGCTGCTTCAGCTAAAAACAAAAAAATTAGTGTTTATGCCCATAGTCAAACAGTATGATCCTTTCCAAGATCATGAGTGCTTCTGCGGATTAATATTGTGACTACATTCAAATATATTGTGTCAGCGAACAACCTTTTTGAAATTTTCTACAGACTACAAGTCTTCCTGCACTGGATACTGATCATTAAAATTTGGTTCCTCTCTCATCATAGCTCTGAGGCTCTTTAATAATTAGGTAATTCATGACAATGTGCCCTCCATCACTTTTCATCACCTCATTTAACCATGTCACAATAACTTTTATTCCTAAATGAAAGCCAGGATTAATGTATGTACATAAAGGTTTTTGGAATTTGAAGTCAATTTTAGCTCCTTTGAAAAATACATTAACTGCATTCTTTGCTCCTGTTTTCTTCTTGTTTCCTATAATGTTTCCCTAGTCTTTTACGTCATTTTTCTCCATTCTCTATACCTTTCTTCCAAAATATTTCTCTTCTTGCAAGTTTTTCTGCTTCACTGGTGCTCAAGATATTTACTTTGAATTTAAATGATCCTTTAAGACTTTATTTCTGTTTCTGACTTTCCAACTGTGTGTAGGTGTATGTAAGAAATCCACAAACATTTCTACCATGGAAAGGGAACCAGCAGGATTTTAAATTCTGTTCAATTATAGGTTTTCCAAGTGTTCATTTTCCTTAGCCACAAGGGTCTCCATTTACACTCTTTATTCTTAGTAATAAATACAAAGTCCATATACTGTAAGTAAATTTTGGGAGTAAATGAAGTAACCAGAATGGTGCTATAACAATAATAATAAAAAAAAAAACTATCCCCTCTGACAATACAGTGTTCAATAGCAAGTGTAAATCAAAGACCTTAAAGATATTTACACGAATATGGCAACTAAATTAAAAGGTTAACAATATACCACCATGATGCATAAAACTATTTCATATACATCCAATTACATACAGTCTGTATTCAATCTGAGGTTTTTCTTTTAATAACATGTTATCCCCCAAATAGTGGGAGACTGATAATGTGACTTATGTCAAAGAAAATGGCTTTCTCAGTGTGAATACAGAAACGATAGAAGCGGGATGTTAAAGCAAAATTCTCCTGCTTTAAGGTTGGTCTTGAAATGAATATATAAAAGTGCTACAAGATATACTTCTTTGCAAAACCACCATAGCAGCACATAATTCCTAAGGACTTGACAACAATTTAAACCAAAATTTGAGAAAACAAAGTTTTTATAGCAAAACTGATATGCACAAGCCTTTCTGCAAAGTGTTTTTGCTTTGATTTGACAGCATCTGAGTATTAGACTGAATATAATGATCTGAAAGCAATAGTTCATATTCTAGTAGTTATTAGAGTCTTGTTGGGCTAAATAGAGTATTGTTTCACTGGTCATTAATCAGAATATAATCACATGTCAGGGAACATACAATAATAATCTGAGCTTCTAAAACATCTCCCCAATTTCATGTATTCCCATTGTAATTTGAACTTGAGTTTGTGATTTTTTGGAAGTTTATGATGTAGTGTTAATGGCTTCCACAATGTAATAATAATGATTTAAACATATATTCATGCAAATAGGATTCAGTCACACAAAAATGAAAATTATAATAATCCAGGTTTTCTCTCCCCAGAAGCCTAGAAATAGAAAACATTAGAGAACAAAAAAGATTATTTTTACCAAGTAAATCAAACATAACTCAAATGACAAATTGAAGATGAACTCGTAAGGCCATAAAAAATAGAGATAGCAAGGAATGAGATACAAAATAAAACATAGCAAGATATAAGGTAACAAAAATCTCTAAATGCTGATGATTAAATAATTTTTACAAGGTTGGACACATTTGTGGAGATGGCACTGTGGTATCGTAGGTAAAGCTGCCATTGGTACCCCATATGGATACTAGTTAATGTCCCTGTGACTCCACTTCTTATGCATCTCCCTTTTTAATAGCCTGAGAAAAGCAGTAGAGGATGGTAGAAACATTTGGGCCCCTGCCACCCATGTGGGAGACCTGGATGAAGTGCCTTATTCCAGGCTTTGGCCTGTCCCAACACTGGCCATTACCGCCATCTTGGAAGTAAATCAGCAGATGGGAAAACTTCAACCCTGCCTCCTCTCTCTCTCTCTGATTTGTTTTTTCACTGTAGAATGAATACTTTTTTAAAACAACAGTTTAAAAAATAGTTTTTTAAACAAACAGTTGAACACCTTTTCAGTAGTTCTTAAAAGCAGTTACATTTTAACATGGTGGATTATATTCCTGACTCAAAGATGGGAACTCTCTGGCTGTCATAATTGCCCTCAATAGGTTAATCCTCCATTCACTAGTATCACTATTCCATTTGTGTGACCCAGCTACTCATTTCCAACACATCTCCCTTGATCTAGAATTGCCAAGGGAACCACAGATTGGACTCAAAATTAATCTATATATCTATATCCAGGTAATTCTTAATCTGATATTTTCATGTGGTCCACAAATTAATAACTTTACAAATACCTGTTGTTGAAAAAAGTGTTCTCTATTCCATGTTGCTTATAGATATTACTATATTTTTAAAATAACATTTCAAGATATTTAAAATAATATTTCTTAAAGTACTTTAAGATAAATATTTTTCATTTTGACATAGGGTAAACCTGAGAATTACACAACATTTATTAAAGAATATAAAATAAGGAAAGTTGTGGGCCTGGTATAATGCTCATTGGCTAAATCCTCACCTTGCATTGTCCAGGATACGATATGAGCACTACTTTATGTACCAGCTACTCCACTTCCCACCTATCTCCCTGCTTCTGGCCTGGGAAAGCAATGGAAGATACCTCAAAGTTTTGGGACCCTGCACCTATGTGGGAGAGCCAGAAACACTTTCAGGCTCCTGATATGGATTGGCTTAGCTCATCCTGTATAGAAATGTTAGTTGGAAATACAATAAAGATGTAAATGTGAGAACATCTGTTTCAGAGTAAATATTTTTTGAGATACGTAGATAAGTCAACTCCCTAATCTTTACAAAGAGCTTACTTGAATGAAAAATGCTGGATAAATTTGACTCTATGGAATAAAATATTTTGAATGATTAAGAAAATCAAATATTTAAGAAAACAAGTCTAAAAGATAAAGCAATCATTAGAGGAAAAGCCCTGAAAATGTGAGTTTCCAGAATGTACTTATTTTTATATGTTTAGTTGTACTTTTAAAGGATTTATTTATTTATTTATTCCTAAGTCTGAGTTAGGGAGAAGCAGAGACAGAGAAAAAGGTCTTCCATATGCTGGTCTACCCAGAGGGCCATAATAGCCAGTGTAATATCAGGCCAAAGCCAGGAAGCCAAGAGTCCTGTCTGATTCTCCCACTTGGGTGGCAGGGCTCATGCACTTGAGCTACAGATGTGTTTCTTTAAAAACAACAACAAAAAATAATAATAAAAACCAACCAGCTGAAACATAGGTAAAGAGAATGGTTAAGTTGTTCAAAGAAAGCTAATTCTGAATTTTCACAAAACACATAGGTGGAATCTTTCATAAAGATTCCTGCTTCTTAGTAATCAAGAAAATGCAAATTGAAACAAATTAAATGTATATTCCAAGATTGCCAAGAAAAAAATTAAAAGCTTAATAATTCTAGTATTTTAAGCAGTAGGCTAGATGTGGGAAGAGTAAAGATGGGCTGTTTATCACTACATTTGAGAGGAGAAAACAGAATGTGCATCAGGTTTAGGAGAGGGGAAGTAATCAGTGGAACCTTTTAGGGGAAAAGTTCCCAAAGAAAGCTCCTAAAACAGATTCTGTAAAACTTCCAATCTCCTACAGTCAGCATGGGTTTTTATAAATAGAAGACATACATTTTTTTTCCAAAAGATACATCTTTCTTCCCATGTAAAAGGTAAAAGACGTTGTTGAATTAAGAAAGAGAATTTGGAATTTCAAAGCAAGGATCAAGGGAGTGTGGAGCGCAGATCATCCTTTCATTTCTAGCCTGGAATGATTCAGCTGTATGAGTCAGTGTTCTTCCGACAAAACAATGGCACCAAATGACTCATCGGTCTGTCTAAAGCTTCAGCTTCTACAGTATTTCAAGGAGAGTACAATATGAAATATTTTTGATGTACCTATTTGTTACTTGCCTTTTTCATTTTATTTAATTTGAATTATTTAATTAAATATGATCTCTTATTACACTTCAGGGAGGAAATAATCACTTTAAAATTTGCTTACAGTATATCTTGGCACAAATGTTGTCCACAGTGGCAAATAATCTGGTATGCAAATGTTCTGTTACTTTATATATAATATCAAAGACAGAGACATAGAGACAGGTCTGTTATCTGCTAGTTCATTCCACAAATGCCCATAGAAGGAAGGTCAGGTCAGGCCGCAGCTAGGAGCCAGGACCTCAGTCTAGCAGTCCCATACGGGAAGCAGGGACTCAGCTGCTTGAGCCATCACCATGTCTTCTGAGGTACACATTATTAGGGAACTGAAATGGAAAATCGTTCATGGGTTCCAACTCAGGGACTATGATGTGGAATATGGCATCCTTAGCAACAGCTATTTATGCATGTGAAAGTTTGAAGAGGGACAGAAAAATGCATTCTAAATCCTTGCTGGCACATTGATTTCCTTGCCTACTTGCAGGGATAAGTTTTTTTGTTGTGCATACATTCAGAACTTGTACTAAACATACTTTAATTTGTGCATTTTCTTAGGGAGTGCCAGTTGGTATTCAACAACCAATGAGAAGTAAAATCTAAGAGTTTGTGTCCTGCATGTAAAAGCATTGGCATTTATAACAGTGTACTCTATGGGCTCTAAAGACATAATTTTAATAAAATAATTTGAATGTAAGCATTTTATAATGTGAGTGCTCTACATTATAAGGTTCTCCATCAACTTTTTAACAATTTCAAGAATAACAAGTTATCATTTCCATTAAAATTAGATGTAAACTCCATTCTCACATGTATACTGAATCTCTTTCTCTGGTCAAATAACAATCCAAAGCCATGGTATGTGTTTGCGTCTCCTTTTATACAGTAGGAAGACAAGCACTTTTCAAGATTTACCTGTAGTAAATCTTTAAAGGGAAACACATTCTATAAATGTGGGTGAACATCACCATAGGTTTATTTTATTTTTTAAAGACCTATATTTAAATAGTCTCATAGTTTTTCTTCTTACTCAGCTTATTTTATAACCACATTATTGTAAAGAATCTTCAGCACAGTAGAGGGGACAGTTAGTGGTTTTCAACTAACACATTTGTTGGCTTAGATTAAGAAAAAAGTAATTATGTCTGTTGTTTTCTTGTCTATTTAGGAGCTTATAATTATTTCTCTTGTGTTTGAAATCACAATAATTTGGTTAAACTTTTAGATGCCTTTGTAATAAACACCGTTGAATGATTTCTTAACTCTCTTATGAAAATCCTGATTGGTCATGATTTTCATGATTGCTAAATAATACTCCTGCTCCCTGTCACACACCATCAACAGTAAAACAACCAAAATAATTCATATTAATTGAGTGGTTATTCTGTGAAAAAAATGTGCCTTTCTTTTTCTACACTTAAAATTCAGTGAAATGGGGTTATGATATGAAGATGGCCCAGTTGGAAGTCTAGAATCTTAACTCTGGTTACAATAACTCAACAATATGTGGACAAAATATCACCTCAGAGAGTCCTACACCACAGGGCGGTGATATTTGCATGCAAAAAAGCCAATCTGTGAAACTTGGGGGAAGTGCAATAAAAAGTTACATGACCCAAAAAGAAACAAGGATGGCACCAAGGAACAAACTGAACCTCTAGAAAATGACACTAATGAAGTATTATATGAAATGCCTAAAAAAGAATTTTAAAAATTCTTCTAAAGATGCTCAACATTTAGAAAAATGATAAATGAATAATGTGATTATATTAATAAAAATATTTCAAAGGAGCAGATTTTATAGGTGAAGAGTACAATAACGAAGCTGAAATGTTCATCTAAGGGCTTTAACAACAGATATCAGGCAGAAGAAATACTTAACAAACTAACAGACAGATAATTTGAACTTACTTTGTCAGAAGAGAAACAAGATAATGAAAAAAGCTAAATTAACCCAGAAGATCCCTAAATAATATTCAGTATACAGGAAGTGCTCATGATAGACCATCTTGGTCCTTCCTTTAATTGTATGCAGTCAGACAATGCAGTTATGATGCCTAAAGATACTTTGACTAATGGTCTAGTTTGCTATTTGCAAATAAGAATATTTCTCAGTATTCTTTCATTTGCAATGACCCAGAGCTAAAGGCACTGATTATGGATTTAAACTAAAGATTTGACTGACTCAGAATCAGGCAAAACTCAGCAAAATCCAGTTCAGGGCCCGGCGTGATAGCGTAGTGGTTAAAGGCCTCACCTTGCATGCACCGGGATCCCATGTCAGTGCCGGTTCTAATCCCGGTGGCCCCACTTCCTATCCAGCTCCCTGCTTGTGGCCTGGGAAAACAGTTGAGGACGGCCCAAAGCTTTGGGACCCTGCACCTGCGTGGGAGACCCAGAAGAGGCTCCTGACTTTGGATTGGCTCAGCTCCAACCGTTGAGGCCGCTTGGGGGTGAACCATCGGATGGAAGATCTTCCTCTCTGTTTCTCCTTATCTCTGTATATCTGTCTTTCCAATAAAAATAAATAAATCTTTAAAAAAAAAAAGAACGTCAAACATGAAATAAATTACTGCCAAATTGTCTGTAGGAATGTTTAATATAGAAACTGCTATCACTTCCGTAACCATTCTGAAACTGAATTTTTTAAAAAGATTTATATATTTTTATTGGAAAGGCAGATATATAGAGAGGAGGAGAGACAGAGAGGAAGATCTTCAGTCCGATGATTCACTCCCCAAGTGAGCGCAATGGCTGGTGCTGTGCCAATCTGAAGCCAGGAACCAGGAACCTCTTCCGGGTCTCTCATGCGGGTGCAGGGTCCCAAAGCTTTGGGCCGTCCTCGACTGCTTTCCCAGGCCACAAGCAGGGAGCTGGATGGGAAGCGGAGCTGCCGGGACTAGAACCAGCGCCCATATGGGATCCCGGGGCTTTCAAGGCGAGAACTTTAGCTGCTAGGCCACCGAGCCGGGCCCGTGTTTGATGTTCTTAACAATCATCACCTTGATGATCAAGGAGAAAATAACGGAGGAAATGTAGCTTCTTCACTCACAGGCCTTGATTTATTTCGCTTATTAGCTGCAGGTATGCATCATTGAGATTCTAATTCTCTCATCTCACTACTCTGAGTGTTGAAGCAATAGCTACAAGTACTATGAAGGGTGTTAACGAGGCACAGAAATATGGTCAATGTGATTTTTCTTTCAGACTAAGAATCTAGTCTGAATAGCAGAACAATGAATGGCATTCTAGTTCACTTCATAAATATTTAGAACAGGTTTTTTTTTTTTTGTCTTTTTAAACTTATTCACTGGCAAGTGAATCTACAATCTAAAATATTGGGTAGCTTTCAGTAATCATTTTAAGATTATAACTAATTGCCCCTTTCTGCACCTGGAATCATCTCCATTAAAGACTCCCTGGGACTCCTTCAAAGTCACCTGTAATTTAAGTATTTTTGTACCAGTTCACCTATAAGAATTCAAAATAAAATGGTTACTATGATTTGTGAGGTGAGAATAAAGTCATTAAGAAAATGAGATTTTTAAATCGAGGAAAAAACAAGTTCTTAGATTATTCCTGGTATAAGACTCAAATTTCTACATACCAACACAATACAGGTATGGGAGAATTTTTATTACAAACACAATGCAGTTCCTATGCCTGGATTTGAGTGGGTTAGGGAAAGAACAGATTGTCAATTAGAGAGTGAGAACTGAAAGTTCAGCTTGTAGAGCATTTCAAACGTGGATGGCACATTGAGAGAGAGGCAGATCCTGAAGGACAGAAATAGATGAAAGCTGTAGATAAGGAGAAAATCCTGTGTAAGCCAAGTGTATGATGTTCTGTAACCATGTCATTGGCATCATGTAAATGCTAAACATAATTTTATATACAGCTTAGGCACAGCAGATGTTGGCATTTAAGTATAGGTTGCTATAAGAGATAATTGCCCTTGAATGGAAAAGGAAGTTCACTGGCAGAGAAAAATGATTTTCCCAGTTAACAGTTACAACCTCAATAATAGAATTGTTTTCAACCAGAGCTTGCAGGGTGGAGAAAGAGGAGAGATATAATGACACCTCTATTCCAATCTTAAAAGAAAGAAAATCAGCTTCAGTTAAATTGCAATGTGTGGGTTGTATATGTAGAACCCTCTCCTCCCTCTCGTCTTAAACCTCAGGCTTCACGTTATATGGAACAAATCACATCCTTCGTAGTTCTGCTCTGTTTGGTACAGCTGCTTGCTGCAGGTGGTGCCCTAAAAATATATTGTTTGTTTATTTTGCAATACAGCAGTCTGTAGAGTGGTACCTAAAAGTGCAACTGCTCTCTTTTCTTTCTGTCAGTGAACCAAATGATGAAAGACTAAGACCTTTGCCAAACCTAGCATGAAAACGCCCAAATAAGAGGCACAGGTTGTGCTTGAGGCTTAGTTTCTGATAAGTTCCATTTTCTTTGGATTCATGAAGCAAAGCTGACAAGCTGACTATCTGTCATCAGAGCCTCCGACTGCGTTTCAGTGAAGCAAAGCCAAGCAGCAAGCTGCCTTTGTTGGGAGAATCATTGTGCAGCTTGGGAGATTAACATCTGTAAGCATATGGGGTAAAAGGGGGAAAAAGTTAAAATAGAGTAAGAAAGAAAATAAATGCAAAGATTAATTTCAGGTTATTGTTCATGCAGATGTAATTAAATAAAGCTATCAGTGATTATTTTTGTTTATAACTTAAACGATCAACTAAAATTTCCAGCCACACTGGTAGGGCACATAGAATTAATTTCATTTCCTTTAAAGAGTTGCTGAACACAATATAAGAACTTGTAAGTAAAATGTTTTTTTAAATTATGGTAAAAATGATATACAAAATTATGACTTGATTAACACTATTTTAGACTTTTCACATCTAATGAATTGAAAACACTCAAATTTTCAAGATTTAGATGCGTTAGTAGAGAAAAAAAGTGGTGATAATGAGTCATATCAATCTTTAAAAAGGCAAATCTTGACAACAATAGGACTCTAATGAATAGATTTCACATTCTAAGGATTGTTGGATAAAATACAATACTAGGAGGGGTTTTCTAAGAACACTGAAAAATATTGACATCTACAATGAAATCACAAAAGCTTCTCCAAAATTTACTGCACTAAAATTCATTTGAATTATTAACATAGGAGAAGAGATGGCATGAGATAGTAAATATGTTACAATTCCAACCTTCAGAAATGGGAATAATGTTTATGCTGACAGCGATGAAGATGAGAAAAGAAGGAGGAAGACTTGAGCGAAGCAGTGAGCTCAGTGTCAGGTTTTCAGGCACACTGAAATGGGTAAATGGAGAAGTGAAAGGGAATGGGAAAAGGGGTGAAAGCATTCAAAAGCTAATTCAGATGTGAGATATGTGGGGAGAAAGGCCAGCCCTGAAGGAAAGTGTTGAGTCTTTTAATGAAAGAGGACAAAGGGCTGGTCTTGTGACATAGACCATAAAGTTACTGCCAATGATGCCACCATCCCACATGGACACATTTTCACGTCCTAGCTGCTCCATTTCTAGTTCAGCTTCCTGTCAATTGCCTGGAAAGGCAATGGAGGATGGCCTAAGTGCTTGGTTCCCTGCCACCTCTGTAGGAGACCTTGATGAAGTTTCTGGCTACATTCTAGCTATTGTTTCAGCAACTGAACTGGCAGAGTGAATTTTCTTTCTCTGAAATTATTTAAAGCAAATAAATAACTCTAAGAAAAAAAAGAGAACAACTTAATTACAAAAAGGGCAGACAAAAGGAAAGAAGTGAGATATTGTTTACTTCCCTTTGAGAATGGTGATGTGTTTATTGACTGCAACTAGGTTATGCCTGGGCAGAGCGCTGGATATGCCATTGTGTATAGAGGCAACTGCCTTACCATACTGTCATTATAACACTCCGAACTTCAAATAGCAGTATGACCTGGTTCTGTCAGTTAGATCCTTCCTCAAAAATCCTCAGAGAGGTTTCTGTGGTCCCTTTAGGAGGCTGTCTCCCCTGCCCTACTTAGCAGCGCACTAATCATGTTGGACATAGGTATATGCATGTTTCTTCTCACACAAAAATGTAAGTTTCAGGAGGCAGAGATGTTGATCCATCCCTGTGTCATCAGTGATGCATACCAGTGCCTGGATTACACTGAATATTTATTGAGTCACTGAATAAATGCAAAGGTACTTTCTGGCTCCAAGAAGTTCAACAATGACGAAGAAGATAGTTATTTTTAATTTGAATCTTTAGACAGAACTTACACCGATTTAGATCACCATTTCAAAATTGCAACTGTTGCCCCCAGTTGTGTTGTTCAAAGCTGTGGCATCTGACAGACTGAAGTGCATCACCGATTGTGATTTTATGGGTTAACCTGTTTTGTGTAGTTGTGATTTGCCCCTTTCCCAGGAGTAGTATGTCAGAAGAGAG
The DNA here is from genome assembly GCF_030435755.1 of Ochotona princeps. NCBI lineage: Eukaryota > Metazoa > Chordata > Mammalia > Lagomorpha > Ochotonidae > Ochotona > Ochotona princeps. The sequence continues at coordinate 38,810,028 of NC_080832.1, forward strand.
TTCTATATCTTAAAACATGGAGCACAATATATGATGAAATGAAACAAGAAATGGAAATTACTTCTCCATAGGTATGAGCTTATACCTAAATTCCACACAAATGGAATATACATTTATTGTTAAAAATGAAGGAATTGTCTTCTGCTCAGAGCTCCATTGCATCCATGAGGAAACAAGTGGAAATGCAAGAATACACAGGGTGCACAACCACCTGGTTTTCCTGAAGATCATTATTTTTTTCTGAATTCAGATCTTGAGGAAACTCCTGAATGTGTTAAAGCACAGTAATTACAACTTACTACTCCCCATCGTCTCATGGTAGTCAGTTATTTTGAGTGCCTATCAAAGAGCCGTTAGGTCTAATCTAGGAGACAAACTCGTAGCACTGTTTCAATGCAGGCTTTCCAACTCAGTGCTAGATAAATTTACTACAGTAATGTTGAATATGTTAATATAAGAAGTTTCAAATGAAGAAAATGTGCCACCCAATGACTATTTCACTTCAATCCATAACTAATATGCACATTAAAGGACAATAAAGGAGTGCCCAAACACATTTTTCTTTCTAGTTGTGGCCACCACTTTGTGTTAATTTTAATAATTGGGCTTCACTTTGACTATTGTCTTTAATTATAATCAACATAGATTTTTCCAACTTTGTGAAATAAATGTATTGCTGAAGATGACTATGTCAACGACTATTGAATCAATGACACAGAATTTTCTCAGTATTACTTCAGTTTACAATCGGTTTCATTATAACATACACAATTTTTAAGGGTTCAACCAACCTAATCTTGCTGTTCATGTAATATGGTGACATGTAGAGCTTAGAAAATAAGAAAGAGAGAGAATGAGACAAAAAGGGAGAAATCAGAGGGGAGAGAGAGAAAGAGAGAGAACCATTTCATTATTCTGAGCTGTAGATATCAATGAAGTTATGAAGAAAGGGCTAAGGAAAGTGAAGGTGAATGACTGGAAGACAGCAGCTAGTGAGAGGAAAAAGGAAAACCGGTATTCTGAAGTTGATGATAATATGACTAAACTTCATAAGAGGATTTATTATGAATCAATAGGGGAGGATAGAGTAATTCAAACATTTTAAAATTTAAGAAGAGATAAAAAAATGTACTGGGAATCATGACATTGTCTATCTCAGTACATGACTATGAAACCATATTCACCATCACCATTAACCAAAACAAACATGTGACTACAACTGCCTCATGAAGCGAATGAAATAGAAGGGTACATGCTTCATGGTTAAGATACTGTGAAGGCAGCTTGCTTTTGCTCATCTGCTTCTGATCCAGCTTTTTTTTTTTTTTTTTACAAAAAGATTTTATTATTATTAGAAAGTTAGATATATAGAGGGGAGGAGAGACAGAGAGGAGGATCTTCCATCTGTTGATACATTCCCCCAAGCCACTGCAATGGCAGGAGCTGTGCCGATCTGAAGCCAGGAGCCAGGAGCCTCTTTTGGGTCTCCCATGCGGGTGTGTGGTTCCAAGGCTCTGAGCTGTCCTTGACTGCTTTCCCAGGCCACAAGCAGGGAGCTGGATGGGAAGAGGGGCTGCTGGGATTAGAACCGGTGCCCATATGGGATTCTGGCATGTGCAAAGTAAGGTCTTTGGCTGCTAGGCTACTGTGCTGGGCCTGATCCAGCTTTTTTATTATGCAATGGATAATGGATTGAGTAATTGGCTTCTTGCTATCCACATGGGAGATTGTGATGAAGTTCTGGTCTTGTGGTTTTGGCCTGGCCTAGACCTGAATGTTGTGGGCATTTGGGGAGTTTTTCCTTCTTTCTCTTTTGAAATAAAATGAAATTTAAAAGGTAACAATGAAATTGATATGCATGTATATTTGTGTGGAAAATATTACAGATGATCAATAAGGAAGTTTTATGTGGTCTTGACTCTGAGGATTAGATTTCAGAGGTGTTTGACACAGTGGTAGTCAGTTGGGAGGGCCTTCATCAGGAAACAAAAGGCAGAGTCAAGACAAACACAGCCCCACAACTACAGGGGGAAGAACAAGCAAAATGATGAGGATTGAATCATATAGCACAGCATGGAAGAGTGTGTGGGTTGAGGCGAGTGGCGTGTTAAATCCTATTTATAAGACTTGTAAAAGCAAAAGATACAGAAGGAATATCACAGATGGCTCTTTTAAAAACATGTAAACACTATTTAACAAGCATTTCTTCATGTTTTTATTCTTTTTAACTAAGTATCACATGTTAAGCAGTAAGTTCTCTCTCATATTACAGCTGTCATTATAGTTTTCTTGTGAGAATATCTTTTTCTTGTTTGAAAACACTAACTCATACTATTACATTCTACAATGGAGTTCATGAGTTCTTGTGAAGAGGAGCTTTCCATCAAAGACTTACTTCTTAAGAATTTTTACATTATAATTGATTGTGCCTGGAGAGACATCCTAAGACAATGTTATTATATGTTACAAAGCAATACACTAATCTCTTATTCAAGACCAAGAGTTTGCAATATTTTCACAAAAAATATTTTGCTATATTTTAAAATATCTAATCTGGGAATAATTTATGATTTAATATTTTTTACCTTTTTTCTGAAATACCTTTAGGAATACTAATTTAAATGTAAGAAATAAAAGGTGGGATTTGTGGCATACCATATTAAGCTTCTACCTGGCATACCCATTGTGGCCACTCCACTTCCTAGCCAACTCCCTACTAATGCACCTGGCAAACAGCAGATGGTGACTCATTGATTTGAGCTCTTTCAGCCATGTGGGAGACCTGGTGGAGTTTCTGGATCCTAGCTTCAGCCTGTATTAGCCCAGCTATTATGATCCCTTGGAGAGTGAAATGGCAGGTAGATAATTCTCTGTCATTCTGTTCTTCAAATAAAAAAAATAGTTTAAACAATGAAATTATATGTGGTCCCTCTCTGCCAACAATTTCAGCTTAAATCTCATAATACTAAATGAAATCAAATTGGTGATATTGCAGTCTATATTACTTGATAACATCTTTATGTACTAGAGTTTTCATTCAATGTTTTCATATATTCCCATGATTGGCAGGTACATTTAGGAGGCACACAAGTGCTTCAGATATTACATATCAAGGCAGATATTGCATATTGATAAAAATGGTGAGAACTGGAAAAATGTGTGAGCTGGTGGTTTGATAAACTAAACAGTATTGCACTGGCTTTCAGAAACACAGTTCTATTTGGGGAGTCAGTAAATTTTGTAGAATTTGTTCATTTTTGCACATCACTGTGAACTAACCTGAAACAATAAAAGTATTCCCAATGAGCAACAGAAGAAATTGCGTTAAAAGAAAATAAACCATATAACTTTTATTGTTTTCAAGGCAGTTTCTTAAACATTATGTCACTTGGTTCATAATTACAAAATAGTTTATTACACAACTGGGTGTAGAATTTAAAGATTGTTATTCCCACACTGTATTTTATCTCATATTTCCAAATTTGCAGATTGGGAGTACCAGAAGATATCAAAGTAACATAAAAATGCATACAGTTATTTGACTACAGAGGCTAACCAAGTTGTACTTTGCTTGTTACTGTGCTCACAGAACAATTCACGAATTTACTTAAAAGGACACTTTTCAGTAATAAAGCAAAATAAAATCTAGACTCAATAACTAGTGCTTCTTTTAACTGAAACGCAATTGACATCTGTAACTATTAGAGCATTATGCCCCGAAAAAGCATATTCATATAAGTTAATTTTATCTAAAGCAAAAGAAAATATGTTAAAAATTTAAACTCATGCCCATTTAGGAAATAACACTAGGCTACACGTGAATATTCAACAGTAATATTTATTTGTTCTGGGATAGACACAGTTGAGTTTCTCAAATGAATTTGTAGAACTCTGCTTGTTTATGTGTGTTTTGCAACTCTGAATTGTAATACGAAATGTCTTCTCCCAATTCTGTCTGCCATCTTCATTTTCTTATTTCTATAAATTATCACTGGAAAAACTCTGTATTTACATTGATATTTGGCTCTTCTGCATAAACTATTCTGAAGCTACATAAAGACAAATCACATTTATTTTTGCTTATTGGGTTACTACTTTTTTGAGTAAAAGCTGTGCGTATTTAAGAACCCATGAGACTAGAGTTAGAGCGGTGTATATAATAATCCAAGTCAAACTACAACACGGTTGAACCACAATGGGAGCTGGGAAAGAAGCCAAGTACTTGTCATTCTATCCACTTTTCATTGCAGGAAGCAAGCCATTTTGCTCTATGCACAATGCTGCTGTACTGTCTCTGACAGGGGAGTAGGCATGAGAAGCCTCTGTTTCCAGTTTTACATCCACACAGGTTCACTATTCAGTGAGGAAATGGAGCACACACATTCTGTAGATGCAGAAACTCATTATTTATAAAAGTATGCTGGTTTGGGAATTGGCTTGACTTGCTTAGGTCTAGTAGGAAAATAATGCTGAAGCCAGAAAGAAGTTATTCAGATACACAGATTGGTGATCAAACACAATGTATTGCCAAAGAATTAAGGATCCTAGTAGAGGGATCAAGAGTGAAGTATTAGGATAGACCTGAATAATAGTTTTATTGTGTTTGTTTTGTTTTGCTTTGCTGAAAACTGAAATTTACAACCACCTATGTTCTACCACAGGTACAAGGAAATAAATTTAATAAGAAAATCATATTCTCAGTATTGAGACCCACCATTTTAGAAAGATACTCAGTTTCTATGTAACCTGAAAGTTAAATAAAAAATTCAATCAGAAAAAAATTCAATCAGAAACTGTATATTTTGCAATTGATGTTTCGTACTCTTCACCACCAGTTTAAAGGCCAATTTTGTTGATGTCCAGTTGCCTCAAGTTTTATATATATATATATATATATATATATATATATATATATATAGAGAGAGAGAGAGAGAGAGAGAGAGAGAGAGAGAGAGAGAGAGAGCCAACTCATTTGCTGGTTCAATTTCCACATTGTTGCAATAACAGAGGCTGGACTTGGTTGAAGTCGGGAGACTAGAACTCAATCTTTCATAAGTGCAGAGTTCAACATGATTCAAGTTTTAGATTTTTAAAAAGTTTAAACACATAAAAATCAACTAAATGAATGAAAGGATATTGGAGACATCTTTTTATAATGATGTTACTCAACTTCTGTAACTTTGTATTTGCATGCTACAATTTATCTATCACAAAAGTTGCTTTGTATAATTTACCAAATGACAAATTACTAGGTTTTCCTTCAAATCTGATGAATGTAAATCTTTGGGAATTGTTTAATTTGGAACAGCAATTTCTTAGAAAAAGACTAAAAATGTTTCTAAGACATAATAAACAACTGTTAAGTATACCATTTAATCCTTTACTGGTCCTAATTTAATAGGAGTTATATAAAAATTGGAAGGGAGTATTAAAATATTACTTAACTTCGACAAATTTTGGTGATATACCACTTTTGTCATGTAAAAAATCATGTTTTGAGCATATTTTTCCACTCTGAAAAATTGCAAACCTGTTTTACTCAATTAAAAATGAGATTGAACACTGATAACTTAAATAGTTAAATAAGTTTTTGTCAGCCAATCAAACTTACATTTTATCTTGAAAGGTCTGCCTCAAATTAAAGGTCATAATAAATGACCATTAAACCATATCATGTTGAAATAGATTAGTAACTGTGTATCTATGTATAACATTTCTCTAGTCCTCCTTTTAACGTGACATAATCTGATAATTTATATTCATTATACACAATTTTTATTAGTAACAAAGAAAACCAGGGCACAAATCTTTAACAGTCAAATATTTGTGAATAAATATTTCCAGTTGAAGGAGGCATGAAAGAACAATGTGCACTATCGAACTACCCCCAAACAGGAACCACACACAGTGGCATGGCAAATAACACATACACATCAACAACGTCCAAAAGAATACCCATGCACCACTCCCAACACAACCGTCAAGCAAGTTGGACCAAATCATTATAAAGCTTGGAAAACTTTGTGAGTAACACATCTGGGCAAGTTTAGCAAGCCAAATAACTGACCAAAAACTATTGGTGAGAAATTACTTGGAAGTATCAGTACCTTTCTTAATCAGAAAGCTTGGATTTTATCTACAAATTGTTTGCCACATTCTGCTGAACAATAATTTCCATTATTTCATGCACTGTATAAAGTATGGAGTTTTGTGAAACATGAAAATAGATATACCTGAAGAATGAACTGGAAGGGCACGGCATGATAGCATAGTGGTTAAAGTCCTCACTTTGCACATGCCGGGATCCCATATGGGTGCCGGTTCTAGTCCCGGCAGCCCCGCTTCCTATCCAGATCCCTGCTTGTGGCCTGGGAAAGCAGTCAAGGACTCTGCACCTGCTTGGGAGACCTAAGAGATCCTGTCTCCTGGCTTTGGATCAGCTCAGCTCCAGCTGTTGCAGCCACTTGGGGAGTGAACCATCGGACAAAAGATCTTCCTCTCTGTCTTTCCTCCTCTCTGTATATACACCTTTCCAATAAAAATAAAAATCTTAAAAAAAAGAGAATGAACTAGACAACTAATGTATTTTAAGAAATAGACAGGTTCTCAAATTCTTCCTGAAGTGTTTCATGACTTTTATGTTATTTTGTATGTAGTTTCCAAGTAATTTGTAATGACTATGGGAAACAATGTGCCTATTTAAACAGTATCCTCTGGTAACTTCATGAAAAGCAAAACACAAACCAAAACTCCCAAATGATCCTTGGCTATTACACTTGTATCCCAGATGGTGCTGGTTCATAACTCGGCTGAATCCACATGGGAGACCAGGAAGAAGTTCCTGGCTCCTAGCTTCAGACAGACCAACCCTGATCATTGTGGTCATTTGGGAGTGAAGCAGCAATGGAAGATTTCTGTCTCTTTATCTCCTTCTCTCTATGCTATTCCACTGTTCATATAAATAAATAAATATCAAAAAAGAAGAATCAACCTTATTACTTAACAATGTGTATGAAGTAAATGAAATAATGTAGAGGAAATAAGAAATCAGGCAATTTTGCTTAGAAGGTTTACCTTAAGTGAAAAGTATTGAGTCTCTGGGTATGGGTAAAACCAAATCGGCATAATCTAAAAGCAGGACTCAGCCTCCTGTCTGTGTCCCATACCACAAAGTGTCCCTGCCTGCCATTTATCAAAAGGAATTCAATGACTTAAGGGAGTGATCCAGCTAGTCTTACAAGCTTTAATCACCAGTCAATTGCTTCTTCAATAGATAAGGAGCTTAGTGGCCAGTCTTGTCCTGGAGTGATTTTAGTAGGTGAATTCCAGCTCCAGGCAGAAGGTAATTACTGTATAAGCCCCAGACCAACTGGAGCCCACAAGTCCATCACAAATTCTTGCAGAGCATGGCGTTACTGATCAGTTAAAGGAAAGTCACAAGCTCTACTGACCAACCAGGAACTTGGACCATGCACCGTTTAGCGTCAATTCCAATGTCTAAGGAGCTTCACCCATAACTCCATATAAAACCCAGGAATTAAGCATAGTTGCTAGGTTTCCTCCTCTGTGCTTTGCAATAAATATCTACTTTCTTCCACCACTCTGATGTCAATGATTGGCCTTCTGTGTGTTTGGCAAGTGGCCCCAGTTTGGGGGTTCTACAACAATGCCTCCTACCATACCAGTTAGACTGTTGTTCAGTGACATGGACAGGGTAGTGAGAGATTGTTGTTATTTTTCCTTAGTGATAGTTAGTTTAACATACATTTGAACATACATACTTATTTCAGTAATTGCAATAAATTTTTTCTTAAAGTATCATTTGTAAACATTTGTAAGGCAGACCCTCTTTGTGTCGTGTTGGCTACAAAATAAAGTTGCATATTAAATAATGTGCAAGCCATGCATCTTATTCCACTCACCCATGGCAGACATAGTTAATCAATTACAATGTTCTTTGTCATTCAAGGATTCTGAATTTTTGCATCTCTGGAATCCATTACCTATCAGCCAATACCAGTATTTATACTGAAACTCTTCATCTTAGGTACAAGAGCATTTACATGCCTAATGTATCTTAGAAAGTCTTTTCACCAGTCCCGATGCCCCAACAAACTGTTAACTTGGTCAAAATATTTTATATGTAAATTTAGATGAACATATTTTGTAATCTGCAGTTATAATCACATGCTTTTTGCTGAGATATGACTAAATCTTATGTAATGTATATGAACATGTCCCTAGCTAATCTCACTAATTTTCCCATACACAATTGTATTTTGTCTATTTTGTAAATGTGGATATAGATTTTTCTTATTATACCTGCATATCCCTGTAATATTTTTTTTTTTTTTTTTTGGATTATGGTGTTTGATCACTAGGGGGAGTGTTGCTAAGGGAGGAGAAAACTGGCAGTCTCACATCTGGCTCATCATTAGGATGTTCTAGCAGTCTTTTAAGCCCAGTTGGAGGCTGTATGATTAATAATACCTCGTCCCAATTATACAGATATTATACTTGTCTTCCTTTGGCTGGAGATGGTAGATATCTTATGTGTTTGCCATGCAAATGTGGGCTTTGTGAATGCTAATTTCCAAACCAGTCAGACATTGACAGGCAGAAAACTGCACAATGGGTTGACAAGCATGCAGAGGTTCAGGGATGTGTGAAAGAGAGGTTGAGTGAAAGCAGGGAAAAAGAACCTAAGACGTTTGTAGTTAATCAAGAGCAGTAGTTGGCAGAGAAGCAGTTTATTAATGCAGGTCTAGGGCAAATATCCTGGAAGGGAGGGCTGTTTCAAAGACTTAAGCAAGCAATGAAAAGAAGCAGAGTTTTTGCTGACTTCATGAAAAGCAAGGTGGAACTAAAAAGCCGAGATCATGCCATAAGCTAAACAAGCTGCATTCTCTGTCTGCCACATTCCCCAAATGGGTCTGCACCTGTTTGCACATGGGGAGCCTGAGCTCACTGTTACATCACCGTGGCTAGGGATCCTGTCGTCTTGGCTTTTCTCACTGGCAGTAGAAATAGGAAATTCGAAGGTGTTCTCTAAACCAGACAAAACTGAATGTTCACATTTCAAGGGAATGATTTTTGGTAACACAAAAGGGGAGCAGCAAAGATTCCAGATATGATTTTATTGCCTTATCATTATAGTAGAAGTGATGAGAATGAGTACTAAAAAAATGTATTTGGAGGATCTCCAATAACCAGGTAGACAAATTGCCAATAATAAGCCCTTTTTGGTTTTCATTACAAAGTTCTAGTTAAGATTTGCTAAATTTTCTTTGATAGCAGGTACTTTCAGCTCAAGGCTTGCTATGCAAAAGGGAGAAGAAAGATGCTATAGGCTAAAATGAATTGTCCAAAATATTTTTCCACTTCATGAAGAACAACACAGATGGATCACATCTGCTCTGAGGGACATTCTATCCATCTTTGCATTCTGCCCACCTTACTTTTACAAATGGCTTTTAATTTATATAACAATATTTTGGGCGGTATCTCAGTATCACTGTACACTTCCATACTCAAATGTACTTTTAGTAAACTCCCTGTACTCCAAAATATTGTGGTAGATTTAATGCACCTGCAGATGTAGCTTACAGGTATGTCTACATCTACACACCTGTTCATGTAAACTGTCTTTCACTGAATCAAAGATGGAAGGTTTCCAAAATGTCCTGGGTGAAAAGGGGAGCTTTCAGAACTCCATCTCTAACACAAATATGAAGACATTTGACTTTTACCAAGATGGCAGTAAAGATAAAGAATGAAGCTTCTGCTTGACTAAAGACAAAACATGAAGCTTTAATGATCAAGAGCACATGCAATCAATCAATCAATCAATCAATCACACATCATTCACTTTCCAGCCACTAGTTGCAGCTCAATTAGCCTCAGGAGAGCACCATGAGAAGAAACAAGTTGACCACGAGACCATCATCAAGTGTGCCCTGAACACAAAGACTGGTATGAGGAAGACAGACGATAGCAACACACGTGTTCATTGTGGATGCCGAGATCAACAAGCATCAGATCAAATAAGCTGTGAAGAAGCTGTGACATTGATGTTGCATTGTCAATACTCAGATCAGATACGACCGAGAGAAGACAGCATATATGTGACTGGCTCATGAGTATGATGCATTAGAATTTGCCAACAAAATGGAATTATCCAGCCGGCTAATTCTAAATAAGCCTTTTCACCATAAAAATGTAGACATTTGGTCTGTTCCCAATCTTCCCAAATATTTTGCTTTTCCTGTGTGAGAATGAAAAATTTAATTTAAATGGATTTTGATGCGTGAAATGAGTACTATCATCCCATCAATCTAACTTCATTTCAAGATAAAGCAAATAATTTGTTACAGAATGTACCTAAATTTTTGCTGAATTTGTTTAAACTTTCTCAGGTTGGACATGTTTAAAGACGATTCCTTAGTATTCGAGCAAAGAAAAGAATTAAAATGTTCTGGAAATCATTTATGTTGACATTCAAATCTGTATGGGTCTCCCTCCTTTCTGTTGATACCCCGATTGGATGATTCACCTGGTGGTGGGTCTGTTCCCAGCTGCACTTGGTGTGTCATTGTAGACTCTATACACCTGTCTTTGCTGTCCACAGAACACTGTAACTGACATGACTGCTACAACAGTGTTGTTGTATTAGTGATGTGACTATTAGAACCTCCTGCTGACACTCAAGTGCAACCATTCTTGTTTTTAGTTTCAGAAATATGAGACGTATTCCCTAGCACAGCATACCTAACCTAACACATATAAGTTATGACACTCACAGTTATTTTTTTTAATTTCAGAAGAATCTTATGTGAGTTAATTCATGAATTCTAGCCAGAACCTATTATTTTTTATTATTCAGTTATGAACCAATATCACTCCCAAAATAATTAACTGAAGAACGATATAGCACATTTTGTGTTATTTGTTGCTAATTATTATAAGATTTATTGTCATCAATTGCAGACCTACATGGAACCCAAGAAAAAAAAGCCTGAATATCTAAGTTCTATAATCAATACATGGATTTCTATGTGATAAAGTTGTCTCAGCTTTGTAAATCCTACAACATTATGCTATTAAGCGTTATTGCAAATGACATGTACTCATCTCTGTCACAGTAATACAGTAATCCAAAATTATATATTTTGGATAATACAGGCATATCATTTACAAATATGTCCTTTGTAATTTTTAATAGCTCCTGGTAGAGGAGGATCCTTTATTGGTACATAACTGTGAAAAAATGGGGGCATGGAATCTATGGAAAAGCTAAATTCTTTTAGAAAAATGAGTAAGAGAATAAAAGAAGATAAACGATACTTGGGAGAGACCTGGAAAGAAAGAAACAGGGCAAATTGAGACGATTCACTGTCCTAATGCCACAGCTGGAACACTGTGGGGTGAAATAGCTACTGAAAGGTTAGATGCTTGGATACTGCAGACTATTCACTCTGGAAATCCTCTAGTCTTCTCCCAAGAATCGCGGAAAGAATGTACCAAAAGCTGAATTATCAAATGTTGACTATCTCTATGTAAAAGGCTATTTACCGAGTATTTAGTCAGCTAGTCAGCAAATTAGTTCAGGCCAAGACAAACTGTTGCGAAAATTCGCACAATGATTAGGAAAAAGCGGAAAGATCACACTTTGCCTGCAGATCTCATTTGTGTGCACTGAGTGTGAACAAATTTCAAACCATTCCAGAAGTGGTAGAAGCGGTTGGCTATCAACACTTACTGCGAGGACAATCTGGAGGGAACTATGAGCCACCTCCACGTACTGGTACTCCAGAAAACACCCTGAGACCGTGATGTAGCGATGGTCCTCTGGGGCCCAGTCTGGGGCAGGTGTCACTGACGTCACCTTACAGCCTAGTCCATTCTCCATCCACCACGAGCGGTGCATTGAAATATTAAAAGTCAGGATAAGGTCCGTTTCCTGCAAGAAGGCAATTTATGAGGATGAGGATTATAAAATAAAGGTCAGTAAGCTTCTTGAGGATTGAAATGCTCTGGCTTTACTGTTAAGAAATCGGGGTTCTTCCCTTCCCCATAATTCATAGGCAGCAAAGAAGCATTTCAGATAATTACACACCTTATAATAATAATATAAAGCTATTTTGTTGGAAAAATTCAAGTGATTTCCATTCACTGTAATGCTAAAGAGTTTTTATCATTTAGCTGTGTAGATAATAAAAGAGAATGCATCAAATCATATTGCCAAGTTTATGATTTTGTAAATTTTCTATACTTTCCTCTTCCTATAAATATTATTTTTTTCTCCCTTGGATTATTTACTTCCTACACATTTTAATGTTAATACTGCATTTCAACTCAGCAACATTTAGCATGGAGTTATGGTTAATACTAGAATTATGAGACTTTTACATAGTAAAACATATTTTTTCTCCTTCCTATTACTTTGATCCTATTAACTTCTGTGAATTTCATCAAAACAATTTTTAGGCTTTATTTTTTTATTGAATTAAATTACATTATCACAATAAATACACTTACAAAGGAAAATGAAAACATATTCCCATACGAAAAATAAAAGGGCATATCTTTGAGGAAATATAGCTGTAGAACCTAAATGTTAGTGAGAGTGAAGACCAGAGTAAGTGTTCCACGCAGCGCCACTCTGGCCTGGCAGGCATCAAAAGCAGCGCACTGTTTCCTTACACACACTCACCAGCAACTTAGGAAGTGGATCTTAACTCACAAAGGCAGCTGCCAGCTATTTGCTTGAAACCCCTCTGTTGAACTAACTCTCTAAATACGCTTGCTTGATTTTGTATTTTAGGTTCTACCTATCACTACCCCTTCTTAATCCTTTCCTTCAGGATAAGCCCATTTTTACTCTTCATAAAAACTGACATTTTTCTGGAGTTAATATCGACTTATTCACATTCCTAAAAATACAAATGATCACGAAGGGTTCAGAAGATTTCAGCAGACAGACACAAACGCCTTGTTGATGAGTAAGGGATGAGACGTGAGACGGGGTACACACCCACAGCTGGAGTAAAATTCCTCCCGTACACAAAGGCACGCATTTCTACACGTACTTATCCTATCCAGCAACACTTGGGAAACACCTCTGAAGTCAGTGGAAACTGCCAGCCCGGGCTGCAAGCAGCCTCCCCTCCCTCGCAGCCCTTCATCGGCTTCATGGCCCCCGGGCTTCGCCTTCCGGCTTTGGCCATTCCAGGACACACATCCAGCCCTTGCCTCCCAGGGCTGTCTGTCGTGAGAACATTTTTTAAAAGCTTTCCAGGACGAATTCCCTTCACATCGTATTGGACATTAAACCAATTAGTGGTCAGAGAAACAGCGGAGACACTGGGTGATGCTGAGGGAAGCACGTGGCAGTGTGAGGCCGGGAAGAGGATCAGGTTGGGATGAACAGCTCTGTGGTGAACAGGTCCTTGCACTGGGGAAGGATTGAATCTTTTAATAATTATATAGGGTTTTTTTTTTTTTTTTTACTGGAAAGGCAGATTTACAGCTTAAGGAAAGACAGAGAGAAACCGTCTATCTGCTGGTTCACCCCTCAAACAGCCACAACAGCTGGAACCGGGCCTGGAATGTGGAGCTTCATCCAGGTTTCCCACTGGATGCAGGGGCCCAAGCGCATGCGTCAACGTCCATTGCTTCCCTAGGTCTCACGCAGGGGGCCGGATCAGAAGTGAAGCCTCTAGGACTCCAGATGGGGCCCGTAGGGGATGCTGACACTGCTGGCAAAAGCTTAACTTTTTTTTCTCCTTCCTATTAATTTGACCCTATTAATTCCTGTGCATTTCATCATTATATGATGTCTCTATGGAAATCAACAATTCTTCAGATGAAGTTTAAAGATAACTTTTCTTCAGAAAGCTTGGAATCACAAATACCAATATACGGCTATGAATAGCACATCAGCAAATCTTGTCTTTCAGGTAGAAACTGGCTGGCTGAAGGGAACACAAGAAAGAAATTCTATTACCCAACAAGTCAAGAGGAAAGATGAATCCTAAGAGAGAAATTGGAATTAGTGGCAGATTGAACTATTTAATTCTCAGTAATACTTAAGGACACAAGAAAATAGCTAACAACTACCATCACTCCAAAGTCAGTTGATAAATTGACTAAGTAGATACTGCACAAAAAAATGTCTTAAATTACCGTTTATGACTTCGAGGCACTCCTTTATATTGGAAATGAAAGTGTTGAGTTGAAATGGCTAGGGAATTGAGAGATTTGAAAAAGAATTTCCTTGGAGCCATCTGCTAAGTTTCATCATCTGAATGGTGCTGGTTGGATGATGATGTACCTGTGATTTTTCTTCTCAAGTCTATCAAAGTAGCTTCATAGTATCCATTGTATCTTGGGAGTCCCATCAACTGTTTGACTCGGACATAACAAATGACAAAGTATAGCCTCTAGTTGGAGCTAAGTACCACACAAAAATGCAAGTAGTGCTAGTGTTAGGAAGGCGACTGGATTTAGAATGAACTTATGGGTCAAACTTAGGTCAAACAAGGTAGCCTAGCAGCTTAAGTCCTTGTCTTGCATTCCTGAGATCCCATATAGGCGCCAGTTCTAATCCCAGAAGCCCCTCTTCACATCCAACTCCCTGCTTGTGGCCTGAGAAAGCAGTCGAGGATGACCCAAAGCCCTGGGCCCTGTGCCTAAGTGGGAGACTCGGAAGAAGCTCCAGGCTCCTGGCTTTGGATCAGCTCAGCTCCAGCCATTGAGGCCAGTTGCAGAGTGAATCAACAGATGGAAGATCTTCCTCTCTGTCTCTCCTCCTCTCTATATATCTGGCTTTGCAATAAAAATTAAATAAATCTCAACAAAAAGAATGAACACATAAGTGATGAATATAAAGTAATGATATTTGTGGAAAATGATGGGTCATCCAGAAAGAGAAAATTAACTTTGAAATATTCAAAATATCAAAATAAAGATATGAATTAGAACAAGCATGGGATTTTTTTTTCATGCTTTCAAAGTAGACCAATTGGTCAGGGAATGGTTGGATCTGCACTCCACATCTTCCCAGGGTTTGAGAAAGGAAGTGCATGTAGGAAAAATATGCCAGCAAAATTGTGTAACTGCAATTTAGATACATTTTTACTAAACAGTTATAGACTCATTAATAATATGTAGTAGTAATATATATATGTATCTTCATATTATATTTTGATTCCATTTTGTTTTTGAGGCTTCTTCATATCAAAGTGAAAGAGTAAAACTTGATTGGCAGTTTGCTATGTGCTATTGCACTGATCAGTTGGTATCTTTCACATATGATGACTGGCCAATGTCTTCCAAATGCTCCATCTGTAAGGACTTATTAGATTTTGCTCGGGGACCTTCAGTCTTTACAAGTTACTTGGCCACACAGCACTGTCAGTCTGCACTAAGGAGCTGGTGGTTTGTTACATAGCATGCAATTTTAACTTAACACTTATGTATCCAGAAACTTAGCTAATGCCTATCTGTGCTTCAGGAGGCTTTCCCATCTGGAAGCCTCCTATGTGAACTAAAGGAAGGGCCTAGGTCTATTGGCTTGCTGATCAAACTATACACTTTATTCTAACTCTTGTTCTCCAGCTCAAATCTGGAGTTGAATTCCAGGACTTGACATTCACAGTTCACACGTCTAATTGGCACATCAGGATCCTCGTTGGCATATTCACATATTTTGGATTTTTCTTATTCTTCTTAACTAGTTCACTTGCTAACCCTCCAGCCATCTCCTGTCTTCTCATTTTTGTCCATCATGCTTATACTCTCGATTTATTATGTTTTATTCTTTAATATCACTTTGATGGTGTTTTATGATCAATTATAAATCAATGTAATTTTCAGTGAGCTATCACTATATGGAAAATATCCATATTATGTATACAATGATTCAAAAAAGTTGTGAATAAGGAATTTAAATAAGCATATAATAGTCAAAACTTTTTGAAGTCCATCCACACAAGTGGTTGCCAAAAAGGCTATGAAAAAATGCTTGAATTAAAAAAAATGCACCAAGGTAAGTTATCTTTTAGTTCTTTTTTTCCATGAGTTTTCTGAAGTTCTTTCAGACTCCCATTATTATCTTTTTGTAGACATTTATTAAAAGTTTCTATGTATGTATATGTAGTGCTTTAACTACAAAATGTATATTTAAGTTTGTAAAGCAGAAAGCAGATGATACAATGTTCTTTTAAATGCAACAGATTCCTAAGTAAGATCTATTCTACTCATAATCAAGGTTATTTAATTCTTGTACTTTTAGAATTTTCAAATAAAATTATGACATTAGACACAAATATGCTTTTTAAAATATTCATTTTAACTTAAAAGGCATATTTATAGATATAAGGAGAGACAACAAGAGGAGAGAGAAAGAGAGAGAAAAAGAGACAGAGAGAGAGAATCTCCCAAATGACTGCAATGGCTGAGCTCAGCCATTTGTAACCCAGGAGCCAGGAGCTTCTTCTGGGTTTTCCACTTGAGTGCCGGGTTCCAAGGACTTGAGCAATTCTCTGCTTCTTTCCTAATCATAGCAGGGTTGTGAATGGGAAGTGGAGCAGCTGGGGCCACAATCAGAACTCATTTGGGGATGCTCTTGCTAGCAGGTAGAGGGTTAGCTGGTTGAGCCATTGTGCTAGTCCAGACACACTGTGCTTTAAAGCAGAAAATAAAATAAAAACCCCCAAACAAAATATTTTATATTCTAGATGTATTCATAGACAAAATGCAAAGTGGGTTCAGAATTGTAAGATGCTTAATGTTTTACATCTAAAAAACCTTTTATTATTCTGATCAGTATAATGACAAAAACAACAATCCTCACACTGGTATTTATAGTTATTTGTTTTCGGAAGTTTTCAAAGTTCAGATTAAAGGGTCCCATTATTGGTTGTGCAATTTTCCAAAATGAAAAGGTCTGCTGTGTTACATGAAAACTGTTATTAGCTCAAAAACTTGTCTCTGACAGGGTCTTTATTTTCTCAGGTCAATGCTATTCGGCTAATTGCTTAACAAACAAACATTTGATTTTAAAGTTGACAAGTAAATGAGAAAATGATTTCAGTAATATTCAGAATTTCAATAAAAACCCAACATTTGCTTTCAGAGTTTTTGGCAGTTGAAGAACAGCATACGTTTATGTTTTTATGAAAGTATGCTTGGAGCCTGTACTCCCAGGTTTAAAGGTAAAGGATAAGAATGCAAAATTTTGTTACAATTTGAAATATGAAGTACTCTCTTAAATTTCTGAACTTTTCTATTACATTTTTCTTCTTTTGAAATAGTTTGGAAGGTTGTATTTGAAACAGAGTCATCTTAAAAATGAGCTCTTATTTGCAATGAACATATACTGGATGAGTTAACAATATTGTAAAATATTTTACTCTATCTCATGATCAGTATTGGCAGACATGCAGACACTAATTCATAGAAAACTGTGAAATATTCTTAAAAGTTGTAATAATTTGTGGCTATTTTCCTGCTGGTGAATTTATTATTCAAACTCTCGGTATTTTTTCTGTTAATACAGGCATGGATCTATGAAAAACTGCTTCCATATATACAAACCCCAAAAGCTAATGGTATCTTGGCAACATGAAAATCAATGAAAGCAAGTCATATTTTTCAAAATGCAAGGAAAAAGAGCTGTGAAAGTATGGTTTTGAGAAGATAAGGAAACTGACA
Organism: Ochotona princeps; assembly: GCF_030435755.1. Lineage (NCBI taxonomy): Eukaryota > Metazoa > Chordata > Mammalia > Lagomorpha > Ochotonidae > Ochotona > Ochotona princeps. The sequence continues at coordinate 38,827,743 of NC_080832.1, forward strand.
AATGCACTTTATCTAACAGGCTGAATGAATGGTGAATGTGTAGGACTACAGCCTAGGCTATAAGAAAGTTCATATTTACCAAATCCCAAACCTAAAGATGTGATTTATTTTGCTATATTATGAACGTAAAAGAAGTTAATGGACCATGAAATACATATTTGTGCACCTATGTTGTTCTAGAATTTTCAAGCTACCAACTATGGGTACTTCAGGATTTAACTAATTATGAATCTGAACTGATTTTGATACCATCACTGAGCTAACCCAGTTAACATGATTAATTTTTAGGTGAATTTAGTTCTTTTTTTAAGAACAAGATGGATTTGTTTAAAAATGTGTATGTGTGAGTACGACTGTGTGAGAGAAAGAGATTTTCCACATGATGATTAACTCTCCAATGCCTTTCCAATAACCAGGACTAAGCCAGGCAGCCGTCAGGAGGCAGGAACTCAATCCAGGTACCTGGGGGAATATTATTCGGCAGTTGGAGTACAAATGGAGGCAGCAATCTGATCCTGAGCACTCCCAAAAGGATGTGTGTGTCTCAAGCTGTGCCACAGTACACACCTTGCTATTATTTCAACTTATACTACAAATTATTAGTAATAAAAGATATTGTATTGGCTTACAAATGCTCCTTTAGAAAACCGAAAAAAATAGAGAGCCCAGAAATGAAGCTATGTATATAGTAAACAATATTTTTTTATTTTTGAGAAAACACTTTTTCTTCATTAATTCTCATAATAATGTAATTTTAATACAAAGAGAACAGATTCCATGTAATTCCTAGATGTTGTTCTAAGAATATAATACTTTCCTCCTTCCTTTCTTCTTTTCTTTTAAAAATTTTTAATTTAAATTATATTGAAAGGCTTAGGGCTCGATTTAATAAAGATTTCAACAAGCAAAAAGAAATCATTACTTATTCAAGAAAAGAGTTTAAGAAAGATTTATGCAAGCATGGGGAGCATTATGATCACTGCTCTAAAGCTAGATGAGGAAAGTTCAGTTACTTGGCTTTCTAAAACAAGGGGTTTCTAAAAGGAAATATGTTTCTTCCCATTGTGTGCAAAGAATTTAGTAAATGTTTTATATAAAGTATTTAAAATTCAGTGTTATATGTATTCATTATTTCTTGCTGTAAAACAGGTTTCTGATATCCACATTACAATAAGGGCTATTATTTCACTTTTTCTAAATCTTACTCTGGCTGCTCTTGTAGCCTACATAAATATTTAATGTTTTTTCACAAATGGCATTTACCTTCTACATTGTACACATTGTTGAAAAACTGCATTTTTTATGAAATACTCCTCAATATCTCCTTTTAACGTCTGCTTAACTCTATATTTGAATAAGTTGAGTTGCCCCTTCTAAAAAGACTTTCTTGATTAATTTGATTCATCATTTAACACCATGGAGTTATTCCTGGCACCTTCTATGCATGTCATTATTTAGTGCAGCAGGATTTTGTTCTGGGTAAAGGAATATGTTAGCCCAATATTATGTTCATGCATTCACTCTCCCTACACAAGACATGCATAATAACTCAGTTGGAGGAGATATTCTGCATCTAGGACACAAAGAGTTTTGTTTCCAGTTTATGCTTGTAATGTTCTGAAAGGGAAAGAAGGCATGAAGGAAGGAAGAAGGAAGGAAGAATGGGATAGAAAGAGAAGGTATGTGGGGAGGGAGAGAGTATGGGAGGAAGGAAGGAAGGAGGGAAGGAAGGCAGGAAGGGAAGAAGGTAGGAAGGGACAGAGGGAGGGAAGGCAGGCAAGAAAAGGAAGAGAGGGAGGAAGGGAAGGAGGGAGGAAGAGAGGGAGAGTAATGGAAAGCAAGAAAGGAAAGAAAGAAGGAAGGAAGGGGAATACGGAGGGAGGGATAGAAAGAAAGAACAGGAACTGCAAAGAAGGAATGGGGGACAATGAAAGAATTCGATAAGTATGATTACATGCTATGCTAGAGTTAATTGACACTGCAGGCTCAAAGTTGCAATTGTTTTTTATTTAACCTCTGAAGTTAAGACTTAGCAGCTAGGAGTGAGAACCATGTTTGGCAAATGAGTCTTTTCTCCTCTCTTTGCCACCCTGACTAGCAGATGCTAGAGGCAGGATTTTCTCAGCAGTTACAATAATGAAAGATCAACTTCTCACTGATTTTATATAGTTTTCAATGTACTGAAATCTCTTCAGGCAGCTCTTCCTGCTGTTTTCTCACTTTCCTGTTTGTTTCCTCCCCACAGGTAGCTTTTTCCATCTTGTGTGTGTTCCTTTCCTGTCTAAGCACTTTGAAAAGTGATCTGCATTCACGCTAGGGTTTAGGAAAAAAACCTATTACCAAAGATGTTACTGCCATTTGAGTGCTCACCTGAAGGCCACCATGTCATTAGTTTTTAAAGCACATTTATTTGGATTTTTTGCCAGCTTCAAGGCATGGAGGTGATGATGACGTTGAAGGCAGGAGAGATTTAAAGAGCCCTGAAATGTCCTCAGTAGTTGCCTAGAATGCTGACGGTCACCTCCTACCTAAATGTGGAGCCCTCCCCTGGCATTGCCACAGTCATTTTCCCTGAGACAAATTCTGATTCATGTTCCATGTTTTTGCTTGACTCCAATGGCTTTAACTTAGTAATAGCCTTGAATGAGGAGGTTACAGTCATTTTGATCTGTAGTTCAAAATGTTTCTAGGTTACAGTTGTTTTCAGGGATGCTAATAGAGTTTTATATACTTTAATTTGTTCATTTCATTTACTGGAAGAGAATACTTATTGGGAAAGTCACAAGGATGATAGCAAGATAGACATGAACAAAGTATTAATGTTTTTGAAGATGAACTTCATAGTCATTTTCAGTTACTAAGAATGCTGTAATTGAAGCTGAAATGAAATACTGATTTTGGTAAACATTTCTCTAAAAAAATCTCTATAAATCTTTTTAGGTAACAAGTATATCTTCTATTCTATTAGAATTTTGCAATGTGCTTTAAAAATTGGAGCTATGTGTACTGCAAAAAAAAGATAAACATTTTGTTTATTTCTTACATTCTCTAAACTATGTCAACGCATCAAGAAACTGGATTTCACACTAACATCTTGTCTGACTTTAGGCCTTTTCACTCTACTTCATTATTTCTTAGGAAAATCATCCTGGCTACTCCATTAGCCATAGCCACACCACCATGTTTTACAAGTTCTCTTTTAGAAAGATTTTTTGGAGTAAAGATCAGTGGGCTCAGAGCTCACGCAATTAATTTTTAAAATTTTCCAATACTCTTAAAACCCTACCCAGCAATTCAAAGTCCTTGACTTATCCTCTTACTATGCCAACTCCAACCTAAGTTTCTCTGTACACTGAATTTACTGTAGAGTTATATTTGTCATGTATTTGGACAAAGAGGCGTTTGCAGATATTTTAGCTGCAGGTTATTCTCTTGAGAGAACTTTTCTAAGTAGTAAGGTTTGTCTCTTGTTTTATACTGGCAAGTACAAAGATCAATACTGTTTAGAATTTGTGGAGACAAGTATAAATAAACCTCTACGTCTAAATAAAACACCTTTAAGTGTATGTACCTATCTCATTTGAATTGCTTCCAGGAAGCTCTTTTCAACTTTCGTAATTCATGAGGCCAAAAGGCTACTGATGGAAAAGCCACTGTTCAAAAGCAAATGTTAAAAAGGTGAAGAAAAGTTCTGAGCATCTACTTTAGGAAGAGAGGATACTCTCCCCAGAAGTCTAGGTGGAGTAGAAGTTACTGTCAAACAGGGCAGACAGGGTGGCTCATAGCCTAGTTCTCCCCCTTCACTGCCAGCATCCCATATGGGTGTGATTCAAATCATGGCTGCTCCACTTCCAATCCAGCTCCCTGCTTATGACCTGGGAAAGCAGCAGAGGATTGTTCAAGCCATTGAGCCCCTGCACCTATGCGGGAGGCCAAGAGGAGACTCCTTGTTCCTGGCTTTGGATCATCTCTGAACTCATTGTGGTGGCCATTTGGGGAGTCGAACAGTGGGTGGAAGACCTCTCTCTGTAAACATGATCTCAGTAATATAAATAGATTTTTAAAAACAAGGAGTTTTTGTTTAAGCTACATGTATAGTAAGACAAATAACTCTGTTGTAGTGGTACCAAGATGAGGATAGGGATGGGAAATGCACATGACAGATGGCGTTTAGTAATGAGGCGGATAGTGCTGCAGTATCAGTCACAACTAAATGGCTCTTAAATATTTCTTATGGGAGTTTGCAGGATTCAGGCCTTTTTAACTTTTTTTTGCTTATTTTGCCTACTCAAAGCCATCATTATCTGTCAACCTGTATTTCCCATTGATTGATGACTCCCTTCTTGAGAGTTTCAAAAGTTATTCGAGAAGTCTTAGAGACAAAAAGGATATTTTCACAATCTCCATAAAAATGATTGTTCATAGCTTTAAGAGGGACATTTGAATTTATATTACACACACACACATACACACTCTATGTGTGTGTACAACACACACACACACACATGAATTTGGAATTTGCACAGAGAAATATTTTGAGACATGATTTTAGGCTATAGGTTGATGGTGGATTTTGTTAGACTCTCTCTGGAAGGAAGAATAAAACAAACACCTATTTTCTTGCAGTGGACATGAGAAATTTTTGGTACCCACGTCTTTCATAGCTTAGGGATCTTTTAGAGTTCTTCAGTTTGACAAGGAGTTTCTATTTGAACCTGACTGCTGAATTAGCCGAATCCTGGTTTTTGAGACTTAAGCATCATAGTATGTGAGGAAACCTGAGAGAGTGTGGATTGAATGGTCCAGAAAAGAAAGGAATGAAAAAGATCGTCATACTAGTCCTCAAATATTCAGCGGTATTAAAAGTCCCAGAGATCAGGCTCATTCTTTACAGTTAACTCTAGGGAGTCAATTATTTCAGTGAAAGATTAAGCTGATGCAGTGTTTCTAGAAGACAAAGTAGATCAGCCCCCAGGGGTGAGTGTGGTGCTAAGTAAGGAATTCCTACAGCTCCAGTTTCAAGTACAGGTTACAGGGTCCTATAGCACTGAAGATCATGCTCAAAGACTTTCAAAGTGATTCTGTACCATAAAATGATAATAATAATAATAATAATAATAAATAAAAACAAAGTGATTCTGTGACTGGAGGAGCAGAGGGGGACTAAACATTATGGATTGTATGATTTCTGTTATGTAGGTTTATTCAGTATCACTTAGGAAAATGTAAGCTTCTCAGGGTATCAATCAAGCTCTTTCATACCAAATAGCTTAGAACATGACACTGTAATTTTAAGCTCATAAATAATTATTGATTACCAGTTAGAAATCTGCCTCCAATGACAACTACTCATTTTAGCCCTTAAGTATTGCATGTTGTTGTATTTGACAATGATTATCCGAAAATTTCAGCATTGGGCACAATTAAAATCTCCTTAGGATGTATCAATGTCACAGAAATACGCTAGTGAAAAAGAAAAAAAAAGTAGTTTTTAACCGATCAGTTATTGTTCACAGTGAGAACACAAGTGCTGATTTGAAAAAGTTCAAGCAATTTAAGAATTTAACATAATTAGAAAATTTAAAAGTCTGCTTACTGTTACAGAATTATGGCTACATGATCCTAACATTTCACTTTAAAAAATCCAGACATAAGAATTAAAATTTATTGTAGCTCCTAAGGCTAAATTCAAATCTGACACATTTGACTTCTTTCACTCTAAAGTACAATAATTAATTTTCCTTGGTGCTACTCTGTCACTTAGTAGGGATTGAAGCCTCGGATTTTATTAACTGTATAATTTGATTTCTCCCAAGTTGAGTCTGTGTTAATCATTCTCCATAAAGAAAGATGTCTGAGCCTGTCTGAGATCACTGAGAACAAGTATAAAAGAAGGAGTAAAAATATTTCATGTTTAGGAGATTTTGAAAGAGCTTGTGTAATTCATAATCATTTACTTCTCCCAGGTTTAAATTATCCAGGTAATTGTGTAATTTCTCTGCTGTTTGCCACTAGAAACATCAGTAGAACTAAACTGAAGAAAAAAAATAGTAAATGAGAAGCCTTGAGTTCATTCTTCTGGCGTTTTTCTATTAAACAGCTTTTTAAAAATATTTTTATTTTGAATTATGTGGTACAATTTCGTATAGGCTGGGATTCCCCCCCAAACTCCCATCCTGACAGATTTTCCCCCTTATACTACGTTGGTGTAGTCCTTCATATGGAATCACAATTCTATCAGTCTCTTATTTAAGTGTACCCCGACATTGTTGGTACAGACAATGTCAGACAGCCCAGCATCCCTTTGTCCACACGAGTCCAACAGTTTCATTGAGAATCCTTCTTTCGTCTGAAAGCAGGGATGCATGCACTCAACTGAGGAGCTGATATTTTGGCTAGACTTTAAGGAACAGAAAAGATTTAAGTAGGGACAGGTAGAAAAGGGAAATGGAAACAAAGACAAGAAAATGAAAAAAAATTTTAAATGGAAAGTGCTTGAAAAAGTGAGTAGCTTTGTGTGGTAATTGTTTCGTGTATGAGTATGTGAATGGGTGTGCTGTATGCCTATGAGTCTGCATGTGAGCTTTGTGTGAGGCGTGTGTACACTTACACATTTGAGAGACAGTCCCCTTGGGGGCGGTAAGATGGTGAGCAGCATGTGGTATAGAAAAGATGAATCATGGACTACTAAAACAAAGACACAAGAATTTCTGATCAGTGTGTCACTTTTTATGTATGAAACCCACAAGGTCCCGTGAAACTGAGTTCCTCATTCTAGAAAGCTAGCTTGGATAGATGGGGTTTTAGACTTCTTTCTTAAGAAGAGGGGAAGAAACCTGAGTCCTTATTACAACTTTATAGTGATCCATTTGCTTCTCACTATAGCAGTGTGGAGAAAAAAAATTCTCACTACAGCTGAATAACTAAGTGTTGCTAAAGGACAACAAGAGCCTGAATTGAACCTATATTTATATTATCCTAATATTTATATTTCTCAATATGAGTGATTTCAAAATTTGAATTATTTATATACTTTCCTTCCAGACTTGCTTTTTTTGTGACCTGTACTAACATTAACATTTCCCTTTTTATTACTCACACATGATTTAGTTAATATATATTACAAAAAATTAATCCACAATCCCAGCATGATAGATTGGTGGCTAAATCCTCACCTTGCATGTGACAGAATCTCATGTATGTCCTGGTTGCTCCACTTTCTTCTAGATCCCTGTTTGTGGTCCGGGAAAGCAGTAGAGGATGGCCCAAAGACTCGGGACCTAGCACTAGCATGGGAAACCTGAAAGAAACTCCCGGCTACTGGCTTCGGGTCTGCTCAGATCTGGCTTGGCAGCCACTTGGGAAGACAACCAGTGAGTGAGTGATTTTTTCTGTTTCTCCTCTGAGCAAATCTGTCTTTCCAACAACAAAAAATCTTTAAAAAATAAATTTACATTATCACTTGGTGTTTTTGTTATGATACAAATTAAAGTCTTTGTGTCATATGACAGAGAAAAGACCCTATTCCATACAGGGTCTCTGACACTGAATGAAAACCCAGGGCTTGGTGAGCCAAAAGAAGTCATCTATGAGTCTCTTCTTATCCTTTCAGACAAGTGCTTTGGGACAGACCGCAATTTGTACATCTGTGTGTGGTGTCACCAGCCACAGGAAAAAAATCTGCTTGGTCATGGACTCGTTGACATCAAAAAGCACACTTGCAGAAAGAAAGAATTTCACAGAGAGGGGCCTGTCAGTTATCTGGGTGTCTGAATTCTTTTAGACTACTACTTTTGTAGGGGAAGCATTTAATGAGCCATGAGTCATTTCACAGGATGGATTTCTGAGTGTTTAATGTATCTTTCAATGTCTGTTGAATAGATGGATTTGCACACTTGGAAATGTAAAGACTGCTCCTTTAGTCTGTGAATCTACATTGAATGAAGCTGCTAACAGCTCAAGGATCATAGTGCTTTAATATTGTTATATCACGAATCAGTGATTCAATTATTGCTCATATTCTAAGAACTTTCAGAATATAAACAATACAAAGCTAACGTCAAGGCTTCCATACAACTTAGAGAAAGAAGTTTTAGATTGGGACTTTGGGAATATGGGCTTTTATCTTTGTTTTTTTTTTTTTTTCCCACATTATATATATCTGCTTAGTTCAGACAATGGCAATATTTTCTTTAGATAATGACACAAGATTTCCTCTTTCAGATTTTGAAAGTGATAACAAGTAAATTAAATCTTAATTTAATGTTTTAATAAAGAATATTTGTGTTACAGGAGAAAGAGTAGGAGCTTCAGAATGAGGTACCTTTTTAAAACTTGGCATTTGATGTTTTGTAACTGTATGACCTTAGCCAAGTTAATTAACCTTACTGTCTTCTTATTTAAAATGTGGAAAGTTCTCTAAGATTTTCTGTGAGACCAAAAATATGTAAAACATCTTCAGCACAGAAGAGGTGCTCAAGAAGATCATTGGTTTCCTCCTTTTACAATAGATTTAAATTTTTAAGGCAGAAGTGATAAAATCAAGAGTTTGAAAAATGCTTTTGATGTACAACTGATTCTTGTCCAAATATAAATGACTACCATAATAATCAGATATTGCCTGCTTTCTAGCATTATAAGTCACAACATCTTCCCCAAACAAAAACAAAGCAAAAGAATATGTATGAATTCCCTAGGGGCAGGCATTACGCTTAGTGGTTACGCTGTTGGTTAGAATGCCCACAAACCATATAAGAGTGTAGGGGTTTGATACCCAGCTCTAATTTCAGTTTTTTCGTAATGCAGACCCAGGGAGGAATTGGGAACAGTCAGCAATGATGGCTCAAATAGTTGGGCCAAGCCACCCCTGCAGAAGACTGGGAAGGGGGTTTCTGGTTCCTAGTGTTAGCCCTGGTCCTGCTCCAACTGTTTCAGGCATTCAGGGATTAAGAAAATGGGAGCTCATTCTTTCTTTCTTTCAACCATAACTAGAATTCACTGTGATGCCTCATTGCTGAATCGTAACATGCAGTATTTTCCTTCCCTGGACATTATTAGGATCCTAACCTGACCTTAGTGAAGACCAGAGCTTGCTCAGTGCTTGGCTCCCCTGCAGTGTCAGAGAGCCAAGATTTATTTAAGAAACTGATAGACAGTCATGTCTCCCATTCAATTGCTGTGTGGTTTAAAAATCAGATTTTTAAGAGAAAAATGTCCCAGGGAAAGAAAGAAATTATGTTCAACTATCACTTTGCAATTTATGCTTAGCCTCTTTGATGATTGTGTTTAGGGCTTAATGGAATGAAGGCAACTCTAGTGTCAGGAAGACAGAGGAGGCAAACAGATCAATATCCAGGAAGATGCTCAAGAAAATGACTTTTTCTCCCTATGTGATATTTTTGAAGTGTGAATGATGTACCTTATGGGCTTAATTCTCTTAGTTAAGAATAAAATTAATAGGAAAAAAATCCAGATTTGAGAAAGCTAGACGCTAAGATTGGAAAATTTAAGGAATTATACAACAGGAATGAGCCACTCTAATCTACTTAAAAGAGCCGATGAGGGCATGCATAGTGTCTCAGTCCATTAAGCCGCTGCTTAATACCATACAAGAGTTCCTCCACTTCCAGCCTAGCTCCCTGGTAATGTGCACCCTCGGAGGTAGCAGATGACGGTCCAAAAACTTGCGTTATTTTTAATAAAGGTGGGCGATGGAATCCCAGGCACCAGGATTTAGTGTGCCGCAGCCCCGGCTATTGTCATCTAGGAAACACAGCTGGAGGAACAAAATTTCTCAGTGTCACTCTGTCTTTCAAATAACAATGACTACTACTAAACAAACAAACAAACCAAAAACAAACAAACAAAAAAACCCCACTTTAGAAAGGTTCATAAAAAACTTCTGAGAAAACATAATCATGTATGTTATTTGGTATCTAAATAACTTACAAACATTTGCTCTTGTGATATTTCACATTCATGCTTATAATTTTAGCAGGTCAATTCTCTGTTTGAAGACAAATACCACTAGTGGACTCAAAATTCTTGAGGACAGGTTGTCAAAATCAGACTGCTTATTTAAAAGTGGTAGTCCTTTTTCCTGTGTTTTAGAAAAGTGCAGGAAAAAAATATTCTGACCATAATCTGTAAGACTTCCTTCCATTTTGGATTTTGAAATCTAAAGAAGTACTTTTGTTAAGCCTGCATCCTTTCACTTTGAATTGTCTCATCAAAGGTAATTAAGCATTACCACCAAGCGCACTGCCTATTTCTACATTTAGTGCAATCCTTATACTCTCAAGGCCCCAGAGGATCTCAGTTTATAAAATCTTCTAGTAAACACTAGAACCAGATGGAAACTCAAAATCTGCCTCTTATTTCCATGTCCCTTTAAAACTCTCATTCTTCTAGTGCAGACAGGTAATGGATGCTTATCCTCTTGACCCCATCAGGGCATTATGCAGACAGATGGCTTTCCTTTTTCTCCACCTTTCTTCTACATCTGGAATTGGCTGTCTGCAGGCCTGCTTAGTAATTAATTCTATTGATCCCAGAGACTGATGCCTTCCCTGAAAACTTCGGAAGTTTTCCTTTCTTGAGATCATGTAGCTCAGCATGCAATATAATTACCTGTCTGGTATTTCTTTTTCTTTCTTCTGATAAGAGGAATACTACTTCTCAAGGAAAATACCTTTGCACAAGATGTTGAGTTGACCAATCAAAGTACATTATCACCTTCAGCACTTCAGACTTATAAAAGGAAAGGGCTATGTTTCAGGTAGGGCCAATTAGAAGCCATTCCTGGGGAACTAAAATAAAAGTCACCAGAAGGAGACTCCGTTCTTTTGAAACTGAGTACCTCAAAGGCTGATAAAACCTGCAGAAGCCTTATGTCACCTGCCCTGTCACTCCAAAGGGCACACTGGGGAGTGCAATGATGAATAGAGGAAAACAAACTAAGAAGAAATGCAAGAAAATAAAAGAAAGCTTTTCAATGGAATAGTTTTGAACCCATGAAATCTGCTGTTAGTAAATTACAACGAGCTCTTCACACACTCCAGGACAGGGATAAAGGGTAGCCTTTATGTACTTTGAGTAGAGTTCTTGGCTTGTGGATTTATAGTGCTTTAATATAGTTTCATTCTTTATTTCTAGTCTGAAATTTTCTACAGCTAATTGTGCTTGTTATTACACAGGGTCATTATTCTTTACAAATTTAAGATCTAAGGAATGACACCTTTTCCTTTGTGTAGTCTTTTCTATTTACATTCTAAATATAGTGTGCTACACCCTGAAGAATTAATTTAGCCATGCACTGATAATCCATTCAGGCTCAGGAGCTTCCTGTTGTCACAGTGGAGTGTCAATTTTTCTAGAGAGGAAATGTAAATCCTAGTGATCACCTTACAGCCTGGGGCTACCCAAATAACAGGTCCATAGGGAAGGACATCATTTAAAATTGTGCTTTGGATAAAACAGCCAGAAGTTGAAGGGCTGTGAGCATTCATATGACTGAAATCCCAGAACCTGAGAATGTGATTTTATTTGAAAAAAACATTGTGGGCAAAATTAAGTTAAGGATCTTGAGATGAGATCATTGTGTATTATTCAGGGACCACTACATCCACTGGTAAATCTCCTTACTTCAGCTGTTAGAAGAGAAGTCACAGACAAGAGGAGAAGGCCCACGTAAAACTGCAGGTAGAGCTTGGAATTGTGCTGACACTGCAGTTAGGTCAAACTCAAGAGATGCATGAGGCCAGCAGGGCTGCAATAGACAGGGAAGGCTTCTTCTGCAGAATTCCTGGAAGGAACATGTCTTTGCACGGATCTTGATTTCTCATCTCCAGAACTCTGATAGAATACATTCTGTGTCATCTTAAGGCATTGAATTGAGAGTCACTTGTTACAGCAGGTATAGGAAATGAATATGGGCATTACAAAACATGAATGTGAGCAGCAATTATTCCCATTTAGTGGAAATCAACATGCATGTTCTCAGTTTTATCAATGAGGACCCAGAGTTGGGAAGAGTTTCCAAAGTCAAGAAAAGTGAGAGAGAGGTCTTTAGTCATCAATCTTTGTTAGGAGAGAATGTTTTCTTCCAGTCAAATTGATGGTCTTTCCTTGGACACAGTGCTAGAGTAAAATGTGCCTGAATACAGTAATCAGGGCGGCCTCGACATCAATGACAACTTTGGCTACAATTCAGGTAACTGGAACAGTTTGATCCAGGGAGAGACAGATGAGACATCTGAGACAAGTCTGAGAAACAAATCTATTTAGAATGTAAGAAAGTAGGTATGCAATTGCTGACTTACCTTGTTTCTAAAGGGACATCTAGCCTTAGACTGGAACCAACCATGGGGCTTGCAACATGGCTTGACAGGCTAATCCCTCACCTCCAAGCCCAGCATCCTACATGGGCATCGGCTGCTGTTCTGCTGCTCTGCTTCCCATCCAGCTGCCTGCTTGTGGCCTGGGAAGGCAGCAGAAACTGGCCTACATCCTTGGGACCTTGCATCCAGATGGAAGACTCAGAGGAGGCTACTGGCTCCTGTCTCAGATAGGCTCAGCTTCAATTCAATTTGTGTGATCATTAGGGGGTTGAACCAGTGATGGAAGATCTGTCTGTCTTCTTATTTCTGGAAATCTGCCTTTCCAATAAAATTGAACACATCTTAGCCAAAAAAAAAAAAAAAAAAAAAAGGCAGATAAGATGCAAACTGTAAGTGGGAAAAAAGTGACATGATTTAAGATTTTGAGTTCTGATATACAGTATACCAAATTTGATGGTGGAATCACTAAATTTGATTTTGTGCAAGAGACTTAAAGCAAAGAGTGTTTCTATGCTGTATAAAGTACGTATTATAAGTCTTGAAATGTAGTATGCACTTTGGAATTATCCTATTAGGCTGGAATTCCATTAGTGTATTCCCAAAGAAATTTCCTTAGAATTGTAGCTTCTCAACAGTGGCTGGAGATCTGGGTCACCTGAACAGCTTTTCAAAACCTCGGGTGCCAGGAGCAGTCCGTGCCAATTAACTCAGAGGCTCAGGGACTGAGACTGAAGCCTGCTAGGTTCTTAAGGTTCCCTAGGTGACTGTGGTGAGCCGCCAAATCCGAGTAACTCTGTCTTAGAGCTAACTCACAAACAGGATTTATAAAGAAAGGGAGAGAAAAAACAGGTGGCTTTCACTTTAAATAGCAACTCTAAGCATTGCCTATTTATTGTGTAGAGATTTTGAAGTTCACTACCTCAATGTAGACAGCTTCTAATCTTGTTTTTGTTCCCTTTGGCAAATCATTGCTAGTTTTCTATAGCAGGAGTTGAGAGAATATCCTTTAGCCTTGGTAGGCTGTGCTCATTTATCTTCATTCTGTGAAAACCCCTCTAAGCTTTTGAGTTCGTTATTTTATTAAGGACTAATAAATTTAACTTGACCATGCACCTTGCTGAAATGTTCAGTGTTCATAAGAAGCAGGCCACCAGACAATGTCATCCTTAAACTCTTCAACTTAGCTTATGAAAAGTGTTAGTGTTACATTAACAGTCAAGGTTAAATTATGTGCAAATTATAGATTTATTAGGTTCCAACTACTTTTGCTGAGTCTCTAAGAGCATATAATCATGAAGGTCAAATTTGATAATCTCTAGAAACTCACAGAAGACTGGAAAATAGAAGGGGCAGATAGCTGAAGAATGGGAACTGGATTTACAGTGATTGATGCGTTCCTCGTAGCTCTGTGACCACGTTCACTGTTGTGAGCTTCATTTTTTATCATTTACAAATCATAGCAAATAATGTTTCACCTGTAAATCTTACAGTATCAATAAACTATGACTAAATTGGCATGACTAAGGTATACAATTTAAACATGAAGATTAAATTGCTAGAAATTTTGAAAAAACAGGATCATCACATATGAGTCCTGCCTGCATGGTTTAAAGACGAAAAATGGTCCAATAAGTAGTGAAGTAATACATATCCAAAAGGTGTGCCTCGGGAGAATCAGAAATTAGAAAGCTGCAGAAGCCATCTGGGTCTGTGGTGCTGTGTGTGCTCTTCATCTTATCACAAGTATTCACAGTTGTTTACAATAAGACAGGTACCCTTGAATACCAGTTACTGATTTAATATTGCTTATTTTCATACCTTTTATGTACCAGACACTGTCTTATTTAATCCACACAACAAGCAGGTGAGGAGCCCAAGGCCTGATCTCAAGAACGCTCTATTGCAAATGACTGGCAGAGCAGGAATTAAAATAAAGTCTAACTCTGTGGTCATGTTTTCTCAATGACATCACACTGATCCCAGTTTGGGTAAAAAAAAAAAAAGACAGTTTAGCTTTTAAAGAGGAACTAGGAAACACTGGCAATCGTTACACAGGATTCCTACCTAAGATTGTTACAGTGTCAGGTTGCAAGCTGCAGTTCAACATAGGAAAGCTGCTGGTGCCAATTTCTTGTTTCCCCTGCTGAACTATTTGTCAGATTTCAATATGTCATAATAGCTCTGTGATGCTCTGATCAGAAGAGTAAAAGTACTGTTTAGAAATGGAACTCTGGGAAAGAAAGATGCTTTCTAGTGTTTGAACACGAACAGTTCTTACATGAATTTTGAGATATTTTTAAGTTAAATGGAATGACCAGGTCAAAGAAGTGTACCCTTTGAAATGCATTAAATTTGTTTCAGAGGCAACCTGTTAAAATGAAGCTTTTCATTATTTCAGTTTTATGTGAAAGACATTTGAGTCTTAAGAATATGATTTTCTTTTTTTTTGTACTTAAGGAAGGACTGTGTTTCTCAAAATTGGATAAAGCCATTTTAATCTATAATTCCTTAGTAATCCTATTAGCATCCACAGAGAATAGAAACATAATTTATTTGATAGGAAAACTCCCCTTTCATTTTAGCATAAGTAGAAAAATTACGCTAAGTTGAAACAGGCTAAGTGGCGTTGCAAACAAGGCAAGGCATTTTTTCTTTCCTTTTTGTAGTTTTCTTCAAAGAGGTCTTCTACATTTTTAGTTAGATTTATTCCTAGATATTTCATTTTCTTCTCTGTTATTTTGAACGGTACCAAACACCTATAATGTGTCCTTGATTCTCATGAGATGCAGCAAAATTGGAAGTATTTCAGTCTTCATGTTCTAATTACACAGCATAGTTTTCTTCCTTAAACACCATGATTAATGTGGTATCTTTTCAATAAGTTTTGGGAGGAAAGGAAGTGAATTTTTATTTGTTTCCAATTTTGTAGGAACCTTAGATAAGGCATATTCTTATTGTAAGCGCATCCAAGGGGAAAAGGCATATTATTTAAAAAATCACATTGCATAGAAACACCCGACCCAGAAGGTAATTAACACATTAACAACATCAAAACAAAACGAGAAAGTGTTCATGGAGATATGAGCCACTTTTAGCTTAATTTCTTCACATTTGGTATGTTGACCTCCTTGATAGGCCATAGTTCCAAAATGATCTTTCCATTAGCTGTTTTATCCCCACCCATCTGGAAAGGCATTAAAGAATGTGTGAATTATGTAATTACCATTTTTCCCTACCAAATATCTTTATATGTTGAAACTCCAGCAAATATTTTTCTTTAAAAATCTAGAATGATTACCAAGAGTTTTTCAGATTTAACAGCTTATTATTTGTTTGGAGCACATCCCAATAAAAGCAAAATATATTGACAGGAACTTCCTAGTATCTGACTATAGATATATCACAGGAAAATATATTTTAAATAATCTTTCTATATTTTAATAATCCAAATTAATACATTTTTGACTTCAGGAAAAGTCACTGAAAAGTACTGAAGATTTAGTAGTTTTAGAATACTATCCATTGCTGACATAAACTTGGGCATGCATTCTTAATTTCATCACAGGGCTTGGCACGGTGGCCTAGTGGCTAAAGTCCTCGCCTTGAAAGTTCTGGGAACCAATACGGGCACCAGTTCTAGTCCCGGTGGTCCCGCTTCCCATCCACCTCCCTGCATGTGGCCTGGGAAAGCAGTCGAGGACAACCCAAGGCCTTGGGATCCTGCACCCAGATGGGAGACCTGGAGAAGGTTCCTGGCTCTTGGCTTTGGATTGGTACAGCTCTGGCCATTGCGGTCACTTGGGGAGTGAATCATCGGACGGAGGATCTTCCTCTCTGTCTCTCCTCCTCTCTGTATATCTAACTTTATAATAACAATAAACAAATCTTTAAAAAAAATCCATCATTAATTTGATGCCAATCATGATTTGTCTACTCCAAAGTAATTTCTATCAGATCCATATTTCTGAATCTATTAATAACATAGAGCTATTCTAATATCTTATACTAGAATAACTGGATACTTTGAAATAATATTACCACCAAGGTTTTAAAACTCATAATCCCAACTGATTTACACAAATGATATATTTGTTCCTTTATTCATCCAACAAGCATATATAATACAATTGAGTCTTTGCAGAGAAGGAGATAACAAGCCAGTAAATAAAGCATTCAACGTATGACCATGAAGTGCTATGAAATGAGCTAGAAACAGGTAGGTGCAAAAGGAAGGCAAAAAGATCTTAAAGGGATTTACATGCAGGGAAGATCATAGAGAGGTTCAGTGTCTGTACAATACTCATTGCTGCTCATTGAGGGGCATTTAGAAATTCACCTAGTTGAAATTAAAAGAGGATTAAATGGTTTGAACAATGCAATTGTGTTGGACAAGAAAAAACACATATTTGGATTTTAGAGAATGATTAGATGTGAAACGTGTTGATGAATAAGAAGAATGTAAGAATAGGTAGAACATTAGTATGGAACCAGATCAACGAAGATACTGTGACTAGGAAGAAGAGTTTCTGTTTTTATGATTCTTATTTTCAAGTAGTTATGAGCTATACAGTAGCATGTAACATGTCACAGTAACAGTAACAGTAGCACTGTAACATGTCAAGTCTCATAATAAATTTAGTGACAAATACTATTCCTTTTATTCTGCAAATGATAAAGGTTATATTCAAATAAGGTTAATATTAGTGAACTGTTCAGTAAGAGATTTTGAACTGAAGCTCAGGAAGGACAAGAGACATTCTCTCTCTCATTTTTTGGAACTTGGGAAAACCACAGCTAAGCAGCAAGATGCACAGGAGGAAGGGCCAGGTGCTTAAGCAAAGAAAACAGGGAGAATTTCTGACAGAAAAATGGCAGCAGAGAATGGATTACAGAAGTAATAGAACATCAAAAAAATGATGTATATGTTAAAAACTTTCAGTGAAAACAAGATAGATTTCAGTCTCTTGTTTGCCAAGTAAACTACTGCCAGACTTAACTTGCCTCAAAACCTTTCATTGAAACACAAAGTGCCTGAAAGCATTGGAAGAGAATAAATTCAAACTCAGAGAGGAGCCGACCTCGGAAGAAGGTAGTGGCACATTGGAAAGAGTAATCCAATTCCTATACAATCCTGGCAGTTTATTGACCGAAAAACAAGACAGGCTAATTCAAAGAAACTACAAGTGTTACAAAGTCAGGAGTGGGGAGACAGAGAGGGAGGAAGAGAGTAGAGATCCCTAAATTTCCAAGCATGTATTTGTCATAATGTCTGGCTATTCCCCCAACCACATGTGCATAGAAATAACTATAAGCAGTAGAATGAGAGATTAAAACTGAATATGTGATCTATGCAGGTACAGACATTGATGCGTAGTTTGAATCCAACCAAGTTCACTGCCTACTAAAACAATCAAATGAAAAAGCAGAGTAAGAGGACAGAATCCTAATTCTCTACAACACACACAAAAATATGACATTGCCCCAAAAGCATGCTAAATCCACATGTGAACATTCAAGAAAATATGACTCATTCTGAAGAGAAAAACAGTCAAACAAAATCAATCTGGGAGTTGCTCAAATTTTTCCATCAGCAGGCAGTATTTTAAAGGAGCTGCCGTAAACATACTTAGTTACAGAAATGAAAACGTGCTTACAATAGTTGAAAAGATAGGATATCTCACCAGAGAAATGGAAAACATAAAATTGGAATAAAATGGAAATTCTAGAACTAAAAATATAGTATCTGAGAAAAAACCCACTGGATATAATTAATAACAAATTGAAAAGGGCACAGGCATGGGTCAGTAGATATGAAATGTGAATAATGAAAAGTATTCCACTAATAGAACATAAAGAATTAAAACAGAAAAAAAAAAGCTCAGAATCTTAGGAATCTTTCTGTAATACAACAAAGTTCCAAAAGGAGAAAACAAGAGATGATATAGAAAAATCTTTGAGAGTGCAGGTGTCACTGAGTGGGTTAAGTAGCTGCTTGAAAGTTCTGCATTCCACATCCCAACACACTAGTTGGGATGACTTCCCAACTGTGCTTTTCATTCAGCTAAGAAGACAGCAGGAGATGGCTCAAATACTTGAATTCATATCACACAAAAAAGGAGACCCATAAATAGGATGGGGGAAGTGAACAAGATGATAACTTAGCCTTTGGGCTCGGAGCTGTGATTCAGATTACATTTTGTATAAGATAAAGTACTAAGACAATTTTTATAGGTAGCTATTTTCTTTACAAATTCAGAAGATAATGAGCAATTAAGCTAAAGGAGTAAGTTTGTTCAAAATGGGCAAATTAAGAAGTAAAGGCAAGTGTACTGATGAAATAAGTCCTGGAAATAGAGGATTTGGAAAGCTAATTTTAACAGGAGAAAAATATGTAAGAAAAATATGTAAGAAAACTATAACAAAAAGCAGATCATAGGAGTAAAGATTTAAGGTTTCAGGCTGATGCAACCTTGACCTGTTTAATGAATAGGAATTGCACTTTGTTGCCTACAATTACTGTAGCATGAAACTTTCACATTGAACTATTTGCAAGTCCAATCAACCCAGTTAATGGTATCTTCTGTGTTTTGGTAATTGTATTTAGTATTGAAAATAAAGACAAAAATCAAATCTTAGCCTATCTTGATATTGTGTTGTTATATAGGTGCAAAAGATAGATACCAAAACTTTTTACTTTGTTAGTTAGCAATTTTTCTCAAATTCTTTAGCTATAGTAAATAAAGTTTGATTAAATTTGTTTTCGTGTTGGACATCCTTCATATTAATGTATAAGTTTAGAATACCTTACTATTTTTCTCTTCATATTTACAGGTAAGGTGAGGAACAGAGTTCAGTAAAATAATAATAATAATAATAACAATAAATCCAACAGGACTAAAGAAAGAATTTTCTGGATAATGCCTTGATTAATTGTTCCAATCCCAAATCTGCCCTTTGCTCTGAAGGACAAAGCATTTCTGAGCATCTGTGACTCTTAGTGTACTAAGTTCTTAACAATGAGAAGGAATGACTATTTAGACTAGAACAGTCAGATTTCCATTATTTATCTTTGACCAAGGTTATGGTACCCAAATCATTATTAAAAACCTATTCTAATAATTTAACAAGAAATTATTATCATGGAGATGGGAAATACTCAAACTGTTTATGTTCAGGGTACTCTCTGCTAGGAGGCGGACTTGCAGGAAATGTTAGATTGTAATCATCTAGTGGCTTCTGGGTTACAAATCAGAAAAATGGGGTCAGGTGTAACAGCAACAAGGTAAGATAACTTAATGTATTCATATCACAAGAGTCTTCTGTACTGACATGGGAACATCAAAGAGCACAGCTGTTCTCACCTTGGACTATGCTGACACCTGCCCTGCCACTATTTGTCCAATGACTCCCTCTTCTATTCTTTGAAGGCTTATTCATTCCACTCCTGTCCAACATCACTTTCTCTCTTTCAAATGACCTTGCATTTCACGGCTCTTGAATCTGTCAATTTGACAGAGTGATTCCCAAAAGATTTTCTTATATCTGTTATTTTCATAGCTTGTGTTTCCAAAAGCCAGATGTTCCTCCAGATTCTTCCATGCAAATAATAGGTAATAACCACATCAGTAATCATCAGCAAGACACACAGTTGGAGATTATTCCAGGTTACATACTTCTTAAAGTTTCTCCTTACTTATGGGTAATGTAATTTCCTGAGCTTTTTATTTTTTTAACTTTTAATCCATATATTCATAAAGCTTGAAAGTGACCTTAGAGATCATTTGACTCAATAGCTTCATTTTATAGGAGTAGAAAGTGATGCTCCAGAGATTTTTAAGTTGCATAATGTGTAAATTGTGCAAGGAAGAAACTCAAATTGGAGCCCACTAACTTCCAGCCTCCTCTATTCCATGCTGCCTTACGGGCATACAACTTCAGGACTTATGTCTCCAAATATCCTGTCCTGTGTTCTTCAGCATAATAACTCTATCTTGTGAATATTTCTGGCTTTTAGTACCTCTAACATAGTGCAAGCCACTCAGTAAATCCACCTACAGTTAAGTGAATTTAATTATACAAGATAAATTGCTACTATATCACAAATAATGAAAAGAGAGAGACTTCCAATGGATGCAAAGCAAGTTGCAATACCTGTTTTGATTTTTTGCTGTTTTTCTTTTAAATAATCTTACTTAGTTGATTAGGGTACAAAGGGTCAAGGGCTACAGGAAAGCAGGTAATACCATTGTTTCCACACTAATATCATCACTTTTTTCCCCCTGTATCAGGGGTCAGGGGAGAAACAAAGGGAGAAGCCCCACCTAGCCTCCCACCCATTCCAGGTCCCCAATGTGAGGCACGCTCCGATAGTACTTACCACGTGTAAGCACTGTCTTCCTATAACTAATACCATCTATTCCAAAGAAAGACCGTGGTTCAAATAAAATCTCAACACATATTTTATGATTCATGCAAAGCAACTATGCTTGTGAAGAGAGGAGGTAGATATTTAAAAAATTTTTTATTTAATGAAAAATTTAGATTCTCAGGATAATAAATGAATAATTGGTACAACATAATTCTCATCAATTGTCATGTTAATTCAACAAGGTTAACCTATGCAAAATGTAAGGATATGACACTTTGTCCTCTCACTCTATTATGCTTCTATCATCTATCTTTTTTCATTCATTCATCCTTTGTTAGTTTTTAATATAAAATATTTTAAATTTATATATAATTATATGTAAAGTGTCACTTGATTTTTATTCGATATGTTATTTCAAATGTGTGGAAAAATGCTCCACCTCATGGAATTGAAGTGAGTACATTTAAATCCAGGTGAGGAACGGTGGTGTTTAGGAGATAAGGACCTAATATTACTCTACTCCAGAAAGCAGTGTCAAATACAGAAATAGCATGAGCTTATAGCAACCAATTTTGTCTAATTTTACTGGGTTTTAGATATATTTAGAAACTGTTTTCAGGTAAAAGAGCACACATGTGGATATGAAGTCGGCTAGCTCAAATGAATGTGGTATCTTCATAGAGAAGTTAAAAACGTGGGGCTTCTAGAGGCTGGGGTCCCATTACTGAGAAAGAAGTCTGAGGGTCAGAGCGGAGAATGTATTCATTATCTTCCTTTGTCCCTCTCATCCCTGCATGCTGAATTTTCCAGATGTCTTTCTTTCAAATTTTCCATCTATCATGACTTCTAGAGACCTAAAACCGAATGAGTTTTAGAAATATTCCATGATATGCTTTGTAACATTTGGACATACTATGATTTCTCTTCATCCTAGAATCCTTCAAAATATTCTATAGCCAATTCTGAGATGAGTGATGAAAGAATAAAGTAAAACTGACATTAGCCGCAAGCCTTGTAATGATTATTTTGGCTGACTTTCTTATTCTTTTTTATTTTACTTCTCAAATATTGCTCTAGAAGGATTTCTGTCTTCTCTTGGAGCTCTGAGAAACAGTATTTATTTTTCTTCATCAGATCATTTAAATCGAGAAGAAATACCTGTCAGGTAACTGGGAGTACTGTTCGTATTCCATGTAACAACTGAAATTAGAGGTGACACTGTGCTTCCCTGTTTTACTGTGTATTTTCCCCCTGAAAAATTTCTGTGTTATTTCCAATAAGGTTTCCAAGCTGTTAAACCACACACACACACACACACACACACACACACACATACTCCAAAACCCAGGTTTCACCAAACAAACTACATGTAAGAGGCAGCTGATCTTCAGCCTTTCTACATATACAACACAGACTGGTAAATTTTCATAGACACACTCAGTGTCATAATCATAAACATTGCTGCCCTACAGTCAGGTGACAGTGAAGTGAAGAGCAATGGCCTAAAATGGCCAACAGTGATGCTTGATTATCATCTTAACCACCCCCTCACCGTTTTTTTAAATATTTCCTTTCGTGCCTAAGTGAGGTCACAAAATGATAATCCCCAATCTGGATATTAGCAACAGAAAGACAGCATTTTAAACTTCTTTACATCATTTGGATGATCATTTCCATGGGTATATTAGAATTTCTTGCTTTGAAAATCTTGAAGCTTTCACTAAGTTAAGCCCTATATTCTTGGAAAAATTCCTGATTGTACATGGGCATATTCATTACACTTTTGCTACTGGCGCCCTCCCAGATAATCTGGCTCTTGTAGAAACCCAAATTACTGTTCTACGTCATTTTTGTTGATTCTTTTATTTATATCGGTCTCCCTTCCAAATATATTACCATTTATTACATCCATCTTGTTGAAAAGGATAATACAAAGATAGTTCAGTTCAACTTAGGAAATGTTTACCAAGGGCCTGAATTGTGCTAATAACTTGTTATGCTCTGAGGATTCAGGGTCACCACACATAAAAGAGTAGCATTTTTCCCTAAAAAGTTTGTAGACTTATGGCAAAAGAAGAGAACGAAAAACTGTTAAGAGATCATGGTAAAGCCATTAAGTTTGACTTCAGACGTATAACAATATTAGTGTCTTCTTAACTTATGAGAAAGATGTATGTCCTAATATATCTGCCTGTTTTTCTATAAGAAAATATTTCAAAATGTTTGTGAAAGTCAAATTAAAAATATAATTTTACTTAGGAGGAAAGGTTTTGACACAAAGACTTTTTTCTCATTTATATGGAAATTGTATGTTATGAAAAATCTGTACGGATTGGGACCAGAAGCCGCTGGGCTGCCCCCCAGGACTCTGTGTGGTCCTGGGGGGCGGCCCAGCCAGGCCGGATCCGAGAACGAGGACTCAGCATGCCAGGACCACTGCCACAAGGCAGTGAGGGGGTCTCTGGCTATGGGCGGCCAGTGCACCAAATGGTCCCAGGCTCTACCTGCTGGCCACCCGGCGGCGAGTTTCGGAGTTTTTATTATCAGAAATCGCTGTTTAGGGCCACCCTTAAATAAGGCCAGCCTTTGTGTAGGTGAGAGATAATTTTCTGTGTATTCCCAGTAATAGTAACCATAAACACTAGGGCAAGAGTGGGACAGAGACCTGAAGGTTTGAATGAGAGCACCCATAAGAACTATTAGAGCCAGACTGATCCACCAAACAAACCAGGACCCAGAAGCTCGAGAGGACTAGTAGGGAGATAGTGGGCATCTCCTTCGTAGTTTCTTTTAGGATCCCCGCAATCGAGCTTTCGGTCTCTGGAAGATAAACATCAAATGACAGAGGACAGAACAAGTCAATTGACCACCTCAGCTGTGTGTTGACAATGAAAAAATTGGGCAACTGGAGACTATATGATGGACAATGTCAATCAGTGGATTCTCCAACGACCGCATCGTGCCTAAAGTGGTGAGACTGGCAACAATACAGTTCTGTAGAACTAGCAAAACCACTTTGTCGGCTCTGCCTTTGGACCAGAGATGGTCTCCCCAATAAACTGATGGACATTTTTGGACAATGGGATGCGGGTCTTCTTGCCTGGTGGATGCGCGCAGTGGGAAAATCCCAGCTGAATTTGATCCGTGGTGGTGCAACAAGGTTGAGGAATACATTATGGTGGTGGTGGGGGAGAATCTCAGGGCCTATAGAACCATGACACATAATGCAATGTAATAAAAACAAAAAACAAAAAACAAAAACAAAAAACCAAAAATGTAATATGGCCACGGGGTAGGGCGGTCCACCAAGGGGGGAGGGTACAGGGAGGGGTTGGGCAAAAAATTAAAAAATGAATAAATAAAAAAAAATCTGTACGGATTTCAAATTGTTTGCAGAAAAATAAACTCATGCTTTTAGTTTCATTTTCTACAGTGTTTGAAAGTCCTCTTGAATATATGCATTTGCATGCATGAAATTCATATGGTGACACACAAATGTTCATAACAAAGATTATAAATACATTTTACAGTGCAATGGCATAGAAAAAGGTTGAAGATACTTAATACAGTTAAATGAAATATGCAAGAGGTCTGAGTCTGTATCTCTTCTTTTGAGATATCACATAGCAAAGTTCCATTTAAATTATTATGTATTCAAATCTAAAATTGAGTTTGGGGTTAATAAATAGCTTAGTGTCAACCAGTCACAAATATCCAACTTAGCTGTAGCTAAGGAGATGATTGCTCTGCCATGTTAGTGTATCTAAACTTCATAGTTCGGTAGACCATGCAAGACACAGCTCTGTGAACCTCTCTGAAATGTTCTTTACTCAAACAACCCTCCAAATTCATCTGTTTAGCTTTTCTCAAGGAGATCTCTAGTTAGTTAAATCAGACGTTATCAGTATTTAAAATGAACACTGCACTATAGTGGCTTACAGAGATTGGTTGAATTATTCAAAACCAACATTAATTGTGTTTGATAAGATTTTCACGGCATCCGGAAGTATAACCTATTAGGAACATAACTGGTAACTCATAGACAACAGACTTGAATCAGCATTAGACAATAGCTAAACTACAAAGGCATATGGGGGAATCAGGAGCGATCCTAAAAACCTCTTAACAGGAGGTCATATACATAGAGCAGGGGGGACCCCAGAGTGGATCGGGAGGACAGGAGGAGGCTTGTATCCCAAACCCGAAGACTCCCAGTTCCTCACCAAGGACTACATCCCAACTGCCAAGGAGACCACGGCGAAATGGAGTGCCTTAGGAGGCCAAGAACTCTGAGGTCACCCACCCCCATTTGGATCTACCATATGGGATGGAAGAAGCCCAAATCCTGCCTTTCAGGATCCAAGGGCATCGGAACCACAACCAGGAGCACTGAGCGGTCTGCAGAAACAGAAGAACAGTAAACTTCCTTCTGGACTAGGGAGAGGAGCTTTCTCTGGTCCTTGCCTGGTTCTGACTTTGGGTCCCTACCCTCTTTCGCTATGACCATCAGGATCGCTCCAGAAACCCCTCAAAACAAACAAACAAACTAGAATAGATAGACTGAGAACAACAAGGAAAGCTTAGAAACAGACAGGAAATGGTCAGCGGGGATGCACTTATCATTCACTGGGTGGGACACAAAGATTAGTTACTCCTCACTGGGGTATTGAAGATTTCTCTGCACACCCCTCCTAAAACTGTTCACCTAAACTGTTGACATATGTCTTGTTAGAGTTATAGAGTTAGACTACCCGAAAAACAGCCAGGTTCAGCAAAATCATGCTTCAACGCTATAAACTGCTAAATACTAAAATTAAAATAGACATGAGACAGCTGAATAGTAATCTGTAGCCATTTTAATGTGTATAGAACCCGGGTATATATAAACTAATAATTGAAATATTAATGTAGAAGTCACAGGATGTGGTTCAGAACTTGGATTCTTTTTTTTTCTCTTTTAACATATTGGTTACTCAACACTATGTCAACTAATTCCATAACGTTATAAACTGTTACTGTTATGTCAGGGCTTTTAATTGAACGGGATTATACTCTGCTGGCTCTTCCTTCAGACCAGAGATTGTCTCCCCAAGAAACCGTTGAACTTATCTGGACAATAAGATGCTAGACTTTATGCTTTGTAGATGCTTGCAATGAAAGAATCTCAACTGAAAAAAAAAAAAGAAATTATCTATGGCTTTTTTATAGTACACATTTCCCATGAAATTTTTGAATATTCATGTGTACTTGGATTTATCATTTTTTGTACCAAAATAAACTTAATTTCATTTTCCATAAAAAAAAAAGATTTTCATGGCATCCCAATTTTCATTCCTATGTCTACATCCCACTTAATGTCTGTTTCTAGCAACAAGTCAAAGCCCAAAAAGCTCTAAAGTTGCCACTTGGTGATTTCCCGTGGGGCCATGGCTGGCAGATCAGTCTTATTTTTACTGATGAATGACCTTAAAACATCTTCTGCTTAGTAGAATAGGAAATGATAAATTTTTTATTTACATGAGGCAACTATTGTGCTACTAAATTGTTATTTCTTTTAATTGCTGAAATTTCTGAAAAGTAATGTAAAATTATAATAATGGGTGCTAATGCCTTCTTTGGAAGATGGCATTGGGGCTGATGATGTGAACAGACACAGTGATAGTTGCTACCACACAGTGGCATCAGCACTGATGTCACCGAATGAAAGTAAATTGTCATCAAGTTATTTTATTCTTTTTTTCTTCTAAGATTTATTTTATTTTTTATTTCAAAGTCAAATTTACACAGAGAAGGACAGAGAAACATCATTCACTCCTCAAATGGCCTCAATGGCCAGAGCTGAGCAGATCCAAAGCTAGGATCCAGGAGCCTTCTCCAGGTCATCCACACGCTTTCCCAGATCACAAACAGGGAGCTGGATGGGAAATGGAGCATTTGAAACAGGAATGGCACCCATATGGGATCTCAGAGAATACAAGGCAACGATTTAGCCACTAGGCTTTAGCGTTGAAACCAAGTTATCTTATCCTTTACCTCTCAAATTTTCCAAACTTCAGCCATTCCATAAAGCTTTTAAAAATCTGGATATTGTTTCTATTATCATTGATATTAGTTATTTATGTCAAATGCTAGACGTGATTTAATTGTAATTTTTACCCTCAGTGAAACATTCTCTTCCTTTTGGATCTCTCCAATAATGTACACTTAAGTAAATTGCTTCTGGCCCGGCGGGGTGGCTTAGCAGCTAAAGTCCTCGCCTTGAACACCCCGGGACTCCTTATGGGCACTGGTTCTAATCCTGGCAGCTCCACTTCCCATCCAGCTCCCTGCTTGTGGCCTGGGAAAGCAGTTGAGGACGGCCCAAAGCTTTGGGACCCTGCACCCGCGTGGGAGACCCGGAAGAGGTTTCTGGTTCCTGGCTTCAGATCGGCACAGCACCGGCTGTTGCGGCTCACTTAGGGAGTGAATCATCGGACGGAAGATCTTCCTCTCTGTCTTTCCTCCTCTCTGTATATCTGACTTTATAATAAAATAAATCTTTAAAGAAAAAAAGAAAATTGCTGAAAATTTGTATAAAGATGCTTAATGTTACAATGCAAAATTGCTTTAATACTGGCATTTTAAAAATGTGTAGTGTTAAAGACTACTGCAATAGGATATTAATAACTAAATATGATGAGAAAATAGATGGTTTTAAACTTATACCACCTTTCACTTCTGTTCTTTCCAGCTGTTAAAAAATCTCTCTTTTGAGCAAAAAAAAAAATACGGTCAGCTTCTACAAATAATGTGGAAGTCTCCTGGGAAAAGTGAGGTCTAAGATTTATGTGCTTTTCTGTGCTGTGATATAAAATTATTTTCATGAAATAGAATATTTATGAATATAGAGATGTGGGAGGTGAGCGGCAACAGTGTCACTTAGGGAGGATTCATAATGGAGGTTGGATGGAAATTTTAAAGATGCACAAAGCCTAAATGATGAAAAATAGCAGAAATCTGAACTTCAATTCTTTACTTTAAAATTCCTTTATCAACTCCAAACTTTTATCTTTTAAAGACCCATGTATCCCCAAAGAGTTATTCTAAGGGAAAGTTGTCAACATTACAGACATTTCACTGAGACAAGCCTATTTGTAGGCATAGATGGCTTTATGCTCACTGCTAGGGAAACTCCAGTAAAAGAACCATACCTGTATTGTTTAGGATGCATAAGCTAACCTGAAGCAGTATAAATACTGCCAGCAAACAGAAAATTTTAAAGGAAATCATACTGCATAACTCAGTTATTTCTCCCCTGTGATAGTTAAAGTAGCATGTTTTAGTTTATAAAATAGGAGTTCTTCTTAAAAATTTACAGCAAAATTCTGGTATATCATCAGATTTTGTCATGATTATACATTGGAAAATTTACACTGAAAATCTACTGGGTATCCCATGACATTTCCCATCACAGGGTTTGAAAACTCTGCATTCTATCATTGATGAATTTTGGCAAGCTTCATTATGCTGGCTGTCAACATCAATCTTTGACTCCTTGTAGTTTGGAATCTTAATGGAAAATATGCTTAATTATAGTCAATTTAGTTTTTTGTTGTGCAGTTTTATTTTGTTTTCTTCTTGTGCTCTGAACATGTCTTCCATGAGGATATGATGTTAAAGAAGTAAATAAATGACATATTCTTACATCTTTTACACATCATTTATAAATAGTGCCCTGCAAACAAAAAAAGTCCTAATAAATACTTTTAATCATGTCTCTAAAAGCTCTATATACCACCATCCTTCTCAGAAACTTGGTAAGGACAAGTAAAAACCACCAGTAAAGACATTTCCTGGTAATATTTCAAAGTATTTGTTTCTGCAAATATTTTCTTTAGTTTCAAAGTAAAAGCACTTACAAAGAATGAACTTAGATGCTGAATCAGTTGAATAACAGATAAGGATTATTATTCTCATTTGTACCATGTAAAGATCTCTTCACATATTTGATTCACTCAGGAGCCCGGTGTGACAAGCAGAGAGGAGACCCAGGTTTTTCTTTTCCTGTGTTCATTCATTTGACAAATATTAATGGAAGTCCTCTTTGTACAAGACATTCTGCCAGGAGTTGTATGAGATACAGCGATGAATCAGCAGAGATCTTGCCCTCAAGTCTTCTGATGCTTTGTTGTAAGGGATATGTCAAAGCCAGGTGGCAAGGCCACGGAGCCTAGAGCCCTCAAATCTGTAACTGACAGTCTTTCTACAGCATTACATGCAAAGAATAAAGCAA
Source organism: Ochotona princeps (assembly GCF_030435755.1). NCBI lineage: Eukaryota > Metazoa > Chordata > Mammalia > Lagomorpha > Ochotonidae > Ochotona > Ochotona princeps. Next base: position 38,856,721 of record NC_080832.1, read on the forward strand.
CCAGGAGAGGGGATTCTATATTTCAACTCCAATATATTAAGCACTGGAAGAAGTATCTTTTAATGTGGAAGCTAGAATGTGTGGTAACTTTTGTATTTCACATTGCTACTGGTATTTCTGAATGTTAATGTTTATTTTTTTATTCTTTAAAGATTTATTGGTTTTTAAAATATTTATTTTTTTGGAAAATCATATATACAGAGAGGAGGAGAGACAGAGAGAATGATCTTCCGATTCACTCCTCAAGTGGCCAAAGTGGCCGGAGCTGAGCCAATCCAAAGCGAGGAGCCAGGAGCTTTCTCTGGGTCTCCCTCATGGATGCAGGGTCCCAAGGCGGTGGGCCGTCCTCGACTGCCTTGCCAGGCCACAAGCAGAGAGCTGTAGGAAGTGGAGCAGCCAGGACTTGAACAAGCACCCAAAATGGGATGCTGTCTGGCCCTTAAATTTGGAAGATTAGCCAGCTGAGCTATTGTGTGGCCCCCAAACATAAATGCTTATTAAAACACATTTTACATTCTCCTGCTATAAATGATAAGGAAAAATGAACAAGCATGGTGAGAAATTTGCCTTTCACCTATTTGTATGAGTAAAGGAAGAAAGGAAAAGAAATGAAAATGGGAAAGAAAGAAGAAAGAAAAATATCGTGGAGCAATTTTTTAAAGCCTGCAATTGTTCATTTTCAAGCTAAGGTTGTAGACAAAATAAAAATCAATGGAAGGTACTGATACCTGTTTAAAACAATAAACAAGGGCTAAAACTGTATCATTTTAGTTTTAATTTTACCTTTTTATTTATTTCGAATCAGTGGTAAATGGAGTATGTGTACAAGTCCCTTATGTATTTAGTTAAAATTTCATGTTCGTGTGCCTTGTCCTGCAACTGCTAACTCACAGGGTGTGGCGTGGGGGCGTTTCTCAGACAGCTGTCTAAGGGACATGAGAACCGAGGCACTGCTTACTCCTTTGCTCTGGTCTAGCCTTTGGAGAGAGGGCTCTAAGTTGATTTTCAAAGAAAAAAATGTCCTTTGATCTTTGTTCTTTCTCGGAGCTATAATTGTGATATTTCTGCTCTCTGATGGCGGTAGGAGTCAAATAGCTGAGACACTCTGGAAAGGTGACACAGGCCCTGTGAAGTTGCCGTTTTGTGACAGCTCATCTCCTGAGACCAGCATCACTGAGTGCTGGTTTGGATTGATCTTTTCAGCTCAGGAAGGGGAAATGACCACACTCATGTGATACAACATAACTTACATCTGTGAGGACTACGCATTTGACTCTTCGCAGAACTGTCTAGTTAGATCTATTGGCTTCTTTTTCCTCTTCATCTCACTACGGGGTTGTATCAGTTTGGACAATAAATTACATGATCACCTGATTCAAATACAACAGAGAAGACAAATTCTGAAATACAATGAAGAAAATCCTGAGGTAATCAAAGGCTGTATCATTTGTGCTAGCATTTACAAGTAGAGCAGAAATTCTACTATGCAAGTAATTTTTAAATTTCTCACACATGAGATTGTAACAGTTGAAGAAAATGACTTTTGGTTTAGTTTTCTGAATGGAATAAAAAAATTACTTAGTTAAATATATAATGAAATTAGAACATTAACAAATTCAAGATGTTGAATTAATTAATTAAATCATTCCCATGGTAGTTTTGTGAGTATATAAGCACCTTAATAAGAGCAACATTTTGTTTTAAAAGTGGACAAAACACATTGTTGTACAAAATTATTTTCAATAGCATATAATGCTAGGACACTTGAATGTTTTAGATTTTCTGAAAATAACAAAAATGGCTTTGAGTTACGGACTGTCTGTGCAACTTCAGTTTTTAGCGTGTTACAGGAATCGTAACTCCTAACAAGTTTGTGGTGCTGATGAAATTGTGAATATAAAATAAACTGTTACATATTACAAATGTTCCAAAAAAGATGGTTGCAAGGTCTGGCACTATCTAAATTTCATCCTCTCATGTTTATTGTGTCATTTATTTTCACCAGATGAGAGCTTTTATTGAGGCGTGGCAGTAGTGGACAGTAATTTTAGATCAAATACAGTTAGTAGCAAATAATGATTACCAGATGTGACCATTGAAGAGAAAGTGAGATACAAAGGCAGCTTTGTCTCATGGAGATAATGAAGACGATGAAGTTTCTGTGCATCACTGTAATGTAAGGAAAGAAGTACAGAAGGGTACTTACAGCCTTAGATGAACACATCAGAAGACATTTTTTAGCAGCAAAAACACAGTTTCCAAAAGAGTGAGTGAAAAGTGGAATACAGAACAAAGGAATAGAATAGAAGCAAATGAATGAATGAGTATACTTGCTTACATCATAGTCAAAGACTCTTCTGCTTTTTCTTTTCTCCCCCCTCTTACCTGTCTCCTGCTCTCATTTTCTCTCTCAATCCCCAACTTCTACTGTTTTCTTATGCAGAGCATTCATTGTATCAATGCTTTTTTTCATTCTTCAAAGTCCTTACAGTTTATTTTAAGGTATATTGTAAATATTTTATTTCTGGTTGAACTCTAGTGTTAATTGCTAATTACCATGCCCGTGATAAACACAAAATTGAGTAAATAAACTAGAATAAAAAGATTTTAAATGCAAACTACAGACAAAATTTTTATGCAAAAAAAGACTTTATACCATGAAACAGGAATTTTCTTTTTCTCAATGCAATTAGTATAAAGCAAGTGCTGATGTTAATGTGTCTAAAAAAATCACAAATATTGCTTTTAAGATTTATTTATTTGAAAGTACAGTGAAACAGATGGAAGTCACATACACCCATATAGAGAAATATATATACAGATATTCCATCTGCCGGTTTATTCTCCAAATGCCTGCGGCAGCTGAGGCTGGATCAAGCTGAAGGCAGCAGCTAGCAAGTTGTCTTCCATATGGGTGGCAGAAATCAAAGTACTTAAATGTCATTTGCTGCCTCTCAGATACATTAGTGGGGTACTAGATTAACAAAAACATTTTATTTTATTTATTTGAAAGGTGGAGTTACACAGAGGAGAGACAGACATAGATAGAGTTCTTCCACCGGTTGGCCCTCTCACCAAATGGCTGCAGTAATTGTGGCTGGGCCAGGCTAAAGCCAGAATATAGGCGATTCTTCCATATTTCCCATTTGGGTCATTCTCCACTATGTTCTCAGGCATATCAACATGGAGCTGGATGGGAAGTAGAGTAGCCAGAACAAGAATCTGGTACCAAAATGGGATACCTTTAGACAGGTAGAGACTTAACCTGCTATCCCATAGCACGAGCCCAAGAAACTGGAATTTAAGTGTAGTTTAGCTGGGATTTGAACCAGGGATTCCCAAATGGGATGCAAGCATCCAGGCATTGACTTAAAACTAAGTATGACAACACCTACTCCAAAAACTAAAAATCTGAAAACCAAAACCAAGCAAATAAGTTAAAAAAACTACATATATTTGAGATAACATGAAACTTATGAGCTACTCTACTCTGTTAATTCAGTTGTTCATTTATCCATCTAACATATATTTGAATTTATGGATTCCTAATCATGTCCTAGAGGCAAAGAAGCCTCCCTCAGGTAACTCAGGGGTGGATCTGTCCTTCAGATGTATACTGAAAAGCCTACACAATGATGCTCATTTCTAACAATCAGGAGAGTCACACACAAATTCACTTATATTTCAAAATTTGAAAAACATAAAAGCAGAAAAACTCAGTTTGAGAACAAATAGACATAATTTACTGTGATCTTGCTGGCTGCACTCTCCAGCTTGCTAGATAGCCCATCAATCCCCATTCCAAGTCTTGGTAGTATCTTTTCCACCTATCTACTCTCCAACATTAACTCATATTGATTCTACAATCTAAGTATTACTGCAATTTCTTCATTCTACTTCTGTATCCACTACCAATATTTTAGTCTTTAGTCTTGTGTGTCTTGCATGTTTTCCTTTCATGCCCTGATACCCACATTTCCTAATCATGCAGTCAGTAATATTAATTTCTCTATTAAAATCTGACCGTATCAGTGTGGTTTCTTTCCTTTAAGGCTGGTCTATTTATTTAATCTGTAAAACTTGTGGTTGGTATTTCTAAAGCATATACTTTAACAATGCAAAATAAGCTTGATATATGACCTTCCTATGAGTATTAAGTTGAAAACATTTGTCTCAGACGGACAAGCTAATTAATTTGAAAAAAAATTTTTAAATCTTACTCATTAATCCAGCACTTCACTCACAAAAATTCCTGTAAGAACTAGGCAGGGTTTTTTTGTTTGTTTTTGTAAGAACAGACATCAGAGTTTCAGTTCAAAAGATCAAAATCAATGGTATTAGAGGCCATTCTTTCCAAGGCATAGTAATAGTACGGGTCCCATTGACTTTAATGGAAGTCACCAAGCTTATATGCCATGTAACCTTTTGAAAATGGAAGGATTACCATCCAACCAATGCTACCACATGATGTGTCTATTGATAAAGTATTATGCATAGAGCTGAAATTGATCACAGTGATTTAAATTTCTTCTCTTTCTTCTAGTGTAAACTCAGTGTCATTGTTCCTACCCAGATGATAATGATTTGGTCTTTCAAAATGGAACTCAGTAGGGACTGAAAATACCCTATGTTACAGGATATTGGCACTTTCACTTTGTGATTCATGTACTGAAAGTAATGTCACTTGGGATATTTTATTATTTTGCTTACTGCTTCGCTGATTTATTTAACAAAAGAAACAGTAAGTCTACTAAGTACAGAGTGTCTTTATACATTGAAAAAAATGTGTCTGGTCAAAACAGGGACCTTTCCATTCCTCTATCCTAAGGGAATTTTTAACTGTGAAAGTGTTCAATTTCAGAAACACTTAAGTAAGTTGTTACTTATAAAAGGTTTAAATTGCCTTTCTTATGAACAAGTTAAAATAAGAGAATAGGTGCAGATGTTGGGTGCTGTGGTTGACATGCTGTCTGGGATATCTGCATCCCACACTGGAAGGGTCTGGATGTGAGTACATGCTCCGTTTCTGATTCATTTCCTGCTAGTGTGAACTTCAGAGAGCAGCAGGTCTAAGGTCTCTGCCACCTTCATGGAAGACTCAAATGGTGCTCAGTATTGCCATCTTTTGACATGGCCCAGCTCAGGCTGTTGGGGATGTTTGGAATTTAGTCAGCATATTTTGACATTTCTCTCTCCTTTTCAAATAAACAAAAAAATCATTCAAAAAAATAAAGAAAGCAAATAAGTGTAGTATGCTTTTATAAAAATATGAACATCAGGGCTTGGCGGCGTGGCCTAGTGGCTAAGGTCCTTGCCTTGATCCCATATGGCTGCTGGTTCTGGTCCCGGCGGCTCCACTTCCTCTCTATCTCTCCTCCTCTCAGTATATCTGACTTTGTAATAAAAATAAAATAAATCTTTAAAAAAAAAATGAACATCAAATTTGTTACACTCATTTAACACTGATTCTGCTATTCATGGATTCCTCACATACTGAACAATGCAAATGATCTCCTTTTAAAGAACTGTAAACATGATTTTAGGGTTAAAATTAGTATAAGAATTCATAAAAAATAATTATAAAGCATGGATTCATGGTACGTGTTCTTAGTAGGACTCTACAGCAACTCACTATCTCCAAAACAGTTTAATATAAGTCACAATTATAAGTAAATTTTCTTCGTAAAATAAAATTTGGATTCAATCAGGTTAACTACTTTTATATTTTAAGCGGCCATAAATATGTCTTCGGTTTTGGATGCTTTCATGGGCTTCCTTGAGAAATTGTTATTTCTGCTTAAAAGGCTACACATTTAGAACTTGGTTGAATGTTAGTCTCTAAATGTTCAACTTCTCTGTGGGTGCCCATAATCGGTCACTTACAACATCCTCCTATAAACAACAACCATAACTGCAGTGATGGTGTGCAGTTCTATACCAATTGCTTGGTTTGTTAAAGTGGTTACCATCACTCTTTTTTACTTACTACAACATGATTCACAGGAAACTGCAGCCCACACTTCTGCACTCGCATATTTCGCAAAAATAATGAAGCCCATTTGGGAAGCCTAGAAACTTTCACCTGCAAAGATCTGAGAAGTTATGCTGCCAGAATCTTTGACAGGCTATTTGATGCTGTACGCCACTTTTGATTTAGACAAAGCCTCTGACACAACAGAGCATCCGTCAACTATTTCACAGCTTTTCGTTCTATTTCATCATACCCCAAGGATGTTCCTGATTGCCTCCTTCATCACACAGCACTGGAAGGAGAGGAGATGTAAATGCACTTTGCCACTCACAGCTGGGCTTCCTTAAGGCTACAAAAGAAAGCTACATGGACTACTGGAGATCATTCTTAGTCATTCTATGATATTCAAAAGTAAAGAGCACCTTTTACAAACACGACTTTTCAAGTACTCTTAATTTTTCTTATTTTTAGCTGTCACCCAAGAAATATCCACCATCTTAAGAGACACTCCACTTTGAAAGGTGCTCAGGAGACGGGGTCCGAGGCTGTGTCTGCCTTTGCACACAGGTTAAAAGTTTTTGCTTAGGTCAGCAGTCCATGTGCTCCTTTTGGCAGAACATTTCTATGGAATCTCACTGCAAGACTCAGGGATAATCATAATAATACCTCTTGCTGTAATTAAAAACATTTTACTAAGATCCACAATCAGTTCCCTTGTAACCAAATATTTGTTTGGATGAAGAATCTCCAGAACTCAAAATCTTTCATTTATACCAGCTAGCTTTATCTCACTTTCCCTTGCTTTTTTCTTGCTCTTCACCACCTTCCATTCCCAAGTTTTTGTTTTTTAATATGATCTATATCGAGATGAACTAAAAGACTGTGCTATTAGGACTATAGGGGTTTGGAGAAGAGCCAAAGACAAAGTATTCATTAAGTTTCCCAGAAAAGGAACCTGCCTGGTAAGAGTTTTGTGTATATACACACACACTCTATATATAAATTACAATCCTCTACTCATTTCCTTTTTTCCTCTACTGGTGTATGGTTTTGAATATTAGTTCTTTTAGAGTGATTCCAGAAATATTTGGATAACTTTTTTTCCTTAACAAAGAGATGAAGCAGGAAACTCTAAGAAATTCGTAAAGTAACTGCATTTTGGCACATACGTTAATACGATCATAAGAGGAGCCTAAGTGCAATTGAACAGGGTGTCAATAAGCAGCAACTTTGCTATCAATCATCTGTAGTCTTGCTCATATATTTTATTCTAACTACTTGGGTTTCATTTGTTTAAGTGGTTAAAAATATTCTTTTTATTTCTCTGCTGTGTTCATCAATACAAGGATCCTCTTTTTGTTTTCTGTCCATGTCAGGGTGTCTGTCCAACACCCCAATGATGTTCGACTTGGCTGTGGATTTGCTTTAGGCAATGGGAGGGAGTGGGAATGAGAGGTGTTGTATCCAAGTGGAAATGCTAAGAACATCAAATCATTCTGTCAGTACTCTATGTGTACATAAAGAAAAAGATATGCGAGGAAGGGAATATTAACTATGAAAATGAATATGGTAATAACGTTTTGTTTTAGGAACTTTAAATTTACCAGTACTTTGGATTTATTGATTCCTGACGTTATATAGAGCTGACACTTTAGTGAATCATGATCAAACCAAGTAAGTTTTATGCTCTTCATCCTAGTAAAGGAGAGAGAAAATTATAATTTTAGGCCTTCAATTATTTAGAGGGATCTAACTAATACACATAGAGAATTTCTCACTAGCAAAATTCACAACTCATTTTATTTCAGTATGTAATACCTAAAAGAGTTTCAATTGTAGTTGCTCAGAAGTACTTTTTAAAGAAAGAATTCACTCTATCTAGGTAATTTTTCACAAAATGAACTTACAGATTGAATTTTTCAGGAAAAGGTTAGACAGCTTTAAAGTTAGACGTTTTAAGAAGGGAGAACTAATGACTGTTTGACGGGTTTAAAAAGTCGCACTTGACAGCATGGTTATGGCTTTTTGATAGTAAGACTTCGATGTTCTGCTTTATTGAACGTCAGGCAGCAGAACGGAAAAAATCATCCGAATGACTTCTCTTCTTTAAAACCAGCAATTTTTCATTTAAAAGCACAAGAGTAGTTTTAATCAAATGATGATCCCTAGTATCCCTTATAACTCCCAAACTCTATATGGCTTTATGAGCTGAAATCACTTGCTCAGGGTTAGACGAATCCGCTATTTCATTCAAGGATTTCTTCAAAAGTCCCTTGAATTTTGGGTGTGACTGGAATGATGAGAATTAAGTACTTTTATTATTTCTATTCCAAGTATTATCACATTAAGAACATGCATCTTTGGTTGCTATTTCCATTGCAACAAATTAGTCAGACACTTTATTCTTTACATATGTAGGGAATTGAAATGACATTAGCATGCCTGCATAATGTCCTTACTTAAATAATTACTATTCTGATATTGGAAAAGGTGATAGTTAGCCAGATAAAGCAAAGAATGCCCACTTAAATTTGAAATTCAAATAAAATATAAATAATATTTAGAATAAATAGATCCTAATATTGCATGGATCCATTGATTTTTTTGGTTTGATTAAATGGGTTTCCAGAAATTGCTAGATATAAAAATTATATTAATTACAAAGATAAATTTTTGTTCATAAAACATTCATTCTGCTTTTGTTTACTTCTTTTCATTAGTCTTATTTGAAAGAGAGGGAAAGGAAGGAAGGAAGGAAAGAAGGAAGGTAGGCAGGCGAGCAGGCAAGAGAACAAGCAAAATTTTTGCACATGCTGGCTTACTTCCCAAAAGACCACAAGCATGATGGGCCAAATCCAAGCTAAGTGACTGTAATTCTAGCTAGGTCTCTCATGTGGATGGAAGAGACCCAGTTAGTAAAGGTGTCATCTGCTGCTTCTCAGAGTATACAATAACAAGAAGATTGACCTGAGTCAAGTAGTCAGAGCAAGAACTAGAAACTCAAACGTGGGGTATAGGCAAACCGGTGATGACTGAAGCTGCTGTGTTAAATGTCTGCCTCAATTAACTATTTGTTTAGTAATAGTTTAAAAGCAGCAAGAAATATGATATGAAAAGAGAGAGAAAGAGAGGCACAAAGTCCTCTCTGATCCACTAGTTTTCTTTCTAAATGCTTATTGTAGCTGCAACTAGCTAGCAGGGACCAAGTAGTTAGGCTTTTACATCTGTTACCTTCCAGAGTATACATCAGCAGGACACTGAATTTGGATACTCTGATACAGTCTGAGGATATCTCAGATAGTGTCTTCATTTTTGTTCCAAACATTTGCCACTTCCTCGCTATACTTCTAGTACTGGTGTTGTGTAATGGTTAATTTTCTGTGTCAACTTGATATGGCCATGAGTTGCTGGATATTTGGTTAAACATAATTTCTGGCATGTCTGTGGAGGTCTTCATGTGTAAAATTAACATTTGAATCAGAAGGCTGAGCAGAGCAGATATCCCATCCTCTCGGGGGCAAGCCTCTCTCAATCTGTGAAAGCCTAAATAGGCTAGAAGACTGAATATTGGAAATTTATTCTCTCTGCCTGCAGCTTCAAGCTGAGGGTGTGGACTTGGACTTGAATTGAAACCATCAACTCATCTGCTTCTCAGGCCTTTGAACACAATTGTACTCAGGCTAAAAGTATGCCATTGACACCTATAGGTTGGACCTATCAACCTCTGTCAATCATGTGACATAATGATAGATAACATCATGTATATGCATTCAGCCATGGATATATATATGTGAATATGTATAACAGTACTCCAAAAAAGTTACAAAAATGGAATTAAATAGTAAGCTCATTTCAGTCGAGAAAATTTTTAAAAATTTGTGCATAATTTTTAAAATACATTTCCACACTGCACACTTCATTTGCATAACACGTTACAGTGTACATTTCATATACTTTTATAATATGCATTTTCCATGAACACTTTGAAGACTTCAGCTATGAATGTGTACGTCATGCACACACACACACACACACACACACACACACAAAATTGCTTTATTAGTTTTGCTTCTCTGGGGAATCCTGACTAATATGGTTGGCCAGAAAACAGAAGAAATTCCCATCTTCTCAATAGCCTGTGCTGTTTGAATTATGTCTCTTATTGTGCAGAGGTTTTTTTTAAGATTTATTTTATTTTTATTACAAAGTCAGATATACAGAGAGGAGAGACAGAGAGGAAGATCTTCCATAGGATGATTCACTCCCCAAGTGACCACAATGACCGGTACTGCACCGATCCGAAGCCGGGAACCAGGAACCTCTTCCAGGTCTCCCACACGGTATAGGGTTCCAAAGCTTTGGGCCATCCTCGGCTGCTTTCCCAGGCCACAAGCAGGGAGCTGGATGGGAAGTGGAGCTGCCGGGATTAGAACCGGCGCCCATATGGGATTCCGGGGAGTTCAATGGGAGGACTTTAGCTGCTAGGCCACGCCGCCGGGCCCGTGCATGAATTTTTTTGAGGGTGATTGGAGACTCATTCATTTTGCTACAACTTTCTCAGCACACATTGTCCCTTCTGACCCTCAGTCACGTATAGCATTTTGATGTGCAAGTCTGTCTCTGTACTCCCAATATGTAAGCCTTTCTTTTTCACTGAAAGTTTGAAACTTCCAGTCTTCTTCACACTTTGGGACCTCATATTCTATCAGTTTCACAGTATTTACCTCTCAAACTTCCACAAGTAGTCTGGAATGCCTCTGCTTAATAATGATTACACTAAATTCACATTTCAGACTGAAGTATTCATCTTTCTTATTCCCCCTTTACAAAAAAGTTTGGAAAAAAAGGTCACATTCTCACATTTCTGTTTTCCCGTAGATCTCAATGTGCTTACATCAGGTAACAAATCTTCTTACTCCAAGGATCTATCCCCAGGTGCATTAATCAACATACTTTTATGACCTAACCCATAGATTGGTGCTTATTCTAATAGAAGCTTCTGTTAACATCGTGCAGTATGAACATTACCTCCTTTATTCAAGACTTCTGACTCAGCATCTGTGCTTGTCCCCTGGATTTCTATGGTTACATCATTCTTAGGCTGCTCTTTCTTTTGCTGCCGCCTTCCTAAACATTGATTTTCTCAGGACTTAGTTCTTCTTTCAATTATCATTTCACTCTATTTACATTTAAATAGACCTAATAACAGAGATTCACGACTTTCACTGTATTTAAAACTCTTCAATCCATAGCTCCAGGCTAAAGCATTTAGTTTTTTACACACTGAACTTTCTGTAGCTATTTGGCTGTCCTACAGGAGCACTCACTTGTAACTCAACATGTCCCACTCATCTCTCTTCTCCACACTCCCATAGATATTAGTCTCCTTTAATAAGGTCACCACCAAAAGTCTGTGGAAGGAAAATGGAATCAGAATGGATGTTTATTCTGATTTATAAAGACTTGTTTACTAATTTGATGATAATGACGAAATGTGCTATCATGAGAATCATTGAGCACTTGTTGCTGTAATTGTATATGTGCAGAAAACCCATGAATATTATGTTTACCATCATGTGCATTTTCTAGTGTTTTCTTACCCTCATACTGTCAGTATCTGTATAAACAAGGGAATTCATGCAAGCAATGGCTTAGGGAATATTAAAAAAAAACTATTTTCACATTAACTCTATACTAGCAATTCTAATCATGCTAACTATAATAGCACCAGGGTTACCCAGTTTCCAAAACAGAAATCTGGAGGCCGTTCAGTCTTTCCTCCAGTAACACCGTAAATATTCCCCAAGTCCTAGTAACCTAATTCCATAATATCTCTCAGTTACAGGACTTATTTCTAATATGGTTGAGAATAGTTTTGTGTCAAGTCTATCAATAGCTTCTATCACAATTTCACAGTGTTACCACACTGATCTGAAATTCATTTCTGAACATTCAGTAATTAAAACTATTGAGTACCTCCTTACAGTTTATATGAAGAAGTTCAGGTGAACCCTGTTTTTTTTGTTGTTTCTTTTGACCAATTTTCTCCATTTGGAAGGAAACGTTTCACTCTCTTTCTGCGTATCTGGAGGCCCAAACATTCTTGTTAACACTATAGGCATTGTGCAGAAGTGACAGAAGCCTCCATGTTCTGACTCCAAATACCTGCAGCTCTCTTTCCCCTCCTTAAACTAATGATACTGAGGAACAGTTAGGTTTTTTGAAGTGTGGCACTCTTAGATAACACACACATCCTTAAAAATGTTTTTAAGTAAGGGAGTGAAAGCAGATGATTGCAAATTAGAAACTGAAAGTTCTCATTCTACATCACTTTTGTTTTTTCAAAGTGAACCAAAACCAAATAAACAAAACCAAAACCAAAACCACCACCAAAACAACCACATGCATCTTCTCTGAGTGACTGAACAGACAGCATCTAACTACATTAGCAAATTTAGTAGGACTAAGTTTCAGTTTAGATAAGAATCTGAGATAGAAGAATCATTCTGGGAAAGTTGTAAGGCTTTAGAGACATAGATTTACGATGGAACTGCAGTTTCAGAGGCCACAGGGAAAAAGATATGGAAAATGAGAATGTGGAAGGATTTTAACAGAGGGGAGATTATAATGTTATTGATTTCTCAATGTCCTCTCAGTTTTTGTAGAAATACTTTTCATGGAATATTGCTCTCTTATTTACAGGTCAGATAACAGAATAACATGCCTAAATTTACATGGGTAAAAAGTAGTAGCTTCCCAGATACACAATTAACCACCACATAAGCACAGAGGTATATTGTGAAGAGCCATATCACCTATACGCTGCAGACCAATGTAATGGTGAATTTTCAAATTTCTGCAGTTTTTAGGTCTGGGTAAATAAAGAAGCTGAATTAGATCCTGTTAAGAGTTCTTCAAGTAGGCTATAGGCATTGTGGCACAGCAGGTTTAGCCATTTTTAGTTGTTTATATGTCATATTCAGGGTCTGGGATCAACTTGTTTCCTCTTTGCATCCATCTTCCTGCTCATTCCCACTTGGAGAGAAAGCAAATGGTGGTGCAAGTGGTTGGGCTCCTGACATTCCTGTGAGAGACTCAGATGGAGTCACTAGCTTCTGGCTTTCATCTGGCAAAAGTCAGGTCCTTGGAAAGTGAACCAGTGCAAGGAAGATCTATCATCATTTCAAACAAAGAAATGTTAAAATTCTCTAGAGATTTGCAAAGCTTTATAGTGCAGCAAACTCTAGCTTTCCTACAGTTTATCAATTCTGTTGCAACTAGTACTAGGAATAAAACTAATTATGAAAATCATTTCATTACTATTTAAAAGGTGATCTGTATATTTCTGGTGTCCAGAGATTCTATGGATCCTGCATTTTCCCAAGGACACAATCTATGTATTAATGGAGATCAGTGCTGGAACACTTTCTTCTGTGCAATGGATTCCAGGGAGAAAGACATGTGCATGAATATTTGACAATACAAAAATAATTATTAAAATTTTTTGAAAACTGGATGGTCCTTGAAGTACTTTGCTGTTTCTTTTGCTTCATTTTGTCCTCAAGGTTAATGAATATAACCTCTACCAAATTCCAAATTTAGCTTGAATTCTGTAATCAAGGACATTCTCATTAGGGTGGCATTTTTTAATCCACGCTGAATTTGAGATAGCATAATGTCCTGGCTCTCTTGGGTCTACCCTGTGCGGAAAAAAAAATGCTAGTATAGGGGAAAGTATGTGGAGTTTTAATCATCAAGACCTAACCTTAGTCTTATTCTTCATTAATTAAGTGACCTTCTACAGGTCACTAACATTTTAAACTGCAATTCCTTACCTGGTTAGCACACTACCTGAGACCACATTTGTGCTCAGTAATTGTTTCTTTATTATTTGTATTGATGGTGACATAGGGATTTACTTGCTAGGTTTTTTTTGTTTGTTTGTTTGTTTGTTTGTTTGTTTTACCAAAGGCTTCCCTTTCTATGGCTACTTAAATGATTTCTTGGCTTGTTCAGTGTTGTTTCCTCTAGATTACTATTTTCCCTGTAATGCACTTCAGGAGTAACAATTATTGTTTTTTTCAATATGGGGAAGTATGTGTATGTCACATAGGCTGCCAAGCTCCCAGAGAACGTTGTAACCAATTTCTCTCTTTCTAGTCTCAGAACAGGACAGATTGTGTTACTCCTAGAACACATGGAAAATCATGAGGTGCACAATGATGGAGAAAGGGAAAGAAGAGGATAACGTATTTTTATATATGTTTCTATAATAATTTGAGTGATGTCATCATCAGCAACAGCTTCAAAAGCAACAGTGAATGTTTGGCTTTATTTGGAAACAGAGAAGTAGAACAATGTATGAGTGGTAACTGGTGGCAAGAGAGGCATTAAGTATGTGGAAATGGCCTTGGCCGTTGAAAAAGTCCCGAGTTCTGGAAGTCTGAAACTCAGTTGATTATGCCTTCATCATTCTGGCATCTCTCCACATTAAATTCATATTCTCTGAAAATATTCTTTCTACACATCCGACTTTGAGTCAAATCTACTTTCCTCTTGTCTACCACTTGCACCTTAGTTTCATCTTCTTAAATAATTTCAACCAAAGCCAGAACTAACATACCTTTTGGCTAAACCCATGGTTTCTCTTATAATGATGATGCATTCCAATTTATGGTGCTCTGGATTTTAAGCAAAAGATGTACTTGGACTTCTTGTCTTCTCCAAAATTTTCCAGTTACCAGAAAGAAACTTGGCAGAAGAGTCCATGATCTTCAGGCTCAGACTTTACCAGATCTCCCAAGAAAGGAAATCAGGGTCCTTCTCACACATGAAAGAAACTCAAACACCATATACCCTTGAATGAATGTATTATTTGCTCTTATTGTCTTTGTCTGCTTAGAAGATCCCAAAGTTTTCTTTCAGTCACTCAAAATGCCAGTAGGAACAGCAGGCTGATTCTCTGGAACTTTTATTTCAGCTACATTTTATGTTGCCTACTTTCCTGGGCTTATAGAAATTATGCCCTCACTTTCGTGAAGACAAGTGTAAGTTCCTGAACAAGAAATCCCATTCTCTCCTGTTTTCCTAGAATACCACCACTGCTTTCTGCAGAATTGGGAACCCTGCCTGTGGCCTTAAGGAAACAGGCATAATAACAGCAAGGTGAAGTGTCCCTCCTGCTCCCACATTTCTGTTTCTCTCATGCCCTTCTTCCTGCAGTCTCAGTGAATCAGCTTATGTAAGTCAGTGTTCAAATGAGGGTATAGTAATATTGACAGTTCATGTTTTCTTTCAAGCTGAGAACACATGATTTTAGAAATCATGTACTCTTATATAAAAATCATTTTAAAATCCCGAATGCATTTAATGCAGCCCAAGGGCAAGTCCCTGGCAATTGTGTTTCGTTGGTTCGCAGTTCTGACACTAGATGTGAGGCATAACCTCTCAGCATGAAGCAGCTGTTGCCACACTTCAGCCCTGAAAAAATGGCCTCGAGGCCTCAGGGAAGAATCTGATTGCTATTATTTAGCACATAATTATTGGCTAGTTTGCTATTGGAGTTTCCCAACTCACAGTTAGTAGCTCAGGACAGCAATAAAATCGAAAGGGAAAGGACAGGCGTTCATAGTGAAAGTAATGTGGGTAAAGTGACAACCAAGAGTCTGCAGACTCAAGTGAAGATAAGCCCAAAGCAGAGATATCTTCCTGTATATTAGGACATGCTTTAAGAATTGACATGGGTTTAGTTTCTGCATTTGAAACTGTCTTCCCTCAATCTTAATGTCTTCCAGTGGAGATATATGCATCTTGTCAGCGAGTATGTGTAATATTATTTCATGTATGTTTCCTGGAAGACCTGTTTTTGCATCAACTCCCCACAAATGAGGAAACACTGCTGAGATCTCAAATTATCAACAAAATTTGAAGTGTGCTAAAAATTATTTTGTTACTTACAAAGTTCATATACTATTTAATTAGTATTAGAATAGTTGGGGTAAAGAGTAAGTAACTAGTTTTTGGATTATTAGAAGATTACTGAAATTACAGGTTAGTTATCTGGAAAATTCAATTATTGAATTATTTAGCAGTGATGGGAAAATACTCTTTGATGTAGAATAAAACCTAGTTTTATTCCTTAATAAGCAGAAAGAAAACAGTAAAATCACCTAAATTTTTAAAAGTACACAGAAATTTTCTATCCCTTTTATCTTGATTTATAAAAATGTGCATACTATATTTAATTACATAAATATATATTCCTCTGATATACTGTTAACCCTTTCCTTTTGGCTTTTAAATAATTATATTACTTGATAGATGCATATTTTCTAAATATAGGTAAGTAAGAAATAACATCCTCAAAAAGCAGGCATTAGAGAGCAAAATATTTTCCATAATGGGAAAACACTCAAATAGGTTGCTGAAGTTGATTCTTACAGTTGTGAGTAGTACTTTTTATTCTAAGCAAAGATAGGAAATACTTTCAGGGGTTGCACAAACAGACTAACCCACAGAAATAACAATATTTCAGATAAATTATCAATCTCTCTATGGTCCCTAAGGCTTATTTTAAAGGAGCTTTCAGCTGGGGGTACAGCAGTAAGTCTCTGATGCATGTAATAGAATCAGGGGCTCCATTACAATTCCAAATTTGCAGTACCTCCAAGTACTCTATCTCATGGCTCACATCCTTGAGAGGAAAATATGGGCACAAAGCCCCACAAAACTTACCGTGACTCACACAATTATGTGTATATGTAACTAAAAATGAATTTCACTTACTGAGCTGCCCAGAGTGGCAGGTTCCTTTTAGAATCAGATATACTATTTAAAGTGGTGGCACTACTTCAGAAATAATAAATATAAAAAGTCAACATAAATATGTTCTATGAGTGAAGCTATAGTCTTTACTACATGAATTTTCCAGCACAGGATTAAGATTTTTAAGTCCATATGGTCATTTTTGTTCATTTTTTTAAATTTAGAGAATCTCTGTAAAGGTAGTTATTCAGAGCAGAGATATATAATGGATGAAGGAACCTTAAATTACAGGGAATGTATGCTCATAGCTATGTGTATAAATCGTTTTAATAAGAGATAATATTTAGCTAATTATTTCTCCATGATGCTGTGTTCGATACTGTGCATTAATAATTAAACAGAGGTGATTCCCGGTTGCTGTAAAATTTGTACCTATGAGAAATCATGGAGATTTAAGTGATATGTAGTGGGGTGGATATTGCAAGGGACTCTTCATAATCTATTTGGAACCATGAGTAAGTAGACAGGCATGTTCATTTAGTAATTACTTGAAGGAAAAGGGGTTTTCTAGAGCTAATGCTATTAGGGAGTTTGGGCACTTGCTGCAAACGTGTTTCTTTTAAATCCCTGCTAGTTATGATTTATTAAATTTTTACAAAAAATGATGGGGGTTGGTAATGTCAGACAGTGATTAAAACCACTCTTTGGAATCAGGCATCCAATAGCATCCAACATCTGAGTGATGTTTGGAGTCCCAGCTGGTGTGCTTCCAAATCAGCTCCCTGTTTGTGCATCTGGGAAGGTTTGGCAGGATGACCTAAATATTTGGGTCCCTGCCACGCACACGGAGAACTAAAGGGAATTCTGGACACCTACCCCTGGCAAGGCCTGGAACAGAAACCATTCGGGGGGTTAACAAGAGGACAATTTTCTTTTTATTCTCCATCCATTGCTCCCTGTCACATGACTCTCAAGGAAGGAAGGGATTTTTTTTTCCTAAGGAAAAAGTTATTGGCAACATGAGCAGAGAAGTTTCTTTCTTTCTTTTTTTTCTAAAGCTTGTTTATTTATTTATTTTTATTTGAAAGGCATATTTCTACAGAGAAAGAAACAAAGAGGGAAAAATATTCTATCCGCCACTTAAATCCCCAAATGGCCACAAGGGTCAAAGCTGAGCTGACCTGAAACCAGGAGGCAGACTTTCCTCCCGGTCTGTCTCGTGGGTGTAAAGGTCTAAGGACTAGGGCTATTCTCTGCTGCTTTCTCAGAACAAAAGCAGAGAGCTAAATCGGAAGCAGGTCGGAAGCAGAGCAGCCGGGACACTCACCGATGTCCATATGGGATGCTGATGCCATAGGCAGAGAATTAGCCTGTTACACCCGCTGCCACCCACAGAGATTTTTTTTTCATTTTTGTTTTCTATCAAGAGGAGTTTTTTTTTTTTTTTTTTTTTTAAGAAACCACTTAATCTCTCCCATCCACGACTATTCCTACTCCTCTAATGGAGAGAAAAACCTGACTAGAATGTTAGGAAAAGATGAGATGCCTGCATCTCAGCTCAGTCACTATCATAGGGAGAGAAAGTAAGAGCCTGAATGCTAATTGGTCTCAGTCACTGGCCTGCTCCTACTGGCTGCAGTCTCTGCCTTCAGTAACTTGCCCACAGATAAATACCGTATCTTCTGATATCTGCTATAGCAATAGCAACTTGGATCTTTATTCTACTTTACTGTTTTTTGAAAAATAAAATTGTTTCATTCTTCTTTAAGTCATTAAAAGGCATATTACATATAGAAAAAAAATTATCTTTCATAGGGTTCAATTTTGGGAATTTTGGCAACTGCATGCAGCACCCAAGGCAATAAGAAAAATTCCATCCCTCCCCTGCAATTTCCCTGTGCCCCTGTGAAATCAACTCTGACTCCCATGATAGCCCCTGGCAACCACAGAACTGCTTTCTGCCTCTGGGGTTTTGACTTTTTCAGAATGCCATATAAGTAAAGACACAAAAATGGAACCATACCCTTTTTAGGTTGACTTCTTTCACTTAGCAAAAACACATTTGAGTGTTCTATACAATGTTGCATGAATCAGTCGTTTTGATTGCTAGTAGCACTCCATTGCATAGAAGTTATGTATTGTAATAGCTTATCCATTCACTGGCTGAAGGAAGTTTGGGTTATTTGTAGTTTGGGTGATTATAAGTAAAGTTTATGTAAACAATTACATAAAGATACTTGTGTTACCATTAGCTTTTATTTTACCTAGGTAAGTATGTCACACAGCAGTGATTAGATCTCATGGCACACTGAACTTTGTAATAAACTGCCCAACTGTGTTTCAAAGGGTCTGCCGGCTTGCACTCTTGATGGATGAGAGTTGCACTTGCCTTACATGTGTAATGGTACTTAGTATTGTTGGTTTATTCTTTATTTTAAGCAATTTAACAAGTGTATTGTGACAACTCATACTTTATAAAGCTTTCCTTATGACTAACAGTTTGGCAATTTTTCAAATGCTAATGTGCAATAGATAAATTTTTTGGATGAAGTGTCTAATCAAATATTTTGCTCATGTTTTAACTTGGTAATTATTTTTCCTTCTTTTTAGTTTTGGAGATTTTTTTTTTTTTTTTGCTGGAGATGAGCTCATCTGAAACCAGGAGCTTCTTCCAGGTCTCCCACACGGGTGCAGGGTCCCAAAGCCCTGGACCGTCCTCAGCTGCCTTTCCCAGGCCACAAGCAGGGAGCCGGAGGGGAAATGGAGCCGCCAGGCATGAACAGACACCCATACGGGATCCCAGCATGGGCCATCGTGCCAAGCCAGAAGGAGCTCAATAGTGGAATGGAGAAGACTCAGGAAAGACATTAAACTTCACAGTTCAACAGAAATCCTTCAGTTGTTTTGGAGGTTCACGGCTGAAAAATATGGAACGCTTCACGAACTTGCGTGTCATCCTTGCGCAGGGGCCATGCTAATCTTCTCTGTATCGTTCCAATTTTAGTATATGTGCTGCCGAAGCAAGCACAGTTTTGGGGATTTTTGATAGAGTCTGCCGTGACTCCTTTGACAAACATTATTTGAAATACTATTTTTCATTTACTTGTCTGTGCTTGAGGAAGAGTCAGAAGTTTGCAGGTTTTCATAATTTTTTTTATTTCATGGATTTCTTCACAATATAGATTTAGGAGCACTGCAATACTTCTCATCATGCCTTTCCTCTCGTTCTCATCCCACACCCACCATCCTCTGTCCTAATTAAAAAAAAAAGTTTATATTGGCATGCATTCAGTTCACTTTACAATCTCATGCTTAACACTCCATTAGGCAAAGAATACAACAAAAGTAAGTAGGAAAAAAATCCTTATGTTCCTTAAGGGTATAGACAAAGGCTATAAAAAATGATCAGATCGGGCCCGGCGGCGTGGCCTAGCGGCTAAAGTCCTCGCCTTGAAAGCCCCGGGATCCCATATGGGCGCCGGTTCTAATACCGGCGGCTCCACTTCCCATCCAGCTCCCTGCTTGTGGCCTGGGAAAGCAGTCGAGGACGGCCCAATGCTTTGGGACCCTGCACCCGCGTGGGAGACCCGGAAGAGGTTCCAGGTTCCCGGCTTCGGATCGGCGCGCATCGGCCCGTTGCGGCTCACTTGGGGAGTGGATCATCGGACGGAAGATCTTCCTCTCTGTCTCTCCTCCTCTGTGTATATCTGGCTGTAATAAAATGAATAAATCTTAAAAAAAAAAAAATGATCAGATCTTCCCCAGCTGCAGATAACTGCAGAGGTCACATTGTACCTAAGCAAGTATTAACACTGCTGGGAGGAAAGCAGCCAAAGCTGGCGGGCCTTGTGGGCCTGGCTAATGTCAAATATGTGTTAACTATATCAGCGCGACAACATAGGGTACATCCTATTTTTTTAAAGATATGTGGAGGGAAGGTGCCAGCATGAGAGTAGACAGGGTGTGGGGACCTGGGCACAAGTGTAGGAGTACCCTGGGTAGTCAGACTGGCATGGCACATTGCCAGAGGAATGGGTTTGAGTATCTACATGCTCACATACATGGGGGGCTATGGATTGCTCAGGGAAGTGGGTCTGGAGATGTGTGGGAGGAAGAACCACTGAGGGAGAATGGTACAGGTGAGACGGGACTTCTGGGGGATCTCTACTAACTAGACTTCTGTACTTGGAGGTAAATGAGGGGGTTGAGACCAGGTGGTTTGCAGAAGGGAAACCAGAGGATCTTTCAGGGCCAAACCAATACATCCACCCATTTGAAAGACCTGAGTTGGGCTTGTTAGTATCAAAAACTGCCTACTGGCACACAGGAAAGCCATAGCTGTGGCCCTGCCTCTCCCTCAAGGAGTGTCAGTGCAGGGGGTGGACCATGTTAGGCTAGGCCATGATACTAACCAGCACATGAGAGAACCAGGCAGAGATTCTGTGGGGGATCATGAGCTCACCCTTGTGGAACTGCCATACCAGGTGGTTTGCTCAAGGACTGGGGGTGGGGGTGGCCAGCTGAGCTAGGTATGACCATGGAACTCACTAAAACTCATGGGTATTGTGGTGGGGAATTGGCTGGGCTGGACCAGGCTGTAGCATCTGTATGCACACTCAAGAATTGGGTATGGTTTGTGGGGTGAGCCACAACATCCATCATCACACAAAGGCCGACACTGGGGGGCAGACTGTATATATGTGAGATCTGGCTCTAGGATTGGGCCTGGTAGGGGAACTTGGGGAACTTCCCTGGTGGATCATCACTTCTGCTGGTGAGCACATCAGTCAGGCTTGTGTGTTGGTCAGGTCAGGTAGGCAGGTGTGTGAGCTGGCTTTGAGGTGGGGGTGGGAATACACTGAGCAAGGTCAGGCCAAACCATAGCACACTGGCATGCATGAGGACCAGGATGATGTGTGGGCCATGCTGGGCTAGGCTAGGCATACCTATTGATTTCCACAAAAGCCAGGGATGGGGGTATACTGTGCAGGACTAAGCTGCAGCACCTGACAGCAAGAGTTGGGACTCAGGGAGGGCCAGGCCAGGCCAGGCTACAACATCTGATGGCAAAGACTAAGCCACGTGATGGGTTATGTAGGGTTCAACATAGCTGCTCCCAACATGTATGAAATCCATGGCAGGGAGCATGTTTGGTCGGGGAGCTAACAGGCCACCCCAGCTGGGCTGTGGTTCCCACTGGCTAGCACAAGAGCTGGAATGGGGGCATGGAGCGGGGCATGAGTCTGGCACACTCTGAGGGTGAACTGAGTCTAGAGTGTGTCAGACTAGGCTAGGCTCCAGCACCCATTGGTGCTTGCTAGAGCCAGAGTAGGTGTAGCACAGGCTGGGTAAGTTGCTGCACCTACTGAATCATGCAAGAGCTGGGTTTGGGGGGTGAATGGGTAATGGTTGGGCTGTGCTAGGCTGCAGAATCCACTAGCATGAGCTGGAACCTGGGAAACACAGGGCTGAGCCAGGCTGCATTATCTGTTAGTGAATGTCAAGATGAGGTAAGCCATGCTAGTACTCACCAACACACATAAAACCTGGGTGGAGGTGAGGCCAGTAGGGAGTCTGTTAGAGTTATTTGCTGGGCCACTGCTCCCAATATTTAGCGTGAAACCTAGAATTGGGGGCAGATCAAGCTGGGCAGGGTTACAAAACCTGTTGGCCTTCATGTGAGCTGGGTTAGAGGAAGAACCAGGCTTTGTATGAATATTTTGAAATCTACATAATTTTGTGGGATCATATACTAGTCATTTGCAAAATAGTGGCACATTGAGATATGTAGATTTTATAAATGTTGACACAGTGCATCATAAAATATAACAATCATATGTTAATATTAGGGCCTAGAAACACACCTTTATATATTTGAAAGTTGCCAAAACCACTATGGTTGACATAGTTTTCAAAAATCCCATTAAAAAAGTTCAAATGCTATCACTAGCATCAAATTTGAGTTTTTTTTTTTTTCAAATAGAAATGGCAGTGGTTTTGTTCATCTAAAAGGAGAGGGGAATCCTTTTTCCTGTCAAGGGGTCATTTGGGTATTCATAACATTTTCATAGGCCACATAAAATCAGTAACATAAAGATTAGCTTTCTACAGATTTATGGAATTTCAAATCCTTCATACAACTACCTTCGCTTGGAGACCAAATCATCTCCTAAGGTTTTACGTCACATAGGCTAGATGTGTCCTATCTCTGACTTACATGAAAATGTCTGCCAGATATCTAAGTTTGTATAGTTACAACTTATTTGTCACTTGCTCTTTAAATGATCACATTCTGTGAAAACTGTGCCTAGTTCAGTTTGCAATTCAGTCACAAAAATAGTTTCCTTGCATATAACCATCTTACTCAATGTTTTATGCAAGCTTGCCAATTTGTCACACAATGATTTAAAATGATATGTCATCGGGGCTTGAAATTTAACAAAACCACTAGTTTTTATTGCTTATGAATATTCTTTAATGAAATTGATTTTCTTTTTCTTTTCTTTTGTAAAGACTTCAATTTATACACATACGCTGTAATCCCATTGTCTTTTTTGGGGGGCGGGTAAAGGTGTCAACAATTTAATTCACTGTTGCTTTAACAACTTCAACATACATGTCAACATTATAAAAAAGGTAAATAATGTGTAAGCCACATCAAGAAAATATTTTAATCCCATGGATTCTCTGAAACTATCTGTGTGTCTTGCCAGCGTTCATAGATTGTGCATTGTGAAGGACTGAATAACTGGTTCAGGACACTGAATAGCAGAGAATCATCAGTTGAAGCTTTTTTGCATGATTCCACTGAAACAAACATGGCAGAATGAGAGAACCCTTCTGAAAAGACAAATTTCACTAGTGGAAGCAATATGACAGCAGGAAGCATAGGAGGAAGGCCTGGCAGTGTTTTCAAACAGAAAATGCCTACTCATGAAATACCAGAACTGCCGTTTTGTCAGAGCGTACACTGAATTCCAAAGAAAGGTGCTGGAAGGTTGTGAACCAAAGGGAAATGAGAAGGATTCAGAAGGGAAAACAACTTTGAAATGACCTGAGCACTAAGCTCCCACCACTGCTAACAACAGGCGTCAGTTTTGCAAATCAGGAAAGAAGGCAGCTAATCATTATTTTTCCCCCAAGGAATGATTATAGTACTCTGAAATATCACACAATAGAATGACGAGAGTTTCAGACTACACACACACATACACACACACACACACACACACACATATATATTAGAAAATACATTATGGAAGAGCTGACTACAGAGCCTCCCAGCACTGTGAAAGTGTGTAAGTGAAACGGTTACAAAAGAAGGCTGTTTACCTTCATTATTTTAGAAAAACAATTTTATAAAACAATTTTGTAGTTTACCTTGGTCATCTAAGCACATTTTAACATTTTAATTTGTTTTCCTGAGGCAGGTAGTAGCTCTACCAGTTAAGATGCCTGAATTCCATATTGGAGTTGATGCCAATATCTGACTTCTCAGTCAAGTTTTTAATAAAGGCAAAGTCTGAGAAGTGAGGATAATGACTCCAGCATCCTGGTTCCCTATGTAGAAAATGTGTATTTTGTTCTGGATCCTTTGTGCTCAGCATAGCCCTAGATGATGCAGGCATCTGGGGGAGAGAACTAGCAAATAGAAACTTTTCCCCTGTATATTTCTACCTCTAAAACAAACATTCATAATAAAGGGTTTTTTTTATCCTAATATTGAGAAGAATTTCTAATTCCCCTGCCTTTGAGAGATGTTCTGAATAAACGTTCATTTCAGTTTGTGTGACAATGGTGACAGGTCACAAACGGCAAATGGTGTACAATACTTGCTCCCCAATCCCTGAACTGAGAGAAAAACACTCCAAGACTCCAGATGGATGACTGAAAGGACAGATAGCGCTGAAGTCTTCACCGATTTTTTTTCAAGAATATTTCTCTTTTCCCTTAAAGAAAGCATAGCTTTTCTCTTGTACTTTGGAGCTATTATTAAGCAGAATAAGGTTACTGGAGTATAAATATTACAGTATTATAATAGTGGCTTGGATAACTGAGATGGCTACTAAGTGACCAGAGTATAGTGAAAACAGTTGTATACTCAGTGTAGAAAGGATGGTTCATGTGTCATACAGGAAAGAACAGCATGCTGGAACAATTCAGTTTGCTACCCAGAACCCCATGCAATTTGAAAATCATGAATTATTGATATCTGGAATTTTGCACTTAATATTTGTGGCTCACAGCTGATTGTAGGTAACAAGCTGTAGAAAGTGATACTCAATAGAAAAGATATACTGTACCTTTAAACATTTAGTAGCTTTAATAATCCCATGAAACAAGTGTTAAATTTTATTGATGATGCAACTCCATCTTAAGAGATGTTAAAGTAGCCCCAGATAGCATTTGGAATTGGATCCTGGAACTAAACCTAGGTCAGTCAGACTATCATGCCCAAGATTTTCTATTTAATCATGATTACAACATTTTTGTTTCTGTCTAGAAGACCTATTTTTCCACCAGAACTCTAGTAGAACACTAAAAGGTTAAAACTCCCCACACAGCATCAATATCTGTGAAAATTCTAATCAAATATTTAAAGAACCTCAAAAGCACTTGGACAGGGCTCTCCAGATAGAAAACAGCCGCCCCGCAGCTGCCCCACCAGTGTCTCTGCTGCTCCAACAGCTGTTATTTGCCTTTCTTACTTTTTTTCCTTCAGATTGTCCCTGATGTCTAAGATTGTTCATGCCAATGCATGGAGCTTTTCCAATTTATTTCTAAGCTGAAAGAACTGCTTCTGGTTACATTCACCTTTTGTAGCTTTAACTGCTAAGAGTACAGAAGCCCCTGTTAGCAGAGAAAAATAAGCTTCTTTTCCTTTGTTATCCAAACTGGAATACACAAGTGGTTACTTCCACCAAGCCTGACTGTGAATAAAATGAATAAAATCAGTTGCACTGTCAGAAGGATTTGAGGGGAGCACTTTTCCTAGAAGGAGAATTTAACATTAGTGTAACACTTTCTATATATCACATGTCATGCTGCATGCTTGCTAAACCATGCTGGGTACAGTGTTTATTTTGCAAACTTCAGCTTCAGATCATAAAGGCAGATTGAGTTAATTCAGCCTTAAAATTAATCTTAGAGCTTTTTTGATTGAACTATAGAAAGATTAAAATCAGGAAGAAAACTGACCAGTTTTACATTTTTGAAGGACCATTTGTCATGAAATGCAAGTAATAATGAGACCAAGAGAAAGCGGGAGGCAAGAAGATCTCTTAACATGCAGAAAGAGACAAGATACAGAGAGTCTGTCTCAGCAGCAAGACAAGGTGGCACAAGATGATTGTGAACAGTGAGACACTGTTAGGTTTTGGTGTAAGGGATATGGAAGATAGACAGGTTTGAAATTGTGTGTTCAACCTCTTGTAGATTGAAAATATTTGAAGTCACAGAATTGTCTTCTGATGTGTACTATGTAGCTGGGAGTGATTGTATTTGTATCAAACAGGTTTACACTTTGTTTTTTTCTTGTCATCAATCCCTAAATAACACAACATCATTCACTTCAACAACATTTCCATTGTATTAGATATTATAAATGTCAGGTATTATGAAAAGCCTAGAGATGATTTACAGTACACAAGAGGATTTAGATAATATGTAAATACCAGGCAGCGTTATACAAGGAACTTGAGCATGTGTGGATTGTGATATGTGTGGGAGTACTGAAATCAATCTGTTGCAGATACTAAAGCACAGTTGCCATTAAACAAATAAGACTTTCTGCAGCTCTAGTTCTTGGTTCACCACTCTAACAGGAAATATTTAAAAAATAGTATATGCTGCAGGGGTAAAACTGTAAATAACATGTATGCCATACATGCAAATTTATTGATTCACATTTTTCGAGTCTGCATTGTTCTCCATTGACTTTGATTATGCTAGAGGATGTATGTTCTATTCATAGTTAAAACAGAGTATTTTGGAAGTGTAAGTATTAACTCTTACATTAACCGACACAAGATACATTTTGAATTCTTTTCAATTATTTAGATAATGCTCGATCAAACCTTATAGGTATTTTTATGTTATTACTTATAGGAGGGGCAACTTCTCCATATGTGCTACTCTTATAATTTTGTATAGTTGAGGTCTAACATTATAAAATAAATTAGGCCTAGACACTTTTAGAAAATAAAAATAATTTCCTAGTGTAATTACCCATGACCAACCATTATTTCCTTAGAAGAAATTTGTAATATAATTATTGTTTATTCTACCTAATTTAATTAGTATATTTATTGTAATAATTTGATGTGTCAACTTGCCTGGGTCATGAGGTTTCCAGAAAGTTGGTCAGACATTGATTCTGGGTATACTTGTGAGGGTGTTTGAATTGAGGTTCTGGATATAAAAATAAGGTGGAGAAGGGATGAATTTTTTTCTCTCCTTGATTACTGAACTGGAACATGAAGGTTCTGAGGTCTTTGGTCCAGATTAGAAGACATGTCATCTGCTAGATGACTACCTAAATGTCACAGGATACTGATAACCTTAAAAACATCAGGTCAAAATGTAGTGAAGACAGAAGTCAAACTGAAAGAGCAAAATAAGTGGAAGATGAACAGAAGAACAGAAATACATTATTCAGCCTTGTTTGGGAGAGTTATGAGGTTGAAAATTATTTTGTTCTAAATTAAAAAATAAAACTCCATGTTCACGGGCAAAGCAAAAGGATCCAAAGAAGAGATTTAGGAAAAAATGGATTGTTGATAGCAAGATGTGGACTTGGAAATGGGAGAGAGAAGATTAAAAAAAAATGTGAGCAGAGGTTGAACAGAAAATGGAATGAGAGTGCATTATATTCTTATAGTGTGGAAGGAAGTTTTTCACTTTTTATTTTTAAAATTATTTTAATTGAAAGAAAAGAGGCGAGGACAGGAAGGGAGGGAAAGCGAGGAGAGGGGACTGGAAGGGAAGGGCAGAGAAGGGAAGGTGAGAGAAGACCTCTTCCATCCTTTTGTTCATTCTAATGTACACTGGAACCAGGAAGCAGAACTCAACCCGAGTCCCTCAAAAGGGTAGTAAGAACTGAACTACTTGATTCCTCATCTATTGCCTCGCATGGTATGAATTACCAGGAAGCTGAAATCAGAACTGTAGGACCTGGAGCTTGAGCCGGGCACTTCAATATGGCATGCAGGTGTCCCAATTGATAGCATAAATTCCATCAAAGTCCTACTGAGAGAATGTTTTCAAGAAGGCAAAATTCTTAGGTAGAAAGAAGTCTGTGAGAGTGAGCATGAGATAATGTCTATCTCAATAAATGAGGGATGAAGTTTGGGTTACAGATTTTGGGACAAAATGTGATATTGAGGAATAGAGTTTGGAATAGGAGCGAATGTTACAAGGAAACAATGAGAAATTTTGAAATGAGAAGAGGTGATAGGGGTCAACTTACGAATTGTTAGTATGCTTTTACTTTTGGTTTTAGATAGAGTTTATTAAGATATTCAACATTGTTTGATCATCCTAGATAGTATAATAAGAACTGGTATCAATGATTAAATGAGTCTGAGATTCTACACTTTAAGGGAGGGCAGTACTGAGAGGAGTTAGTATGGGTTCCAGACTTCATATAGATGTAAGATAGGAATACGGAAATTCATATACAAATCATGAGTAGGAGACACAATCAATCAACAACTTGTAAGCAATCAAGAGTAGTTGGTAGCTATTCACCCCTTGGAAAATGCTTAGGTGTGTATATATTTCTTGTAGTAAAGGTTTTCCAGGCAGTTCAGCTTTTTTCATTCTGATTGATTTTATAGTGCACAAGTGGAAATGATAAAACTGATAGATATTAAGAAAAATAAAATAAATAAAATTCAGAATATCAGAGGTTAGAATAACTTGAACCCATATTTTGGTAGGAAATAGAGATATAATTTCATATTAGTTGAGCTCAGGAATGCTACTTATCTCTCTGAGACTCCATTTTCTCTTCTGTAAGTGGAAATAATACTTTTATATAAAATGGAATTATTCTTGAAACTCTGAAATTACTGTGTTCATATATTTCCCATTGTTAATTTTGTTTTTATTGCAGAATTCCTTCTTTTATATTTTGAATATTGAAGGACTTACTCTGAACCAATCCTTCTTCTAAGTACTCAATATGAAGTGATGTTGGAGACTGAGTTGCTGAACCCAGTTATTTACAACTTTTTGCATCTATACCATCTACTGAGTGTTTTCCCTGTGCACTCTGCTAAAGGCAAAGTAAGTCTCCATAAACTGAAACATTGGGTTTAACCAAGTCACTTACTTTAGCTAACAGAATGTGGACAAAACATCTGTTCCAAATCTTGGCCTTCAGAAGTATCATATAATCTCACTTCATCTTTTCTGATTAAATATTGCCAGGAGAGTGTTCGCTTGGTTGCAGAACACACAGCAGGAAGTAGATCAGTCCCCACCTGCAGCAGATAGTCAAGTCAAATCAGACCTACAGCCTGAATCAGAGGTGTCTAATCAAGCACATTCTGACCCTTGAGCTGAATCCAGCTTACAGCTAGTTTTGTTGGCTGTAACACAAACAGTGTTTTGTTGCATTTTTAAAGAGTCGTCAGTCGTAGAAAAGCAACAAAGAGATCATGACAGACTATGTTTGGCTCAAAAAACCTAACATGCTTACTATTTTAATTTAAAAAGAAAGTTTGTTGCCCTGCTCTGGGTCACTAACCACCTGCCAAATTGTAAGTCAACAGTAACACCACTGAAATCAACAATGCTACCTTGCCAGCTTACAGGCAAGAGAACACTAAATGTTTTTAGTATATCATCACAATTAACTGTTTTACATAATTGTTGGAATAAAAGATAAGCAATAAAAGCTGAATTAAAACATGAATGCATATTCCCTGCTGTCATAGAGTTTGTGTACTGGTTTATGAGACAGAGAACTATTAAATATGCACACCAATTCAAATTTTGATACTTCTTTGGATACACATAGGGGAAGGCAAAGGTTGGAAATGAACATTAGTTCAAGAATCAGAGAAAGAGACTGTTAGAAACTCAAAGTAGGAATTCTGGACAGTGTTGAAATCCCAATTACTGGTGATGATGAATTTAGAGTGTTACACATCTTTCCTGTGTCCCACACATCCATTTTGGCTGTCTTCTGAAGAGGGACAGAGGTGAGTTTGTTTTGGTTTCATCCATCATTGAGTTTGACAGTAAGGAAAAACAGAGTAAAAAAGGTATCAAGAGTTAGCACAAGAATTACTAAAAGGAGAATGGAATCTGAGCCTGTAGAAGAAATCTGATACCAGATAATGTTAACAAATGAGTGACACAAAGGTATTAAAGTATTTAAAGAGAACAGGTTGTAGGAAGGGAGCTCACAATAAGCAAAATAACATAACTTTATTTATAACCAGAACCTATGTTTGTGCTGATAATTATGGAATACATGTTTTACAACCTTAATCATAGAAAGCCTTTCTCATTTTCTCTTCTGAATATTATAGGACAAACATTTCATAGAATATTATGTGTGTGTGTGTGTGTGAGAGAGAGAGAGAAGAGAGAGAGAGAGAGAGAGAGAGAGAGAGAGAGAGAGAGAGAGAGAGAGATTAAACAGTGGTTTTTATATGGAATTGTACTACTGTAGTTCGCTCTGGTTTCTACCTTGACTTATATGTTAAAATTCTAAAACGTCTTTCTGTAAAGCTTTGTTCAACTTAGCATTTCACGGAACATTTTGACTATCAATACCTGTCTTTGCTTAATGTCCATTAATATCCTGCAGCAGAAAACATTTTAGTAAACAGTGGTGTCAGCTAATCAATTCTATTAATGTATCAGAGAAAATAGTGTATCAAGGAAAGGAAAAGGGATTCATAGAGTCAAAAACAGGATCCCAAAAGCAATTCATTCACTGATTCATGTATTCAACATTTTCTAAGCTTCTGCTATTTGCCATTCATTGTGGAAAACACAGTAGACTAGGACACCATATACCAGCAGGAGAGACAGAGACAAAAATAAGTGCATTAATTATTACCACACAGAATGTTAACAAGATTAATGCTGAGTTCTCTAACTTTTTAGAGCTCTTGTGTATTTCCCGCAATCTATGGTTTTTCAGGGTGAGACTAAAGGAGAGATAAAGAAATGCTTTTTGGAAGAGGTAATGATTGACTTGGGTTTCCATAGTGATAACATATATGTATAACACAGACAAGGTAATACTGCTCACCAGCTGATTTACATTTCAGTTCTGGAGGGCAATCTGAGCTGCTGAGAATCCTTTTTCCTATGGTCATTGGCAACGGTCGCTAAGTCTTTCGTTATCATATGTTGATCAAGGTAGAAGTTCCTACTGCATGGAATAGTAGGCACATTTATTATTATTATTAAATGACTAAATTCATGTAGAATGTAGAAAAAAGGCTTTCAGTGAAAATGAAAGTATTAAAAATGTTTTTCATTAATGGGATATGAAGCCTATATGTCCTTTAGAATAAAGCTTCCAGCATCTCATGAAATTCCTGCCTCCCATCACTGATAATTTCTGTTGGAGTGGCATTTAACCTAGTGGTTAGGCTGTTCATGACTCACATTAAAATATCCAAATTCAATTCCTGATTCCAATCTTGATTCCAGTTTCTTGTCAATGTAGAAGCTGGGAGATAATGGTAATCATTCAGTAAATGGATTTTCACCACTCATGTGGAAACCTGGATTAAATTTCTGGCTTCCATTTTTGGCATCAGCCCAAGTCTAGCCTTTGTGAGTCATTGCAATGGTTATCAGAGGATGGGAACTCTCTCTTCTCTATGCTTTAAATAAGGAGATAAAAACCATTAAAAAAAGATTTATTGCCTTATTCACCTCAGATTTCTTTATTAGTTAAATGCATCCTTTTGGGGTCAGTGCTCAGCCAAATTTCTTAAGATGAAAAAGCATAAAACAGGATCACAAAATCAAGGAACTGTACATGATTTCACACAGAATGAGGGGAGTAAATGAAAAGAGGAAGGTTAAGGCACTGACACTATCTGAGGGGAAATTTGGGCCTTAATGACATATTTAATTTTAGAAGGTGAATAGAAATGTCATGTTGCAATAATTTTTATTGAACTGTTTGCTTCAATTATGTTTGATGTCTTTGGATTACATTAAAGTGAACAAATATGCCTATCAATTAACTCAATGAGTGAATGCTCAGTGAAATATGAGTTGGTATTCTTGTTTAGGTTCAATTTTTTAGGTAGACCTGTACGAAATAATCCAATGGATCTGTTCAGTTCTTTTGGTGTTCAAAAAAATCCTCTCTGAATGTGCAGAGTTGAAGGTTAGAACCTTGACCATGGTGTCTTCATTATCGTGCGACATAATCCTTGAATTCAGCAACATTCTTTCCTCTAAACTGCAATCCCAGACCAACTTCTTGTTCCTACTTTAAAAGCAATAGATGGCAAAGCAGTATATGTAGGATCCTACTGGACTGCTGAATTTGGGTGGTGAAAAGTGAGTTTACATAGTGTAATAAAGAACAAGAGTCAGTCTGAGAAATCTGATAAAGTAAGCAGCAACTGAAATAAAATATTACTGTCCTACTTACTTCACATATATTTAAAGAATTTCACTCTAGGGAGATCTCTACCTGGCTGTTTTGCAATCATTTTGCCAATTCTAAGCATACCAACTTAATCTCAAAAGACTCCATGGACATTGAGTAATATCAGGTCTGTTTTGGAAAGGGCAAAAGGAGAGTTCGAAGCAGAGAGAATGCAATCTGAGAGGAAGTTAGAAGCAAAAGTAGACTAAGGGTAGAGGTGGGAATTTGAAAGTAAATTTACTTTTAAAAACTAATTTACTTAAAACTGATTAGTTTTAAAATAATATGATTAACAATGCTAAGTGTTAGTCTATAGCTAATCGGAACATTAGTGATTATAAATCCTCCATGAATTTAAACATTAAAAATATTTTATTTGAAGCTGGAAAATAAGAGAGGACAGAGAGGGAAGAAGCAAGGGATGAAAACACAGTAAAACAGAGATGGATGCAAAAATAGACACACACACACACACACACACACACACACACACACACACACTACCATCTGCTGGTTCCCTCCCTAGAGCAACAATCCTGGCTGTGTAACGTGAAAACAGAGGGCTTGGAACTCAGTCTGGGTCTCCCACATGGCAGGAAAGCAACTACTTGAACTATCACGTGCTGTTTACCATGATGCTGGCAAGAAAGCAGAATCTGCAGCAGAGCCAGGGCTCAAACTCAGATCCTGATAGGTACAGGATGCAGGTATCTTAGCGCTACACCAACAGCCACCCCAGAGGAAATCAGATTTTGGAAATTCGCAGTGTGGTGCAGAGGTCTCAGTGTCTGGGTCAAGGACCCTTGTGTAAAATTATTTTCTTAATAATTTCAAGATTCAGTTGGTCTTTTGATGTCTCTAAAGTATGCAATAGAATTTTTCAGAAACTATGTAATATGTGGCACTGCAGTAAACGTGGAAGCGGATACCAAAACAAGCTATCTTCTGTGAAGACAGATATTGAAAGAGATTATAAAATATCTGACAAATGTGCTGTTTCCATGAATGCTTTTTCTTTTGGAAACTGTTTTTAATGAAAAAAGTTGTTTATATTAACCCTTAAGTGGATTATTTTTGTTCTTACCCAAATTGATAAAAATGTAAATATTTTTAGTTTTAATTTTAATACGGTAATTAATAACTATGAGCCACATGAACTGAAAGTCTTTGAAATCCTTAATACATTTTAAAGAAGTTCAGCAAAATGTTGGGAACCTCTGATATAACTGAAAAAAAAACCAGGTTTTCAATCTTTGGAACCTGTAATTTATTTTCTTCTAGCTAAAGAGAGAGAGAGAGAGAACAAAAATAGCTGAACTACAGGGGAAAATCAGTTTCATGTGTATGCCTTAGTTTCTCTCAGCTGAGACTGAGAATCTTTGTCTGAAAATCCTGGCAAACTTGCACTTCATTTCTATTTGAATGAGAGGGTGTCTCAATGGCACAAGTGTAGAGAAAGAACATGCTTTTACTCTTCCTAGAATGGTAAATTTCTCTTTTAGATGACTTAGCATATACAGCATCCATTTCACAATATTATGTGAATTTCCAAGTGCTGAAATTTAAAAGAATTTATGTTGATTGTTAGGCTCTCAGAAATAACTTGAAAAGTCACTACACATTTACATGACTATGAACTGAGCTTTCAGAAAACTCCCAAAGGTACCAGATCCTAGGGATTTAAATCTTAGTGGTAAATCTCTCCACAATGACAAATTATAAAACAGCACAGAGATAAAAAAAAAAATGAGAACTGACTAGATTGAAGTCAGTTCACTGGAATGTAAGACACTGTATGCATTGCTTTGACTTATTATATGGAGAATTCATGGCCATGCGTTTGTTGAGCACTATCCATAGAGGTGACAGCTGCAGATGGATCTTCTTGCTGTTAATAGCCCACAAGTGCAAAGGAGCCACCCAATATATTTTAAAAACATGGGCTATTTTAGCAGAAAGTAGTATAAGACTTGTCTCCTTTTAAAATATATTTACCATTAAGTAGTGCAATGGGATTACAGGAAAAATTGTCCCTCATTTGGTGAAGCTACTGTTTTTCTGTTTCCAGTAAAAGATGCAGAAATTATGAAACTGAACATCCTAAACCTTTCTCTCATTATGTCTCATTACATCTTGTTACGTAGAGAATCAGAGAAGAGAGAGAGAGAGGAAGAGCAAGCTAAGTAACAAAAAATTTTAATGTTTTAAAAATATTTCTTCTCACAGACCAGATTGCAATTTACAATCTTGTCATTCCATCAAATGCTATGACACTTCACAAAGCGACCCAAATGCAAAATTGGCCAGGTTTAACATAATAGCTGGCTGCGTCAAACACAAGATTGCAAATGTCATAAGAAAGGATGATGAATGGCTGTGGGATATTTATATGCACGGTATAGATATGTTGGTTAAACTGCTTGAAGAAAATCTGTTAAAAATGATTATTTCAACTACAGATTTGGACCAGAATTTTTGTTTTGTTTTGCAGACATCTGGGATCCTAAGGTCTCCTAGGGTGGCATCCTTTCTCTTGCTCCAGACAGTTTCCCCAGTAATCATTCTGTTTGTATCACTATGGCTCTGGGCCCTGGAACAAGACAGTGACTCACAGCAGAGCTCAAGAGGGCACTACCGAAGCCTTGGTCTCTGCTTTTAGGTCACCCGCCCAAGAATTCTAGCCTATCTTTCACCCCTATGTCTAGAAGGCTGATGGATCTGGCTGCAGTGTCTGATAACCTTATCGTCTACCTGCTTGTGAGGTGCTTTCCTAGAGGCCAAGTCACATTTAGAATGCAGGATTCAGATGAGCATGGCCTTGAGTGACTGGTGATCATGTTTCACTTTCTCAACTGAAACAGAAAACAATATTCCAAAGCTATTATTTTAGTTTTTTCCCCTGAGATACAATGTGGTAGGTAATATAAATGACTCCATTTTACATCATATTTAGACAGTAGAATTTTTTCATATAGAATTTAATATTAAGACAACAGTTGGTGATCCTTATATTGTAATGAGAAGGATGAAAAATGTGTGATAGGAATTAGCTGAATCATTCAAGAGCTTGACTCTCACCCAAAGGCTGGAAAAGCTGAGCCACACAACGCACAGTTCAGTTTGGACTTTGCTTCTCATTATTTTGGGAGAACTTTTTATGACCACTCATAAGACATCAGAGTATATGCTGTGCTATGCACACTTAAAACACCTACTTCCCCTTTCACAACACTCATATTATTTGTTGTTACTGATGCTCTTCTGCGTAGGATTCACCTATGCTCCTTGGAAGCACTGAATGAATCTGTTTGTTTTTTTGCTGTGTTTCATTATCTTCCACCCCACCCCAATGCTTCCAGCTTCAAGCAAGCCCAATAAATATTTAAGCCAGCAAATGCATACTAAGCTAGAGGAAGCAAACAAAAAGAGTAATCTGTACAAGGCACAGATGCTGACTTTTTGAGCTCAATCATCTAAGTATCTTAAATGATTAAACAGAAACATCCTCTGTGACATAATTTTTGAAGTACAGACAAAGCTATTTCTCCTTGCCCATGAATTTTTACAGTTTCTTAACTATCAGATCAGGTTTTTCATTTCCAAATAGTTCTTGCAGGAACAAAAATGCAATTACTTAGGGGAATTAGCTTAATCCTGTGAATTACAAATCTTGATTTTACAGGTTTAGAGATATGAAAAGGGGAAAAGACTGAAAAAGCAGAGTCTGGAGGTGAGGCAGCTCCTTTGGAATCTATGAAAAGTTGTCTCAAGTCTAGGCTTATATTTTCACCTATTCAAGCAAGGAGCTTCCATAACATCTCAATTACGCAATGCATACTCACTGTGGCCTAAATGATTCCATAGAAGTGGTAGGCATTACACATCTATCTTGGCCAAGACTTATACCTAATGGAAAGAACTAGAAGCAGTATGGCTGGTCTCCTTTAAATAATTTCATTGCCTGTTGCTTTCTCACCTTCCATCCCCGTCTCCATGATAAACTGCATAGAGAACAGTTTGTTTTGACAATGTTCTCCTGGGAGAGAAGAGTTAAAGGATTTTGGAATAAAAAAAAAAAAAATCCAACACACTGTTTCTTCTGTTACATCTAAAAAGCAACACATTCTATACCATGTTATAGATGGGTTACTAGGTCATGTGCTAATTTGGGGTAATTAGTACTATTTAAGCTCAAATTTCTATAATTTAACTCATAGCATTTTCATTTTAATTGGAATAAATCACTTTAGAAATCTAATAGTGTCAAGTCAAAATTAATAACAGAGGAATAAAAACTTTTCTTACAAGAAAGCTCCTGCTGGGCCCGGCGGTGTGGCCTAGCGGCTAAAGTCCTCGCCTTGAAAGCCCCGGGATCCCATATGCGTGCCGGTTCTAATCCCGGCAGCTCCACTTCCCATCCAGCTCCCTGCTTGTGGCCTGGGAGGGCAGTCCAGGACGGTCCAAAGATTTGGGACCCTGCACCCACGTGGGAGGTCCGGAAGAGATTCCTGGTTCCCGGCATCGGATTGGCGTGCACCGGCCCGTTGCGGCTCACTTGGGGAGTGAATCAGCGGATGGAAGATCTTCCTCTCTGTCTCTCCTCCTCTCTGTATATCTGGCTTTCCAATAATAATAAATCTTAAAAAAAAAAAAAAGAAAGAAAAGAAAGCTGCTGCTTTAAACCAATTTTATATAAAACAATTACATAGACAGTATCTAGCTTTCTTAAAGCGCCTGGGCATCATAAATTACGCTTTATTGTTAACCTCAAATAAAGCAGGTTTATCTCAAAGGAGAAGTAAAGTCAACAGTAAAACTCAGATTACATAACATTCTGCAAAAATGTACCTATTTTGGAAAAAGTCATGGATAATGCTGTTTAATTCCTCCTTCTGTTTCTATCAGGCTTTGTATTGCCTAAAGGGAGAGTACTGATTCAAAACAACAACAACAACAACAACAAACTCTTAATCTTAGCTTGGAGGATTTGTTCTGTTTTGTTTTCCTTAAGCAACAGAGTTACTTGAATCAAATGGGAACCTTTTTTTACAAACACAATTGGAAAAGTAGGATTACTAGGAAAAAAAGAAAATGGTGTTTTCTTAGCATTGAGCTATAAAGCAAAATACAAGTCAAGGAGCTTTTTAGGAAATGGTAAGCGCTGTATAGAAAAATCTCTATTTCTCTGTGCTCTGAATATGAAATTCCCTAATGTTCTGTTTTCACTACATACTACAATGAATGTGAGAGAAGAGAGATTTTTTTTTTTTTATAACAGGATTGTTTTCGTCATTACTTACTGGAGACAATCTATAATAACACACAAGAAAAGTCATCAATATTTTCTCAAATTAATGATATGCATAAATTTTGTATTTTTATAATACACATATAACAGTAATATCTGAAGAAATAACATGATCTTTGTATTAACAAAGCTAATTATTAACAAAAATGCTTTTATTTTCAAAATCCTTTTTTCAATTCTGTTTTCTTTTTTAACCTTACAAAGCAACCACCTAAAATTTGAATGATGAAACAGGATTTTAATTCATTTTAAATGGAAGAATCTTCATTGGAGTTGAAGAAACATTTGATACAGCCTAAAAGCTGGATTCTTAGCTTAGCCTTGCCACTTGTGAATATAGGACCTTGTCAAACTGAGAAACTTCAACATTTTCAGTTTCTGTTTATGTAAAACATACAATACTCAATTCACAGCCTTTTAAGGGGGTGAATTTTACATTGAATATAATAGACATGTACTCAAAGGGTTTGCAGTGAGGAAGAAAGATTCACAATAGCATTTAGAAGTCATTAAAGCAATAGAGATGGAGATAATCAAGCATCACAATGGGTTTTGAGCATCTAGTAAGTCAGGAAAACACAGAAATAAAAATAATTATACAAAAATTAACAGGATGAAGAGGAAATACACAAATTACACTAATTTCTCAAAAGAAACAAATTTTATTATCAGAGTCTATTTTCACACAGGAAATACCCAACATAACAGGAAAAATAGTTGTAACAAAACTAGAAGCTTTCATATGGTTTTCCTCTCCATAAATGCCAATGGCATTAGTTAAATAACTCAATAAAGGTCAAA
Organism: Ochotona princeps; assembly: GCF_030435755.1. Classification (NCBI taxonomy): domain Eukaryota; kingdom Metazoa; phylum Chordata; class Mammalia; order Lagomorpha; family Ochotonidae; genus Ochotona; species Ochotona princeps. The sequence goes on from NC_080832.1 coordinate 38,895,202, forward strand.
CTGAAAAAGTGATCTAACTTGCTGGTGAAAGCCCAGTAGATAAGTACTAGAGGCACAGTGACATAACCCTTATCTCAATTTTCCTAAGAAGTTCCTTTCTCTATTCAGCCTTGAAGGGAGCTAATTGGAAGGTACTTTTTGTTGTTTAATGAGAGTATATTGATTTATATAATTTGGAAATGAGTTCGTTCAGATAAGACTTACTTGATAACCCAAATCCCACAATTTTAAACACAATGGATTTTATGTCTTTTCCTTTATTTGCCTTCTGTTTAATTAGAGCCATCAAGCTCTCTTTGAGAAAATTACAATGCACTGAGCAGCAAGTTCAAGATCAAGAGCCAATTGTACGAGTCAGTTACATGAAAGAAGACTGTTGAGTTACGAGAATGCGTAGTTTTAAAATCACTGACTAAGGGGCCCAACAGGCTAGTTATCTCGCTGCAGCACTGGAATCATCTATGGGCACCAATAGAAGATGGTGTCATGTGACTGTTCAATGCAATAATGTTTTAGGAAGCACCTATTAGGATATATGCTTATCCCTAAATTTCTCCCAGGAAAATAATATTCACTGAATCTTGAATCTTTCCACCTAGTGCAGATAGGGTATTTGGGTCAGACAAACTAGGGACTGAACAATATCCTGTGTTTGACACTGGTCAGTTACTTTTCTAATATAAATAGAGTTGAAATAGTGTTTATGATCTAATAATTCATGCTTCAAAGGGTTTCCATGATGTTCAAGTGACTAGAAACGCAGATGCTCAATATACATTGTATCTTACCATCCATCAAAATACAATCCTGAAAAAATTCCCATGACAAGTAAGGGAGCTTTAGGCTCTTGCCAATATGAATCCAACACTGAATTTTAGAACACTTTGCCAGGGCCAGGTGTAATGGTTCAGTGGCCAACTCCTTGCCTTGCAAGCATCGGGATCCCATATAGATGCCAGTTCCTGTCCTGGCTGCTCCACTTCCCATCCAATTCCCTGCTTGTGGTCTGGGAAATCAGTAGAGGAGGACCCAAAGCCTTGGGATCCTGCTTACATGTGCAAGACCTGGAAGAAACTTCTGGTCCCTGGCTTAGATCGGCTCAGCTCTGGTCTTTGTGGCCACTTGGACAGTGTACCAGCAGATAAAAGATCTTTGTCTCTCTTTCTTTCTGTAAATATGCCTTTTCAGTACTAGTAAATAAATCTTATGAAAAACCATTTTTAGCATCAGCTGGCAGAAGCTGGCACTGGGGGCTAATTCTGTCAAGTCAAACCATAGAACCACCCGAAGAGTGCATAAACCGGGATTGAGAGAGACCTGGGAGGGAAACAGTGGGCTCCTCCCTCTTGGGTTACTACTCCCACGAGAGGGCATGAAAACTAGGACGGGGGCTGGTGTGGCTAGACAGAGAGGCACTCAACAACATCCGTGAGGGTTGGATAGTTGAGCTGGTTAGATGGAACTAAGGTTTAACACCCATTGACATGTAGGAGAGCCAAATGGGATGTGGGACAGATTGGACTAGTCTGCTACACATACTGGCAAACCAGGGTAGGGGGCAGGCCTGGCGGGGGTTATTGTGGGTCACTCCAACTAGGCAGCAGCTCCCACTGGTTGATGTGAGGGCCGAGTATGTGCTGGGCAGAACCAGGCTGGACTGCAATACCCGTTGGTTCCAGCAGAAGACAGTGCTAGAAACAGAACCAACCCAGCAATTGCAACCACCAGCTGATTGAGGACATGGACTGTGGCGGGCCCTGTGCCTGCTAAAACATACAAGAATCTGGTCTGGGAATACCCCAAAGTTTCTTTTGGGGATCTCCCCAGTCGAAATGGCGAACTCAGAACCCTAGCCAAAAAAAGACAGAAGAAAGAACAAGTCAATCAACCACCTCAGCTATATGTTGGCAGCGAAATACTAGGCAAATGGAGACTCTATGATGGACTATGTCAATCAGTGGATTCTTCAATGACCTCATTGTGCTTGCAGTGGCGAGACTGGCAGAGATTCATAACTGGTGAACTATGAAAACCACTTGAGCAAGTATCTCAGAGCATGCCCCACATCCGGGACGTGGGGTGGGTGGGGAAATTGGGTGGGGCTTCTGCCTCAATATCCCCCTTTACCTCAGATACATGAAGGAAACAATATGGAAATGATGTCTTACCTACTTCCCTATAGCTCTTGAACCTTGATACCGTAGTTAACTATGTAAAGATTGTCAAAAATATAATTAAAAAAAAACAGAAAAAGAAAAGAAAAACCATTTTGCCAAAGGGATTATGATTTTTGTAATTTCTCCCCTACTTGCTATTACCTAGTTCTGAACACAAAGAATGGATTAAAACTTAGACAATTCTGTTTGTTTAAAAAAATGCTGAAGGAACTTTTTATGTTAGTCAATCTATCAGAATATGAAATAACTGGATTTTAAAAATCCTGTTACTTTTCATTACAAAGACTATATTGAATATATTTCAGTAAATGACAATGAAAAACAAAATAGTGGTGAGAGTACCATTATGTATTTAATGGTGTCAGAGCAACATTATTTCAAAATTTTATGAATTACTAATTTTATGAATAAGTTTGAGGATCTAATATTATGTCTAAGGTATCAAGTGAGATGCTCACATGCTTCTCTGTAGGCTGGGAAATGATTATCTTTTACTATCAGTTAATGGCTCAATCTTGAGGTCCTGATTACTGGGACATCTTTCATCCTGTTTGATAAGTGGACATTCAGTATTTCTTAACTGAATGCATAGTTCAGTGATTTCACTATCCAGACTACACTAGCTTGGTAATCTAAACTTTTTGGAACATCTATATTCCTCTAAATAAAAGAATGGCTAGATTAGATGTCTTTAATGTTTCTTGAACATCTGAAATATAATGGGTCCCCATAGCCTTGTCTCTGTACAGAAAGAATTGCGTCTTAGTTGGCAACCAACTAGATTAAAAAAGACATAAAATGAAGATTGCTCCTACTTCACTAAAGTGGACTCTCAGAGATCTGCTTGCATGACTTGCTCTGATTTAAGTGCCTGATAAGCATCTTTCATTTGCCAGACTTTGGGAATCTAAAGCAAACAATTCCTGTCCAAACAGGCTTTGGTTGATTTATTATGATACAAATAAACACCCTAAAGCATGCATACAGTTGAGGTAAGAGGTAGTTAAAGCTTGAAGATGAGATTAGCACTATCTATATTAAGCAACTGAAATTACTTTTACTTTCTGCATATCAAAGTGTATTTCTTTAATGAAAAGTTCTCTGTTCAGAGCGTTAACAGCATTTTCAGGTCAGAAACAAGTCCAATAAGCAGAGTGTGGATAAATCTGTGAGTTTTGCTCAATATCTCAATATACTGTTGTACAATGGGTCACGCTCAGTTTATAACGATTATCAACTGAAGACCAACTTCATTAACCACTGAGTAATTACTAACACTCTCATGAATAATGGTCAAGGTAATTTTAGAAACAGCCATTTAGCTGACACATCAAAGGTAACCAAACATGTCTCACAAAGTAATGACACTGACCAGTGAAAAATTAAACCACATCCCCTCATCAATTTGTTTTTCAGACGAGCTAATGGAGTCTCTTACAGAAAAGGTAGGGCAGGTTTTATTTTTACTTTTCTGGCTTCAATTGTTTGACCTTGATCGGGATAGAGGAAATATTTACAGATAAAAGATTGGCAATGATGCCATTGTTGTTTCTCAAACTTGTTATAATAGTGACCTTGTGCTAGCTCACCATGATCCCCCAAGGTTAAAATGACCTTTACCCTGACAAATTTGGAGGAGATATCTGTAATTTATAAAGCATTATGTCGCACACACATACACAGACACACACACAAACACACCCTTCTTCAACAATTTGGGAAATGGCTGTGTTCTCACATGAGAAATATTCTTGAAATTTTAGATGTAGTAACAAAGAAGGATGTTGAGGAATAGAAATTTCAGAGACAAAGATTCATACGTTATAAACAAAATTCAAGGATGACAAACTCTCAAAGGAGGCAGCAGTTTCTATGCAAATTCTCTGGAATTCTCATGTTCAGCAACATTGGATCCAGACGAATTATGTAAGTGTATTCATAGTTACTTTTCCATTTTACTCTCTCATTCAGTTTAATTCCTCTTATGACAACTAGAACATGGAAATATTGACCAACAGATATCTTTATATTCTGGCCCTCTTCTTTATCAGTTAGTCAATTAGCAAAACCTTACTTTTACTCCATGTTTGTCCCTGACCACCATGCTACCACATCTATATGACCCCAAATCTCAAAAGTCAATCCTACAATTCTACTTTAATTGAACTTTCCAATACCTATCTCCTCAAACTTCCCTTACTTGCCATCATTTTACTTTCAGCTGATCACATTTACAAAGCTTGATTAATATGTACTTCCATTGGCAAGATCCCAAGTGAGCCAAATTTCACTGATGAGAGTATAAAAAGAAACAAAATCTGATCTGTTTCCATAATATCTTCTCCAAAACATTTATTAATTACAATAAGAATATTGATATGTCACAGTGGAGAATCACAGAACACACCATCCTAGCCAAGTTCTCACAGTCAACATCACCTGTAATTTGTTTTGGTATCATGTTCCGTTGGTATAAAGTGCTGAGGACACATTAACTTTGTGGTATCCATTTTGACAATAAACTCCCTCTATGAGAAAATATTATGGAAACTCAAATTGAGGGACATTCTGCAGAATCATTGTTGGGTTCTTCAAAGTTTCAAAGTTTCAAAGTAGTGAAAGTAAAGGGATGACCAAGAAACTGTCAACTAGAACAGACTAAGGAGCAATAACGATTTAATGACATGCAGGGTTGTGAATATGATCCTGAGCAGGAAATATACATTAATACATAAGTCAAGGGCCTGGCATGGTGGCCTAGTGGCTAAAGTCCTCATCTTGAGTGTGCCGGAATCCCATATGGGTGCCAGTTCTAATCCCGGCAGCCCCACTTCCCATTCAGCTCCATGAATATGGCCCGGTAATGTAGTTGAGGACAGCCCAAAGCCTTGGGACCCTGCACCCGTGTGGGAGACACAGAAGAGCTCCTGGCTCCTGGCTTCTGGCTTCGGATCAGCTCAGCACTGGATGTTGTGATACCTGGGGAGTGAATCATCGGATGGCAGATCATTCTGTCTGTCTCTCCTCCTCTCTCTGTCTCTTCCTCTCTCTCTCTCTTTCTCTCTGACTTTGTAGCAAATATAAAAAAAAAACTTTAAAAAATACATAAGTCAAAATGCTAAATAACTTCAGTTAATAGCACTATAGCAAGGTTATTTGTGTGTGTGTGTTTGGAAATGTTCATTAATTATACATTAACATCAAGATAGGTGAAGGGTGTGTAGGAACTATTTACTACTTTATAACTTTTGTAAGTCTAAAATTGACTCAAAATAAGACAATTTGAAAAGCCTCTCAACCTCAGCTCTTTAAGTACCATATAGCAAAGCGTCGCAGAATGGTTGCAGAGTGCAGTTTCTCATTTCCCACCCTCTACAGTCACCCCTCATTGTCCAGTACCTTGTTTTCTTTCTTAAAAATAAGTAATCGTTTGAGAAGAAAGGAGAGGGTAAGGGAAACAGAGGATGTGGGACATCCACTCCTTTACTGGTTTACTTTCCAAATGCTTGCAGTGGCAAGAGGTGGCAAAACTGGAAACTGGGAATTAAATTCAGGTTTCTCATGTGCATGTCAGCAACTCAATTTCTTGAGCTATTACCACCATCTTCCATGGTCTGCATTAACAGGAAATTGAAGTTAGGAGCTAAAGAAACTGAATCCAGGTATTTGATGTGAGGCATGGGTGTCGTAACTGATATTTTTTCCAAGGGCAAATATCTCCCCTTTTCAATTTTTCTTAAAACTTTTATCAACATACACTGTCATGGCAAAGCTGCTGGTTTCTTCTTGATTCTAATATACCTCTATATCCCAGTTGCCATACTTACCAAAATTAGTAACTTCTTCAAAAAACTGTTTTGTCTAATCTTATATCATTGTACACTCCTGTTTTTCAATGTGATTCACTATGTTTCCTGTCTTCAACTATTTCCTCTTTTTTTATTTCCTCTTGATGTAACAGAACACCAGAGTTTATTGTGTTTTTGTTTGTTTTTTTGCGGGGGAGGTTATGCCATTCCTGGAGGTACTGCGATACCAGGTAGATGCACAGAGTATATGCAGCAAGCTCCAATTCCAACTCCCTGCTTCAAAAATCCATTTAACATACTGTCCTTGGATACAGGAAATATCAGACATTAAACTTCTCAGCCTTTTGGCTAAGATCAAGTATAATTAGTAGTGGACAAAGATTTAACAGAGCATGAGAGGTTGAAAAGACCAGTATCATTATTCTACTCACTAGTGAGGGTCTTTTTGCTATGTCACAATTTGGCAGGAAATATCATATGGCATGCATCCAAAAACTAGCAAGCACATGTCCCTCCTCTTATAAATTCACTAGTCCCATTATGGGCCCAACCGTGGTGGCTTCCTGTGACTTTAATTAGCTACCCAAGGTCCACCTCTACTTCTAAATCTACCAACACTTGAAGTTGGAAGACACACACATGCAAATCACACCATGCTACTCGACCGTTTGCTCTGTAAATCCAGAAATTTCCAAGATTCAGAACTTGTGTTTTCTTTTATGTCCTCCTTCCATTTAACTCCCATGATATTCAAAACCATAAGTGTGCCTGGATTTTCAGTTCTGATCTCTCCTCTAACTACCTGAAGGTGACTATCTTCAACTCTCTGAAGTGAGGGCTGACTGAAGATAGCAGGGCACCCACATCTTCTGATGTCCATGAGGCACTCTTCGGTGAAGGGGAGTGGCTGATTACTCATGTCTGTGTTTCCTAAGGTGACATTGCATGCCTTTGGAAAGTCTTAGTTATATTCTCTTCCAACCCAGTTAGGACTTCCATGAACTAAATTTTCTTATTGCTTCCAATCTCTTCACTTTTTATTCTGAAAAATTTTTTAGGTATTTAGAGACATACATATACTAATAGCACATATCACCAGAAATCCAATACAAATGAGGAATGAGATCATTTATAATTTACTTGTTGATTAGTAAGAATTGACATATTTTATTTCAGAAATGTGGCAGTGTGTTAACACTCTCTGCTCCCATAACAGCCATTACATAATTAGCATTATGGAGTACTGAGGTGTCATACTGAGATTTTACTGCCAATTTCACACAACAATATTATTGACTTCAAGAAATAGTAGGTGCAGATTTGTGACATTATTGAGACAAAATTCATGACATTGCTTTGACCTGAAGTACTGTCAGTTTTGCTTATGTAGATATGTGTAGGCAGGAAGAATGGAAAAAAATTAAACTACTATACTCAAACTCAGGCAGTGATACTGTAAATTGACTGGTGGTACTGTGAATGAAAACAGAGGGACAAGTGCTGCAAATATATTATGCTAACAATACCATATGACATTTATTACCCAGGTTGTTCTCAACCTCTTACAAAATTCTTCAAGATTTCTGAATCATATTTGCAATTGAAAAAAAGCCACAGAACAGAATAATTAATTTAAAAATGCATGGATCTAAAAAATGCATGGATGTGAGGATTTTACATACTTATTTTTTAACGATTTGTTTATATTTGCTGGAAAGTCAGATTTACAAAGAGAGAACAAGAGACAAAATCAAAGATCTCCCGTCTGCTGATGAACTCCCCAAGTGGTCAAAAGGGCAAGAGATGAGCTAATATGAAGCCAGGAGCCAGGAGTTCCTTCTGGATCTCCCACATGGGTTCAGGGTATTAAGACTTTGGATTGTCCTTTGGTACTTTCCCAGGACACAAGCAGGGAGCTGGGAGGGTGTGGCAGGGAAGTGGAACAGCTGGGACAGGAACTGATGTCCATATGGGATCCTGGCACATACAATTAGGTTACTGTGCTGGGCCCTTACATATGGTTTTTACACTCCTGTCTCAACAAATGAGAAATGTTAGATTTAGGCACCAGCTCTTCCAAATAGCTTTGTTCTTAACTGCTGGTCACACAAATGTAAAAGGTAATTATTTCTTAAGAGTCCAGACTTTGAAGTGATTCCTGTATATACTGATAATTAAAAGGTCGGTTCTTGCTAATGTTTTTATATATCAAAAATACAGTAATAAAACATAATTTAGTGATCTTGAATACTTTATACTATTCAGTTAGCTTTTGGATATTATATACTTCTATCAAAAAAGCAATAGAATGCTCTCTTTCTACTTGAACCACCTACAAATCAAAGACATTAGCAAGGCAAAAAACAATAATAAAAACGACCCCCCCCCAAAAAAAAACACCCTGGTATATATTTAAACAGTTTTAATTTTCCATATCCCAATGAATTTAGACAATTTTCTCTAATTCCAAATTACTAATGACTAATTGGTTATGTATCCAAAAGGAAATGTGAAAAGACGATTTTGATACCATATATAACAGTTCAAAAATTGTCAGAGATTCATATTTATTCAAATATTCCATAAGAAGTGTTTATCTGATATAGCCATTAGGATAGGAAAGTCACAACACACTTGGCATTCAGAGATTTTAAGGCTCAACATATTAGAATGATGCTATTGAAAACATATTTTTAGCAGTCTTTGAAATGAACCATCTGCTTTCTCTTTGTTCTGCTTCTACTTCAAACACTCAATGTACCATGGTCTCCAAGATCTCCAGGACCACTTTGTCACCACGAGAATGGCTTCCTCTTTAAACCTCAGTTTAAGCAGTTTCTAATCATGAATGATTTGAGTTTTTGAATCACAATAAACCCTTCTACTCTCCTGTAAGATTTTATTAGATTAGGCTGCTTTTTAAAGCTAGGAATATTCATTTGTAATCTTCCAAAATGTTCTAAAACTAAGGTATGATCAGAATATATGAGGTGGGGTAGGATATATATGTGTATATATATGTGTGTGTGTGTATTTTGCTAATATTTCAGACACCATGCTAATGGGGGAGGGAGGGAAGTATCAATTTCTAAATCACAGGCCACATAAAATTGTTTTTCAGGCACACTGGATAGATGATGGCCCAAAAAGTTGGGTCCCTGGTACTACATAGTAGTCTTTAGTCTGACCCAGACCTGGCTGTTAGAACATTGAGGAAGTAAACCATTGCGGGTAGGGGGTTCAATTAATTAAAAAATATAAAATATTTTTAAAGGAAAGAGAGCAAGCATTTTTTTGTGTGTGAAAAACTGTTAAAAACAGAGCACTAAAAATTCAAAAAAAAAAGAGAAGTCACTGAATGCTGCTGTTTACTTGCAACACATTAGTATCTGTCATTAACACAGAAAAATAATCAACTTTTATGGCAGCATTGAGACTATATGACATTTCATCTTGTAGTTATCTTGTAACCAAAAGCCAATTCCATTGCCATTGTCACTTCACTAGTACACTTCACTTCAGCAGCTACATCATTTTCATCAACTAAAGCAGAGCATTTGATGCTTACACCAAAAAGCAAAACAAAAAACAAGTACAGTAACCAAAACTATACATGTACATCTGTAAATCTACCTTCCATATATATGCTCTTTCCATAATATGTATTTTTAAATTGGTCACATGAATTGATTTACTCATATGTTGATGAAAGAGTAAACACTTAGAAAGAACACAATAAACTGTTTTGGAAACTTTCTGTCATCCCAAGATTCTCGTGACAGTATTACTGGTGGGCCCTATTGCTATTTCAGTTTTGATATAAAGTATGTTTGACATAACTGCTCCTCTCACAGTTATCTTAGCCTTTCATCTATTGCTTGTGTTTATGGGCAAGGGATATGGTCTCACCAAGAAGAAGACAACAGTCCCAACTTATGCTTTCATTATGCTTAATGAATGAAAGCTCATTTTCCTTTCCAAGTGTTTGGAGTTCCAATCAATTGAAATAGCTTCTAGCTTCTGTTTAAAGAGTGAATGATACAAAATTAAGGTATTTTCATGGTAGGCATTGGAGCAAATCTACTTAATTTAAAAGCTACGAATCTTAAATTTCAAGAAATTTGAAATTATCAGTGTCTGTATTTTTAGAATTTAAATATAGCATGTAATATGATGGAATGTTGAGCAGGTATGACTCATTGCATTTTCATCAGAAACCATTGTTTCTGTTTTTATTTGTACTTCAAACACAATCTGAAACTCAGGATGCTTTGTGAAATGTTTGTCATTCATTTATTACTAGGTTTAGTGTAAGTAGCAAAACACAAATTCAGTTCCTTAGCTAGAATGTCCAGTGTTATGTACAATTTAAAAGCTTTATTTATTCAAAAGGGCCATTTCCTTAATTTTTAAATAGTAGCTTTGCATAATGTAAATTATTTTAATTATATTAATCTTGCAAACAGGTAGGAAATATTTAGTAATAGAAATACTTCCTTGACTTCACAGGAGCATTTTGTTTTTATTATTATGTAATAGTTACCAAGCAGCCATGCTGAGCAAAGCCCTAATTTAGTGTTTATCAAGCACTCTGAAATGCTCAGATAAGAGACCAATCTAGCAATGCTTTAGTTATTTCACACTATTTACTCATCAAAAAGCCTACTAAACACATTTTTCATGTTGTCGATTTCTCTTTTGACAAACTTAAAAGGTCATGAGACCTATCCTTTCACAATCAGCTTTTTATTTAGTTTGTCAATTCATCAAGGTAAGAATTTCAGTGACTATTGCATGATATTGACGATGGGCTTTATGCTAAAGAGTTTTTAAGCAAGAGGGAATACCTTTGGTCATTAGGCTAATAAAGATCCCTTCAATTTAATCAAGTCCCTCTATTTTTAGCCTTCTGTATTGTAATCTGGTTCTAGCTATGACGATTTAAAAAAGAGAGAAGTGGCTTGACCTAATCTACGCCCACATTGTACGTTTGTTGGGACTTTTTGTTAGGAAGTTGTATAGGTTTTTATATAGTACTTCTAAGCAGAAAACTTGTACTTTGTGCTTTTGCTTTACCATGACGCTAAACTTACCATATGTTCAGGGGTGTGAAACAATACACATAGAAACCACAAAGTTGCAAACCAATGCTATCTTTCTTTATTTTTCTCACTTGCTCCTCCACATATTTTCTCTGGCATGCATCTAAGAAATTGAATGAAAATAGGAGTGTTTTCTTTAAAATCACAGCTGCATTTAAATCTAAATGAATGGCATCATTAATTGATGATATATGCTTGCATCATGCACAGAAATCTGTTTCTTTAAGAATAGCTTTTGGGCCTGGCTCGGTGGCCTAGTGGCTAAAGTCCATACCTTGAACAAGCCAGGATCCCATATGGACACCAGTTCTAATCTCAGCAGCCCCACTTCCCATCCAGCTCCCTGCTTGTGGCCTGGGAAAGCAGTTGAGGACGGCCCAAAGCCTTGGGACCCTGCAACCTGTGTGGGAGACCCGGAAGAGCTCCTAGCTCCTGGCTTTGGATCAGCTCAGCACTGGCTGTTGCGGTCACTTGGGGAGTGAATCATCGGACGGAAGATCTTCCTCTCTGTCTATCCTCCTCTCTGTATATCTGCCTTTCCAATAAGAATAAATAATTCTTAAAAAAAAAAAAGAATTACTTTTAAGAAGCATCCTGTTTTCCTTTTGCTTTCAATTTAGTACCACAGGATTTATCAATTTTTTCCTTTCTTGAAATCCATAATCACTTTTCTTCACAATTAATATTTAAGCTTTAACGAAATTTCTCATATCCATGATACATATTGCTGAATACGTATGAATCCCCTTTCTGAATTATTTATATGCTTAGTCCTTTTGTCCACATAACTTAATATGGGCACACATCTCATGAGGTAATTGCGTATTTCCAATAAACTTAAAGATAGAAGAAAAAGCAAATGCTACACTCTCAATGATATGTACCAACCTTAAACACAAACAAACAAAAAACCCAAAAAGCATAAGAAGAAAAAAGAACAACAAAAAATATAGCAACCTAAAAACTGATCATGTTTTGATCCTAGCTGCAGGCAACTTGATAGATGATACAAATCTCTTATATTTCTTAAGGTAGACAGATACTAGTATAAGGAAAATAAACTTCAAACCCACTAACAATGGTCTCTGTAGTTTGTGTCAGAGATAGAATTGCTAGAAAATATTACTAAGTATTTAAAAAATGTGGCCTAGTGTTTTTCTAATAGAGAAGGCTTCTAAGTAATAATTGTTACAGCTGAATGTTACTATATTGAAGGTATTTTCTAGTATATTAACTCTAATAGCAAGCAAAGCACTCACTTTTCTTTTCCAGTGCCTCATTCTGTAAATGTTTTTAAAGTATATTTTGCAAAATTGCCATAATTGTATGTTTAGTGCTTAATATATTGTTTCTAATCGTGGAATAATACTGTATTATCACACTGTTCCACAATTATACACTTTCATTATCTTTTCCACTGTAAGAATTATGAAACAGATCCAGTGACATTTGGTTGACATGGATATCATGTTATTGTATATCCAACTGAAACACTTAAAGATGGTAATCTCTGTACCACATAGCTTGCTGTGCTAAAATACCATAGTTGCTCTCTGGAGAAGGTTTGCAGAGTCAGTAATATCAAATATTTAAAAAATCTTTATTATAATTATACATAGTTTAGGAATTTATATTAGTTCATATGTATGTGTGTGTGTGGGGGGGGAGGTAAAAGTGGAACTCACCTAAAAGCTGGTAAAATATATTGAGTACTAAGTATTTGTAATTCATTTGCACATTTTTTCTTCATAATAACAGCATGGAGAATATGTATCTTTATTCCAAACTCACAGATACATAAACTGAGTCATAAACAGGCAGCATAGTTTCTATTGAATAACTAATGCATGATGATGTTGGTTTTGAAAGCTAGGTCTTGTTGACTATAATACGTTTATTTTCAATGCACTAGTGAACACTATTTCCATAAAAGAAGAGGAATATCGATCATTACAGATATGAAAACTATATCCATAGATAATAGGCAATGAAACAGACATTTTATAATTGCAGCCATATGAATATTTAATTTGAGGGAGATGCTTTGAGGAAAAAAAGTAAATTACCATATCAGCCAATTTAAAATCAAGGCCCTTCATTTCCTAGTCTGAAATTTTCAGATTGCATATTTGTTCACCAAAATTATTGGAGCTGGGCTCTAAAAGGAAGCTGACATGTTTGAGGGAATTGGTCTGACATTTAATTCATAAAACTTTAAGTATTTGCACAAATTACTAAAATTGGTTTCTTTATAGCCCACTGTATCCTGCTATGCTTTCTAGCCAACTCATTAATTTGCTTAGAAATAAAATGTAAAATCCACATCTCTTCTGTTGCAGAAGGCACTGAGAATATTTAAGCATAAATATTTTAAAATGGTGGTGTTTAAAAAACATGGTTATGTTGTCTAGAACATGGCCTTAAAGTCTGTAATGAATCTTGCCACTTTTTAAATCACTACTGAAAAAAATAGTTATTTAAAACATGTGTTAGATTGATTTTAATGATTTTAAGGACATATTCATTTTAAAGTAATAAATGTGTTACCTAGATGTAATTCATTATAAAATACAATTTGTATAAAATAGGTGGGGATTTTTTTTTCAGATGATTCATTTGCTAATCTGTGTACATGCACAAGAGCAGACATTATATGTATGATTTAAATGAATGAATAGAACAAGGTTAGTGGGAGGGACATTATACACCCTGAGTTCCACTGAGAGCTGTGACCTGGATTGTTTGCTTACCGTCCAGAAGAGACAATTTTGTCAGTTTTAGTTCTTTCATTATCTAATAAGAAAAGGGGTGAAATTTATTATCTTAAAGTTTCATTGAATGGTAGTTTTGATTTATAAAAATTGAACATTGATATATTCATTTATAAGCATTTTTCTGAGCCTGTATTAAAGGCTTACTATGTGTAATGTATTAGAAATGCAGATATTTAATATACAATCTTTGCCACTCATTTCAGTGAAACATACTTTCAAGGCAAAGTATGACAAACATGATTTCTAGTAACTGGAACATTAAAACAAAAAATAATGAAAAATAATACAAAAACAATTGATGAAAATATAGGCATTTAAATATTTTAAAAAATTATGTGCTGGGGTCCGTACAGTAGGTGCGAGTAACGCAAAGGTGTGAAGAGAACAGGTCCCCTGCTTGGCAGGGCCCGGGGAAGCTTTCAGCTGTTTGGCAGGGCCCAGCTGATTTCTCTCTGACCACCTTGACAGAGTTTCACCCCCTTTCCCATGAACACTTAGTGGGGTGCCACTAAGAATTTTGTAATCTATTGAGGCCTTGTTTTCCCCTGTGAGATGGCTTTTGCAACCAACATGAACTTGAGAGTTAATGTTATTGATAATGTCTTGGTAAGTGGGCCTTTAACTGCGCACAGGAGTACAATTAAGCCCATGTTGTTTCTAGACACCTTATTGTGTGCCCATGAAATCTGGCCCAGACATTTAGCATGCTTTCTGGGAAATGACTTGATAAGAAGTTTACAAACTAATGGAAGTGATGAGAGTATGGGCTGAAACTGCTATGACAAAAAATATAGCTACTGGGACCCTAAAAACTATCCTGTTACTGGGACCCCAAAGGCTATCCTGTTATAGTTACTGTGACCCTAAAGGCTATCCTGCTATGGCAAAAAATGTAGCTACTGTGACCTTAAAGGTTAGCCTGTCCTTGCAACTCTTTAGAACATAGAAAATGTAGTTGTTTTAGATGCTTTCATAATTTTTTAACTAGAGGAAATATAGGGCGATTTTACTAGCATCATAAAAATATACTTTTGATTATTGTTTGATTGTTTATGAGGTTGTAGAGCCTGCAGTTGTAGGGGGATTTAATGTTTGACACTTTTTGTCTTAGATCTTTGTTTTTTTTCTCTTTTTATGTATTTCTCCCATTAAGTGATGGATAGTTGTAGAATAAGAATTGTAGTAGAAGTGCATTACTAATTAAGATGTGTTGCCTACTGAGAAATTCTTGGCTGCAATGTCAGAATGGATAATGCCCTGTCTTAAGGTGAAACAATTTGTAGAATTATCTTTGTAAACATTCACTTGTCCATTGTAGAGTTGAAACTTAAATGGAGTAAACATGGCTCATTGCTAATTGGAATTCTTTCCACTGTTATAACTCTTGCCTTACTTGTTTAGTTAACAAACTGTGTGAGCTTGCAGGCCTAATGGCCAGCGTGACCTTTAGTGCTAATGGCCCCCAATCCCCATAAACCAAGACCCCAGACTTACTAACCCATACATTATTCAAGGTAGGGGTCTGATTGTCACAGGTGTGCCAAGGATAGAGGCCAGACTTGAGGAGAGCAGGTGGGGACTGGCAAGCCAAGATAAACAAGGAATGTGTAATCCTCCCTCATTCATCTCTCAAGCTGTTGTAAATTGTGCCCCCTCTTGAAGTTATGTCAAACTGCCCCTGAAGAAAACCTTTTACTGCTTCTGTATAAATAAAGCGGACAGCTTTCTCACATTGTCCACAATGATCTTGGAATTGTAGTGGTCCGCTTCTCTTCTTCTTGCTACGCTTATTTCACGCACCCTTCTTGAGCTCCGAACTTAGCTGGAGCTGGACTCTGGCAATTATGAAAGACAGAACATATGATTGAAAGTTGCTACCCAGTGTTTTCAGCCCAATGATTGCATCATTCAAAGCTAGGAACTAGGACCCCAGTTGAAGCTTTCCAAGGGAATAGCAGGATGCTACCTACTTCAGTCATATTTATTGTCACCTAAAGGCCTCAGTAGTAGGAACTGCACATTGAACCCAATTATTCCAATATGGGATATGAGTGTCAAACATCCACAACTTATCAAATAGTTTTCAAGTGAAAAATGCTGACACTAAATACAAGGGAACTAATTGTGGATAGAAATAATAAAGAATAATAATCAACTGTGTTCAAATGAACATGTTATCAAATTTGTGCTTTTCATGCATATAGTCAATAAACATATAAACATGCCATAATAACCTTCAGGATAAAATAAACAAGTAAACCAATTACTAAGATGTAAAAAGTGTTCAAAAGCAATTTGTCACAATTGATACCAGAATAAAACAGGTGACATGAACTAAGTCATTGGAAATAACTGAAAATGTAACAGCAATGCCAACAAAAACAATTACACAAGGCTCACATTTAAAAGCAAAGATTATGAGTAGAAAAATAAATAAATATTTTACTTATTGTAGGGAAGTTATGTTTCCAAGAAAAAAGACATGAAACTATTAAAAAGTAATCTGAGATTTGTCATTTGAACAAATCTGTGTAAATATGCACAAATGTATATACATAACACTCTGTGTATGTTTAAGGATCACTATATACAAGTAAAAATGCACATTTTGGAAGATTTTCATTTCTCAGAGGGCCATAATGACCAGCAATGGGCCAGACTGAAGGCACAAACTTCTTCCTGGTACCCATACCCGTACTAGGTCACAGGTACTTGTGCCATCATCTGCTGTTTTCCCAGGCCATTAACTAGGAACTAGATTTTCTGATTTTATGCAATTTAGGTAGATTGTATGTGCCCAGAAACATATCCATTTTTTCCAAATTGTTAGTGAATACTGTTTATTATAATTTTTGACAATTCTTCTAATCTGTGTTGAATTCATTGTAATGTCTGTTCTTCTCATTTTTGATTTCACTTATTTTGGTCTTCTTTTCTCTCTCTCTCTCTCTCTCTCTCTCTGTTATTTGGAGAAAAAGTCATGAAAACATAGAAAATGCAAACCTAGCAAAAACCAAGATGGTGATTTGATCAGCAATAAAGGCCCTCCCAACACTAAATACCCACCCCAAATGGCTCCATGTTTGAATTGTATCAAAAATTGAAAGAAGAACTAATCCCAGTTCTCAAATACTCAAAACAACTTAATGGAGGGAACATGTCAAATTCCAGCTATGAGGCCAGCATCACATTAATTCCCAAATCAGAAAAAGGTACAATAAAGAAAGAGAACCACGGAACCTGATGAATATAGACACAATTGTCCTAAACAAAATACTTGCTAATTAAATCCAAACATCAATCAGGATTATTCACTGAAATGAAGTATATCAATCCCTGTTGTGTAGGGTTGGTTCAAAATACATAAAACAATAAATGAGATATTTCACACTATCAAATCCAACAAAATGATAAAATTATCTTGATAAAGAAACAGAAGGCATTTGATAAAATGTAACACTCATTAGTGGTATTTAAAAAATTAAGGAAATTATAGAAAGATTATTCTATAATATAATCAAGGTATTATACTATATTTTTTCTAAAGATTTATTTATTTTATTTTTATTACAAAGTCAGATATACAGAGAGGAGAAGAGACAGAGAGCAAGATCTTCCATCTGATGATTCATTCCCCAAGCGAGTACAACAGTCGGTGCTGCGCTGACCCGAAGCCAGGAGCCAGGAGCCTCCTCCGGGTCACCCAAATGGGTAGAGGGTACCAAGGCTTTGGGCCACCCTCGACTGTTTTCCCAGGCCACCATCAGGGAGCTAGATGGGAAGCGGAGCTGCCGGGATTATGACCGGCGCCCATATGGGATCCCGGGGCATTCAAGGCGAGGACTCTGGCCGCTAGACCACGGCACTGGGCCCAAGGTATTATACTATAAACACTTAGTTAGAAGCTTATTGAATAGTGAAAAGTTAGAAGGCTTTCCTCTAATACCTGGGACCCAGACAAAGATACCCCCTTTCAACACTACTGCTATTCAATATTTTCCTGAAAGTTTTCTCCTGAATCATTAGGCAAACAAAACAAAACAAAAACATTGTGGCTAGTGATGTAATAAACCTGTAATTGTTAGGCAAATTAAAATTATGTTATTAAAGAATTGAAGGGAATAAACGAAAGGAAGAAGGTAGGATTGAGGGAGGTAAGGATGAAAGGTTGGAGGATAAAAAATATATAATTATAACTATGTTAAACATAAAGTCTGTCTATATTAATAATAATTATAATAAACACTGAAATGAGCAATAGTGTTTGTAGAAAAAAGGGAAAATTTGTAGGGTTATAACTGGAGGCACCAATACCCAGATATGACTAAAGAAAGGGCAATAATTAATCACCGGGTCTTGTTATTGAAAATAAATACAATTACATGTAGAACAAGCTAAAGTTAGTGTCGTAGTATTAATTCACCAAGCTACTTAATTTTCCTGCAGCCCCGCGGCCATGCCCAAGCGGGGCTGCCCTTTTGCGGACGCGGCGCCGCTGCAGCTCAAGCTGCGCGTGGGCCAGAGGGAGCTGGGCCGTGGCGTGTGCGCCGAACGCTACTCTCGGGAGATGGTCGAGAGGACCAAGCAGCTGCTCTTCCAGGGGGCCCAGGCCTACATGGACCGCATGTGGGCCGACGGCTGCGCCATTGTGCACCTGCCCGAGCCCCCCAAGCCCGGCCCTGCTGCCAGGGGACAGATGCTGATCGGACCCGACGGCCGCCTGCTCCGGAGTCGGGCAGAGGCTGACCCATCCAGGGTGGCCCCAGTGGCCTGCTCATCATGTGTACGTGCAGTGGACGGCAAGGCGGCATGTGGCCAGTGTGAGCGGGCCCTGTGTGAGCAGTGCGTGTGAGCCTGCTGGGGCTGCGGTGCCGTGGCCTGCGGCCTGTGTGGCCTGCTGGAGCTCGGCGATGCGGGTGAGAAGGTGCTGTGCGGCAGCTGTACCATGTTCGAGGCCTGATGGCTGTGTGGGCGGGCTCTGTGTTTATACTGTCGTGACACCAGCAAATGAACTTTCTATTTCTGTTAAAAAAAAAAAAAAGCTACTTAATTTTACTTTCCTCTTTCCCAGTTCTGAATCTTGACTTAGGAATCCTTTCCAATGTTTCTTCTTACATGGGTCGGGGAATGGGTGGCCATGTGATCAGGGCTTGTTCAACAACTTCCTTTTCTCTTACATTTAAACTCTCAAGAAGGCAATCCTGCTCCAGACTGCATGCTGTGTAATGTGGAGTTGGCTGTGATTCACGCTGGTTTGCTTTTATTTCATACTTTTGCCTTTTTTTCCCACATAGAAAAAGACATTACACAAACATACACACACACATAAGTGAATCTAAAAGTTTCTGAGAATCACCAAAGCAGCAAAAAAGCCTGAAAATTTGATCATCTGCAATTCCAGTCAGTGATTTAAACCTAGCAGCCATTAGCCCTTGAAGTGCATAAAACAGCTCTGCATCCTTATGATCAATTCTCGATTTGGGTTAGCTAGTTCATGTATTTTTCTGTTAGTAGCAATTGGCAAAATCTTAACCAATTCTGACTGTTCAAAGAGATTGGGGCTAACATTCTTACAAAGGATGAGGAGGTAGCAAAGAGTGAGAACCTGAGACCCCAGTACATTCAGGAAGAATACCAACACAGGACTTGTGTATTTGGTGTGCAGCACAAGGTCATTGGGTGGCTTATAGGAGCCAAGAGAGTGGACCTGTGGTGGATGTTGGAGGTGAGGGTTTCTCTGTTAACACTTTGTTCAAAGCTGGACTGCTGAAGGCATAAACAGAAAAATAAACAGACAGAATAAAGATTCAGTGGCAAAGACCTTCAGGGCAGAAAATGTGTAAGAAGCCATTTTGAAGAGAAATCATTTCATGTCTCCATTCTTTGCCCTGCTTTTCATTTCTCTTGTTTCTTATGTGTTTCTTGCATTTGGTAGCCATTGCTTGGGAGTTTGACTTTTTCACTGGTGATTTCTAGTTCAGCAGCTCTCTTCTGCCTGCAGAGTCCAGTGCCCTTGGCAGACTTTCTCTGGAAAAGGACTGGTCTCGTTAGGTCTGCTCCGTGACCTGCCATGACTAGCTACCCATCAGCACATTTGCATCAGCATTTAATGCCTTTTCATGGAAGGAAAATAACAATTCATTTCTTCCTTACACCAGAGCTGTTGCTTCATGCCTGAGGGAAACAGCAAGGGGGAAGGGAGGGAGTTCACAGAGCTGTCATATTGCAAGGCTCCTGTTTCCCCGTTACTCCACCAGAAAAACAGAGACTTGCAGGCTGCTGTCAGGGAAGCACTTCAGCTCCAGGCAGCTCTCAGCAAAAATTGAACTTTCGTTAGATGCAAACATACACAGCAATTATTTCAGGTCACTGGTGTTATCATTGCACTCTTCAGTGCAAACAGACACATGGAAGTGACAGCAGCTCTAATGAAATATTGGATTTGGAGCATTGAAATGGTAACATTCCAGCATTTCTTAAGGGCAACCTGGTGATTCATGGTATAATTTCAAAAGCTTCCTAGTTAATACAAGTCATTGGTTTTGTATACTTTTTCATTCCCATAAATGATTCAGATTCTACACCACAACTGACATTATATAACATAATATTCATGACTTAAAGGCCAATGGCATGATGTTGAAAATTACTGACTTGAGAACTGAGCTACTGGTGGAATGAACCACATATTTAGAAATTCAACATCATTTAATTACTTAACCAATCTAACCATTTTTTTCCTCAAAGTCTCTTGTGAACTAACCAATAGGCTAGGCTGTTATCACAGCTAAAAAACACATTAGATGTGATCCTTGTCCTAAAACATCTGAAAATCTATTTGAAAATATAAAATTGGTAAAAGCTGTAGTGAAAACGTAAGAGCCATTCTTTTAGTAGGCTTTTCATGTGCAATAGAAATCGAGAGGTATAAATATGGATTGGGAAAATGAGAAAGCTTATTGAAGAAGGCAGCCATTAAAGCAGATGTTGCTTGGAAAAAATTAAGGGGAGAAGGTAGCAAATCCTGGGAGTAAATAACTATGTCAATAAAATTCAAACCTCTTTGTAACATATACAAAAGCTTCTTTTCTTTGACAAAAAACTTAAGTATCTTAGAATCCAACCCATCTATCTGTTCTCAAAATTTGGTATTGTCTCCCCTGCACTCCTCCATCTTGTCCCTTTCCCTGCCCAGGTACTTGGCAGGAGATGTGTCCTTTTCAGTCTCCCCCTCCAGCTAGCCCATTCCTATCATGCTGGAATAAAGGACATCCTAACACCTTGCTGCATCTGGGATTTTGCCTTGCGGTAAACAAATCGTGAAAAGAGGACTTCGCTGAGGGAATTCACTGCACTGAAGAACTTTAACTGCATTTAAAACTTAACAACTGAAAATTAATATGGCAGAATAGGGTAAGGACAAGTTTAAACAGAGGGAGAAACATTAGCCAGTGTGAAGCAGAGAGGGCACATTTCAGGAAATAGGAGAGGACAGAACAGCAGCACAGGGGTACCTGGAGAATGACAGACACAGGAAAGCAGCGAAAACAATGGTGTGGTGTTGCAGTGACTGACACACCAGCAGCATTCAGTGAGTGGCGATCTGAATTGCACTAGCAGCCAGAATTACACCAGCAACCATGTGGGAAGGAACTTTTACCTGGAGCTCAGCAGGTGAATCTAGGCAGAGGACTGCCCCTCCTGTTGGTCTGTTTGATTTGACCAGCAGCAGAGACAGAGCAGCAAATCCCAGATGGACAGTGCAGGAACAGGGTGGATTTCACAACCCAGTCTGGCCCCTAGAGCCATGTCAGGCACCATTTTGTTTAAGAAGGTAAGGGATATGGACAGGAATGAGCATGCACTGAGCTGGGAGTGAACTCATTTCTGGCTCAGAGAACTGCAACAATGAGGTATCCTACAGGTTCCACCCAAGATAGGGCCAAACGATCCTCAGATCTGACAGCCAGCAGATCAAGAACTCTCATATTGGCACATCAGGTACCATTTCATACAGTGTGGCAAAGAAATTAAGACTGTAGGACAATAGTGAGCTGCGCATGCAGTGAGCTCAGCAAGAACTCACAGAGCTCAGTGCATTGCACTGGTCCCACAGGAAAATAATACCAACTATAGCATTGTATGGGTCAAAATAGGTCCCTGTGACCCTCAGACCTAACGACCAACATGTTCCAGCAAGATCAGTACCAACAACAACCTAACTATATAGAACTCCCAGTGTCTCCCTAATCCTGGGACCTGCTCCTACCGTAAGTGGGAGACAGGTTGTACAGACAACAGTGCAGCCTCAGCATGGTATCACAGGCGGTGGAGACTGGTAAGCCAGGAGCTGGGGATATGGAGACCACAGTGGAAATCTAACATAAGAACCCAGACCTGGAACTCGCTGGAGGGAGTGGCACAACTGACTGCAAACAAAGAGCCAGGTATCAACTGCAGTAAGTAAAGGCAAACTGTAGACCTGTGGATGACAGAGCTTAGAAACCAGCCCTAAGGAGAAGACTCTTCTATTCAGAAGTACAATGACTAACAGCAAAAGAGACAAAGGCACAATGAATATCACTAAAGACTCCCCTGTGAAGGGGAGAAAAATGGGTGATACAGAATTCAAAACGCTTGTAATAACACTTCTTATCAACAATGAGAAGCATGTAAAGCAGGCATTCAAGGCATTTAAGGAATATGTTACAGTGGAAATGAATCAAACGAAACTTGATATATCAGAAATGAAGAATACAGTGCAGCAAATTAAAAGTACAATGGAGAGTATCCAAAATAGATTGGAGGAGGCAGAAGAAAGAATCTCAGAATTAGAATACATTTCCTCTCACTATGGGAAACAAAGAAAAAGCTGGAAGCAGAGCTGGATCAGGCCAAAAAAAGTATTCAAGAATTGAAAGACACTATTAAAACGCCAGAGACAAATGTTATGGGAGTCCCAGAAACTGCAGAAAGAGACGCTGGGTTTACAAACGTATTTAATGAAATAATAAGGGTAAATTTCCCTAATCTAGAGAAAGAATGGGGAAACAAGATCCAGGAGGCACAGAACTCCCAATAGGCTTGACCAAAAGTGATTCTCATCAAGACACATGACAATCAATCTCTCTTCAATCAAACATAAGGAAAAGATCCTATAATGTTCAGGTGAAAAAATTAACTGACATACAAAGGAATGCCAATTAAACTCACAGGAGATCTCTCACAGGAAACTCTACAGGCCAGAAGAGAATGGAGTAACATATTCCAGATTTTAAAAACAAAAATTTACTGGCCCAGGATAACATGCCCAGCAAAGCTTTCTTTTGTCTTTTAAAATAAAATAAAATTCTTATACAGTGAAGAAAAGTTAAAATAGTGTGTCTCTTCAAATCTGCCGTACAAATGATAAAGATGTTCTCTTGAAGAGAAAAGGAATAGCACCAAACAAAACCAAAGGCAAATGCAAAGAACATTCCAGTGAAATAGCAACAGAAGGCTAAATCAATGCACAAACCATTTCTAAAATGACAGGACTAAGGACCAAAGTACTACCCATTCATATTAACCCTGTATGTAAATGGCTTCAACTCATCAATCAAACGTCATATATTAGTAGACTGGATTAAAAATAAACCCATGTATTTGTTGCCTACAGGAGACACATTTCAGAAAAGATCAGCGGAACCTATATCACCTGGATTCTGATTCCTTTTGTTAGTTTCATCTCTTCAAAACACTCACATCTAATTAAATTATTCAGTGACTCGTAGATCATACAGAAGCATCATCGTCTTCAAGAAGGTACTTGATTTTCGTTTTCTTCAGTGACATATTAGTCATTCAGTAGCATGTTATTTAACTTCATGGTGTTGTTGGTTGCTTTTTTTTTCTTCCTGTTTTTGATTTTGTTTTATGGCTTTTCACCTAAGGGATGTATAGTAACTGTGTAATGGAGACTATCATATTTAGCAGCATGTTACTTAACCTCATGGTGTTGTTAATTTTTTTCTTTCTTGTTTTGATTTTGTTTTGTGTCTTTCAATTTAAGTGGATGCATAGTAATTCTGTAAAGGAGACTATCATATCTAGTAGCATGTTAAATTCATGGTGTTGCAAATTTGTGTTTTTCTTCATGTTGTCGATTTCGTATTGTGGCTTTTCATTTAAAGGGATGTATAGTAACTGTGTAATGGAGCCTATCATATCCAGATGTGAGGATATAATGCAGCATGCATCTACTTCCAGACCAAAATTGGACTCTCAATGAAACTGTTCACTATATCTTGACAACAGGATACTGGACTCTCTGCCATTGTCCTTGCCTGCAATGATGGACATAGGACTGTGTATGAAGAACGATACTATAGAATTGATATATGGAAATTCAGTGAGGGAGGACGGAATTGGGGAGGGGATATGGGAAATCCCAAAGCCTATGGAAGTGTATCATAAAATAATAATGAGAAGAAAAAAACTGAAAAAATTTGGTGTCATATGCATTGAGCAAGCATAAGGCCATAATGCTCATTTCAACTTTCCGCCTATGTTGCAGGAAACAAAACCATGCAGATAGGTACCATGGAATGATGAATAACCCGTTTTTTTTAAAGTTTTATTATTATTGGAAAGCCGGATATACAGAGGAGAGACAGAGAGGAAGATCTTCCATCTGATGTTTCACTCCCCAAGTGAGCCACAACGGCCGGTGCGTGCTGATGCGAAGCCGGGAACCAGGAACCTCTTCCAGGTCTCCCACGCGAGTGCAGGGTCCCAAAGCTTTGGGCCGTCCTCCACTGCTTTCCCAGGCCACAAGCAGGGAGCTGGATGGGAAGTGGAGCTGCCGGGATTAGAACTGGCGCCCATATGGGATCCCGGGGCGTTCAAGGCGAGGACTTTAGCTGCTAGGCCACCGAGCCGGGCCCAATAACCCGGTTTTTAATGGCAATTATAATGATCCATGGGATGGGTTGAATATTAGTTCTTCTCCTTCCAATTCATATGCTGGAATTCTTACTCTTAAAATGTTAGGATTAGGGGGTGGAACCTTTTGGAATAATTGGGTGACAATACTATTGTCCTTGCAGACCCCATCGAAATTTCTTCCCTTTTCTGACATCAGAGGAAATAGAGAGAAGATGTTTCACTATGAGTCAGCAAGAAATCCTTCACCAGACATCAAATCTGCCTGCACTTTGATCTGGGACTTTTCATTCTTCGGGTTTGCTGGAAATAAATGTTTATTGTTCAAGTTACCCAGGTTGTCAATACATCAGTGCAGTGTGAACAGAGCAAGACAATCGATAACTTCTAAACCGAACATTTGTTTGCTGAGTACTGTGATAATTACTTCATGTATATTATTTGTTTTTTGCTCTGTGAGTACAGAAGTCAAATAAGAACACGAGGATATTAAAATTTTCAGTTACCAGTAAGTGGCGTACAGATAGACTGAAAAGCAAAGTAAGATATTTGTGTGATCTACTAACGTCCACCCTCTATGGAAGGAATAGCCATTAATCACTATGAATTTTTTATTTGCAATGTGGTGAGACACATAGAAAGTGACTGCAAGAAGGACAGAGAGGAAGTGAGAGAAAGGAAGGGAAATATATATTATATTTTCAACACATGATTGGATGGTATGTAGCCTTTAAAAAGAAGGAAGTTCTTTATACAACGTTGATGGAAACAGAGGACATCATGCAAAGGAGAAATCAGGCATAGAAATTTTTATAATATGATTTCACTTACATGGGGAAGCAAAAAATTTGTTCTCACAGGTACATAGTAGAAAGTTTTAAGCAAGTGGGAGAATAAGATTGGGGAAAATGCAGTTGGTGAAAAACATTACAAACTTACAGTTAGACGGGAGAAGTAACTTTTAGGTAATTGTTGTATTACTTGGAGACCACAGTTAACACCAGTGTATATGCTAATTATGTTGATCACATTTTCATTTGGTGCATACAGAAACCAAACCACATTATACCTTAACTGCCAATTAAAACAAATGTTTCAAAAATCTTCATTTTCTACAAATACTGAATTAGAATCTCATTTGGACACAAAAGTTGTTGTCCCTTGCTCTGCATCAAACCACTTACAATTTACCTGAGTTAAAATGAACATTTGATGTGATGATAAAAAGTATTAGTAATCAGATTAGAGAATTTGAAAGATCTTTGAGAAGGAATATAGATACCAGCAAATGAGGGAAAGATTTACTCAAGATTGTGAGAATGAACATAATTTGAAGATTTGATGCATATTGAGTTTAACTTGAAAGGCTAATGTAAAAAGATATGGGAAGACAAAGCTTAAATGAAATGTACTTAACATAATTTTACTATTGATGGAATAATTGTCACCCAGATTAACTTAAATGGAAGGCACTTATTTGATAGAAAAAGTTTCAACTTTTAGGAGCAGGATCAAAGTTGATACAAGTGATGAGCAAAACCAAGAGAAACTAAAAACCAAGCAGCAAGACAAAGTAGTAAGTGGTCAGTCACTGAAAAACTATGTTTCCAGGATCAAGGACATGTTGAAGCGTAGAGGATCATTTGTATTCAATCTTCATACATTTGATGAAGAACTTGGAAGACATAAGAGACTGATTGCTTAAGAGGGAGTAGCAATGTTGGCATACCACACACCTCTAGTTCCTACCACAACCTCCTGACCTCATTTCTGATAAGGCTAACCTTTGTGTTTAAATTATCTTAAATGAAATCTTCACAACTCTTTAGTTTCTGTCCTGGGCTGTTCAGGTGATCAGAAACATGTATGCCTTAGTAGACAACTCTACAATATTGGAGGGGCCTGCAGAAACATGTGCCCTTGCTTTTGACATTCTACAGGTTCAATAAAAGGCCTCAGTGAAATGGATCACCACTCATCCGAATATACTATCTTAATCATTGATTGCTTGCAATTGCATTTCTTATTTTTTCTGTTATTTTCCTAGTCTATCATTATGCTCCTAGGGATCACTTCCCAATTAACGATCTGTACATAATCCATGGCTCATTTTCTGCATTCAAGGAGGATCTAGACCAAACACACGGCACATAAAAATCACTAGAAAGGGGGTCCTATATTAAGAAATAAATTGGGGCAAATGAAGAGAGAAAACCAATATTGCTTCCTATTCATTTCCTGTAGATGCTCAATTCTTCTTTTTTTTCTTTGCAGTCATCATAAAGCTTGAGATTTGGAAGATATAAAAGTCACCTTGCCAGCATATGTAGGGAAGAGGAAATCCAGAATGGTAAGTGCCACAATTATCATTCTGATCTGTGGGAGATCACCCCAGGATCTTTGCCTAGCCTATATGGAAGGACATAGGCACACGGCACATTATGCCCTTAGCTAACTGAGACTCCTCATGGTCTGTTCATTTGACATGCAGCAAGAGCAACTGGCTGTACTCTAGTCTCTCTTCTCTGTTCTTGAATGAACTGTGCTAGGACTTCCTTTGTAAACAGTGAAGTCAAATGATACATTCATCCTGCTTTTCAGCAGGTAGTCTGCCCTGAGACACAGCTTCCTGTGTTTCTTGTGCTTCCTGACTTTTAAATGTCATTAGAGGGTCCAGAGAGATAGACATACCTGATAACCAGTCACAATGTTGTTGTTGGGTGGAACTACTGTTGGGAGGGCCTTCTGCCTGCTCCCTTTTCCTAACCTGTATAAGCTTATGGCTTCTCTAAACTAAATGGACATTCTTTACCACTGCTTTGTATCCAGTGTTTCTGCTGCAGAAGAGCACTGTCGGTGCTCACCCCCTCGGTGGTCTTACAGCCTGCTGGACAGAAGACCCATGAGACTGATCTCTGGAATTTAATTTGGTAAGATGCAATAACCTGGATTCTGCAGTATTCCTCAGATCAGGATATGTGCCCCTATTACATTCTGTATATCATCTCTGGAATTTGATGTCTGTGTATCTTCAGGATGCATATTCACTCTTTCATTCTGTCTCTAGTAGTCTCCAATTGTGGATATCCAATAATCTGGCGATACTACACTGAATGAAGCATATACACATATTAGAATGTGGAGCAACTGAGCGCTCCAAAACAATGACTAAGTTTTGACAAGAAAAAAAAATTTAACTGAAAATAGTCTATGTTTAGGTTTCATCTTTGTCTTATGTCAGCTGTAATAAAGTTCAAGAAACTTGGTTGCTTTAGCATCAAATAGACCTTCCTCAGTTCTTGAGATTAGGAGTCTGAAATAAGGGTGCTGCATGATCAGCCTCTGCTTACATCTCAGTGAAGACTGGCTACTACTCATGACATTATGTGATGGTTTAAGTATTTGTTTATTTCAGAGACAGAATGACAACACATATCAAACACACACACACACACACACACACACACACACACACACACACACACACACTTCTATTGGTCCATACATGCAATGCTGCGACAGCTGGGGCTGTAAGGCCCAAGACAGGAACAGAAAACTCCATCAAGGTCTCCATGATGGGTAGTAGGATCCCAAGTACTTTGATCAATCATATTTCTTCCTTGGTACATTATCAGGAAGCTCAGTGCAAAGCAGAGGTGGCATCTGATCTCGGGCAATCTGATATGGTTGCAACCATCTCAAGCAGCAGCCTAACTATCTGGGCCACAATAGCATCTATGCATTCTGTGGCTGTTAATCCTTTATGTTCATTTGATGTGGTTAAGAGACACTCAGATAATATGATAAGTATTATTTCTGTAAGGATAATTTTGGAAGAGATTAGTATTTGAGTAAAGATGTACCATTAGTAATGTGGACAGACACTGCGTGATCCATTGAACATCCAAATGAATAAAAAGGCATCTTGCTTGCTCTGCATCCATGCATCCATCATCCATGCATTCATACATCCATGCATTCATTCATCTTTCCTCTGATGGTTTTCTCTCTGGAGAACCTTGATTAATACATTTCATCACATGGTGGGTAAGAAGCTAGGAAGTTCTCTGGCTTCATATCTGGTGCTGTCTTCAAAAAGTTCATGGAAAATGCACATTATCAAAAAAAATAAACTATATTTGGAGTTACATTTAATTTTGTTCCCAAATGCTTTTATTTTTTTAAATTCCATCCTCCATGAGCTTTAAAAAGTATTGCTCTATGTCCACAAATCCAAATTTAATGGGATTATTCTATGATTACTGTTTTATAACATGATTACTTCTCAAATGTTATCACATTAGTATTGGGGTTTCAACACAAGATTGGAGGGCCCATACATTCATTCCATTACAGTCTGAAAAGAGGGGGCACAGAGATTCTTTCTTTTTAAAAATTATTACTAGTGGTAAAGATAATATGAATACTTAAATAAAATTGCTGTATAGATGTGCTATTCTTTCTGAAACATCATACATCCATTCCTCCTTAATTTTCTGCTGGAAACACTACTATTTTCTTTTGGGAACTACTATTCTCTGAGTCTTTCTCCAGTAGTTCTGGGATAATGACCAGAAGCATATACATGGTCAAGATTAGTTAGAGTTTTCCTTTGCTCTGATCACAGCTTAGCTTAAAGTACACCACAGTTATCAAGAATGGATTAATAGAGGTCAAAAGGGAAAATATATCTAACTTCAAGTGTCCCAATAGGACTAAA
This sequence comes from Ochotona princeps, assembly GCF_030435755.1. NCBI lineage: Eukaryota > Metazoa > Chordata > Mammalia > Lagomorpha > Ochotonidae > Ochotona > Ochotona princeps. The sequence goes on from NC_080832.1 coordinate 38,924,707, forward strand.
TTATAAGTATTTTGTGTTACTTCTGAGACTTGCTGAATTATTGAGCCAAATGACTGAAGATGAAAATCTGTTTGAAAGTTGTAGCTAACACTGATTGAACATATATTCAGTTGGGATTTTCCATTTTTGGGGACAGAAGCAAACCTTCCATTATGTTAGCTTGAGCTGTTACGTGTACACTAGCATCAAGTTTTTTGCAGAAGATGATGCTATATGTTAAGACCCCGTGAAATTAACTGTTTCCATACTAACACATCATGTATATTGAATCAGAACTGATTATACTTCTAAATTAAAATATGCCCAAACCTATATTCTTTCTTCTCTAATATTTAAGGTAGTGTTAGACAGAGAGAGAGAGAGAGAGAGAGAGAGAGAGAATCTTCCATCAGCTTGTTCACTTGCCAAATGGGCTCAATGGTAGGAGCTGGGCCAGTCTTAAGCCAGAAAGCAGGGGTTTCATCAGTTTTCAATGTGCCTGAGCACTTAGGGCATCCTCCATTGCTCTTCCAGGCATGCTATCAGAGAGCTGGATCAGCAGTGGAGCATCTGGAACTCAGAGCATCCCTCATATTGGATGCTTTACCCGTTTTACCACAGTACAAGTCCCAAACCTATACACTAGTGAAACAGAGGATGTATTTCCTATGTTGCCTTGACCTTCACTTTCAAACAAGTTCTAACTTCACACACAATGGAAAGTTCATATTTGAAAACTTGATTTCAGGGCTGTAAAATTCTATGAAATTGTAATCTTAGTTTAACCTGTATGCCATCTGTTAACTGTTTTATAAAAACAAAACTTTGTTGTTTCAGCTTATTTTTATTGATAGGTGCTACATACTGAAGACTAGCTTATCTTTTTTTCTAATTCAGTAGTATGCAGAGTTGAAAGGATTAAAATAGTTTTTGCTTTTACGTTTTTACATGCAGGATTTCCTTAATGAGCACAGCAATATTATTAAACCTTCAAAATATATATAGTTTCAAATCACCCTTGGCAACTGTTTTGGAGAAAATTACCACACAAAGAAACTGATATTCCTCGGTATGTGGTAACCTCAGCAGTTGAAACTATCACAGGGTTGCGGATATTTAAGCACACTGACATAAAGTGATCCAATGATGGTCCATTCTGTTTAAGGAACTGGCTAAAGTGAGCTAATACCTAACAGACTCGAACAAAGTGTCAAACCTCATGTGGATGTTTACTTAAAAGGGCAAAATATTGCACTACAGTTCTTGACTCACAGTTTAATAAAAATGACACATATCCACAAGCATTTACAACTTAAGATAAATATAAGATAAAACAAAATGCTAAACTAAAATGAGGAACTTCTTGATGTCTGTGGCAGAAACATCTAGATTCTTTCAGACTCTTATTTCTTTACAGCTGTTGAATATATATTTCTGTCTCCTTCCCATTGATACTACCTTTGTTCCGGCTATCAGCATTTCCTAATGGGTTGTTTTAACAGTCTCTTAATGGATTCCACCACTGTAGCATTAATTCCCTCCAAGCTGATCTTCCCCAGCTTGAAGTCGATCATATCACTAAGCACCCTTAGGGTAGAGTTTAAAGTGCTTTACACACAAGAAAAGTACTTAGTAATCTGCTGGCTGTTGAGCTCTTCATTATTTGCCATCCCTTGTCTTATGTTCATGGTATTAACAATATCAGCTATTGCAGACTTATTATCTAACTAGACTCAAAGTCTTTGTGCAAGCCTCTCTCAGTCCAGAGAAACTTCACCTCCCTTCACCTGTGCAGAGTCTGCATATGACCCTGCTTAGATTTTTAGATGACACTGGAAAATTTCCAATCAAACTGCTGCTTTGCTGTTTTCTGTTGCAATAACAGAATATCCAAGACCAAGTAATGTGTCAAGGACAAACTGGCTTATGGCTCCAGAGACTGGAAAGTACAACAGGATGGCAATGGCATCTGGTGAAGGCAAATTCATTCCTGAAATACGGTTTTCAATTCATTCATGAATGTACTATTCTCAAGACCTAATCACTTTTCACAGACTCTACCTCTTAATCACAATAATAAAAGTCAAAGGAGTTGAGGAGTACTTAAACTTATTCTGCGTACAGCTCAAGTTATCTGTATCTCTCAAGTGTTCAAATACTTCCAAACTGAACTCCTCACTGTATCTAGAATGCTGAGTAACTGTTTGCTTCTACTATTTGATCATGATTGTATATCATAGGAGAGATTATATCCTCTCAGTAGCTATCTGTAATTTTTAAACAAATCACTGATTTACCTTACCATAATATTCAAAAACAGTTGAATATGAAATAATCATGTTGATCCAGCAATAAGCAAGCATATAATCTGAGGCAGCAGTCAAGAATACATGCTGGGGCCCGGCGGCGTGGCCTAGTGGCTATTGTCCTTGCCTTGAACGCCCCAGGATCCCATATGGGTGCCAGTTCTAATCCCAGCAGCTCCACTTCCCATCCAGCTCCCTGCCTGTGGCTTGGGAAAGCAGTTGAGGACAGCCCAAAGCCTTGGGACCCTGCACCCACGTGGGAGACCTGGAAGAGGTTCCTGGTTCTCGGCTCTGGGTGAGCGCAGCACCGGCCATTGCGGTCACTTGGGGAGTGAATCATCAGAGGGAAGATCTTCCTTTCTGTCTCTCCTCCTCTCTGTATATCTGACTTCTCAATAAAAATAAAATAAGTCTTTAAAAAAAAAGAATGCATGCTGGTTTTACAAATATTTCTTCAGAAATGTTTATTATATTGAGACCCAAAGGAGAAGCACACTAAGTTGCTAAAATTAGGGCTAGTGATCTTTAGGAACTTCAGTTATTTCAGAGTAGTTGTTTTGACCAAGGCTTAGAGTAAGAACACAATGGCAAGAGGAACAGCATATTTTTCTGACAATCTTATGGGTTATGTTGTGTGGTATTTTTATCAGAGCAAGCACAAAGGAATAGTAATGCAAGTTACAAAGCAAAATTTCCACTAAAAATCACTTTGATTTGTCCTTTTTTTTCTCAGGGAACCAATATTGACTATGTATCCAGTCTTCTGTAAATACAAGATCTGGCATCAATTTTTCTGTTTGTTCTAATTACATTAAAATTAGGTATGTAATAGATAGCTCTGGATTGGGTCCTTATTTCCAGTTTTCTGAAAGAAACCAAAGTATTCTGCCAGCTTCCTGGTTTGTAGGTGAGATGGTAGCAAAGCATGGGGTTCTTCACTTAGGACATAAATTACACAAAACTTATTTCCTTATGGAATCCTATTGTAAGTTAAAATATAACAATAGCAAGTATTAATTATTGCACTATAGTTCACCCTAGTATATTATTATTATTTAATATAAGAGAATCTTGAATGTTATCACTAAAATGTTTAAGGTGTTAATTGTGCTGATTTCATCATTATACAATGAATATATGCATTGAAAGATCACATTGCACCAATAAACATGCAAAGTTATGTATACATTATAAATAGAATTATGTAAAAGGGAATAATCAGTTTTAAAAGGACTCTTTCTGTAATAGTTGAATAAGATAAAGAGACCATTCAATAAAGTCGGTCCAGGAAATATGTCTTTCTAGTTATTATAGATTATTATTACAAGTTAACACATGAGTTCATCACATAAAATATCACATTTACACTCCTAATAGCTATGTAGCGAAACTACAGTATCCTATACCTCCGACCCATGTGTAATGCTTAGGATGTCTTCTACAAGGTGGTGCTCAGAAATCCTCACCACATAACATGTTCACACTTTTTGCTCCTTTTCAATGAAGCTGCCTCCACATAGCCTGGGTTTACAAAACCACAGATGAAGTTTTTGGTGGCCCTTGTTTTTTTCTTTTTTCTTGCCTTCAACCCATTAGCTTCTATTATCTTTTTTTCTGTGACAATTTAATATTTCCTCTGGACCTCTTATTTCTGTGTAGCCATTATGGTACCATAGGGCTACCGAAGCACTCACCCTTTCCATTTGGCAGAAAGAACCTTAGGCCTTCTTCACTTTGCACCCTACATGTATTTTAACCTGTGATGTATGTTTAACCCATGTAACTGTTATCTTGAAGGCTTTTCAAAGGCTTCTTCTGGCCAACCATAATACCTCTAAACACCTTGTCTAAGGTATGTGAAGCTTGCATTACTCATTTCCCCTGTCTTGTGTACAGTTCAAGTACATTTCCCTGTTAAATGTACTTGGCTTGTGCACTTGTAGCCCCCTTTTTCAGAACCACTCCTCATCTCAGCTTCTCTTGTTAATCTCATGCCCATTGCTTACTGTTGCCAGATTCTGCATCTTTTATGTGTTACCAGTTTTTTCAGCCTGTACATAGCTTTAACACATTCCATCTTCCTCAATACTCTAGCTATTTTTTCTTTCCATTATGACTCGTCCACCTCATCAATTAAGCTTTTTCTACTGCTGTAGCACTGGATGTTTTGAGAATCCTGGAATTCACGTTGTGCTGCATCATTTTGTGCCTGCTGATATGGAACTTGCAAAACATTTTATGGCATTTCTTATTGCTTATTTTCTCTTGTGAATAAAACTCTTTTTTAACTATTTGTTTTTTTTTTTTTTTTTAATTTGAAGGGCATGTTTACAGAGAGAAGGAGAGACAGAGAGAGACATCTTTCATCTACTGGTTCACTTCCCAAATGGCTGCAACAGCAGGAACTGAGATGATTTGAGCCAGCAGCCAGGAGTTTCCTTCAGTTTTCCAGTGTTGGTGCAGGGTCCCAGGTACTTGAACCATTCTCAGCTGCTTTCCCAGTTCACAAGCAGAGAGGTGGCTAGGAATCGGAGCAACTAAAACACAACCAGTGTCCAAATAGGATGTCAGTGCCATAAGTAGGGGGATTATATGCCAGACTCCACAGTATACATTTTATGAAAAATTCCTCAGGTTTAGACTCATAGACGCAAGGTACTTAGCAACTTTCACCCCCGATATACTTCCAAAATGATTTTCTACAACTTTTTACTTTATCCCTGTCTTTTCTGCACTTGTAGTTTGATATTTTGAAACAAAACAACAATGCAAACTCTGAGTTGTATACCTCTGAAATTTGATGAAGTTAAAACTCCCACACTATTTCACCAGAGAAAATATCCTGATTCATGCTTTAAAAATCAGGCTAAGTCTCTTCCCAACGCTCCTTTTGTCTTTCACCAATTATTATGATTTATATGAATGTGAAAGAATCAGTAAGTTAGATTTTGTAACAAGGGATAGTTCACTTTTTTTTTTTTACTTCTTTCTAGCCTCATTTTGTTTAGTGTATTACATGACACAAGCAAAAACTTCCCTACAGTTAGATTAAAAATTTTATCAGAAAATAGTTCACAGGAGGTTCTCTTTTTATATTACATAAGAAAAAAAAGATTTAACTCCTACTGGTTATAGGAGATACAGACATAGTTATAATTAATGGGAAAGTCAATTCTGATTCCAGAGGGAGTCCCACTAACAGTGTACAAGATGCTGTTGCTGAGCTTTCATTTATTTCCTTCTCAATCTCCTCTTGCATCTCTAGGCTGTTGTGTCAGGGTCTGTCAATGGTTTGCTAGACTAGAAAAGATTTCCAGGAAGCAGCAAAGAAGTAAGGCCTTTCTCTTCACAAACCAGCTGCATCCCTTAACTTCTCATATAACAGGCCTACAAACCCAGAGCAATGCAATCCAAGGAATATTGGATGGCTGTAGTGGTGTTCTGGAGCATAGTTTTTGCTTCAGTGGGGTTTTTATCTGACATCCATACTAAGAAAGTGCCTGATTTTGTGTAAGTGACTTTATGTAAGTACAGTTTGTGTAAGAAAGTGCGTGACTTGGGTGTATGACTTTGAAAGCTCCTCAGGCTTGGCGCATCAGACTCCATATAATAATGTAAAAATTGCTTCTTTTAATGACTTGTAACAAACAAGAGTGTTTTTATGAAGCACAGAAAAACACCTAATGTAAAATAGATATATAAAAAGATGGTAAGTCTGACAAACACATAGATATTCAAGAAACTAAATCAGGAGTCTACAACTGTCAACAGATAGAACCGTCACTTAAAAAAAATTCTGTGAATGTGTGTCATCTACATGTGCTTGCCCAACATGGGGAAAACCATACATGCTCTGCTTTCCTTTTAAGATATTTCTGTGGTACAAATGCAGCAGTACATATGAAAATATTGGAGAAGGTTGGAAATTTCCACTTTAAAAAGTTTTAACAAATAACTATTTTCAATATTTTTATCAGATTTAGTTAACTCTGCTATTTGATGCAATGTTATGGTGTAAAACATTAAGTATGTAACATTTTCCTGGGTAGACAACCATTTTTATGTTAAACCAAATAGCAAATCCAGTGTTTCCACCCAATGAAACAATATCACATGAATTTGCAACTGAAATGTTCCATAAACTATGACATAAAAATAAATTTGAACATTTCATATAAAAGCTTTGTTTACTTTCAAATAGAATATTTCTTTGCTTTTCTTATATGATATTAAATGAATACCTATACCTATTGACCTTATTTGATCCAAATCAATGCCACATTGTCAGCACAGATGTTAGGGCTTTCTACACACAACCTATAGTAACTGCAGGATAGTAAGAGTAAGCCCTTTAAAATAGTTGATCTAAGCAGTCTGTTAATTCCACACTTCCAAGAAATAGAATTGTCTGCTCCACTTCCTTTGGACTAATCAGTGATGAAGCTGAAATACTAGTCCACTTATTTTCTTAAGGCTTGTTATCTGGCCAACCTGTTTTTTTTTATGTCAAAATGAAAAGGTTTGCTTAAAGTGTTTTTACTTCTTCCAAGTCGCCGTGATTTGCATTGATAAAGTGGTTATGTAACATTTTATTTACAATATTTATTGCATTTCTACCATAACTTTCCACTATGCCTCACATTTGCTTCCGAGTGAAATTTTGGGGAGAAAATGGAAAAAAATGCCCTTCACACACAAAAAATTCTCAAATACAACTTTTCTCAACATGGCTCCTCTCAGACAATTATGTTGCAAAAAATTCATGTTTTAACAAAAAGAGTAAAAGGGCCTAATGTTTGCTAAGAAAAATGTAAGGACATATTTCACTGATTTTGATGAGGTAGAAAAAGCATGCAAACATCATTCTAAACCATTTTTCTGTTAGAATTGCTATGTAATCTTACTAAATGAGAGGCTTATGATAATAAATACTAAGACAGAGAAAGATAAGTATTAGTTAAGGATCACCTTTGTTTATCCAGCATAGAAGATCTGTGAAACTTACATGGCTTTTCTTCACTGATACAACAGAAAGAGTTTCATTAATATTGATTTTCCAACATAATTTAAGTGAAAGAATCTATTTTAGATTAATAAACTAGGAAGAACCTTCACACCTGGGCCAACTGTTCTGTGGAATTACAAATTCATTTTCTGTGGAATGGCAAATTCATTTTCAAAATAAAATAAGTGGGTAGTTTGCATTTTTCCTGGTTTCTATTTGTAATAACAAACAAGAGGGAACCATAGGTTTTCTGTCACTTCACAGGTGACACTATAAGCTGACAAGAAAATCACAGTACCCAGCTGGGGAGCAAACTTGATGCTAATACTTTGTTCACTGAAGCTTTTGATATTTATTCCCATGGACAACCTTATCTAAAACCAATTATTAATATGTCTACTCTTGAGAAAGTGCTCACCATTTCAGAACATATATTTCATCAACCTCTCCTACCTATGAGAAGCACTGCACTTAAAATGCAGTAAATTTCACGTTGTGTAAAACAAAAAGCATATATGTGTTTCGCTAGTAATCTATATTAGGTGAAAGTAATGTTAGAATAATATAACACCATTCTTGCCAAACAGTGGAACATAACTTCAGTTTGTAACATTATCTGCTGAATTGTGGTTCAGAGTAATATTTTTTAATGGTTTATAACATTGTTACAAAGCATGAGAAAGGGAGTTGAGAAAATATCTAGTGTAGAAGACCAAAAGTCATTTGAAGTACTTGGTGGGAGTTAGCTTGAGAAAAGTTAACTAAGCAAGATACATTGTCATTTTCTGCTAGTCCTAGGAAATTCTCCTTCAGATGACTCATTGAAGATGAGAATAATTTCAGAGTCAGGAAGGTGTCTAAGCATACATTGAAATTCACATCTAAATAATCATGCATCCATGCATGTGTGGTCTTTGGAATGTTATAAATACTAAATCCATAATTCACCCACTACAAATGAAAACATTAAGGAAACAACTGGGCCCATCTGAGCATATTTTATCTGTTCTTGATGTCAAAGTTTTAAGGTTTAAAACCACACCACCAATACATTAGGATCCTTTTAGTTTCTAGAAAGAAATAAGAAATAAGAAAATAGGAAGATATACTAAAAATTAGGGTAAGATCTTTCTTATTTGTATTTGTTTTCCTCAGTCATGTTTGTGATGTGACTAACATCACGTTTAAGATGTTTGTTATCATTCTGCTTATGGAGAACACACAGGAAAAATTTTACCTTGCATTGTCTTTTCTGTTTTTCATGGCTTCTTAGATGGCTAAATGTAGTACTTAAAAATATAAACCCTTATGGGTCAGAGCCACAGTGTAGTATGTTAAGCTTGTCTATGGTAGTTGCTCCTCTTCTAATCCCTCCCTGTTCATGTGCCTCAAAAAATGGCAGAGGATGGCCCAAGGTTTTAGGACCCAGCACCCACTTAGGAGACTCTGAAAAAGCTCCAGGCTCTGGCTTCAGACCTGACCAGTTCTGGTTATTGTGGACAATAGGAGAGTGAATAAGTGGGTGGAAGATCCTTCCTGTATCTCCCTCTCTATAAATTTGCTTTTCAAATAAAAATAAATCTTTAAAAAATTATCAATTTTTTAAAGATTTATTTGATTTATTATTTTTTTTTCTTTGAAAAGTCAGATATACAGAGAGGAGAGACAGAGAGGAAGATCCTCTGCCTAATGATTCACTCCCCAAGTGACCACAACAATTGGAGCTGCGCCGATCCAAAGCCAGAAGCCTGGAGCTTCTTCTGAGTCTCCCACATGGGTGCAGGATTCCAAGGCTTTGGGCCATCCCTGACTGCTTTCCCAGACCACCAGCAGGGAATTGGGTGGGAAGCGGGGTTGCTGGGATTAGAACCAGCACACATATGGGATCCCGGTGTGTTCAAGGGAAAGACTTTAGCCACTAGGCCACCGCACGGTGCCCAAAATTTATCAATCTTAATGCCAATCAAATAGGCTTGTTTTCATACCCTAAAACGTAGCAGCAGGTGACCTCACTCAAATAATCCAGCCTTAGTTTTCTTACATTTAAGTGGGTAATACTGTTATTCCAGTAAAGATGTTGCATGGAGCATGAGATCCTACCTATTAAAATATTTGTAAAGACATGGACATATTACAAAAGCAACCATATGCCACCAAATTGAAAGGCTTCAAAGAAATTAACAGAATTTTGGGTACACAGAACCTACCAGGATTCAATCCAAAAGAAATATAAAATCTAAACACATAATAAGTAATGACTGAAAGAAAAGTCTAAAGATAGCTTTATTACTGAGTTCTATATAATATTTAAAGAGAAACTAAGCCCAATACTTTTCAAACTATTCCAAAATGAGGCCTCCATGACTCTGATACTGAAACCAAAGACAGAACACAGAAAGAAAACTACAGACCAATGTCTTGGGTGAACACACATGAAAAAATTCATAATATTTTATATGATATTCCTCTTCTTTGATGATCTACATATAAGTAGTAATATGTAAATATAAACCTGTTTTCATATGGATTTCCTTTTTTTTTTAAGATTTTTATTATTATTATTGGAAAGCCGGATATACAGAGAGGAGGAGAGACAGAGAGGAAGATCTTCCGTCCGATGTTTTCACTCCCCAAGTGAGCCGCAACGGGCCAGTGCGCACCAATCCGAAGCCAGGAACCAGGAACCTCTTCCGGGTCTCCCACGCGGGTGCAGGGTCCCAAAGCTTTGGGCCATCCTCAACTGCTTTCCCAGGCCACAAGCAGGGAGCTGGATGGGAAGTGGAGCTGCTGGGATTAGAACCGGCGCCCATATGGGATCCCGGGGCTTTCAAGGCGAGGACTTTAGCCCCTAGGCCACGCCGGGCCCTTCATATGGATTTCAAATTTAGAGTCGAATTTTGAATTCAAAATAATTAGAATTTCTAACTCTCAAACATGATGCTTAAACCTTTTTTTTTTTAAACAGATAAATACTTTGGTTTTCGCGTTTGAACGTCACTACTACTTCCAGAGAGGTAGTTATCCATTACGTAACATTATAGGCATTCTGAATTCAGACTCTAGAAACTTTAGTGATCTTTCACAAATTTCATTAGATGCTTATTTCAAAATTTTGAGCCGTTTAGCTATTACATGCTTGTTGCAAGAGTGCTGTGAAAAGTGAAGCTGTGGTTTCTACAAGTTAAATATATGAGGCTCTGATTTAGAGTTTTATATCTACCAATTTCACCGATTCAATAAGTGTGGATTTTTGTGAGCTGTGTTTGTTCCAGAATCCTAACTCCAATTGTAAAATTCAGCAAATTTGCTTCAACTCATTGGCAATCTACTAAAACTGCTAGCAAGACACCACATGCTTCAGGGACGTTTCAGCCAAGTTTTCTTCCTTCACCCACCACAGGTCTTAGTGCAGCTCCTGAATTGATTTTTACTTGCCACATTTTTAAATTCATTGTTGGTAAATTTAGGCATCTCTCATTGCCTGTACTGTTCATTGCTGTCTTTTGTGTGTGTGTGTTTTCCCCAAATCTGCAGCCCATTTGGACAAGAAATTGGATTAACTTCTTGATTTTTTTTCTAACTGATCTTGCAAACTATGATCTTCTTTCACTCACTCTCTGCTCTGTTTCCAAACTTGATTTTCTATCAATAATCTATTTTTATTGGATTTAATCTCTTCTTAGCAGTCAAGTTATCTTTGTTCTTGTTTATTTTCTTGCCAGGAACAACTCACTTTCTTATATTTGTGGAACTAATGATGTTCTAGAGAGAACAATATATACTTTAAAGTGCCTAATATGAAAAATCTACATATCATCATTTAAATTGTTAAATGACATCTATCATATTCTTATCAGTTTTATCTCTCCATTAAAGTGAATCAGTATTGTGAAGAAGATCAGTAGCAGAAAGAAGCATACACTCATGGCACAACACTATTGGGAGTAATTTCAGTTTTACTGCCTTATAACTTGAAATACTGTGTCTTTTCTTTTTTAATTAGAATGCATTGATGACTACCATAACAGCTAGGGCTTTATGAATTTTTATATACTGCCAATTATACAACTGTAGCCTGTGCAACAAAATGTACAGGGAGAATTTTTGCGTGCTTTTACAGATTTAGTAATAAACTTAATAGCATAATAAAATAAACTTTCTTGAAAATGAAAACTTAACCTTCAAGATGCAATAAAAATCCTTTAAAGATCTCAAGATTTCATATGTATTTCAAATCAGATTCACTCAGACAGAAATAAATTTTATCTGAATATATTTAGCTATTTATTTCTTTCCTATAATATTTAATAACATTAAAATGGGGTCAATTGAACACCTCTTAGAAAATCTCATGTAAACAAACAAGCAAAAGACTACAAATCAAAAGCTAATAGTAGACAGTAGATTAGTATTTGGCCTAGCAATTAAAATGTAGGTTGGGAGGCTTTCAACCTATTTTTTACAAAAAAAATCTGAGTTAAATTCCAGCACTAAATCCTGAGGTTAGTTTCTTACTAATTATGTATAACTGAAAGTCAGGAGTGGTAGCTCAAGTAATTCAGTTCTTGACACCAATGTAGGAGTCCAGGGTTGAGACTGCTGCACTTCAGCCTGGCCACAGCTCTCTTCTAGTAATGTGGGTAATTGGGGTGTGAACCAGTTGCACAGAAACTCCCGTTCTCATTCTCTTTCTTGCTATTTTTCTGCCTTTTAAACAAACAAATAAACAAACAAAAACCCCACGAAACACAAAGACAACATATGTGTGATTTATAAAATGGAAGAGAGCATATACTGAAATCAGCTCTCTGGACATACACAGAAGATCATAATGAGGTTGTTATTTAACACTCATAAAGTGTACATATCTGTATTAGACTTTAAAAGTAGCATTTTAAAGCCTTAAGTCAAATGTAACAGAATGGATTTTCCTCAGTAAAAAAAAAATCTTAATACAGAAATGTACAATTATATAACCTGTTGGTTGAAAGTTTCAAGACAAATAGGGACGAAAGAGGACGGATGAGGTGAGGGAGGAGGAGTGTTGAGGCTTCCAGCCGGTCTCATCAAAACCCCTTGAACAAAGGTGATTAGCACTGTTGATAAAGGGCGTTGCTAAGGAGGCTGCCATTTGGAGTACTTTCAGAATCAATCTGGGAAACCAAAATTAAGTCTGCTCGGGGAGTAGAGATCAGATTTTTCTGTGTATGAGATTTGGAACTCATCAGCTACTGTATCAAATAAAAAAGAACTATAAATTAAACTACTCTTCTACCCTAAAGATGGTTTCATGTTATTGCTCCCTCCTCAGTTTTGAAATGGCTCCCTAAAGGACCACTTCTAATTACTGAAGATATAACAAGATTTATTTCGAATGTTATATATACACTCATGACCAATAATGCAGTTGCATCACCTGTGACTTCTTTAAATTTCACTTGAACTTAAGGGCTTTAAGATATAATTACCAGGAAAAGCTAATGTGAAAATCTAATCACAATAAGCCTCCCACAGCACCTGTAAAAGTGAGGGTGGGAGCTGTTCTTCGTAGCACACAGAAGGTAGCTCTAAATCAAATCATATCCTGCTTGCCGTTAAAATCTTAAAAAACTGTCCCTCTCAGAGTAGACTCATTACTAACTAGTGGGATTGGTTAATTAACTAATTAAATGTTAAGCTTGAAGAATTTGAAAGTGCCCAACAATTTAGAAAAATTGGTTTGAGCGAAGCAGAAAAGTCCCTATGCAACCGTGAAATTCTTGTCAAAAACTGCACTGACTTGATGGAAGGTGATTTGGTTTGAACTCTTTAATGAGCAGAGGAAATGAGTACTGGGGGCAATGTGCATTTTTACTGCAGGTGTCTAATTGGGTGTGATACAGGCATCATTAGGATATTCTGTGACTAAAACATTCATTCTGATTATATATATACATATATATACACATGCATTTATACATATATGCACATACACACACAAACACACAACCTTTGAATGCTGAGGAATATAAAGGTGTCTGATAAAAGTAACATGTAAATGTCAACAATAATGCTAGTATGACAAAACAGAACCACTACATGGATTTTACAATTTCATAGTCAACATGGAATATGAAGTTGACAATCAAACCAGAAGTTCATTACCATGTAAAAAAGTCTACTGCCATGGAACAGGCTACAGGATGAGTGGCCCAGATTAATAAGTGGGCATTGAACTGTAATGTTAAAAACAAGACAACATGTAAGAAATCTACCCATTATTTATGACATGTATGGCATGATAAACGCTTCCATTTAATAGCATTACTTCCTTTTAGTATTGACTCAGACTTTTCCTTCTACATATTCCTTCTCTAGCAGCCTGGTGTGAAGTTCTCATGCTTCACAGTGATGTGTGCCCATCCTTAACCAATTATATTCTTTTCTCATACTGTATCATACTCTGCACTTTTTTGGCAAACTTTATATTTACCTATATACTGCTTATTGTTTATTCTTTCTACACTAAATAAACTTCCCCAAATACTCTTGAAGATGTTTGAATATTCAGTTTTGCAATGTACCTAAGAAAGAGTTTGTGACGTAGTAGAAATATTTGCAGTTATAATCAATACAATTTTGGAAATTGCCCTGACTCTTAAAAGTCACCCTGAATATATATAGAAAAATAATCATTGAAATATTTTTAAAAATGCCTGTTGCAATGGTAAAGGTTTATTGGGGCAAAATGTAAAGTAAAAGATAATCTGCGCGCAGAAAACAGGAATAAAGGAATGAGTGAAGAAAAATGAAGTAGGAGTGTTTTGGGAAAAAAGTGGTTTAAGTAGGTACTTCCAGGTGTTAATGACCTTGAATATGATGTAAAAAAATGGTCCAATACTCTCTGCTACTCTCTGTGCTTCTCAGTCATCACTGGGTGTGCAGTGCAATAGCCTAGTGGCTAAATCCTTGTCTTGCATGTGCCAGGATCCCAGCAGCTCCGCTTCCCATCCAGCTCCCTGCTTGTGCCCTGGGAAAGCAGCTGAGGACGGCCCAAAGCCTTGGGACCCTGCACCCACATGGGAGATCCGGAAGAAGCTCCTGGCTTCTGTCTTCTGCTCAGCTCCAGTTCTAGCTGTTGCGGCCATTTGCAGAGTGAACCAACAGATGAAAGATCTTTTTCTCAGTCTCTCCTTCTCTCTGTAGATCTTTCTTTCTCATAAAAATAAATAAATCTATAACAATCTCTCCAGAGATTAAGACTTCAATACATTATTTAACCCAACAATTTTTGAAATACTCAAATATTTATTTCTCTTTGTGATCTTTTGCTCTCTGAAATTTCTTTATTTGCTAGCGCCAACTGGCTGATAGAGAGAAAACATTGGTGAACCATGATACAGTTATAACAAATTCAGTTGCAGACAGGAATGATTCAAGGGATTTCTTTTTTTTTTATTAATTATTATGCATTATGTGACAGTTTCATAGGCTCTGGGAATCCCCCCACCCCTCCCCACGCCCCTCCCCCCTGGTGGATTCCTCCACCTTGGTGCAGTATTACAGTTCAAATTCAATCAAGATTCTTTCTTCGCAAACATATACCAAACATAGAGTCCAGCTACTTATTGTCCAGATGGGTTAAACAGTTTCTTGGGGAGACCATTTCTGGTCCAAAGTTAGAGCTGGTAGAATATCATCCCAGTCAATTAAGAGTCCCAATATAACATTAACAGCAATTTGTAACATTATGGAATTGACATGGTTTTGGGATTTCTAAAAGTCTCTAATAAGAGAAAGTTCTGGATGAGATGCAGATGTGTGTTTTTAAAAAGAATTCACCTCATTCCCACATACAGCTAATTTTTACAATTACTAAAAATTCTGCTTTTGTTAAATTACTGCATGAGAGTTTGTCAATTCTTGACTATTTCCTCTTAGGGGTAAGCTTCTGAACCAGGGAGTTGGCAATAGCTGCAGTAGACTCATCTCCCCTAAATGATGGCAGCACTAGTAAATGATAGCAAAGAGTTTTCAGCACATGTAAGGATCTCCTAGAGGGCTTGTTAAGATGTGACTCCTTAGTCTCCCTTCTTAAGATTCTCATTCAGTAGGTCTGGGGTTAAGTGTGAAAGTTTGTTTACTCATGAACTTCCGTGTGATTCATCTGCTAACAACAGTTTGAGAACTACTGCCTTACAGAAAAGATATTTTTGGATAGACCTCATCAGACTTGCTGAAGAACCCCCAAGAAATTCAACATTAGTGTGTGGCCCATGCTTACTTCCGCTTATTCATCCAAATGAACCTCAACAAAGGTCTTTTCTAAATCATAGAAGATTCAAACATTCTAACAGAAATTCACTTCTAAAACAATCACTGAGGAGATCCTGCATGGTGATTACATGCACATATGCAATGTATTTTCTTTTTTAGGCAGTTTTATTGTTAATATTATTTTCCATGATATGGTTTTATAGAAATATATGCACTCTACATACAGCTCACACATGGCTCAGTAGGGGTTGAGACCCAGCCTAGTCCATCCCACATCTAGCCTGGTTCTCCATGACACCAGATGGTGTTGGGATCTGAACCGGCCTGGTGCATCCAATCCCAGCCCACACTAGTGCCTCGGGTGACTACAACTGTTTCCTAGATAGAACGCAGCCCCCATTCCAGCACATACACCCCTTGGTGAGAACCTCATCCCAGTTGTGGTGTCCCCTTACCTCCCAGATTGGGCCTGTTCCTAGCCGTAAATCACGCACCTGCCTGTGGTTGCTCTGAGGACCATTAGGGGCAAGCCTCAAGTTCATTTGGGATTCCGTCATTGCCAGCATTCTGTTTCCTCCCTTTTGATTGAAGGGATCCCCAAAGAGACTTTGAGGTGTTCCCAGATCAGGTTATTAGCAAGCACAATGCTTCACGCCCAAAAGCACTGTGGGATCAGGAGGGAGCCTCCCAGGCAGCAGTATAAGCTGTATGTGGGTATGGACGAGCCATGGCTGGGCTGAAACATCCAACAACAGGAACCAGAATGGGGTGAAAGCCAGCTAGGAAAAGCCACTGTTCCTGCTAGAACAGGAGGTGAACCGAGTAGGGTTGGCTCAAGAACCCCCTGGCAAGCGCAAAATCTGGCATTGGGAGGGGTTCTGATGGAGGAGCCTGGGCAACTCCTCTGGCAGGACACAGTCCCTGCAGGTAAGTGCAAGAAGCATGATAGGAAACAGCCCAGAGTAGGCCATGGAAAGTTTCCCACTGGCATACATTCGGCATGGGTCAGGAGCAGACCAGGCTGAATCAGTTCATGTCATCCACTGGCAAATCCGATCATCAGAACAGAGTGTGGGATGGGTCGGGTTTGGTTGCGACAAACCAGTACACATTATGGAATTCCAGGGCGTGGTTGCCTGTACTGGATATGAATGCAGCACCCATCCAGCACACGTGAGATCCAGGAAGGGAGGGGGCAGAGCTGGCGGGGGATTAAGGGGCTGGTCCCCTCGCCAGACAGCTACTCCCACTGGAGAGCATGGGCTGGGATAGAGACAGACCCGACTAAGCAAGGCTACAACACCTGTGCGCTGCATGTGGACTAGATCAGGGCTGCAGCATCAGCTAGCAGAAGCTGGCACTGGGGACTAATTCTGTCGAGTCAAATCACAGGACCACCTAAAGAGTGCATAAACCGGGACAGAGAGACCTGAGAGGGAAAAAGTGGGTTCCCCCTTCCTGGGTCACTATTCCCGCGGGAGGGCATGAAAACTAGGACGGGGGCTGGGATGGCTAGATAGAGAGGTACTCAACAACATCTGTGAGGGCTGGATGGTTGAGTTGGTTAGATAAAACCAAGCTTTAATACCCATTGACAAGTACCAGAGCCAAATGGGATGGGGGACAGACTGGTCTTCTGCTACACATACCAGCAAACCAGGGTAGGGGGCGGGCCTGGTGGGGGTTATTGTGGGTCACCCCGACTAGGCTGCAGCTCTCACTGGTTGATGTAAGGGCCGAACCAGACTGGACTGCAACACCCATTGGTTCCAGTGCAACTCGGGACCGAAAACAGAACCAACACAGCAATTGCAACCACCAGCTGATCTGGGTGATGGACTGTGCCGGGCCCTGTGCTTGCTAGAACATACAAGAAACTAATCTGGGAATACCTCAAAGTATCTTTGGAGATCTCCCCGATCGAATTGCTGGACTCAGAACTCTAACCAAGAAAAGACAGAAGACAGAACAGGACAATCATTCATCTCAGCTATATGTTGGCAGTGAAATATGGGGCAAACGGAGACTTTATGATGGACCATATCAATCAGTGGATGACTTCATCGAGCAAAACTGGCAGCGGTTCATAACTGGAGAACTATTAACACCACTTGAGCACATATCTCAGAGCATGCCCTACATCCGGGACTTGGGGTGGGCGGGAAACCGGGTGGGGCTTCTCCCTCAATATCCCCCTTTACCTCAGATACAAGATGGAAACAATATGGACATAATAGCATTACCCACTTCCCTAACCCCCTGAACCTTTTTTTTCTTCTTTTTTTTCTTTTTCCTTTAACTGTAATTAACTATGTAAAGATTGTCAACAATACAATAAAATAGATTAAAAAAAATATATGCACTCTAAATCCACCCCCTCATTCCTCTGTTCCCAAATTCCCCCTACCATTTTCTCCATATTATTACAACTGTATAGTCCTTTAGCAACAGTCATAAATCCAACATTCTGCAATTTAAGCATCTCACAGTATTTTAGGTATTGGCAATGGTAGAAAAATCTACTATAATATTGTCACGATATATTATTAATAATTTCTTCAGAAATTTTTCTTTTATTCAGGAGTAGAGATATAACTACAATATATATTTACTTGTTGGTATGTTAGTCCATTGTACACTTCATGTAGAGAATATAAAATCCACAATAGTGCAGTCATATAAACAAGTCAAATGCCTATTGAAAGAGGAATGGATAAAAAATGGTGGTACATCTATTCCACAGAACACTATTTAGTCATTAAAAAGAATGAGATTCTACTTCTTGCAATAAAATGGTTGGAGACCATTATATCCAGAGAAATGAACCAATTACAAAAAGACAAATATCATATGTTCTCTCTGACATAAGGCAACATTCATGCAAAATACAAAACATATATATATACATACTTGTATAAATAAGTTTATACATGCAATGTATTTCAATTTTCTGATAGCTACAGGGAAATGTATTCTTCTTTATCTTTCAACAATCTGGTTCATCACTGTTTTCATTAACATTTTTGGAGCAAGGCCTATAATTTGTACTTTCAAAGGCACACACAACAAAATACACCACGACAGTGAAGTCTATTATTTGAGACCAGTTTTGTGATGTAGGAGGATTAAGCTGACATTTGTAATGCCCATACATGCACACATGTAATACCATGTGTACATGCCATATGGGGACCTGTTCTAGTCCTGGATATTCATTTCTGATGTAGCTCCTCGCTAATGTGCTTGGGAAAGCAGCAGATGGCTCAAATATTTGGGACCCTGCCATGATGTGGGAGACCTGGAAGAAGCTCTCAGGTTGGTCCTGGTTTAGCCCTGGCCATTACAGAAATGGAGAGTGAATTAGTGGATGAGATTCTCTCTCTGTCTCTTTATCTTTCTGTGTGTGTTGCTGTGCCTTTATATAAATAGAGACTATATGGTTCTTTCCCACTGATTCATATTGCTTTGATATCATAGTGGCTTGTGACTTTAAAAGTACTAAATTTACTTCAGAGAAAGAGAGAGAGAGAGAGAGAGAGAGAGAGAGAGAGAGAGAGAGAAGAGTTTTTGCTAGTTGAAGTTGGGAATCAGGTCCGCAATGTAGGTTTCCTAAAAATGGGTGGTAGAAACCTACTTGAGCTATCACTACTACCTTGAAGGATCTTCACTAGCTGGTATCAGGAGTTGGTGCTAGAAACTGAACCCAGGCACTTTAAGGTTGAACACAGATGTCTTAACCTGACTCTTAGCTACTAAAGGCATACTCTTATAAGGACTTTTCCAAAGGACTCAGGATGCCATAAATTTTTATTTATTTTCCATTTGCATCGTATATAATGTTGAATTTAAAAAATTGTGTAAAGTTTCTAACTGTCCTCTCAATCACAGCAAGACACACACACACACACACACACACACACACACACCCCTGTAAAATTTTCAGTGTGGCCCTCCAACTACCATTTGTTTTTATTTCTCTATCTTCTATATCCCTTGAAGCCACTATAAGAGTTCCAGAAAGTTGGGCACTACTAGTAATATTATATATCCAGTGAGAAAGTCTTCAAGCAGGGGCCATGCAACCTTGTAAGATACACAGACATGAACCTTCAGCCTCTGAGAGCAGAAATCAGAGCCATGAAGTACTTAGGGTTCCACTTGGATATTGATGAATCTGGGGGTCAGAGTGAGACTTGTTGCAGGAGTGGTGGTGTAGCAGAAAACCTACACAAGTATCATGAAAAAAGGGAAATATGATGCCCAAGTCACTGCAGTGAATCCCCACTAGGGCAATGCTCAGTAGACCTGCAGGATGAGACTGTCATCAATGAGAGTAGAGATGCAGATTGAGACAAGTAAAGCTATAAGTGAGTGGTGTTTGAGGGGCTGGATGTGTGGTGTTTCAAGTTAAGCTGCTGCTTGTAGTGCTGGCATAAAATAAGGGTGCTAATTTGAGTCCTGGCTACTGCACTTCCAATCCAGCCCGCTGCTTATGGTCTGCAAAAACAGTGGAGTATGGCTGCAGTTTTTGGATCCAACTACCCACATGGGAGACCAGGAAGAAATTCATGGTTCCCAGCTTCACATTAGCTCAGCTCTGACTGATGTGGCCATTTGATGGGTGAACTAGGGGATGGAAGACCTCTCTTTCAGTCTCTCTCCTTGTAATATCACCTTTCAAATGTGCTTTAAAGAAAACAGAGGGGGCAGAATTTATATGTAAGCTATAAAGAATGTCCACTTTGGGGACTGCTGCCCATAAGACATCAGGCCTAGAACATCAGATATCAAGTATTAGGATTTAATGTTTTCCTTGCTTGTTTTTGGTTTCCTTTGATCTGATTAGCCATGCCTGTATCTTTGCATCCATATTTGGAATGGAAATGTATATTAGCTGTCCATTCCAGAATTCTATCTTTAAAGTGAGTGACTTGTTTTTGATTGTTTGGGTATGTAGCTAAAGGAACATGCCTTGAGTTTTAGGAGAGAGTTCTATCTAACTTTAAACAATCCTGGAACATTAAGATTCTGGAATGCTTAGAGATGGAATGACAGCATTTTGCATTATGATATGGGCACAAATTTCGTAGCCAAGGCACAATGCAACAATTTAGATAATAGTGTATGTGTTACTTAAGTGCTCCTGTATTGGGTACTTAGTCCCCAGTGTCCAACATTAACGGTTGATGGATTAATGTTAATGCTTAATGTAATAAATGTGGAAACGACTTCATTATTACATCAAGGAGTGAGAGGCTTTTAGGTGAGTGGAGGTGTGCTCTGGAAGGTGATTCTTATAAAAAGAGAACTAGTTATTTAAGCATCATTCAGCCTCACTTCTCTGTATATTTCCAAACTGTCTACTGACCCTTTCTGCATGTGTTCTGACAACCTCATCAGATGCAAAACAATTGGAGGTACTTAATCCGAGTACTGAATCTCTAAAACCATGAGCCAAAATAAAATTTCTTCCTTCCTGTGTTGCTTCTCCTATATTATGGTTAAGGTAATGAAAATTTGACTAATGCAATCACCTAGAAAACATTAATTACCTAATTTATAAACATTTCTTTATTTTTATTGCAAGGGGAGAGTTTCAAAGAGAAAAAGAGACAAAGATTTTCCTTCTATTGGTTGAGTTCCTGAATGGCTGCTATAACCAGAGCAGAGCCATTCAAAGCCACTAGGCAGGAATCCCTTCTGGAGCTTCCATGTAGAAACAGAGTCCCAAGTCTTTGAGTTATCCTCTAATGCTTTACTAGGCCATAAGAAGACGGATGGATAGGAAGTGGAGCAACTATAATATGAATGGACCCTTTAATGGGATGCTGGCACTGAAAGGTGAAGAATTAATTAGCCCATTGAGCCAAAGCACTGGCCACTAAATATGTGACCATTACAAGAATGACACTTATCAGATAATTGTCCAAATAGTTTTTCGAAAAAGAGTTTCAGGGGTAAACCTGAAGACTGAGCTGACTGAGGAAGAACTAGACATGCACAGAAAAAAAATTTTGAATAAACTTACTCTTGATGGAGGGAATCATTTTTCTTTTCTTTTTTTTTTAAGATTTATTTATTTTTATTGGAAAGTCAGATATACAAAGAGGAGAAGAGACAGAGAAAGATCTTCCATGCACTGTTTCACTCCCCAAATGTGTGCAATGGCTGAAGCTGAACTGATCCGAAGCCAGGAGCTAAGAGCTTCTTCTGGGTCTCCCACGCTGGTTCAGGGTCCCAAGACTTTGGGCCATACTTGACTGCTTTCCCACGCCACAGGCAGGAAGCTGGATGCAGGGACACAAACTGGGGCCCATATGGGATCCCAGCACAAGCAAGGTAAGGACTTTAGCCGCTAGAATACTGCACTGGGCCCCATTTTCCTGTTTTTAAATGCCATGGACCCTCATATTTGGGGAGTCTCTAGAAGAAGACTTAAGTGACTTACGAGTCCCACTTCGTTTCTGAAGAAAACATCTGAACTCATGGTGTAGTCAGATCTCATAGTTCTCTGAATTAGTCAAGGATTACATTTATCATGTTTTTACCAGGCTTAAACTTAAAAAAAAAGTACCCTATTTTTCACATTGATCGAGGGTAACATTTATCATCACTTAAACTGAAATAGATACTGTAACAGATATAAATTTGCATATTGTAACTAATATCTTGCAGTAACCCATAAGCCAATAATATTTTTCATGTTGAAGACTTGGGATATATAATTTGTCTGGTTTTTCAATCTTTCTACTGCTGTTTTCAAATAATTTGAAACCAGTATTGTCAATTTTTTCCTTGACAGCACATAATTATCCCAATAAATGCCACAATTTGCTTCCCTGTCTTCTGAGAGCATATTATGTGTATTATAAGAAGTTAGTTATTGCTTTATAATTTAAAAAATCATATTTTAAAAACATATTTAATGCAAGTTTACCAATAAACTATGCTATAATAAACAGTGAGAAATCTCTCACAATATTTTGTGGGAAAGTATTACATGAAGTATTTCATGCATATGGGTAAAGACAGAAATGCTATTTAGCAAAATGCATGTTTTGAGAAGTCAGATAAAATAATGGTGACAAAAAGAGCCTTACTTTAAAACATGGCCTCCATATTCACCATTTAAATCACAATTAGCTCAAACAAGCTGAAAGGATTGAAGATTCCAATGACCATGCTTTATAAAATGTCAAGTTAAACTTCTAACTGTGAACCAGATTGCTTATGATGCAGGCCTTTCAACTGTAAATATCAAATGCATAAAGGACAGCATGGAGCTTTTAACTTTATAAAGATGGCATGCAGACTCTAACATTTTGCAAAAATTAAGTCACTTACTCGTGATTATGAAGAATCATGTATTTAAGCATTACACCGGATGCCTCTTGATCAATTATGTGGAAGTCAAAATGTCATATGGCAGATTCTAGCATGGTATTCAAAGACTTGGTTAAAGAAAAGACTAAAATGACACCTCAGAATAATCTTAAAAATGTGGAAAATAACACCTTACTTAAATTCTCCTTGAAATCAAATTATATTTAACATAAATTAAAGAAGCCTAGATTTATAACTTTTAAAAATAAGAGTGTTAGAAGTCATCCTTTCTAAGTGTTATATGTAAATACATTATTTCTTTCACCAAAACCTAATTTTTTATTAAAAAATTCATAGGGCTTCTTTCTATAAAAATATTGGCCCTGGGGCCGAGCGCGATAGTGTAGAGGTTAAAGTCCTTGCCCTACATGCGCCCGGGATCCCATATGGTCGTCGGTTCTAATCCTTATGGCCCTGCTTCCCATGCAGCTCTCTGCCTGTGGCCTGGGAAAGCAGTCTAGGACTGCCCAAAGCCTTGGGACTCTGCACCCACGTGGGAGACCTGGAAGAGCTCCTGGCTTCTGGCTTTGGATTGGCTCAGCTCCAGTCGTTGTGGCTGCTTGGGGAGTGAACCATTGGACAGAAGATCTTCCTCTCTGTCCCTCTTCTCTGTATGTTTGCCTTTCCAATAAAAATAAATAAATCTTTAAAAAATATTGTGCCTGATCAGGTAGCCATGAAAAGATGATAAGGTTAAATCAACTGCTCATGTATTAAAGAGGTTCTTGTTTGGAATAGATTTAAAATATCATACCTTTCTGTATGCCCAAGTATTTAAGTAACATTTCTTTTGATTGAAAAGAACAAATTAGCATTCCAAATCTACATCTGGTTGCATATTATTCTGAAATGTATACAAAAAGCTAATTCCCATGATCATGCAGCATATCCTCTTAAACTCCAAATATTTATGATGTATCCTCTACACTATCTACTTTTTAGAATTATCTTAAACCACATGATGTAAGCAAATTTAAAAGGTGATGGCAGACTAAGATGTCAGACAAACCACCTCGTTCTGCCTCAGGCTCATTTTAAAGATGATGTGAATAAATCAAATACATTAAGCAGTCATGTGATTTTTTCCTTAAAAATTACTGGATTGGTTATAGAGTAGAAACAATAATTTTATGAGTGGCGGCAGATGTTCTAAAAGTCATGGATTCAGAGAAAATTTTTCTCAGAATTTCAAGTGTTGCGGTGAAACAGTAAAATTTTCTATCAAAATGAAAACCAGAAAACTAAGAATAGTCTCAGTGATCTACAGTAAGGCAATTTGTTAATCATAGTGAGGAAGAACAAAACAGAATTAAACCTAGCAAAGCTATGGGTAAAGTGAACTAATAACCCATATTATTGACATGTCTTTTCTCTGTTGACTAGGATGATAACCTATGCGGTCACTTATGAGCTCTCATTCATTATTTGTCTTTTTCACAAGAGCATACTATTTTTAAATGATTTATTTATTTTATTGGAATTCAGATTGACGCAGAATTAGAGACAGAAAGATCTTCCACCCACTGATTCACTCCCTAAATGGTCACAGTGACTGCAGCTGAGCCAATTTAAAGCCAGGAGCCAGGAGCTTGTTCTGGGTTTACCATGCAGGTGCAGGGTCCCAAGGCTTTGGACCATCCTCCACTGCTTTACCAGGGCATAAGCAGGTAGCTGGATGGGAAATGGAACAGTCAGGACAGAAACCACCACCCACAAGGGATCCCAATGCATGCAAGATGAGGGTTTAGCCATTGAGTCATAATGCTGGGCCCCACAACATCGTGTGCTAATTCCTAATTATCAATGGAAGTGACTCCACACTGAGTATAATGAAGATACTCCTCCACTATCAAATTAAACATAAACTTGTCAGTGGGAGAGGAGCAAGTGTTGGAAATTTATCATGCATCATTACCATGGTTTCATTCACTGCTTTGACAAATAGTCACTGGTAAGTGATAAATGGTGCCTGCTGAAAAGAAATACTGAAGTCCTAACTACTAGTATCTTAGAATATTATTTGATGAATATAGGGTTATTTAAGATGTAACTTGTTAAGGTAATAATAATGGATCCTTTATCCAACATGACCAGTGTCTGATTAAGAAGGGAGAAGGAACACAGAGAGGAGTCAGGTAGGAGTTTTGTGGTCCTAGGCAGCTAGTTCAGGGATGAGCTTGAAGCCACTTCCTCCTCTCCATCTTCCCCTTCAAAACACACACACACACACACACACACACACACACCCTCTGTGGTCCTTTCTGATCGCCTGTGATGCTCACCCATCACCACCTGAAACCTGAGAGGGGTCAGTACTGCATAGATGTGCCCATGGTAGGGAGGGGCTCACTCTCTTGGTCCTGTACTTCTCTTGCTCTAGCTCTCTGACTCTTGGCCTCCCAGTACCTGCTTGCTCTCTGGCTTCTCATCGACAGACTCTTAGGACAGGTAGCCCCTGAGCATGGCCCCTGTATGTCTGAATTCCTCACCTCTGTTCACTGTTTGGGCAGGACAGTAAAGATATTAATGCTAAGATGTTTTTGTATTTCTAATTTATGTACTTTCCAGAGTTTCAGGAAAGGTGAGGCCTAGTAGTAGTGGAATGTGGACAGAGAAGCCAGTGAAAGGTGAATGTTTGTGGCTATGTAAATGTGTCCCAGTTGTTCGCTGCATGTATTTCAGGATAATTTATATTGTTGGGAAAGCTGGGATATAATCTTCAGTTTAACGGAAGGGTTTTATGATATTGACCATTTGTTCCTCTCAGGGTTTTAATTCAGACTGGATTGCCACTGGACTTGTAATTTGTTCATTTCTAATAGGCCTAGTTATCACCCAGCTTGGTTAATAAAGAGTCCTAACACACCCTAGACTTCTCTGTCATGATCTCACATCCTGTAGCAAGGGGACAGATGCTGAGAGTACATGGTCTTGTAATAATCCAGGAACTGATTGCAGTCATGCAACTGAAATACAAGGAAATTCAGTCCTTCTGGAATGACCAGAACCTGGAGAGGGAACATGATTCTCCTGACAGGTTAATTTCATAATTTCAGCTCCTAGGCTTCTGTAAAATAAGTTTTCAGCTAGTAAAGCTTGTAGTACTTGAAACTATTGTAAGTTCCTTATATTTTCCCTGAATAATTGGGTGCTTACATGTATTTGAGCTTAAGTCCTAAACCTATCTTAATTCTTGAGTCTGTTTCTAGAACATAAATTCTAAATCATGATAATCTCTCTGAGCAGAGATCATGAATACTATTTCTTTAAGTTTTTGTCTTTTCTAATCCTTTCACCACGTTTCTGGTACTTATACTACAGTGAATGTAAGGATTAAACCAATTTTGTTGTTTTACTGAATCTTATGTTATAATTATTAGAGAAATCACCATATAGTATAATATGTCCAGTGTAAAACTGACAGAATTTTCACTATTATGGTATATATTATTATGTGAAAAGGAGATTTCTTATATATATTTACTATTACATATATATGTAAATATATATATAAAGTGATATATGGATTTTATTATTGAGAATGATAGAAATGTTTAAACACCATGCAAATATAGCAACTAACAATGAAGTTAAAGCATATAGTTAACCCTATCCAAAACCCCACCATTATTTAAAAATGTCATAGTCCAAAACAGGACTAGAAAGAAATCCAAATGAAAAAAATACATAGTTGAGCAGTGCAACAGTTCAACAGAACTATCAACTAAGGTTAGAATGTCAATTCAGTATATACTAGGTGATTTAGTCATTCACTTCTGGAAGAAGAAAACTCCCTCTTTGTTAGGAAAGCAAGATTCATATCACACATCATAGCATGTGAACTACAAATTTCACAATAAAAATATCATTCTCAATAATAAACCTGAGTATTTTGCAATAAGCTAGTACAAATAAAAGTAGAATCTCTTCAAGCTACATTTGGTAATTTGTACAAAGTATTAAAATGCTTATCATCTCTTCCTTTTTATTATATTTTGGCATTATTAACTTCAAAAAGTATTCTAATAGCAAGGGAGTAATGTCACTTAAATCACAAATCAGAGTTTAGTATCTGAATGAGTCACCCGAGGCTCTTATTAAGGTTGCACTGTGACACAAGGCACTTGTGATGGGAACTGAGAGGTCTGTATTTCTGACTGGCTTCCAAGTGACGTGCCTGCTGCATAAGTCTACATGATGGCCATGTTGTGGAGAGGGAGGGAAGGATAGGTTAGGCTGCTTGCTGTAAATCAAAATATTAGATAATTGCCCAAAGTATTGTGTAGTGGCTTAAGTAGATTTTCACACATATATCAAGTCTAAATAGTTAGTGGAGATACAATTATTTCTTAACTTTCTCACTTTTCTTTCTTCCTATATGAAACTATGATATCTGTGGTTTATAAAGAAAAATGGCTTTACTAAGACAGTTTCTTTAGGGCTTTGGGGATAATCATTTGCCCTAAGAAAAGTTTTCACTTGCACTTATCCAAAAATGTTCTTAAACCTCACGGCCACTGTTAAGTTAAATTCTACTGTCTGAGAGAAGAGAAAAGCATAAAACAGTCAGTTGTGGCCTTTTGGGCAAATTTAATTATGCTTCAATTTATTGACCTTTGGGGAATGTGCCAACTCTACCCTTAATACTGTAGAGGCCTACATGTTAAGGTATACATTAGCCATCCTTATTACTCTGCACTCTGAATAGAAAAGCATCATAGAGTATTTGCTTTGACCACTTCCAAGTACAAACTTGTCAAGGAGGTATTTTAAACATAGGGAGATATGAAAAGGCCAGATGAGCTCAAACACAACAGCTTCCTTGCCTTAAAAGCTCTGACTATTTTATACCATAATATACCTGAGGGAACAAACTTGATAGTGTGTCATTAAGACTGTCAGTAGATGGGCTGTGTGTCAGGGGCAGGTAGTTAATTAAAGAGAAAGCCTGTTCGAAACTCTAGGGGAAGGCCAACAGAGTTTGAAAAGTGCCTGCGGCAATTTGGTCTTCAGCTCCGCTCACTTGCTTCTACAATGCTTGTCTCTGGGTTCTGAAACTCAATTTTAGAGGGCTACAACAAAATGAAATTATACCTTCAGTTAAAGCACATTCAAATGTATGCCCCTCCTTTTTGCATTTACACATATTTGGTAATTTTTATATTCTGAGAGAAATTAGCTACCAACAAAACAATTATGGGGTGGATGTTTGCTGCAGCCATTGAGACACAGCTGAGGATGCCCATATCAGCTACCAGAGCATCTGGACTTGAGTTCTTTCATTGCTTCTGACTCCAGTTTCTTGCTAACGCACATCCTGGTCAGCAGCAAGTGATGGATCTAGTAATTTGGGCCCATGTAATAGATGCAGATTGATTTCTGGGATGTTCACTTTATCCTAGCCCAGCCCCAAATATTGTACACATCTGGGGAGTGAACTAGCAGATGGACCTTTTCTTTGTGTATTGTGCCTTTTAAATAAGTGACAATTAAGCATTAAAAAAAACCAGGTAGATTATTTGTTAGTCCAAACATTGTGCTCACATTGAAACACATTCACCACTCTAGGAAAGTTCCCAGTTAAAGAGCTGTCTCTGCATGGAATTATTTTAGCAAAAGAATCTTCTGTCCATGGAAATTTAAAATTCAGTACCACAATTAGAAATGGCAACTTAATGGAAGAGGTTCTGATGTTAAAGCATATTTGTAGGTATTTTTCCAACTCTACTTTACACTTTCATTTATTTTTTTTCTTAATTTATTAATTTTTTAAAGATTTATTTATTTTATCACAAAGTCAGATATACAGAGAGGAGGAGAGACAGAGAGGAAGATCTTCCGTCCGATGATTCACTCCCCAAGTGAGCCACAACGGCTGGTGCACGCCAATCTGGAGCCGGGAACCAGGAACCTCTTCCAGGTCTCCCACTTGGGTGCAGGGTCCCAAAGCATTGGGCCGTCCTTGACTGCTTTCCCAGGCCACAAGCAGGGGGCTGCATGGGATCCCGGGGCGTTCAAGGCGAGGACTTTAGCCACTAGGCCACTGTGCCGGGCCCTACACTTTCATTTAAATACATTGTATTTAAATGGGCAGGGCACAGAAAACTCTCCATTTTTAAAGAGGCCAAATGCTGCTTGAACCTCAAGGATACATTGGAAAACTAAAATAAAGCAAAGAATTTTACATTGCACTGACTGAATATCAAATATGGATAAGCATAAGCCCTTTCTCTGTCTCAGGCATAAGATGGGATTTCTTTTGGTTTTTATTTCTGTAATGCACAAGTTTTCAGTTTCTGTTTAAAATAATTGTCATCTTGTATGAATTTTATTCTGATGTGTAATGGTATGACATGTAGATGGATTTAGAAATTCTTACCTTCCATGTCTGTATTCAGTATATCAGAGCTACAGCTACTAGAGCTGGAAAGCAGAGTTGGGAAGTACTCTGTTAGTAATCAATAGATTTGTCTACACAAAAAAATACATAGGGATGCAGAAGAAAACAATTGCTTCAGTTGCTATTTTAAGCATATTTTTTCTTTAAGAATTATTATATTAAACTAAGAATGATCACTTAGTTCATATTCCTCAGAAATAACTTTTTATAACCATAATCGTTTGTCTTTTAATACCCTTGTGCAAAGGATATTTTAACCACCGGTTTTCAATTTTTTTTTTACTATAACTCCAGCAAAGAAAAATTCTAACACATAAACATTGTAAATACTTATGCTTCCCTCTGCTGTGTACAATGCCTTCTGATATTCTTAATTCAATTCATTTTTCTATTCTAATCAGATGAGGCATTGCTGATTACTTGAAAAATGACTAGCTTGTACTCAATTTAAAATGCTCTTGGTTTGGAGTTTGGAATTCAGTGCTGAGAAACAATAATATGTGAGTATGCTCTTGATGAGTTATTCTTTTACCATCTATTTGTATTCAAAAAGCAATGAAAGAATTTTCAAGCATTTATCATCATTTTAATGCAAAGTTAAAGTCAAGTTTCTTTATATAAAATGTCATCATTCTCTCATAATGGCATTGGAGAGTAGCTCAAGTATAAAAAGAAAAATAAGTGCTGTATATTAGATGCTGTGAAGGTGGAATTTTAATAAAGTTAAAAACATCAATCCCATGCAAAAATTTTAACAGGCTCACAGCAAAGATTTACTTAGCTTATCAAGGAAAGAACTAGCAGAATGGTAAATCTGCCTTCAAGACAAATAGGAGAAACTTTCCTTTACTGTTAGACAGCTAGATACTGGTGTGTGTGTGTGTGTGTGTGTGTGTGTGTGTGTGTGTATTCAGTCCCAAGCAAAGAATTCTGGATTAGGTTTACTGCTTTAATTATAAGATAGGTCAAATTTCTACAAAGCAATAGTACTAGATTCTTGGATAAGAACAAGCATATAAACTTCTAGGAAATCAGAAAAGGGGAATTTTATCAACCACAGAAACCTCTGTACATCAAAGGAAGCAACTGATTCAGTGAAGAGACATTCAACAAAATGGGAAAAGTAGTTATAAGCTACTTAAATGACAAAATGTCTTTAGCAACTCAAAGAAATTGACACCCCAAAACACTAATCTTTCCAGTAAAGAAATGCGAAAAATCCTCAATAGAACAGTTTTAGGAGGGCTGGGCAGAGAAATCTTCAATATCCTAGTGAGGAGTAACTTATGTTCGTGTCCTACCTGGTAAGGTATATGTGAGTCCATGCTAACCGTTTCCTGTCTGGTACAAAGCTTTCCTTGTTGCTTTCTGTCTATCCGAGCCAAATCCTTAGTATTTCTCATAATGTTTTAAGAACAAAATGGCTTCAAAAGGAGATTCACGGGCCCGGCGTGGCCTAGCGGCTAAAGTCCTCGCCTTGAAAGCCCCAGGATCCCATATGGGCGCTGGTTCTAATCCCGGCAGCTCCACTTCCCATCCAGCTCCCTGCTTGTGGCCTGGGAAAGCAGTCGAGGACGGCCCAAAGCTTTGGGACCCTGCACCCGAGTGGGAGACCTGGAAGAGGTTCCTGGTTCCTGGCTTCGGATTGACGCGCACCGGCCCGTTGCGGCTCACTTGGGGAGTGAAACATTGGATGGAAGATCTTCCTCTCTGTCTCTCCTCCTCTCTGTATATCCGGCTTTCCAATAATAATAAATCTTCAAAAAAAAAAAAAAGGAGATTCACATGATGAGCTCCCTATATTCCTACTTTATTAACCCAAATGATTTCTTTTTATCTGAAGAAAAGTTAAAAAAAACTGAATTTGTTTTTTTTCCTCAATCCACAATTCTAACAAAATAAATCTGCACAAAGTTAAAATATATAAGGTTTTAGATGACAATGATATCTTGGCATTAAAATTGTTTTTGCTATTTGGAAAATACTAAAGAAGTTCATTTTATAATTAAAGGTATTTCAATCTATATGCAAAAGCAATAGACAAATGAGAATATCTTTGATTTCATTAATACGTGCACATTTTAAAATGCTCATAAATCATTGAAATTATAGTAGTATATAATATTTAATATGTTGCAAAAACTTAAAACAAATTTTGATAAAATACTATATTATAGCAAAAGTGAAACATATACATTTATCTTTTTTTATTTGTTGATTTTTTAAAATTAGTCCACTTTCCTGTATTCATGCTAAAATGGAGTTTTAAATTTTTATTTGCTAAAAAAGATTATTGAGTGAAGCATTAAGCCTTTGACTATAATGCTAATGCTAATCTAAAATGTTATCTGAAAATAATCAATATTAAGTTTAAAACATTTTTGTCTCAGTATAATATTTTGATCTAAGTGGCTTGCAGAATTAATTTTCTATTTATCTGTTATTTTAAGTATATGTACAGAGCCTTATATGTTATAAAGTACAAACTGCATGTGCTATGTTGTGCTAAAAATAAAGATTATATGTATCCTTATTAAAAAGTTGAAAACGTAACATAAGTTAAATATGGTTTTCCATGTACAATAAGTAATTTTTGGAAGCTAAAGTCTTTGTTTTCTTTAAATTTTTATTGAAAAGTCAGATTTTAGAGAGAGAAGGTGAGACGGAGAAAAAGATCTTCCACGCACTCGTTCACTTCTCAAAAGACTGCAATGGCCAGAACTGAGCCAATTCAAAGCCAAGAACCAGAGCTTTTCCTGGGCTCCCACATGTGTATAGAGTTCCAGGGCTTTGGCCATTCTGCTGTGCTTTCTCAGGCTATAAGTGAGGAGCCGGATGTGAAGTGGAGCAGCTGGAAGATGAACTGGTGCCCATATATGATGCTGGCTTCAGCAGGAGAATTAGCCAATTGAGCCCTGGTGCTGTTCCATAAACTAAGGTTTTTGTCCCTTCAAAATTTTGCTTATAATAAAGGTTGTTCTATGAATATTCTGATGAATGTACATAATAGCATTTTTAATTTTAGTGTTGACACAAAAGGATCTCTTTTATATTATTCATTCACACATTTAGCATCTTATGTATGTTAGGAACTATACAAGGTTTTAAAAGGCCAAGGATAAGAAGGCAGTATCTTCTCTCTTATGCCGTTCAGTCTTGTAGGAAAGGAATAGCCAATAGAATGCCATATTTTGTTCAATACACTAGAAGCAATGAACTATCATTTGGAGTTGATTCTCTATGGATTAATCTGGAGGTGTGAGAAGTGACATGGTTTACATTCCCTGAAAGCAGAGCCTGAGAGAAAGATTCTGGAAAGAAGTGATTTCTTGAGCAGATGCTCTCTCAAGAAGGGCAGTGAAGCAAACAACATTAGGACAGCAAAGGGGGAAAGGTAAGAAAGAGTATGGTCTCCGTTGAAGTTAAGCTTCAGCCTGGTCTCAGAAGAGGCTCTAGTCAGTTCTCCCCAGAGTAAGAGACCAGCTATGTCAATGAAATCAATGACTATGAGTTTTGGGAGTGAATGGAAGATGATCTATGAAGGTCAGTGCATGATTATGTCCAGAAGGCAGCATCAACTTTGTAGTGTTGGATTTGACTGTGGAAAAGAGAAGACACTTACAGTAGCAGTGCTTCTATATAAGACAGACTATAGATGGTGGAGAGCTATAAAATAATGGTCATATATGTAACAAGGGATTCCCAAGTAGTACACAGAAATGATAACTTCAACTGAAAATTAGCTGTTAACTATAGAAATTAGTTTATGTGATGTTAGCAGGCTAAACCCACAGGACATAGTCCTGTTCATTATCAGTCAATTATATGCCAGCACGACTAAATGGCTTGAATATTTGTGACAAAAACCTATTTTCAAATTTTATTACTCTGAATCCACAGGAGTAATTTCCAACTGAGATAATGCTCAACATGTATTTTTTTTTATTGTCCTTTGCAAAATAAGACATAACTGACATTTCTATAGGTTAAGTTTGTTATACTTGCTGACACATTTAATTCACCTAAAAACTTAAGATATGACAAGTATTACAACTGGCCTAAATTTGTTTCTAAGTGTTTATGATTTCACTCATTATACCCTAGCAAATCCCCTTTGCAATAAAACAATGTGGATTTGATTCAATTCTCCTTCAAATAGTAACAACAATAGTAGCTAATACTTCATGAAATGCTATTACGTGGCTAAATCCCTTACATTTACTTTCCAATTTAAATACTGCAGTGACCCTATTAATAGCTAGCATAACTAATTACACATTGTCAATGAAGAAACAAGGCTACTGGGTAGCAGCCTAACAAACCTCATCTGCCTAGAAGATAGCAAGAGGAGGATTCATACACAATCCTGTTGGACTGAAGAATATACATCAAGACTATGACAGTGTATTGTCACCCAGTGACCCTAGACACAGGTTCAAGGCTTTTACCAGAATCAGGCAGAAACCTCTGCTCAAGTAGATGGACTCACATTCTGACTTGTATCAACACCAATCACGTGCAGGCCTCAGGTGCATCCCTGAGCCTGTAGGCCACTGCAGATGTGAGACCCAGATGCGGCACATATTAGTGTCAGTCTGGGTGCCAAAAAGACTACCTGCCCACCCACGCAACCACCCACCCCCAACCTTAGGGTTCAGCAACGAGGACTCTAGTAGGGATGAAAAGTAGGGTCTCAGTTGCAGCCTGGTAAAACCTAACACAGAAAACACTAACGATTCCTGACCCAGGCCAGAACATAGAGATGGAGCTTGAGACACTGCCCTAGTGCCAGTTGGAGAGGCTTAGGCTTCACCACTTATGTTTATAACCTTCCCACCATCATCTGTGACTGGCACTTTAGCAGAAGGTAATGCAAAGCAACATATATGCTGAACATATCCCTAAACAACACTGATCTTGGCACACTGTAGCTCTAGGTTTGGTCTAGCACTGTAATACTGTTGTGACTGTCCATCATATGCTGTCTCTCCCCCACCTCAGCCATCACAACATTGAGAGTAAATGCCTGTTTGGGGGAAGAAAAAGGAAATATATGCCAAGTCACTGCATAGAAACTTGGATTTAGTCCTTCCACACTGAGGCTCAGAGCTGGGGAAAAAATCCCAGAGTATTTGGACATACTTTGGTGGTAATGAATGAATCATCTGGGGCTTGTGGAATTTTACTCTTTTCAAATAATCCCACAAGTCATTCACAAAAATACTAACTGCAGAATATAAGGCCACTCTTCAGCTCTGATACAGAGACTACATACCAAAAGCAATCTCATAGCAATTCTGAACTGATAGAATTAATTTGTGTGCATATAAATAACAACATCCACCACAGGTTCAGAGAAAATAAGAAGACTGCCAGAATTTGCAAGACAGACACCAAATAAGATTATGAATTCTGGAATAACTTTCTCATCTTTTATATGTAGATGACACCATGTACAAAAAGCATCATTAATAGTCCTGGGTATTACTGCATATATGCAATGTATATTGAAAACACATCAACTGGAATCTTTAAAGTTTATCTAAATAAATATAGACAGACAGATAGACATATATAAATAAAGATTTGTTTTTCATCTATTTACTCACTTTCCAAATGCCTGCAACAGGTAGGGCTGGGCAACACTGAACACAATAGCCAGAAACTCAGTTTAGTTCCCCACATGTATGGCAGAGATTCAACTACTTGAGCTATCACCTTCTGTTTTCCCAGATGTGCTTCAGTAAGCAGTTGGCATTGGAAGTATGGCTTGCACATGAACTAAGGCATTCTGATGTGGGATACAGGCATCCCAAGTGGTTTTATAATGCTCAGATTTAACATGTGCTCCTGTGTCTACATACTTTTAAATAGAGGATAAAATATCTCTTTTAAGGAAATTCAATGAGCTTTAAGAAAAATGCAGAGGAATTAATAAATATTTTAGTAGTGACAATAGAAGTGTGGAGTTAATTTGAAAATATAAAAGAATAATTGAGGTTAACAAAACTGTGAGTTTGAAGATAAGCTAAAGATACCCAATGGGCAGACGCAAACAAATGGAAAAAAAGAAGAAAAAAAAACGTTTTATAAATATTTCAGATAAAAGAATGAAATAACATGGTAAAAATATTCCGGATTTATTGACAGAAGACATTTGATTATGAATAATACAGATCAATGGAGAGAGGACAGACTCTCAAACTACTGCGGAAACAGAAGTTCTAACAAGAATATTGTGGTCAATAAAGTTATTCTTTAGATAGGAAGGAGAAATAAAGATATTCCCAGAAGAAAATGAAGAGAATTTTATCATCACCAGATATATTCTTCAAAATATAAACTAAAAGGGAGTTTTTAAAGTTGAAATAACAAGACACAGGTAAGAAGAAAATATTAGAAAGTAAAAATTCACTTGTAAAAGTAAGTAAAGAAAACTCAAAATGTTCTAATATAAACATGATTTATTTAGTTTATTGTAAAAAGTGAAACCAAAATAATAAAAACCCAAAAACATGTTGATAGTATAAGAGATAGTCAATAAGGAAAGAAGTGGAAAAAGCAACTGCATAAGTATGGCTTATTTGTTAATATATTTTGTCTATTTCTTTTTGTTTGTGCTGTTATTTTGATAACCAATGTTAAGTTGTAATCATTTCAAAAAGCTTATTATGTTGAAAAGATATTTCACAAGCCTCATGTCAACAATAAAATAAAACTCTATGAGACACAGCAAAATAGTTTTCCAAGGATTCAAACTACATTTTTAGTACATACTACCTAATCTGAACAAATACTAGTGAGGAACAAAGGGATTAAAATAAAATCAGAAAATTATCCACATCATAATAGTAAGACTTTATCTATCAATAGCTATTGTCATTATCAGTAAATAAAATTGTTGATTATAACAAAAAAAGAACTGAATGGATTAAAAAAGCAAGAATAATTGCTTGCTTACAAGTAACTCATTTAATGTGTAAGGCTCCTCATCAACTGTAAGTGAATTGATGAAATGATACATTTCACAAAAACGGAAATTAAATACAACAAAAATAGATTTCTATATTTGGTAAAATGTGATTTTAATGAAAAACAGGAGGAGATAATATGGGCTGGTGAGGTTGTGTGTCAGGCCAAGTCTCCACCTATAAAGCTGGCATTCCACATGGACACTGGTTTGCGTCCAGTTGACTCCACTTCTGATCCAGCTCCCTGCTTATGGCATGGAAAAGCAGTGGAGGCTGGACCTAGTCCTTGGGCCCTTGGATCCTCTTGGGAGACCTTGAGGAAAGTCCTCCCTCCTGGCTCAGATTAATTTGGCTTTGGCTGCTGAGACTATTTTTGGAGTGAACCAGCACATGAAAGAGCCCTCTCTTGCTCTTTCTCTTTTTCTCTCTCTCTTCCCCCAATCTCCCTATCTCCATTACTCTTCCTTTCCAATAAAAATCTTTTTAAAAGAGAGACAAGGAAATACATTATATAATAATATTAAGCAATAAGGAGGACAATTTATCAAAAATAAATACCTCTTACATATGTAGTCAGTATCGCAAAACTGAAACAAATAAAGCAGATATTGACAGACTAAAGGGAGAAACAGACTCAAACACAACAGCACAATATTTTAACACTCCACCTCCACCAAAGGAAAGATTATAAAGACATAAATGCCACAAAGAAATTGCAGTTATTTCCTATTGA
The DNA here is from genome assembly GCF_030435755.1 of Ochotona princeps. Taxonomy (NCBI): domain Eukaryota; kingdom Metazoa; phylum Chordata; class Mammalia; order Lagomorpha; family Ochotonidae; genus Ochotona; species Ochotona princeps. The sequence goes on from NC_080832.1 coordinate 38,961,740, forward strand.
ACACTACTAATAAAATCATATGGACATTTACAAGATACCCCATGCAATATCTGAACACAATACATCTTCTCATCAGCACACAAGCACACTTCAGGAGACAGAGTTTCTGCTGATCTTTTTTATTTATTAATTTTAATTTTATCTGAAAAACCCTAAATATAGAGAATTGGATGGAGAAAGATCTTCTCCATCTACTGGTTTACTCCCTAATGCCACCAACAGGAGGACTGGGCTGAGAACTCAGAAATCATCATGGATGCCAAGAATGCAAGCACTTGCTCCACTGTATACTTCATTTCTGATATATCAAGTTTCGTTTGATTCATTTCCACTGTAACATATTCCTTAAATGCCTTGAATGCCTGCTTTACATGCTTCTCATTGTTGATAAGAAGTGTTATTACAAGCGTTTTGAATTCTGTATCACCCATTTTTCTCCCCTTCACAGGGGAGTCTTTAGTGATATTCATTGTGCCTTTGTCTCTTTTGTTGTTAGTCATTGTACTTCTGAATAGAAGAGTCTTCTCCTTAGGGCTGGTTTCTAAGCTCTGTCATCCACAGGTCTATAGTTTGCCTTTACTTACTGCAGTTGGTACCTGGCTCTTTGTTTGCAGTCAGTTGTGCCACTCCCTCCAGCGAGTTCCAGGTCTGGGTTCTTATGTTAGATTTCCACTGTGGTCTCCATATCCCCAGCTCCTGGCTTACCAGTCTCCACCGCCTGTGATACCATGCTGAGGCTGCACTGTTGTCTGTACAACCTGTCTCCCACTTACGGTAGGAGCAGGTCCCAGGATTAGGGAGACACTGGGAGTTCTATATAGTTAGGTTGTTGTTGGTACTGATCTTGCTGGAACCTGTTGGTCGTTAGGTCTGAGGGTCACAGGGACCTATTTTGACCCATACAATGCTATAGTTGGTATTATTTTCCTGTGGGACCAGTGCAATGCACTGAGCTCTGTGAGTTCTTGCTGAGCTCACTGCATGCGCAGCTCACTATTGTCCTACAGTCTTAATTTCTTTGCCACACTGTATGAAATGGTACCTGATGTGCCAATATGAGAGTTCTTGATCTGCTCTCTGTCAGATCTGAGGGTCATTTGGCCCTATCTTGGGTGGAACCTGTAGGATACCTCATTGTTGCAGTTCTCTGAGCCAGAAATGAGTTCACTCCCAGCTCAGTGCATGCTCATTCCTGTCCATATCCCTTACCTCCTTAAAAAAAATGGCGCCTGACATGGCTCTAGGGGCCAGACTGGGTTGTGAAATCCACCCTGTTCCTGCACTGTCCGTCTGGGATTTGCTGCTCTGTCTCTGCTGCTGGTCAAATCAAACAGACCAACAGGAGGGGCAGTCCTCTGCCTGGGTTCACCTGCTGAGCTCCAGGTAAAAGTTCCTTCCCACATGGTTGCTGGTGTAATTCTGGCTGCTAGTGCAATTCAGATCGCCACTCACTGAATGCTGCTGGTGTGTCAGTCACTGCAACACCACACCATTGTTTTCGCTGCTTTCCTGTGTCTGTCATTCTCCAGGTACCCCTGTGCTGTTCTGTCCTCTCCTATTTCCTGAAATGTGCCCTCTCTGCTTCACACTGGCTAATGTTTCTCCCTCTGTTTAAACTTGTCCTTACCCTATTCTGCCATTTTGATTTCAACTTTACTTTAATTATTCAAGCATGGTAGATAGATTTCATAGATCTCTCTCTCCTCCTTCCAAACAAAATGAAAGCATAGAAATAAAATTTTTAATAGATGCCCTATTTCATTTTGGTGCACCTAGGTTTTATGCCTTGCTTTTGACTTCAAATCCTTATTAATGTAACCCTTCGGAAGCAATGTGAAAGTAAAATTAATTAGATTGCTATCATCCATTTTGGAATATAGAGTTTGTTCCCAGGTCACAGGTTTTTGTTCTTGTTGATTGTTTTAAGAAGATCATAAATGCATCAATAGAATGAAGGACAAAAGACAGATGATCCTTGTAAAAATGTAGAAAAGGTATTTTATGACTTCCCTACATGATGGAAGCGCAGAATGAATTAGGACACAAAGAATGTACCTAAGCATTAGAAAGGCTGCATCTGACAAGACAACTGCTGATGCTACGTTGAGTGGGAAAATCTTACGAATTTCTCTCTATATCAGCAACTAGACATGATAAGCATAAACAAATGAAATAGAGTAGAGAAAACACAAGTAAACCTCGGCACCTACTGACAAACAATCTTTGAGAATGGTGCTAGAAACAGTCAGTGGAGAAGTCAATCTACTATTGTGCAAGAAGAAAATGGATATCCAATGATAGGAGCATGAAACTAAGATCTGTGGTCTCCTCCCAGGTAGGTATGGAAAATCTGCTCATAATGATTTTAATATCAACATTCAAGTCCTTAAGTTATAAATCTTCTTAATAAAAAATGGAGAAAACCGTTCAGTACATCAAATGGTGAAAGATGTTTTGGATAAGACCCCAAAAGCACAGGAAATGAAAGTGGAAATAGAGAACAAACTGAAAAGTTTTTGCAAAGCAATGGAAACAATAAAGAGGCAACACAGACGAAATAGCTGTAAGCTATACATCCATCAAGTTTGTAACAACAAGAACTTATAAGAAAGCCAAATAACTCAATAGTGGCAAGACAAACAAACCAAAAATATTAAGTTTACACAGGACAGTAAATCTGTTTGTTTTTGACTAGGCTACAGCTCCTACTGGTTTGTGTGAGGAGCCGAGTACGAAGTGGGCATGACTGGACTGGACTGCAACACCCATTGGTTCACGTGGAATACAGGGCTGGAAACAGAACTGACCCAGCAATTGTAACGACAAGCATGTGCATAGCTGATTGGTGCGACGGACTGTCCTGGACCCTGTACTGGCAAGCGCACACAAGAATCAGGTCTGGGATCACCTCAGACAAAGTTTCTTTGGGGACCCCTCCAACTCAACTGCTGATCTCAGAACCCAACCATGAAGAGACTCAGTGGATTCTGAGAAGATTTCATCGTGCTTAGAATGGCGAGATTGGCAGCAATTCAGAATTATTGAGCTATCAAAACTGCATGAGCAGGACCCTCGGAGCATGCCCCACGTCGGGGACCTGGGATGGGTGGGAGACTGGGTGGGGCCTTTCCCTGTATCTTTCCCCTTACCTCGGATACAGTAAAATATTATTATTATTATTATTATTATTATTATTATTATTATTAATGTGGAAACAATGGTCTTACTCATTTTCCTGTAGCCCTTGACCCTTTGTGTCCCAATCATCTATGTAAAGATTAAAATAACAGAATTTTTAAAAATTAAATTAAAAAAGCAAAAAAAAAAAAGATTTATTTTAATTTTTTTATCGGATTGATAGATATACAGAGTGAAAGAGAAACAGAGAGAAAGCTCTTCTATCTGAAGCTTCACTCCTCAAGTGGCTACAGCATATAGAGATGAGCTGATCCAAAGCCAGGAGTCAGCAGCTTCCTTCCAGGTCTCCCATGTAGGTGCAGGGTTCCAAGGCTTTGGGCCATCCTCTACTGCTTCCCCAAGCTAGAAGCAGAGAGCTGGATGGGAAGTACAGTAGCCAGGATATGAGGCCGTGTCCATATGGGATCTGGTGGATCCAAGGTGAGGATTTACCCACCAGGCTTTTGCTCCAGGCCCATGTATAATTTTTAAAGGAATGCATTAAAGTGGCCAAGACTTGCATGGAAAATGTTAAGTATCATTAATCCATCACTAATATCTAATCCTGTACAGTAATCTCACTTCTGTATATAAATCCAAAGTAAAATTATATCAGTTTGTTGAAGAGACATGCACTGCCATTTTTTGCAGCATTACTTACAAAAGTAAAAAAAAAAACAAAAACAAAAATAACCTGTATTTACCAATTAAATTAAGAAAGTGAACTATATTTATACATATGTCATACACTATGTTTACATAATGCAATAGCATTCAGCCACAAAAAAGGATGAAATACTAACAATTGCTACAACATGAATAGAACTATAGGTCTAGATCATTATGCTAAGTGAAATAAGCCAGGTTCAGAAAGATAAATGCTGCATGATATCAGTCATAAGTAGAATTTTAAAAAGCTGATTACTGGAAGTTGAGAACAGAATAATGATTACTAGAGGCTGGAAAGAGTAGGTGATGGGAGGCGGGGGAATGTTGATTAAATGATACTATATTACAGATAGGAGAAGAACTTATACTATTCTATCTCATGGTCAGATAAATAGATGCCAATAATGAACTACATTTTGAAAAATAAGTCATCTGAAAGGGTTTTGGATGTATTCACCATACAGAGATGATGAATGTGTGTGAAGAGGCCAGTGTTTCAATAATGGCATCCGGTAGTAGCGTGCCAGTTCAAGTCTCTATCATTCTGTTTCAGATCCACATTTCTGCTATTGCGCCTGCAAAGGCAACAGATGATCCAAGTGTCTCAGCTCATGACACTCATGTTGGGCTCCAGTTAAGTCCAAACGCATCTATTGCAACCATTTAAGTAGTGAGCCATCCAATAAAAGACTGTCCCACTCCCTTTCTCTCTTTGTCACTCTTCTCTTGAAATAAATTAGTACTTTAAAAAATGTGCACATAGATAAGATTTCCCTGATATGTACATTATGCAACATATTTATATATTGATATATTATATATTGCATCATATAATTCTATGGTGTACCATTTTCATATCAACTAAAGAGAGTATCTTGTATCCACCACTCTTTCCTTTGTATTTTTATTATTATTTTCCATGTTGCAGTTTTGTAAACACAAGGATTTCGCCATCCCATCCACATTCCTCTCTGCCTTTTTTTCCCTCCCAACACTTTCTTCCATATTATTACCATAATTTATAGTCTTTCAGCAAGTCACAAATCTAACATTTGACTATTTAAGTGTAACATAGCATTGTAGGTATAGGCATTGGTAGAAAATCCAGTATCATACTGTCAAGGTATATTTAACGTTTCACTAGAGCCCACCTTTTATTTGGGTGTAGCAATGTTTACTACAGCGTACCTTTACCTCCTGTATGTTAGTCTCCATTATACAGTTCAGCTTTGAGCATATATGTATATATATATATATATATATACATGTTCACCTTTACATTTTGCATGATTGCCTTATTAATTGTAGCGACACTGTTGGTTCATACTGTAAATAACACTGTCTTTTTATAAAATATATCTTCAGAATGCTCCAAGGATTTTGATTGACTCATAACTTTCCTTACAAATGAGAGTGTGCATTAGAATTTCTGTGAAATAAGATCATATTTTATCCATGGCTAAGTAACAAAGTTAATAAAAATGTCCTTAAAAATACTACATACTAGATGCTGAAAAAAATCACTCAATCTCATCACACATGTTCCATTATCTTTCTAGATTTATTCATGTTGTCAGTTCTAGTTTGTGTATACATATAACATTATTTGTAACTAACAGGTAAAGTGCAATGAAAGGAGAGCCATGAAAAACCAGCTCTATGTCCCATCATTGTCCCTCATGGAGAAAGAAGGTAGAAGAAAATATGGCAACCACAATCATAAATCAGGATAAAAAAGGCAAACATATTATAAATGTGTTTGTTGACAGTGCCAACACAGTATTCTATATTTTAGGGCTATAAATCAATTATAAAAGGCAACACTGATGAAGCAGGAAATTAAAGTTTGAAAGTGATGAAATTTAAACTCCAAATTTTCCTTTCATTTTTAAGAAGTATTTCTTTTGATTGGAAAAGCAGATTTACAGAGAGAAGGAGAGACAGAGAAAGATGTTTCATCCACTGATTCACTCCCCAAGTGGCCACAATGGCTGGAGTTGAGGCAATACAAAGCTAAGAGACAGGAGCTTCTTCTGGTTATACCACATGGGCGCAGGTCCCAAAGCTTTGGGCCATCTTCTACTGCTTTCCCAGGCCATTAAGGGAGCTAGATTAGAAGCAGGGAACAGGAACATGAACTGGTGCCCATATGCGATCCTGGTCCTGTGAAAAGTGAGGATTTAGCCACTGGGCTACTGTGCCAGGCCCTCAAAATTTTCTTGATAGTAAAATGTTGGTTGGCAAGTTTCAAATATGATGACTTTTTTCATGAGTGCTCACCACATGATTTATCCTTCTATACTATAATAAGAAGTTTTCAGTGAATTTAGGGGCTAAGAAATATTTTAGAGTTTAAAATACCATCTCTTCAATTTTTACTCTTTCAATAAATATTTGTGAAACATCAATTTTGTTAAATGTATCATGCTATGCAATTCATACAAAGAGTATAGTTTCAACTTCCAGCATTTTTTGTTTTAATTTCCTAGGGAGAAGTCATACCTGAAAACAAAAAAAAAGTTAAGTATATTTCATTAGTGTCCCCAAGTATTTCAAGCTCAAAGTGAATACAGAGGAGCAAAAGACTAATTTCTCTTTCTATTTTATTAAAAATTACTTCCTTCTAGTTCTCATCATCATACTTAGGGAGAAAGAGTATATAATCAGTAAAATGATTCATATAAAATATTTCCAGCACAGCACAAATTTCATGAAAGCCATAACAAAGTCATAATACATATATACATAATACATACATACATGCATAAATAAATAAACAAATAAATAAATAAATAAATAAAGTTAGTGTATTGGGCCCAGCATGATGGCTCAGTGGCTAAATTCTTTACTTGCATGCGCCAGGATTCTATAGTTCGTGTCTCAGATGTTCCACTTCCCATCCAGCTTCCTGCTTGTGCCCTGGGAAAGCAGTGGAGAGTGGTCCAAATTACTGGAACCCTGGATCCGCAGGGTAGACCTAGAAGAAACTCCTGGGTCCTGGGTTTGAACCAGCTTAATTCTGGCCATTGTGGCCACTCTAGGAGAGAACCAATGAGTGGCAGGTCTGTCTTTCTGTCTCTCTTCCTCTCTGTAAATCTGCTTTACTATTTTAAAAAAAAATCTTTTAAAAAAAAAGGAAAAAATGTATTTCTTCTTGAACTCATAGGTTTCTCTATCAAAAATCTTTATGATACCAGGGAATCCAACATATTATCCTCTTCCTTTGCCTAGCATCTTAAAATTATATTGTAAATCTATGTATGTAATTATTGTTATTTTAGGCAAATGGTTTCTACCACTGTACTGTGGTTTTAAGGATAGCAGTGAGATAATAAAAAGTGTGTTAAATGATAATTATTTTACATCAAGATATTTATGAAGGATATGCAGAAAAAAATGGATAGCTCTATCTCACATAGTCTAATTTTTATTTCTGAGAAAATTACAAATAGCTTGGTTGACTTTTGTGTTCAACTTATTTTCTCTGTGGCATTTGTTTGGAGAAGATAATATGATTATAGGAACAGAGTACTAATACCTCACATTTCATGGATAAGGTTATGGCTTAATTTAATTATAGTAATTTACAGCACCATTACACAAGGTTGTTAAAAAATGAGCCACTTTCAATGGGCAGTAAGTTGACATAAACTAACAATGCACATTTAAACTAAAACTACCTCATTAAATTTTAGGATGTCATTATTCTTTGTCTTATTATTTTAAATACAATATTCTATCTTCTATGACTCAGAATAGTTCATGACATTAATTTTGATGCATGGTACATTAGTCATACTTTTCTCTCAAATTCAAATGCTACAATATTCAGTATATGTGGTGGTAAATATACTCAAAGAAATTTCCAGTGTATTAATTGACTGTCATTAACATGAAGAATATTAGCAAACATCACTCTGAATAACATTTGGAAAGAGGGAAAATATAACCACCTTTATTTCCATTTTCAATTTTTAAAACATGAAAGGTATCACTGTGTAAAGGAGGGACAACTGTACATATTGAGAGGACATAGTCTTATTTCAGTACAGTGTTAATATCTTCTGTAACACTGAATATACTCCTTGGGACATAATGTTCTTAAAATACAAGTTCTGACAGCTTTCTACAAGATCCTTTATTCTCAAATGTCATGATGTTATCGCTCCCAGAAAAGTGCTTTTTCATTTGCCTCTAAATATAAAATCAAAGGGAAAAAAGAATAATCTTTAGTACTCAGGGATATTGGCACTAATCTCACAAAAATTATTGACAATTATCTCTGTGATTGTTGGAAAGCAAAATATCCAAGTGATCAATTAGGTATTCATCGTCTTACCACATTGGCACATTACTGATTCCTTTGAGATGATTCATTAAAATATCATGCCATCTGGAATGATCAACAATATTCTTAGTAAATTAAACTGGAACATGAATATTTGAGCTTTTCAGAAGAGTTCTAAAAGGAATGTTTCCTTGGACCAAATGAATGAATCTCCCTAAGACGATAAGGACTAATCTTAACACTGGATTCTCATCTGCTGTGACAATATGTTTTGCAGGTATCAGACGGTCCCTGGTTAAAAATAGTCTTTCAGCTTAGAACCTGAACAAAATCTTTGAAGGAAGAGGCCTTAAATATCAAGAATCCAAGCGAGAAATATGAACATCCCTGAACATACTGATGTGTAATACTCTTTTATAGAAAAAAATATTTTCCAAGACACACATTATTATCATCGATGCTCTAAGTTCACAGAGTGGGATATTTTGTCTGACAATACCTCAGATCTGCCGGCAAACCAGTACTTACTTCAGCTTGAGCCACTTCATCTTCATACATTACAGACTTAGCCTTTGCTTAAAAAACATTTAAACCACTATTTTAACTTATAGTATAAACAATAGTAGTCAGAAATAAAGCTTAGTGAATGAATAAACAAAGTAGTTTTTTTAATGGGTGCTTTAGAAAGAGCACAAAGCAAGAGTAGAATGTGAAGGCCATAATGAGTGGTACCTATTGGTTCTCTGTGAAACTAAACAAAAAAGAACATAAATGACTTAGGTTCATTAGGTGAATAGGAAAGATGGTGAAATTACAATGTTAATAGATTTTTATTTTGCATATTCTCTAAAAAAGATTCTCAAATTCTTTGAAATAGAAGCTTATTGATTATACTAATATAAGACATCAAAAATTTCTAGATTGTTGGACAATATTAGGAATGGCTCACACTCAGACTATGAATTTGTTTGGTTGCTGAATTATTATTTTGTTATTATATACTTTATTTTCATGTAAACCTGAGAGAACCGGTAGATGGATGGTAAAGCCAAATCAATTCTTAAAATGCAGGAGAGGTACTGGAACAAAGGCTAAACTGGCTAATCCTTCACCTGCAAGTGTCAGCATTCCAAATGGGCACCAGCTCTTGTCCAAGCTGCAATATTTTTCACCGAGCCTCCTGTTTATGATCTGTGAAAGCATAGCAGAATGGCCCAAAAACTTGAGATTGGCACCTATGTGTGAAAATTAGAAGAGACTCCTGAAGCTGGCCTTAAATTGGCTCAGTTCTGGCCTTATTGGCTATTTGGGGAATGAAGTAGCAGATGGAAAATCTTTCTGTTTCTCCTTATCACTTCATCTTTTCAATAAAATGCAGGGGTAACACAAACAAATTTAAAAACACTCGTCCTAAAAGTAAGTAAACTGAAGAAGATATAATGTGCATACTAAAAATGAATCAGAAGCTTTTTATAATTTTCTATTGAAAATGCTTTCCTATTTCCCATTCACATTATTATTTTGTAAAAATTTTATTATACAAAATACTTAATAATTTGGAAATCCTGTTGTCATGGCATTCTAATGAGGAGACAAGTTTTTTATTTCCTTCGTCTTACAAACAAAAAAATTCAGGAAACTATTTCAATACTTCTTATTTTGTACTACTGATGTCTATACTCTCATTCTGTAATATTTGACACAGTCAAGGAATGAACGAGAAGAGTCCTAGATACAAGCTAAGATCAAGAATTTAAACTGCAAGAATCAAGATGGTGGAATAGGATAAGGACACATTTAAACAGACAAAGAAACATTTAACCAGGAATAAGCAGAGAAGACACATTTCAGGAAATAGGAGAGGACAGAAAAACAGCATAGGGGTACCTGGAGACCGACAGACAAAGGAAAGCAGCGGACACAATGATGTGATGTTGCAGTGACTGATACTCCAGCGGCATTCAGCTAACAGCAATCTGAATTGCACTGGCAGCCTTAATTCCACCAGCAACCAGATGGAAAAGGACTTTCACTGGGAGCTTGGAGGTAAATCCAGACAAAGAACTATCCGTTTGATCTTGCTGGTCTGTTTGATTAAACCAGGACCAGAGACAGAGCAGCAGATCCCAGATGGGCAGTGCGAGAACAGGGTGGATTTCACAGCTCCCTAGAGCTGAACTGGGTGCCATTTTGCTTGAGGAGGCAAAGGACTGAGCATACACTGAGCTGGGAGTGAACTCATTTCTGACTCAGTGAACTGAATCAATGTGGCATGCTATAAGTTCCACCCAAGACAGGTCTGGGTAGCTCTGAGACCTGACGGAGAGCAGATCAAGAATTCTAGAAGTGGTACGTCAGGCACCATTTTGTACACTGTGGCAAATGCTTTAGGACTGCAGGGGACAACAGTGAACTGTGCATGTGCTGACCTTCTGAGAATTCACTGAGTTCTGTGGATTGCACTGGTCCCACAGGAAAATAATACCAATTATAGCATTGCACGGGTCAAAATAGGTCTGTGTGGCACCCAGACATAACGACCAACAGGTTCCAGCAAGATCAGTACCAACAACAACCTAACTATATAGAACTCCCAGTGTCTCCCTAATCCTGGGACCTGCTCCTACCATAAGTGGGAGACAGGTTGACAGACAACAATGAAGCCTCAGCATGGTATCACAGAAGATTGAGACTAGTGAGCCAGGAGTTGGGACTACAGAGGCCATGGTGGAAATCTAACATAAGAACCCAGACCTGGAACTCCCTGGAGGGAGTGGCACAACTGACTGCAAGCAAAGAGCCAGGTACCAACTGCAGTAAGTAAAGGCAAACTATAGACCTGTGGATGACAGAGCTTAGAAACCTGCCTCAAGGAGAACACTCTGCTAACCAGAAGTACAATGACCAAGAGCAAAAGAAGAGACAAAGGTACAATGAATATTACCGAAAATGCCCTTGCAAAGGAGTAAAACCCTATGCCAACCTCAGAGTTAACTGAGGAAGACATCAGAAAAATGGGGACACAGAGTTTATAAAACTCATTTTAAAGCTTCTGATCAACAATGAGAAGCACATACAAGAGTTCAAAGAATTTAAGGAACATTTTACACAAGCAATAGCAGCAATTAAGCAAATCAAGGCTGATATATCAGATATCAAGAACAAAATAGAGCAAATTAAAAGTACAGTGGACAGTCTCCAAAACAGAATGAAGCAAGCAGAAGAAAGAATCTCAGAATTGGAAGATATATCCTGTCATCAGGGGAAAGCAAACAAAAAGCTGGAAGCAGAGCTGGATCAGGCCCAAGAAAGTATTCAAGAATTGAAAGACACTGTTAAAAGGCCAAATATAAGAGTTATCGGAGTCCCAGAAGGTGCAGAAAAGGAAAGTGGTTTTATAAATATATTTAATGAAACAATAAAGGAAAATTTCCCCAACCTAGAGAAAGAATTGGGGAATAAGTTCCAGGAGGGGCACAGAACTCCCAACAGGCTTGACCAAAAACAATCGTCACCAAGACACATGATCATCAAGCTCTCTTCAATCAAACATAAGGAAAAGATCCTTAAATGTGCATGTGAAAAAAAAAATCAACTGACATATAAAGGAATGCTAATTAAAATCACAGGAGATCTCTCACAGGAAATTCTACAGGCAAGAAGAGCATGGAGTGATATATTCCAGATTCTAAAAGAAAAAATTTTTGGCTCAGGATAACATATCCAGCAAAGCTTTCTTTTGTCTTTGAAAATGAAATAAAATTCTTCCACAGTAAAGAAAAGGTAAAAGAATATGCCTCTTCCAAACCTGCCCTACAAATGATACTTAGAGAGGTTCTCTTCACAGAGAAGAGGAGTAGCACCAAACAAAACCAAAGGCAAATGGGAAGAACATCTCAGTAAAATGACAACAGAAGACTAAACCAATGAACAATCCATTAAAATGACAGGCCCAAAGTATCACCCATACATATCAAACTCGGAATGTAAATGGCTTAAGCTCAATCAAACGTCATAGATTAGTAGACTGGATTAAAAAACAAAACCCATCTGTTTATTGTCTGGAGGAGACACATTTCACCAAAATCAGCAGAAACTATATCGCCTGGGTTTTGATGTTTTTGGTTAGTTTCATCTCTTCAAAACACTTTCTTCTGATTAAATCATTCAATGATTCATAGATCATACAGAAGCATCATTTTCTGCAAGAAGGTTCTTGATTTTCATTTCTTCAGCTACATTTTAATCATTTAGTAGCATGTTACTTAACTTCATGGTGTTGTTAATTTCTTTTTTCTTCCTGATGTTGATTTTGTTTTGTGGCTTTTCATTTAAGGGGATGCACAGTAGCTGTGTAATGGAGAGTTTCATATCTAGTAACATGTTATTTAATTTCATGGCATTGTAAATTTCTATTTTTCTTTCTATTGTTGATTTTGTATTATGACTTTTCATTTGCGGGGATGTACAGTAGCTGTGAATTGGAGACAAACATATCCAGATGTGAGGATGCAGTGTGGTATGCATTTCTACTTCCAGATAAAGATGGACTTACAATGAAACTGTTTACTATGTCTTGACAATAGGATTCTGGACTCTCTGCCATTGTCCATGCCTGCAATGATGGATGTATGACTGTGTGAAGAACTATACTTTAGTAATGATATAGAGGAACTAGATGGGGGTGGGGGAGATTGAGGCTGGGATAACAGAAACACCAAGAGCCTTTGGAACTGTATCATAAAATAATAATAATAATAATAATAATAATAATAAATGTAAAATGTGAAAAAAGAATGTAAACTGAAGCTTAGCAGTAATTAAAACTGGTACATTAAAAAGAATAGGAGAGGTTTGAAATCAATGACTAAGGCATGTCTCTTCCATTCAACCTTATGCATGGAATCCATGACTCTGTCACAGTTAAAATTATCTTCTGTGTTCCTACAGCCAGTATGATTTTTTAAGACAGCTACCTATTTAGTTGTATACTTCACAGGGCTTAAGATCAAGGAAAAGGAGCTTTGGCATTAAGTTTTAAGTTTGGAGCTATACAAATGAATTTCTATATAATGTGAAATTAAGAATGAGTGTGAGAGCGGGGTTGATGACAGGTAGGACTGATTTTACTAAGGCAAACAGAAGCAAATAGAGGTGGGCATTTCATGCAGTATTGCCCAGGTGGATCAGACTATCTAGCCTGAGTTCTGGCTTTGCTTCCTATTCTAGCTCCCTGCTAATGTACACACTGGAAGACAGCAGGTAATGGGTGAAGTGACCTTGGGACCTTGACGCACATTGAGAGAACCTAGAATGACATTCTTCTTAGATATAGAAAAAAATGATGCTGCAATTCAGATGGAAATACAAGAGATCTGGAATAGTTAAAACATTTTAAGATAACAGAAACAAAGCTGCAGACAATTCAACGCCTGGTCAAAGCCTGAGAGTCAAAGCCAAAGCCCGCCTGCCTGCCTGCCTGCCTGTCTTCCTTTCTCTCTATCTCTTTCTCCTTTTTCTTCATTTCTACCTGACAGTATTGTCAAAGTTCTTACGATGACTCTATTTCTTTAGAGTAGCCAATCTACTAAGCAAGAATAGGAAACTAATAACTCTGATTTGCCAGGAAATGGTTTAGTTATCCCTGGTTTCTTAATGTGAACTAGAAGTGAATCTGGTATTCAATTCCATAATCTGAGTCTGTGCTACAAGAATGAAGATGCCCTCAACTGAGTTTCCAATTTTACTCTTAATAAGGCTGTGTCTATATTTTTAACCACTTTGGTGGTATTAACAGTTTTTTTCTTGACATTTATGAATATCATTTCTGTGGATCAATTATGTGGGAATTTCAGAGTACCTTACTTTCCTTAGTTTCAAAAATATGTTTGCTAATATTTTAAATATTTTAAATCAATTTTGGATCTTCACGTTTCTTACTAATATGTCAACCAAAACTAAGTCAAATAATGTGAAAGACTTGTTAAGAATCAAAGGATCTGTGGATTCACTGCAAAATGAAATGATGGAACTCAAAGACATCTTGTAAAAATAATGGCATTATAACCCTGATTATTATTCATAATAATACTTTAACAGTTGGAGTGAGTGGCTAAAACAGTTTAGAGTTGCATTTGCAGCTAACAATAACAGGGGCAGGTGTTTGGCCTATTAAACTGACAGTATGCCCACATCCCACACTGTAGTGTCTAGGTTTTATTCCCTGTTACGCTTCTGTTTCAACTGCCAAAGTACATCTTGAGATGGCAGCAACTGATAGCTTATTCAAGCATTTGGGTGGCTAACACCTATGAGGGAAACCTGAATTTAATTTCCAGCTCTCAGATTCTGCAACTCTAAAATGAAATACGTCTTAATATACTGTATAGATATTTTAAAAATATTTTAAAAACCTTCATTACCTCACATATACTCAATTGGCCTTTTACAAAATATGAGCAATGCCTGTGCACTGTAATAAATGAACAACTGAGTGACCTCAGAAGCTGAGGAGATGGTGCAAAAATCTCAATTGCTCAAATAAAGTGTCTTTCCTTTTGCAATCAGTTTGATGCAGAATACTTTAATGTCTTGGCATTAGATGGCTGCAATTCCATCTAAGGAGTGTACAATATACTCTTAAGCCATTCCTTTGTTGTTTTTCTTCAAATAAAATATAATAAATTATATCTGAAATTTTTTTGTGAACAGCTGGTATTATTTATCATAATGCCTGAATAGAAAAAAATTAACATTATTTATTGTTTTGATAATGTAACTTATATTTAGATAAATTCCAGTCAAAATATCTCTAATAATATAGAGCAGATTCAATGTGTAACATCTAGAAGCTCAACTTCAGGGAAAAAAAATCTCCAGACTTTCTTTGAAGAGAATTGCAACTGTTTTGTGAAAACGCTCGTGTCTTGGTTAGTATTTCCTGCTTTTCCTTTTACTCATGCAAAGCTGCTAGCTGACTTTGTGTTCTTGGGGAGAAATAAAATAGTGTAGGTTCACAAAGAACACACACAAATCCCTCGGGTATTGTTCTAAGTACTGCAAAAGTATTTGAGAATAGTCCGTGATATTTAGAGAGTTGTGACCACACCATGGGAGGAAAGCCTGGATATCTCCCCCAAACAAAAGAAGTGAAGAATAGATTCGGAGGAAAGGGAAAGTAATGGAGCAGATAGGAGAGAGATGGGGGAAAACTATTTTGAACTTTAAGGCAAGGCTATTGCCATTGTTCAAGTGTCAGGTAAGTGGTTCACGCAGGAAGAACTAAGGTCCTTGCTTCTCACAGGTGGCACCTGTTAGCATAAGATGTTGTGAGAGCCACAGAATAGGCTCATGGATCAGTGCACTCTTCTCCGCAGTTCTCTCCTGTGTTCAGACACTGCAGGAGACTTCAGAGTTTTGTACATACATGTGCACACACATCCTTTTCAAGTTTAATAAAAGAAACAAGTTTAGTTTGTATGAATCTTCTTTAAGAGGTACAAACCTCTTTGGGTGAGATTCAAATGCCTCAGAATTTTACCAAAAGGCAGATGCTACTTAAAGGTTGGCTTTCTTAGAAGAAAAAAAAAAATGTATGTTATAAACACCAAGGAGACTTTCCTTCATGGTCACAATCATGCCTATGTCACGTCAATTAGAAGAAGCCATGTTTTAAAATGCAAGTATGAGTAATTTTTCCCTGTGCTTCCTTAACACACACACACACACACACGCACACACACACAAAAATTCACATTTGAAATGATTAACATGCATATCCATATGCAGGGATTATAAGAAGCTATCTATATACATGTCTGAGAAAACCATTTAAAATTGGTGCTTTGGGATTTCCAAAGATTTGTTTATTTATTTCTTTTGTAAAAAGCAAATGCCTCATCAGTTCTCTCACACAAATGTTCAAATGCTTTTGGGAAAAAAATGAATTTTAAAGTGTGCTCAGTCATACTTTATTCAGGCGAAGCAGTGAAAAAAGCCTTTGAATCAGAGCTACAGTTTGCCATAATCTGGTTAAAATTATCTCCAGCACCACCTGTCATTATTAATATGCACAGAAAGAAACACTACCTATGGTCTGACTACAGCGCTGTGAATGTTGTCGGCACCTTGGTACTCTCTTATCGTAATGGCAGCTACATTTTCAATCCTTTTTGAACTTCCATATTCTTACTAAAGTCAATTCCTGGTTTAATTTAAATGTGTTTTAAGCAAGACTTCATTAGCACTTAACATCTACTCAGGGAAGTAAATTCACAGGTTTTTTTACATTTTCTATCTTTAGGTTTACTTAATTTCAAGCTAAAACATATTGCTTGTCTTAAAAAAATACTGTCACTTTGTTTCAGAACGGATAACATGCTGTAGCACACGTTCCAAAGTGTTAACAGTTAGACTTCTTTTAAAGGAAACTAAACTCTGAATGCCTTGTCCTAAAGCAACTCATACTTACAAAAAGGGAGATAAAATGAGATCATCTTACTCAAAGAGATGAACTTCTTAACTGACTTAAACATTTTAATTTTGATGATTTCTAGCCATGTCAATATCAGAAGAGTTGAACCCTTTTTATGGCTTAAGAATTCTGTAAATAAGCTTTCATAAAACTCCTTTGGGATATAACTAGAATGTTCCGTTGTCAGCCCTTTCATTGCTTTATTTCCAACTTGATCAAAGGAGCCTGGATCCTTGCTTGAGACAACTTTATTGTTACTTGTGTATTCACAGACACATATATGAATAACAAAAATATGCTAAACATAGCTATAGGAACGCATGTCACAGAGAGCTTATAATAAATATACTAGTTTTAATTTGCAGACATGTTTGATAAAAGTTAAATCATAAGATTACTCAGAACCTACCAAATCTGATATGATTAACAATAAGTGTGTGTGTGCTAATAATCGTTATTTTGGCTTCTGCAAAATGCTTAGTTTTGCATTTTTAATTTAAAGCTTGTATCTATACATAAAGTATGTTTGCATGGTCACATGCCATACACACAAACACTTGCTAGTACAAATATTCTGAGTGCAATTATCTGAGGCATTGTGCCTACTGAATGTGACTGTCTTTAAAATCCTTTTTCTCCCAAATGGGACACAACATGTATTGATCAGCTTAAAGGGAATGTCTATGGAGCCCATAGACAAATCCCAACAAAAGTAAGCTACAAGGATGATTACTTTAACAAGATTTGCACTGACTCCCCCCAACCCCTTTTTGCTTATTTCCTTTTTCTTCTTTGAGAGAAAGAACAGAATATCACTGAAGGGAAAAGATATCTTTATATAATGATAAAATTTGTCATATACCATCTTAATGATAGTGTGTGTGTGTGTGTGTGTGTGTGTGTGTGTGTGGTCTATATCAGCCTATTAGGCCAGTTACTGGAAGTTGGGAAGGGTGAATGGGGTCAGAGAAGTTTACATAATGTGCACTAAAACAAAAAAGTTTTGTGGGCTGATGTGATAACCTATTGGCTAAATCTTCGACTTGTAACTGCAAGGATCCCATATGAGCACTGATTCATGTCTTGACTGCTCCACTTCCCATCCAGCTCCCTGCTAGCGGCCTGGGAAAGCAGTGGAGGATGGCCCAAAGCCTTGGAGTCCTGCACCCAGGTGGGAGACCAGGAAGAAGCTCCTAGTTCCTAGCTTTAGATTGGCTGAGTTCCAGCCGCTTGGGGAGTGAACCAGGGGATGGAAGATCTTTCCCTATGTATCTCCTTCTCTCTATAAATCTGACTTTCCAACAATAACAAAAAAAATCGTTTAAAAAGGCAGTTTCGTGATTATAAAGAATGTCAATGTTTTGCAGAACAATTTAGTAATTAACTTATTACAGAAATTGATGAGAAGAAAATTTTTTTAAAAATTTAGAAGTTAATGTTTGAGACCTTGTACAAAGGTTAAATTGAAACAAAACAAAATACGTCAATGAAGGATATGCATGACCTCATCACACAACATTCAACAGCGGGAAAACAAAGGCAAGGAAAAACCTTCTAATCCAGAAGTCAGCAAAGCTTTTCTGTAAAAGGCCACAGAGTAAATACTTCAATTTTGCAGGCCATATAGCATGTGCTGCAGCTACTACATTCTGATTGTGTAGCCACGGGGATTTGTAATGAATGGCTGTGGCTGCATCCTAACAAAACTTTTAAAACAACAGTAGGGTAAGGACAAGACTTGACCCTTGGGGTACAGTTCACCAAACTTCGTTTTAAATTTAAGAGAGCAAATACAGGAAAGAAAAATATTAGCTGGGGAAAGCTAAAAGAATGTATTTAAAGTAACTTAATTGAGGGATAGTGTTTTGTGGCAATTAGAATCACCCACCTCTCCATTAGATCTTATCCTACTAAGTTAAAATATGAAACTATTTGCTATGCAGCATGAAGGACACTTTCACTTTCTTCCAAGTTTGGAAATCCTCAACTTTTTGTTACCATAATTATGGGTAGAATATTCATATGGGTGACTATTATCTAGTTAGAGAAATGATGTTCTAATTGTGTGTCTCTACATCCAATATTTTGACATAATTGTCACTTCTTGTTAAAACTACAAAAAAAGCCTGGAAGTTATTCCAGACTTCTCTAATCTGTGCTCACTTTCTTAATCTCTAGTTTCCTGCAAAGCCCCTCCATTGGAATCCACACCCCATTCTTCCTTACTCTGTACCCTCAGGGTTGATTCATCAAGGCATGACCCAATTTTTTCTACACTCTATTGAAATGCTTTTGATTTTGTAAAAATATAAAGTTTTCCTTTTTATATTTCTGTAGCTCCTCCCAGCCTGCTTCCTCCTGGTCTCCTGTCCTGCACTGTTTCATATTCTGAGATGCAGCCACAGTGTTCTGCTTTTGATTCCTCATATGTGATGCACTCAACAACCATCAGTGAACCCTTGCTATAGCACATACCATTCTTTACCCGCTGTAAAAAAATCTCGACTCATCTAAGAAACTGGAATGCTAAACCATACCTCCAGGGTGAATCCATCCCTGAATATCCTACTACTCTGACTCTCTGTATACCATTAAGGCTTTAATTAAAGTAAACCAAGAGAGCATGAACGAGCACTTTCCTTCAGAGCTTAAGTACAACAGGAACTAATTCAAGTACATCAAGCAAGCTTAAGTACTTTAGGAAGTTAAGATGATAAAACAGAAAACACATCTACTCATCCTGTAATTGTAGATCATTGCCAGGGTGACAACTAGGGGTAGAATATATATATATATATATATATATATATATATATACATACACACACATATATATATATATATAACATACATAAAATATATAAAATTCTCCACTTTCTGTCATTTGAGATCCTTAGTATTCAAAACTCTCTGTAAAGCTGACAAAATATTTATCATTTATTTCTGCAGAGAACTTTTCTGTATTTAGATGAAATGTTACTCATTTATGAGCATATTTATAAATAGAAACATCACATTATATGATTGTTGTCCACATTAATGGATATGTAAACAAAAACTATCATAGGCCTCTGCAATGCTTCATCATTACCAGGATTAACACTGGATAAAAATGACTTGAATTTGAATCCAGAAGATTATATTTCTTCCCCCCTTATATTTTTACTTTTAATTTTATGGTACAATATCACGGGCACTGGGATTTCCCTCACCCATCCCCAAACTCAAAACCTCCAACTTATTCCCGCCATATTATTACAATAATAAAGCCCCCCTAAGCAGTCAAAAGTTCATAATTCTGCTAGTGGAAGATTATCTTTCATTTCCTAATTATATAAAGATTTAATATAAACATGATATGCATATTCCTGAATATATATATGTCATATATATGAATATATACTCCTGAATATATAAAGATTGAATATGTACAAGAAGACAACACATTCATCATTTGGCTAAAAATTATTCACAACTATTTGTAAGTGATAAGTTGAATTCTCTCTTAAGATCACATAATTATATTAACTATGGAATGTTAGTGTATGAATTTTGTCAATAAAAGTTTCAATACCTTGAAAAAGGAAACCCTATATAGATGAATTATTTTTCATAAGCCAAATGTGTTGTTATCTTTTTGTATTAAAAGTTGTTTGCAAGAATATAATAACTTTGTAATATCATAAGCTTGAACACTGCTGCATTATCAAAAAAAGATAAGAAAATCACCTGTGGGAATACTTTGCTAACATCACTTCTGTGAGAAATAACTATGATCATGGGAAAATTCAATCAAGTATTCAGAGCACCCCAGACAACAGCAGAATTGTTGTACTGACAATACATTCGCATGCTATTATCTGGGAATATTGCTCTCCGGAGTTATGCAGTATGGGTGGCTTTGAAGAACAAAATTGATACAAATAGGTTATATCAATATTTAGAAGTAGATAGAACTTTACATTGAGCTTTTATGGAGTACTTCAAAATATTCAGGAAAAATGCATATTATGGCAAAACTATGCATGGATTTAAAAATATGTTGCAGCAAAACAAACT
The DNA here is from genome assembly GCF_030435755.1 of Ochotona princeps. NCBI lineage: Eukaryota > Metazoa > Chordata > Mammalia > Lagomorpha > Ochotonidae > Ochotona > Ochotona princeps. The sequence goes on from NC_080832.1 coordinate 38,982,406, forward strand.
CATTTTTACATTTCATTTTCCATGAACTCTTTGAAGTATCTTTATACATGATTACAAAATAAAATTAAATTATTCAAGAAAACATAAGCCACCTTACATGAGAACTTTATGTAAACAATCTTTGTCACATTTTCCTGTCTCATTTTGAGCTTGTGTTTTAATATGTTAGTGTATATGCTTGCTGCAGTACAATTATACTCTTTCTGGAAGGCAAGTAGTATTAACCTATAGCAATGTGGCCCACATGAGTTACACTGATGAGCATCTGATACAAGTCTGTTGCAAGAAAGTTTTGAAATCTTTTCATGACATTTCTACAACATTAAAATTCTATGATATTTTTTATTTGGTTGGGAGAGAATGGGAGGAGAGAGAGAGAGAGAAGAAGAAGAAGAAGAAGAAGAAGAAGAAGAAGAAGAAGAAGAAGAGGAGGAGGAGGAGGAGGAGGAGGAGGAAGAAGTTGTTGTTTCCATCTGTGTATTCACTTTCCAAATGGCACAGATGACCAGGCATTGTAATGCTGAAAGGAGGGCTAACTCAGACCAGATTTTCCTAATGGTTAGTATGGGCCCAATGACTTGAAACATTCCCTGCTGCTTCCCGGGGTTTAAAGTAGCAGAAATTTGGAATTCAGAATAGAGATAAGACTTGAACATCCCATTCCCATATAGAATGCTGATGTCAGAATCAGTTGTTTAATCGCTAGGCCATTGTTATGCCCTCCATGGACTTTTTGAACATTCTTCAGCTATTTAAATCATCTCAGCAGATACAGTTAAATGAAGTTCATTTGTGACTATATGCAGTGGAGAATTTTATGTAATCTGAATTGAAAACAATTTAGATAAAACCATTTCATTATAAATTTACAGATATGTGCTCTATTTTGGGATTTGGGGTGTCTTTAGTAGCATAAGCTACATGAAAAACAGTGCAGAAAGCACATACATATTAATAGTTGTGTAATAATATTAGAGGGGATAGAAATTATGTATTTCCAAAACAAAAGAAAGTAAAGAACAGAAGGAAGAGAAGAGGGGGAGATAGGGGGAGAGGGAAAAACAGAAAAGGAATAAATAGCACATAGGAAACTTTCTAATTTTTGTAGTCCTAAAAAATGTGAAAGCCTTAGTCCTAATATAACTTTCTTGGAAAATTCTAGATGAGACATATGAGTTTATCAGTGTCCAATGTTTATTTTTATATGACTGCTTATCATGCCATCAAAAGGAAGCATTACACCTTTACTATCATAAGCATTCAGTAGTGTCCTGGATCATATGAACATTTCCTTAATTCACTGAATACACAAAAATAAATCATAAATTTTAATTCTGAATATTTGTTATTATAGTATCATTATACATGTACCCCAATTTTGTATTATTTATCATAAAAGTAATCTGCCTTGTGTTACTTAGACTTGTACTCTTAATTTTTAAGCTAAACCACTTTTATATTAGTAATATCCATTCCTACTGCTATCACCACTATACTCTTTTTGGGGAATAATCATCCTAACTGGTAAGTTAAAAATGCTTAATAATTTGAGATATGAGACATTCATGACAGTTGAAAGGAAACATATTTTAGTTGTTGACTTAAATGGAAAATTTTCATAGATATTTTAGTTGATTTTTATGAGACTTAACACCTTCTACTGAGTTCTTCCTTAAAAAAAAAAAAAACCTCTAAGTTAAATGAATTCTCTTTTTGACTCCATATGTTACTTGGAGAAATATTAAAGAATGCCTGCAGTGATAGAATCTTTTTTTACATGTCTTATTACATATATCTGCAGGTCTCCACTGAGAAGACCTATTTTAATTTTCATTTTCAGACTCTCTCCTGAGAAGCAGAGCTGCAGTCTTCTTTCAAGGTCACAGGATTTGATGGATGAGGAAGATACACAGAGATCCCAGTTTCATTCCAAATTGAAAAAACAACAGAAAAGCAGATTAACCTGTCCCAATTAAGCCAAATGAGGCCAAGGGCAGGCGAACTTTGTAACAACTGAATACAATGATTTGATAGCTGAACTACTGAATTTTTTTTTTTAAGATTTATTTTTATTACAAAGTCAGATATACAGAGAAGGAGAGACAGAGAGCAAGATCTTCCGTCCGATGATTCACTCCCCAAGTGAGCCACAACGGCCGGTGTGCGTTATCCGATCCCATGCCGGGAACCAGGAACCTCCTCCAGGTCTCCCACATGGGTGCAGGGTCCCAATGCATTGGGCCGTCCTCAACTGCTTTCCCAGGCCACAAGCAGGGAGCTGGATGGGAAGTGGAGCTGCCGGGATTAGAACCAGCGCCCATATGGGATCCCGGGGCGTTCAAGGTGAGGACTTTAGCCGCTAGGCCACGCCGCCGGGCCCTGAACTACTGAATTTTAAAATTGTTTTTCCATATGCCTTTGTAGTTTTACTATTGTCTAATGCTGATTCGAGTCTGTTGTCTATGAGTTACCAGTTATGATTCTGATAGGTTATACTACAAAGGCATATGGGGCAAATCAGGAACGATCCTAACAACCTCTTAACAGGAGGAGGTCATATGCATAGAGCAGGGGGGAACCCCAGAGTGGAGCAGGTGGACAGTAGGAGGCTTGTATCCCAACCCTGAAGATTCCCAGATCCTCGCCAAGGACTATCAGTACGAGCACCGAGGACTACATCCCAACTGCCAAGAAGACCACGGGGAACTGGAGTGCCTTAGGAGGCCAAGAACTCTGAGGTCACCCACCCCCATTTGGATCTACCACAAGGGATGGAAGAAGCCCAAATTCTGCCTTGCAGGATCCAAGGGCATCGGAACCACAACCAGGAGCACTGAGCGGTCTGCAGAAACAGAAGAATGATAAACTCCCTTCCGGACTAGAGAGAGGAGCTTTCTCTGGTCCTTGCCTGGTTCCGACTTTGGGTCCCTACCCTCTCTGGCAATGACCATCAGGATCGCTCCAGAAACCCCTCAAAACAAACAAATAAACAAAAAAACTAGAATAGATAGAGAATAACAAGGAAAGCTTAGAATCAGACAGGAAATGGCCAGCGGGGATGCACTTATACCTCACTGGGTGGGACACAAAGATTAGTTACTCCTCACTGGGGTATTGAAGATTTCTCTGCACACTCCTACTAAAACTGTTCACCTAAACTGTTGACATATGTCTTGTTAGTTATAGAGTTAGACTACCCGAAAAACAGCCAGGTTCAGTAAAATCATGCTTCAATGCTATTAACTGCTAAATGCTAAAATTAAAATAGACATGAGACAGCTGAATAGTAATCTGTAGCCATTTTAAGGTGTATAGAACCCGGGTGTATATAAACTAATAATTGAAATGTCAATGTAGAAGTCACAGGATGTGGTTCAGAACTTATTCTTTTTTTTTTCTTTTTCTCTTTTAACACATTGGTTACTCAATACCATGTCAACTAATTCCATAATGTTATAAATTGTTACTGATGTTATGTCAGGGCTTTTAATTGAACGGGATGATACTCTGCCGGGTCTACCTTCAGACCAGAGATGGTCTCCCCAAGAAACCGTTGAACTTATCTGGACAATAAGATGCTGGACTTTATGCTTGGTAGATGCTTGCAATGAAAGAATCTCAACTGAATTTAAACTGTGGTAATGCAACAAGGTGGAGGAATCCACCGTTGGGGGGGGGTTGGGGGAGTGGTGGTGGGGGAAATGTGCCTATAAAATTGTGTCACATAATGCAATGTAATCAATAAAAATAAAAATTTAAAAAAATACATTTTTCCAGCTCCCATTGTATGTTAAAAGTAGTGTGCATGTTATGTAAGACTCACCAGTTTCAATACTTTGTCACCTAGAGCACTTATTTTCATATGGGACATCAAATAATGAGAATTGCAACAGTGGTTAGCTTCACGTAACTCTTTACAACACTTGGAAAAGAATTTATGAACCTCAGACTGAAGATTAAGCTTCTTTCCTGTCATCCAGGGATTCATGCTTTGAAAGGAAATGTTTAATCGCCTTGTAAATTACTATCAGCCAAGGGTTGTGAGAAACATTACAATTACAACCTGTGAATGGGTGCCAGTGTTGCGGAACAGGATGTTCAGCCACCCACAGGATGCAGGTATCCCATACAGCATTTAAGTCCTGGCTGCTCCTCTTCTGATGTAGTTTCCCGTTAATTTGCTTGCAAAGGTTGTGGAACAGAGCTCAAGTACTGGGAACCATATCATTCATGTGGGAGACAGGACAGGCTTTATGGCTCCTTTTTTGACCTAGTCTAGACTTGGCTATTACAGTTTGTGGCCATTTGGCAAATTAACCAACCAATGGGCTGAAAATGTGTGTAACTTTTCTCAAGGAAATAAATAAACCATTTAAACACACACACACATAAATCAAGGATATCACTTTTAAAACAGAGAAAATGTACAGGAAATATTGATGAATGTTTTTTTTCCTGTTAGTTTGTATTCATACAAGTATTCCCCATTGAAAATGAACAAAATCAGTTTAAAGCAAAACTTTAGATTTAGAACCCTGTAAATTTATGGGTTTATGAAGCTGTAAGGTTGTAGAAGCTATTTTTTAGGATCCAGTTTTGAACATATAAAGTATTATTATTGGTGCAATATGCATTCTTTTTTGCACTCAACTGTTTCATAGTTTGTCCAATGTTGTCTTATTGCCATGATGCTTAGGAAATGATGACAGTAAAAAAATTGGAAATGGAAACTGGTGGGGTGGCTCATAGGCTAATTCTTTGCTTCCAAGCACATGCATCCCACATGAGTGTCAGTTCTAGTCCTGGCTGCTTCACTTCCAATCCAGCTCTCTGCTCATATCCTGGGAAAGTAACGGAAGATGGCCCAAGTCTTTGGGATCCTGGATGCATGAGGGAAACTCAAAAGAAGCTCCTGGCTCCTGCTTCAAATCATCTCATGCATGGCTGTGAGGCCATCTAAGGAGTGAAGCAGTGGATGATCTTTCTCTTTTTCCCTGCTCCTCTCTATAAATCTTGCTAGTCAATAAAACTAATACATTTTTCAAGAAAATTTGGAAATGAAGATGAACATATAGTCATTCAGAATACAAGCTATGGTAGACAAGGAAACTGACCATCACTAATGTAAAGGAATATTTTAAAAGATTATTTTATTGGAAAGGCATAAATACAGAGAGAAAGAGAGGCAGAGAGGAAGATCTTCCTTCTGATGGTTCACTCCCCAAGCGGGCACAATGGCTGGAGCTGAGCCCAATCCGAAGTCAGGAGCTAGGAGCTAGGAGCTTCTTCCAGGTCTCCCACCTGGGTGCAGGGTCCCAAAGCTTTGGGTCATCCTCGACTGCTCTCCCAGGCCACAGGCATGGAGTAGGCTGGGAAGCGGGGCTGCCGGCATTAGAACTGGTACCTATATGGGATCCTGGGTGCGTTCAAGGTGAGGACTTTAACCGGTATACTATCACACTAGGCCCGATTTTTTGAGGATAAATGCATTAAAACAACATAAAATTTCTTATCATGTAATGATTTGGTAATCTAATCAAACTGGGAAGTATACCTGGGAGGGGGGTGTTAAATAAATTTGAAGAGAATTAAATCCTCTGGGAAGAGGAAATTAAAATAAGTTTCATTAACTGCATCCTCACCTGCAATAAGTGAGAATTACAAGACATTGACTATTTCTATACAAAAGCAAAAGGATTGTAATGAAGACTTCTGAACATTATCTCAGAAATTTAATAGAATCTGATACTTTCTTAAAGACTCGCAGATCATTAAGTTAAAACTGTCATTCAAAAATTTCTGTGCCAACCTTACTTTCCATACATATAATAGATTGAGTTGTTATATACTTACATAAATCTTAACTTACAGATTCAAATAAATCAGAATTGAAGCATCATAAGAATAACTTCAATACTGAAACCAATTGGAAAAGCTATAAAAATATCAACTTACAAAGTGGTACTTAAATAATATAGCTAATAATAGTGCTGTATATGCATGTGTTGAATTTTTTACCTAAATGCTGTAAGAGTTCAACAGAAGAAATTTCAGTCTTAGGCAGAGGATCATAAGGAAGGCATCATGGCCTGAATTAGCACAAATTCTCCTGACTAATTAGAAAAGAGGAGAGAGAAATTTATCACTACTGGTAACAGGGTGTAATGATATGCAAGCACTGGGATAAAGATTAGAAAACCTGAAGGGCAGGATGGAAAGAGTAGGGTTTGTAGTGTGCTTTTTTATGATTTATTTAGTTTTATTGGAAAGGCATATATACAGAGAGAAGGAGAGAAAGAGAGAAAGATCTCCACATGCTATTTCACTCCCCAAGTTGGTGCAATGGCCATGCTGAAATGATCCAAACCTACGAACCAGGAACCAGGAGCATCCTCTGGGTCCCCCAAATGGGGGCATGGTCCCAAGGCTTTGGGGCATCCTCTGCTGCTTTCCAGGCCACAAGTAGGGAGCTGGATAGGAAGTGAAGTAGCCAGGATGCAAACTGGAGCCCACATAGGATCCCCGTGTGTACAAGGCAAGGATTTAGCCACTGAGTCATTGTTCCATGCCCTGGAATGGGTTTTAGACATAGAGAATGAACAGGAGGCAAGGTGGAATGTAGATGGCAGAAGGCATTTATTGTCAGAGGTTTAGAATTTGTCTTTGAAGAATCATATCAGGTAAATGTGAACAGGACTTTCCCTGTTATATTAAGATGTGCCTATGTGGATGCACATAATTGACACAAAGAAATAGCATACGTTTGTAAATACTAGTGGCCATGATCAAATGTTTCCTTTTAATGTACTTTATGAATTTTGAGGCTACTCAATACTGAGTTAGGCAGTCAGGTAAGTAAACGGAACGCTCACATATTTACTTAGATATTTCATCTTATTTTACTTCATTGTATTCACTTGAAATTCTATCATTTTAAATGGCAACATGCTCAGGCTCAATGCAAATTAGATACTGAATCATTTCTCTTGTCTGGGGAATCATCACTCTGTTGGCTGATTTTCCTGTGTGACAGCGATCAGTCACTCTATTTGCTCACTTTGCTAACTCAAAGGTTCAATGTGAAGCCTTTTCTCAGAGTTGTGGAACAAATGTTCAAGATTTTCTTTGAGTAGTTTATTTTACTTCTATTAAGCAGATTTCAACCATGTCAGACAATTTTGTAATTCCTGAAGTCATGGTATTCTATAATTTCTCCGTTGCAGCATATAGTTGATATACATGAAATAAATGTAAATATGAAATGTAGTAAGAATTGTTTTGGGACTGGAATTCAGTTATTGATAGTCTTGAATAAGTACACAGCATTACAATATCAAAGACATGTTTCAAAACACTGGAGTGAAAGTAAGATTACATTACTAAGCCTTCAGGAAAGTTGCTCTAGGTTACTTCAAGATTACTGGGATCAAGCAATTTGATTCATGTAAATTGTAATCCTTATCATGTGTCTGTAAACATTTTTAGGATTAGGAGTTATAATAAGCAAACTGACCAAGAATTTTAAAAGGGTACTAGTTGTTAAGGGAGAATGTCATATACTTTTGTTATGGAAAAGTTTTTTGCCAATGAAACGGATAAGAGGATTATGCCTTGCAGCAGACAGAGTCAGTCAAAATATTATTTCTAAGACATCATATTAAATGAGAAGACCTGATTTTAAGATCAATAAAATTATACATAAAATAAAACTAACTTGTTCCCTATTATCCACAAGGAACACATTCCTCAAGGCTCCACATAGATGCCTAAAAACGCAGGGCTGGTAATATTATTTTTTGTATATATGCTTGTAACAATATTTAATTTAAAAATAAGCACAGAACAGTAATAATTAAATAGAAAAATTGAACAAGACGGTATATTAAAAGTTATGAGAATGTTCCTCCTTTCTCGTTTTATTTCATTGCACTTTGACTTCATAGCAAAGTTGAACACCAAGCATTAGTATTTTGTGCATATATATATACATATATATATACTTTTAGAAACAATCAAAAATGCATATATATGTGATATAATATAGGCATTTACAGAATATATATTTATAGATGCATTTATAAAACAAGTATAAATGCCATAATTTAGGAAACCTCTATCTTATAAATTGATGATGACAACATAACAAATGGTAAAAAGAAATGTTTACTAGTGAGAAGATATATCACAAGGCAAATTAAGAAGACACAATAAATTAACGGAGTTGAATACTAGAGTTAGGAGAAAAGAAAACATGCATAAGAAAGAAGTCTGAAGATAAGGCCAGACAATCTGTATTTCTTCAGTTAGATTAAAACATTGGAAGGAAATTAATGCCCCTGTTTTATGTGTGTAGATACACATACAAATGTACAACACACACATACACATACACATTTCAAATTGTTGAAAGGTGGAGATATCATAGAATAATAGAAAGGAAAAAAATGCCAGTACACACACTTTGCAAAGGTTGCATCTAAGCAATCTGACCTATACAACAGTAAACATACACAAAGTTACACTATATCAATTCAAACTAAGTTGATGAAGAAACATTAACAACAAGGTAAAAAATTTTAAGCAACATGATAGTCAACTCCAATGGTCTTCTCTCATCATAATGTAAACATGGATGATCAAACAACTTCACAGAATAATTCTTGCTATAGGCAAAATTATTGATGCTGTAGAAACAGTATTGTTACTTAGGTGCCAAGAAGGGTTTTCTATATGCAGCTGTTCTGTGTGATTACTATTCAACATGCTATCATGATGGAACTAGATTTAAACCAGACATTTTTCAAAGTTCCATATCAACAATTTATGATATTAAAATCTTTATATTTGTGTCATATATTAAAATAAATGGGACACATACTTCATGTTAAAATGTATCAGCATATAACTATTTGGGGGGACATATGTAAACCATAGAGGCAGGTACTGATGTTTTGCATATATCATTCAAGCAAATACAGGATTATAAATACAGGATTGTATGGGACAATCAGTCCCACATGGCCTATGGTGATGTAGTTTGCTACTTGTCCCTTAGAAGTCCATCCTCCTACATTTCAGTTTCCGAAAAAGCAGTACCATTAAAAATAAAGTTTACTAGGCATATTAGAAAAGAAAATTTAATTCATTATACTTGCCTTTGGGAATTAAAAAAAAGGGTGGGGGGGAGTCAGCATTCTCTGGAGTTCATTGAATCTGACAGATCATTCATCCATGGCTTGAATCAGAGATCAAACTGTGATAGCTGAAGTCTCAGAGTTGAGTCTCTTCTGAGCCCCTTATCCATATTAGTCCTTCCAAGGCTATGCTCACTTTTGAAAACATAGTTTCAGTAGGTCACTGTGAAGGTCTAGTTCATATGTTGGTTTCTGTCCTATTTTTCAGAATCGGTCAGCTAGGTTCCATGCAATTCTGCAGTTTCAAAGTGTATCCTGTGGTGTCTAATCTTTTTGAGATTTTTTTCCTATTATTTGAAAGGCAGAGTTTCAAACATAACAATGCCTGTTAGGAAACTAATTACCTGTTTCATTTGTCCAGCTACACACACAATCACACTTAAGGAGACAGACAGAAAGTGATCTTTCATTGACTCCATTCACTCCCCAAATTGTCACAACAGCTGGAGCTGGGTCCATTTGAAGCTGAGAGCAGCGAGTTCCTTTCAGATCGCCCACATGGTCCAGTAGTCCAAAGAATTGGACAATCTTTTGCTGCCCTTCAAGGCCATTTGCAGAAAAGTGGAGCAACTGGGACTCAAACTAATGCCACAATAGAATTCTGGCAACACGGGCAGAACATTAGGCAGCTACATGACCACTCTGGCCCAAGGCTATTTTAAATATTTTTCCATACTCATTTCATACACAAACATCATAGTTACACACACGCATACAATTTTTGGAAAGTATGGGTGAGTATACTAATATGTAACATGTATTCCACGATAACAGGAATAAAATGAAGAAAGAGGGGTATACAATTACATTAGTGATATAGTTTGGTGTAGGCTACATTTACAAATAGCTATATATCAAATACATTGGTATTTACTTTTTAAACATATATTAGCATACACATGAGTTAAAATATTTGTATTTCATTTTCAGTATCTGCATTATTTCACTAGCAAATAATGCATCAAATTCCATCCTTTTTGTCCAGATGTCGGAATTTTATTTCCATTATTTACCATGTTTTATTTATCCAACCATTTCATGATAGATTTCTATGTGAAATCACATCTACGGCTGTGAATATTACTACAATAAACATAGGAGCACAAGTTATCTATTATAAGATGATTTCATTTCCTTTGGATATATTTCCAACAGTGGGACAGCAGGATCATCTGGTACATCTTTTAGACTTTTGAGAACCTATCATACTGTTCTCCATAGTGGTTGTGCTAATTTGCATTCCTACCAACAGTATATTTGATTTCCCTTTCCATTTTCTCCACAACCTTGCCATTACTAATTTTCTGTTCTATAATAGCCATTCTTATTGAAACCATACGCTACCTTATTGTAGATTTTATTTGCACTTCTCTGATGACTGGTGACACTGGGCATTTTTTTATGCATTTGTTTTATGTTTGTGTTTTTTTTGTGTGTGTCTATTTAGATGCTTTGCTCATTTCTTATTTGGATTACTTATTTTGTGTTGCTGCTGAAGTTTCTGAGGTCCTTGTACAATGTGATATTAATCCCTTATCAAACTATTTATTCATTGATTCTCTTGGATGTCTTTTCAGTTCACTAACTGCTTTGCGGAAGCTTCTTGGTTAAATATAATTCTAGTAGTTCATTTTTGTTTTTATTACCTTTGCTTATAAGGTCTTATAAAAAAACTATGTACTGATATCGATATATTGAAGTTGTTTCCTATACTTTCTTCTAACCCTTTCTTACTTTTAGATCTTACATGTGGAAATTTGATCCATTTTGAGTCTATTTTGAGAGGTAGGGGATCTTCTTTTAAAATGCTGTATGTAGAAATCTCGTTCTTCTCGAATTGTTAATTGGTGCACAGTCCTTTCTCTGGGGAGTGTTTTTGGCACCTTTGTCAAGGTAAGTTGACTCTAAATGTGAGGATTTCTTTCTGGACTTTTCATTGGTCTACATGTCTATTTTTTGTACCAGTACTATTTTGCTGTTGTTACAATAGCTCTGAATGAAGTCTCAAAATCTGGTATTGAGATTCCAGCTTTGTTCTTACTGCTCAGGATTTCTTGGCTATATTTGGAGTGTTATTGTTTCCATATGAATTTTAGAATTGCATTTTTTAAAATAATTCTTTGAAAAATTAAGATCATTATTTTGACAAGGACTGTATTTACTCCATAAATTTCCTTGGATAGCATAACATTTAATAATATTCATATCTCTAACACTTAAAGATGGAAGTCTTCCCACCTTTTGTAACTATTGTTAGCAATATTGTTTTTAAAAACTATCTCTCTTAAAGCTTTATTTTGTATACTGCAACTTTGGTGCATTTGTTTATCATTGTAACAGTGTTTTAGTGAATGTGTGTTATTCGGGAACACTATTGTTAGGGTTTATGCAAAAAACAATTCATTTCCCACTTACCCATTATCTCGAAATGCTCAACATCATTCCAGAAGACTAACACAGTATTCATTTATCCTAAATGTGTTTAAAATTTAACAGGCAATACCTTTACTACAGGTGTTTCCACTAAAATTTTCTTTTTTGACTGGAATGTTCCTTTATACATCTGGAAATGTTATTCAATTCATGTTTAAGTGCAGGCCTCCATGCAGGTGCATCAAAATACAGATAATAAGGACACTAATTCTCACTGTAAATTAAGTGTTCATTTTCCTCAATATTCTCCAACATGAATATAACAATATGTCCTAGAATAGTTAAATGATTTACTTGCAGAAATAAAGCTGAAAACTCACAGACTTCATTTCAGTGTGTATGACAGTAGTAAGTCAAGCATGTTTGCTTGATTTTAACTTTTAAATAAGGTAATTTCAGAGACATGTTGACAACTCCGAATTATGTTTCTTTATATTCTTTCAGTAATTTATGTGTTAATTTCCATTTTAACCAGTCAAACGTGAACACTTATCATTAAGGGGATTGTTAGATGAAACATCCAATAACAAAAAAGAACAGCATTATTTTAAATGCTGAAGAAATTAATTCTAGTAAGCAATCTTCAAAGAAACTGAATTGCAATTCTTACTTTTCCTCACACACACCCTAGCCCATGATCAGGACCCATCCTGACTCCCATCTCTCACCCCTGCCTGGCTTCCACTCATTTGCTCACAAATCCTGCCAGAAAACATCATAGCAATATATTTACAATCATCCAAACATGTTTTCAAAAAATACCACTGCAACTACATGGATTCTTACCTAAAAGAGACATTTGTTGATTATCATAAAAGATACATCAGGTAAAAAATTGTTCACAGTTTTTTTTTAAGAAAGCCATAGCATTTTATTGAAACAAAATAAATGCAAAGAAATATTTCTGGGTCCTGGCACAGTAGCCTAGTGGTTAAAGTCCTTGCCTTGCATGCACTGGGATCCAATATGAGTACCGGTTCTAATCCCAGCAACCTTGCTTCCCATCAAGCTCCCAGGTTGTGGCCTGGCAAAGCAATCAAGGACAGCCCAAAGCCTTGGGACCTTGTACCTGCATGGGAGACCAAGAAGAGACTCCTGGCTCCTGGCTTTGGATTGGCTCAATGCTGGCCATTGCAGCCCTTTGAAGAATGAATCAATGGATGGAAAATCTTCCTCTCTGTATAACTGACTTTGCAATAAAAATAGATTTTAAAAATTATATACAAGAGAATGAGGGAATGAGAAGGTAGAATAAGAAATAAATATAGGCACGATTTTCAGGAAAACAAAATGATGTACGGTACTGTTATATATGGGTGTCTGTGGGGCTCAGGGGCAAAGAGGTCACTAAGTCAATAAGATGGTGACTAAGGTCAGTCCAGGTCACTGGCGGGCAAGATGGTGACCAAGGACAGAGCCCTGGGCGTGAACCAGGGCAGGAGTCATGTAGCTCCAAGGAAATACTGATTGACCAGGGCCATCTCGCTCCCTACCACTGGCCTATGGGAGGTGGCTTCCGCAGTCATTTTCCTAGTAATTGGCTCCTAGTTTCTCCCCCCTGGAATTCTTGAAATTTCTGAAATTCCTAGCCTGAGGCTATCTCTTACCCTATATAAGAAACTGAATTTCCCCAATAAATTGGAACTGCTTAGATAGAACCCCTGTCCATCTGTTTGTCTCTCATAGGACAGGAGGCTGGGTGGCGGGCAGCAGGCTCATCCCCTCCGGCAAAAGGATACTAAAGGAATCTGTGGGGGAGACCCTGCAGGTGTCCTCTGTTTCAGTAGTTAAGAGTGAAATTTGAAATTTGTTTACTTTCATCATAACATTTGGCACGTAATGACCTAAAATTTTCCTTTGGGGATACAGAGGTGAGAATTGCCTTCCATACTGTCTCCATTCTTGGCATCCACAGAATAGAGACCACAATAGTAAATTATTCCTAATTATGATAAATTATATGTTTTATATTCATGCTAATGGAGAACTACGGCTTATCAGGTAATAACACCAAAGCACTAAAATAACTGTGGCCAAAATCTTGGGCTTGATATAGAATGATTCAAGACAGGAAAGATACTAGATCATTTATGATGCTATTATTACTGAATCTCAATACACACCTGACTAATTTTGTGACAATTTATGAATTTATTACCTTAATATGTCTAACAAGGCTAGTTCCTCCAGAATGCATTTGCTTTTTAATCCTAATATAGTCTTAAAAAAATAAAGTTTAGGTTGCCTTTGAGTTTGCATTTGTTGGTGTCCATTTGTTATGTGCCATTTATGATGACATAAATATATTCACTTATTTCAATAGCAGTCTTTCACAGTTTTGAAGGAGAAATGATTTCATTATACTACACTGTGGCCATCATTCATGCTTTCAGGATGATGCCCCTTGTCTAAGAACATATAGACTTTCACATCCCAAAAGACGAAACTCTTGTTACAAAGGTCATTATATGCAAGCTTTTGTTAATCACTATCTTGGAGGAGACTAACAGTCTGTAGGATTGGTTTTTAATGTTGATTAAACAGATTCAAAAGGGAACAGCAACATAGACAATGAAAAAGGGGAGGGAAGGAGATAGCCTGGGGATTAGGAAGGCCTTCTTCTGTAATTTACGAATGGAGGGAGACATGAAGGAGAGATAGCATTGGGATTTGGTTGCTTCAAGAAACCAAGTGTTCTGGGCTTGTGATCAGTCTATGGTCCACATACACTCTCAGGTCCTTCATCTCCTCCTGTCTTTATTTTACAGTATGATTACACTGATTGCTTGTTGATTAGTTATGATTTGGATTCATGCAATTCACCTTCAGAATACAGAAAAGCAATGTAATCAAACAATACTTAGTACAAACTAACAATCCTGAACCCCAACAGCTAACTTGAAGGGATTTAAGACAGAAACATCATTGGCAATGTTTTCCAATAAATAAGTCCCTTAAATTTTCCTTAGTTGTTTAACAGAAGCTTCAGAAACAGAAACCTGTAATTACACAATTTCAGCAGTAGCATTGCCATGGTTTTTCAAATGATGCTTAACTATTCCCATATTACGACTCACATTCTATCCCCCTAGAAGAAAATGACCATAGCTGCTGTTTTAGAGACAACTGCATGAATTCCTAAAATGGAGGGAGGTCCCATCCCCTGTTGAAACCCTCTTTGCTCTCAGGTTTCTGTCTCCTTTCCATAGTTTTCTAGGCATAAAGTAGGAAACTCCAGAGCCTTTTCCCACGGCTCTGGCGCCACATGATTCCCCTATCTCTCTGGCTTCTCTCTGATATTTCCACCCCGCTAACAAACTCCCATCTTATCCTCCCCCCATCTGCAGTCTCATTCCCCAACCACACTATCCCTCTGTCCACTATCTTGCCTTTTCTCTCCCTTTCATCCCCTATCTGAAGATATCTTGTTTGCTCTCTTCACTAGGTATTCAAGTTTCAATTCAGCCTCCAAATTCTCCATGCTAAATAACTTCCACCTCTGCAATGGCAAACAGACAGAGATTTCCTATGTCCAGACCTTTTTTTTCTCCATTTTAACCCTCTGCCTAAACTGTTATCCCGCTGTTTCTTTTGAATTAACCCCACTCAGCCGACCCCAGGGCCAAAGCTTTCTCTAGCTCTCTCTCCCATCCTCCCCCTTAGCTTAGAGGGGTAGGGTAAGAGATAAATGAATTAACATTTATTGAAAGAAAAAACAGAAGAAAGAAAAAATGTTATTTGTCAAACTTGTTCTGTAACTTAATTTAACAATTATGTAGTTATATATAAAAAGAATCTGGTATAGAGTTGTCCTAACCCACTGTTAAATTAGTCCAAAGCATGAGATAAACTGATGTGCTCATCACTTGTTTTACAGAATATTTCCAGGTTAAATCATGTTGAAGAAAGGGTGTGAAGTCATGAAAGGTTTGAGAGAAATATATCTTGTATGATTTATCTGTAATATAATTGATCATTGTCCTTAAAATTGCCTATACCATTTTCTAAATATCCTTGACCTCACTGCTTTCGCTCATGTACAGTTTGGGTTAATTGTAAACCTGTGCTTTTGTTTCAAATTTATAGCAGGCATTAAATCTTTGGGTAAATGTTTTTTAGAGCTGTTATTTGATAGTTTCCACTTAATAATGTTATTGTTATATGTAATTAATCTGGTGTTCCAATTCCTTTCTTCACTCCTCTTCTCTCTCTCTCTGACTCTGAGGACTAAGGCTGTGCAGTTTCATCTCCAGACCTTAAATGGATTGTTAACTTCATATACCAAGCAGCCTAATTACCTTCTCATGGGCATTACCTTAAAACTATCATGACTGAGCAGAAGTGACCCCCAATACCCTGCCAAATCCAAGGGACACTCCATCCAAGAATGATCAGAATGCAGATTCTGCACGGAAGTCAACACCTGCCATGATGATCCATCCGCCACCACACAGGCACCTCTGAGAAGATCCTCACCAAAACAAACCCATGGAGACTATGTATTCCAGCGAGCTTTAGGAAGAACTTACACCATATTTTCAAAAGGACTTTGGGTAATTAAACCTTGCCTCCATTCCTGTGTCATCCACTCAAATGTAAAAATTTTTTTCTAACCAAACCATTCACTAGCTTCTTTTGCAGGGCTAGGAGCAACTCTCAACCTCCCATTCCTCCCACCAGCTTGCAACCACTACCAAGAGAACACTGCACCCACATTCAGCTTGAAGAAGCCATGAAAGAGAACAATGTCCCTTTTCCTTTAAATATAACTAAAGGGGGGAATGTGAGGAGTGATTCGAACATTCCTGTGCCACTTCCTGCTTCCCCTTCCCCATAACTCCCCAAATTTGCATTGTTCTGGTTATCTACCAATCAGAAGTAACCTGATGCCTTACCTGAGAATCCCACTCCCCAATCTCTCTGGCCCTTCCCCTAGCCTCCACCTACCTACCTGTGGCTCAGTTAATCTCAGTTATCAGGCCCTGGAGCCAACACACACAGCCTCTCCTTTCTCCTTCCCCTGCCCTGGCAGCCTCCATCCAGCCACCATGGCAGGAGATGTGTCCCTTACAGTTTTCTCCCCCTCCACCCCTGCTCCTTTTCCTACCCTGCTGGAGTAAAGTATCTACTAAGCACCTTGCTGCATTTGGAATTCTGACTTGCAGTAAACTATTCGTGAAAAGAGGACCTTGCTGTGGGAATTAGCTGAGCTTAACAACGTAAGAACTCAAAAGTGCGCTTAAAACCTAACACCCATCTCCACCTCAAGGTCTCTTGTTCACTGATCACTGAGTCCATAGACCCCATTCTTCTACCATGCATTAACCATTGTATCCTGGCTGTGCTGCATCCTGCACACCCCAAGCAAGAACCTGCTTCAAGGATGGTTTGACACCAAATCTTGAGAAACTGGAAGGTCTTCATGTATTCCAAGATGGTTGATTAGGGAAAAAAAACACATTTATTTCAATTGCTCATGAGATGATACCAGTGAAACAGGGAGAATGTGTGTTTCTGGAAAATAGTTGGAGACAAATTTACAGGAAAAAACCTATGGAATGAAGGGACCACTTAGATCAGCAAGGAGCCCACAGATACAATGCAGCTAACGGAACAACATCAATGATTTCTGTAGCTGGTGGTGGCAGGGAGGTACTCTACCTAGAGCAAGGTGACAGGAGTCTGCAGAAGCATGTATTTCACTGCAGATATTGTCTAGGGGAGAGCCATGTATCCCCCAGTGACTTTGAGTCCAGGTGAACGAGTTTGTGGGGGCAATGTGCTCTCTTAAATCTGAATGGAGACTGCATTGCTTCTCTCCTTGATTCCAAGCGACATAGAGACCAGCAGGGGAAGTACCAACTCCAGAATGAGGCCATAATGAGTTTAGCCTAGAGATACTGGGGTCAGGATACTCAGTCAACAAGTTGCCTCTTCCTCTTCAAAGCACCAGACTCAGGGATCAGGCAGCTCACTCTGGATGAAAAGTTCATCCTTAACTGTATACTGTGACTATGAGAATCCAGCATTTGTTCAATATGCCTGGAAAGCAAATAAGGATGCCGAGTATGTTTGAATCTTGGGACAATTAGTGAGCTCAACTTCAGGAGTTGAGCATTACCTGATGGCTGGGAATGAACACTGTGGAAGGCTCCATGCCAATAACACAGAACATGGAAATTCTGTGTGCTACTCATGTTCCTGAGAGCAGAGAATTTAGGCACAGAGAGCACCACCTTGGCACATTGAGGACAGAGTCATTAACCATGATAATCAGGGTGAACATTCACTCTCCACTACTGAATACAGAAAAGAGCTATCATGCATAACTTGGATGTTTCCTTGGATTTTCTCTACCACAAATGCTGGCCAGAGCTCTGTTACAATTAACACGCATCACTAGGCATACAGATATATTCTCCAGACCAAGTAGGATTTATCACAGGAACGCAGGGATTGTTTAACATAGGTAAATCAATAGAAGTGATACATTACATTCACAAACTGATGTATAGACACTACATGATTATCTGAACAGATGCAGAGAGAGTAATTAACAAAACACAACTTCTTTTCATGATAAAAAATAATAAGCAAACGATGGGTAGAAGGAATACTCTTCAACACAATCAAGGTAATTCATGACAGACTCACCGCCAACATCATATCGAATGTGGAAAATCCAGAAGCATTGCTACCAAGACCCAGAACAGACAAACGTATCCACTTTCACCATTGCTATTCAATAGTTTTTGGAATCTTTAGTTTGTGCCATTAGGTAAGAAAAAGAGGGTACAAATTGGAAGGAAAGAATTTAAATTATTCTCATTTTATATGACATGATCTTATACATAGGAGAAACAAAATACTCCCCTAAGAGACTACAGAAATTCATAAGAATTTTGGCAAAATTACTGGTTATGAAATCAACACACACAAATCAATGGCATTTGTATGCAGAAACAATATCACAGCTAAGATCTCGTAAGATCAGTTCCACTCAGGACAGCCAAAAAATAATAATAATAACAGCAACAACAACAACAAAATCCCCTTAAATACCTTGGGATAAATTTAACCAAGAATGTGAAAGTTCTCTCTAATTAAGATTAGAAAAATGTGGCACGCAATAGAAGACACCAAAAACAGAATAAATTTTTCCCTGTTTGTGTATTGGAAAAACTAATATCAAAATAGACACATTAACCGAACAAATTTAAGATTCAATGTTGTCCCTACAGAAATGCCAAAGACATTTTAGATAAAATGATGCTAGAATTCATTTGGAAACACAACAGACCTTGAATAGTAAACAGAAGATCAAAAGAACTTTGATCCTAAACAACAAAAACAAAGCCAGAGGCATAAAAATATCAGATTTCAAGACATACTAGAGTGTAGTTGTAATCAAAACAGCCTGAATAAGGCAGTGAAATAGACATGTAGTCCAACAGAACAAATATACATCTCAAAAATGAAAACACACATCTACAACCTACAAATATTTGATAAATAAGCTAAAACCAATACTTGGAGAAAGAACAGTCTCTTCAACAAACAGTCCTGGGAAAATGGGATCTACATGTGTCACCTTATACCTTATAACAAAGCAAACTCATAATGGATCAAGGATCTAAATTTACAACTTGATACCAAGAAATTGCTTGGGGAAAGTTTAAGCCGTGGACATAGGAAAGATATTTTGGATATGTTCCTAGAAGCGTAGTCAATAGAAGAAAACATAAGAAAGGAAACAATTAACTGAAGAGGAAACTGACAGAAAGTAGATGATACTTAGAAACTATTCTGTTAAATTATTAATATCCAGATTAAACCACAGTGGTAGTTTTTTTTTTTTTTGTATTTATGCGGGTTCCCAGCCACCTTCTGTGACCACCTCACCTATACTTCAATTTAGTTTATACACAACATATAACATTCAAAACATAACATGTTATACATAACATCATATCATCTTAAATTAAGGCAAACATGTGGTATTTAACCTTTTGGGATTGGCTCATTTCCCTTAGCATTATGGTTTCCAGTTGGGCCCATTTGGCCACAAAGAACTGCATTTTGTTTTTTTTAATAGCTGAGTAGTATTCCATGGAGTAGATGTACCATAGCTTTCTTATCCAATCCTCTGTTGATGGGCATTTTGGTTGCTTCCATGTTTTTGCAATTACTGATTGTGCTGCTATGAACATAGGAGTGCATGTTGGTTTCTCATAAAACAAGTGTTCTGGATATATTCCTAGGAGTGCTGTTGCTGGATCATACGGTATGTTGAATTTGAGTTGTTTGAATATTCTCCATACTGATTTCCATAGAGGCTGTACCAGCCTGCAGCCCCACCAGCAGTGGAGTAGGGATCCCTTTTCCCCGCAACCTCGCCAACAAGTGTTGTTGGTGCTTTTATTCATGTGGGCCAGTCTTACTGGCGTTAGGTGGTACCTCATTGATGTTTTAATTTGGATTTCCCTTATTGCCAGGGAACTTGAGCATTTTTTCATATGTTTATTTGCCATTTGGGTTTGTTCCTTTGTGAAGTGTCTGCCCATTTCCCGTGCCCATTTCTTGAGTGGGTTGTTTGTTTTGACATTTTGGTTGTTTTGTAGCTCTTTGTATATTCTGGATATTAGCCCTCTATCACCTATGTCGTGTGCGAAGATCTTCTCCCATTCTGTGGGTTGCCTTTTTACTTTGTTGATTGTTTCTCTAGCTGTACAGAAGCTTCTTAGTTTGATGAGGTCCCAATTGTTTATTTTGGTCTTGATTTCTACTACAGTGGTAGTTTTACACTGTACTTGTTGAAAATTACGATTAGTGGTACACTTTGTTATTTCAAAGTAAGCTGAAACTATGTTATTTTGAAAATTAAAAGAGATAAGGCAGTAGAGAGAATGTGGGAGGAAGTAAAGGATAATTATGAGGCTATCTTGTTAGAACTGTACCTTATAAAATAAACAAAATGTGTCTCTTTATATTAATAAAAATGAAAGAGAATTGAAGATATAGTCTCCATTTCCCAATCACCCAATTATAACAACAGGAAATTTTTTTTTGAAAAAGTAAAAGGCAAACAGTAATTTCATTATTTAATAATGTCACATTTGAACAATTACTATCACATATTCAACATACAGCACAAGGGGAACGGACATTTGTCCTAGTGGTTAGAATACTTATTGGAACACCTGTGGTTTTTGTCACAGTGCCTGATTTTAACACCTGGCTATGTTTTCTAATAACAACTTCCTAATGGGGAGTGATGAAGGCTTAGGTGGTTGGGTCATATCAACCAAGTGAAAAATTGGATTAAGATCCTGGCTACCGGCCCAGTCCCAGTTGTGTTGAACATTCGGAGAGAGAACCACAGATGAGCGCACATTTCCACCAACACCAATCTCATATTCTCCTTTTCTCTCAGACACGTTTAAACAAACAAACAAACAAAAAATCAATGAATTGAAGACAAAATGTAAGAACAAATATTTAATATGAATTTATTTCAGTTTGTAGATAGTGTGGTTGGCTTTTCTTTCAATGAGTGTTCAGTAATCTTGATAAAATAGCTTTAGGGAAAAGTGTGCCTTGTTAAGAAATTCCATTACTTTAAGTGAAAAGTGTCTTTTGTGTGTTTCTGCTTTGAGGCATTAAGTAGCTTTATGCATTGTTATTGACTTTTACTTTATTTTCCTAGGAAGCAGATTTGCTAACCTAACTTAAATAGTAAATGTTTACATTTTTAAACTGTATAAAAAGCACCTGATGAAACTGACAGTTAAGATTATAATAGTAGGCTTACTGAAAATGTCTTCTTTTATGGAAGAGCTGATAGGGTTTATCAATGTTGTAATTACTACTTCTAATCACAAAAAAAATTTGGACTTCAGCTGTTTATCATTGTCACATGACCACAAGGCAGTTTTCAGATTAAACAAAGCAAAAGTATTAATAATTGAAAATGGCCTATTTAAAACACTTAAAACACTTAAAATACATGAAATTATATGTACATACATACACATAAACACATACAGTCTAAGGTCTTCCATATGTCACAAAATGAAGAAAGGAAAATTAGGTCAAGAATTTATTCTATTAATATTTTGCAGTCTTTTAACTGGTTGCTATGGTGGATTATAAAAAAAAACCTTAATAATAAGTTCTGAGAGATGTTATGATGAGTATTAACCTAAAAGAAAGGAAGCAATTAAAACTTACTATTTAATTGGTATTGAAAATGTGTTTTATTTCTTCTCATTTGAAGATAAGATCTTCCCTTGGTTACAATTAAAAAGTTTAAAATTAGCATTGAAAGATAAATATTCATTTTAGGGATTATCATTTACATCAAACTTATTCAATTTAAATTACTTCAAGTTTTGACCAATGGACAAAAAACACAGAAACTATATGAAAAGTCCAACTTAAAATGAAAAGCCATGTGATCCATCTGCTTCTTAAGAAATGTTTATTGGCACTTCATATGGTATATTACCTAGTATATTTGGTCACATACGTATTTCAGAATATCATGACTATGCCAAAATAATAGCAAAATTATTCTGGCTATCCTCATCAAAATTTCATTACGACCCCAAACTGGAAATTTGATACTAATTCTATGTGCACTTGTGTGTACATGACTGTTTTTTTTAATGTAAACATATTGAGAAATGATTTGCATACAAGATTTAAATATAGTTTGTCTTGGCTTAGCTTCATAATGTTAATCTTTCTTAATGTTAATTTGTGTACATTTCTGTGGTTGGCTTGACTGATGTCATTTTGGGGCAGTTGTGATGCAGCGTGTTAAGCTGCTGCATCCCTTAATAGCTTGCCTGACATACAGTGCTGCTTTTGCTTTTAATATAGTTCCTTGCTAATGCACAAAAGCGGCAGCCAAAGACAATTCAAGTGCTTTGGCTCTATCCCTTATGAGGGATGCACTTTCGAGTTTCCCGACACCGACCTGGTTCAGCCTCAGCTGTTGCAGACACTTGGGGAATGAAGCAACAGTTAATAATCCTCTCTCTTCCAATGTACTTGCCTTCCTCTTTCACTGTACCTTTCAAACATATCAATAAATAAAATTTAAAAATTAAAAAAGGAGAGTTGTTGATTTTCAAACCAAAAGTCTGTCACTTCTCCATTTTAATACAATAGAGAATATGTACATAGCATTGATTTCCTTTATTTATTTTTATTACAGATTTATTTATTTGAAAGGCAGAATTACAGAGAAAGTGATTTCTCCATCCACCAGTTGTCTTGCCAAAATGCCTCAACAGCTTGCTGTCAGCCAGGCTGAAGCCTGGTGCTTTATCTGTTTCTCCAACGATGGATCAGAGTTCAGAGCACTTGGGCCAACCTCTGCTGCTTTCCAGGCACATTACTAAGGACCTGGATTAGAAATGGAGCAATAGAGACTACAGTCAATGCCCACACTGGATGCCAGCTTTGCACCTGGCAGGTTATTATGCTACTCCACAACGCTAGTCCTGCTTGTATTCATTAACAAATATTAGCCCACTCTGCACAAAAAGTGTTCTGGGCTAAGGTTACGACCAATTGTTTACCAATAAGGATGTCCATTGATTGCTTCTTGGCTATTAATTTATGTGCCAAATGGTTCTTTTTCTAAATGCAGCCAATACATAAACATAAAAATAATTGAAATTAGGTTAAAATATACATTATGAAAAAATGTTGAAAGCACACCTTAGTTAAGATTATCCACAATAAAGGAGTAAAACGATGCACTATTATTTAAAAACACCTGAAAATCTCTCATATTAAAACTAAGTCCCGTTTGAATTTCCATGAGTTTTTTAGTCGGTCTGACAGGGATGCTAAAATATTTCTTGAGACAATTCTCTAAATGTTGGTGAGATTACATTTGAAAATATGTAGCATTTTATTTATGTAGCCTTAGGTATTTATTTTCATATATTTAAGATGTTTGATAATGAAAAATGTTTGTGTCTCAAAAGTAGTTGTAAATGTACAAGGGGAGGTTTGACAAGGCACATGATAAGGTACATACCATCAATTAACCATCATAGAGGACACTTGGTTTGCTACAGAAATCATCAGAGTACAGAGAGGGAGTAATTGATATCTTAAATTTTGATAATGAATCCTACTTATTTTGCATAGTGAAAATTAGCAGGTATCACTTCCTTAAAAATTGAATCCCAGGTTAGAAGCTAACCCTATGAGGTCCTCCCCCAACTGCCCAAATCCAATTTTTTTACGTCAATAGAAGAGGACACTAAATTGTTCATGGCACATCAATAAATCCCAATAAAGAAGATGTGTAGCTTCCTATTTATTAAGCCTGGCATTTCCTGACTATATGCTATTGAAGTATAACCAAAACCCATAGAAGGCTCATAGGGAGATGGAATTTGTTATTTAGCCAGGTAAGAGACATCAGCATCTCTGTTGGTTAGTCAGTCTCTTTAAATTTGGATCATGGGAACTATTTTTGGACCAAAAATAAGCAGCATTTTTCCAAATGATGCAAGAATATTTTTAATTAGGTAGTAAAAGTAATTTATAGGTCTCTTGTTCTTACTCACCATTTCAGTGTAAATACGTTTCAGAAGACATTAAGCTAGCCTATTTCTCAGTAAGATCTTATATGAGTTGTTTAAAGGTCAAGTGGGCTTAGAGTCATAATATAATCAAGCCCTATGTATACATGCAAGATATGAGCAACTTTTCCTTATCAAGATTAAAGGAGGTTATAACTATGAGTAAATGTTATTCTAATTCCTCATTTTACAGATTTAGAAGTTGAAGTTCAAGACAGCAAATAACAGGCATTATGCCAGTCAGGTGACAAGAGGCAAAACTTAATCTCATACTGTGTGTTCTGACAAGTCCACTTAGCATAGCACTGCAATACAAACTAATGATACACTCCTGCCCTGCAGAATCTGGAGAAGCCATAGCTAATGTCTGATATGACTGTAACCACTTGGTGCAAAGGGCAACGAACGACTTGAAGCAGTGATGACATTTCACAGAGCAATGTAGAAACAGAACTCCATAATGTTAATATGTGTTATGGGGATGATAAATAGACTGAATGAGTTTCAGTTGCACCTCTACAAACTCATGGACATCCAAAAAAGTTTCAGTTCCAACTAAGTTTACAGAGTTAGTATGCGAGGTAGAAATGGGAGGCAATTAAGAAAAAGTCAGACTGAAATGACTACAGGATATTAGAACACTGGAAAAAAGTTGAAGGCAATTAAGATTCTGTGACCTGTTCATGTACAATCTCTTTGCTACCAAAACATCATTCAATCACTGTATTTTACATCTCTGCATAATGAAAACACCTGCACCTGCACAGGCTCTGATTTAGCTCACAAACACAGCACTTTTTTGTTGTGATTGGAATTTTATTTCCTATAACAGGTCATTTCCTCCCACTTTTGCAACAGCCAACTTCCTAGATCCTTTACAAGAATATCTGCCTGAAGGATTTTTATCATTAAAACAGGAAACAAAGTTCAAATATGTTTCTAACTTTTAAAAGTATATATTTCTTCTGTTAAAATTCAACAAATAGCTACTGAAGGGCTACCATGAGTAGGCACTAGAGTCTCAGTAGCCCTAAAAGGCTCACATTTTAGTGGGCATAGTATAGAAATACATATATACACACATATACATGTCAATAAATGTCACAAAATTAAAATGGAGAAATTCCCAGCGGAGGTCCATGAAAATCTGATAGAGTTATCAAAAAGGAAATGCATTAAGCATGCATAACTATGTGGTCAAGGGTGGAACCTTCCTAGTGGAAAGAGGAAATATTAGGATGGTGAGAGCCTTAGTGTACACAGGGACTAAAGAAGATAGAGAAGTGGCATAGTTAGAAGTTGCTGTGGAGCAGGTATTTTGTCTAATAAGTTAAGTTGTCATTCGAGGTACTCACATCCCAAATTAGAGTTCCTCGGTTTGAGTCTTGGGTCTGGCATTGGAGGCGGAAGTGAAGATTCATGTAATTGTCTTCTTACCACTGATATGGAAGAATCCATCTGAGTTCTGGATCCTTATTTGAGCCTTATCCACTCCCAGCTTTTCCTGGCTTTTGAAGAGTGAATCAATACATGGCAAAGTATTCTTTCTCTCTATCTGTGTTCTTCTCTTTCTCTATCTCTATGTAATTCATAAATAAATAAATAAATAATCGTGACAAGCAGTTTAGGATATCTCAACCTTGGCATCTTCCAACACAAAACATTCAACACAAGTGAGCCCCAGTGCTAAATCTTACCTGCAGATGACTGGAGTAGTCATTGTGGAAGGAGTATAGGCTGCACGTTTTTCACCCGCAAAGTATTATCTAGCTACTACTTCTATGAACCACTCAATCCACTAGAAATAAAACATATATTTCCCAGCATTGAGCACTATTTCTAAAAGACATATATCAGCCATATGTTGGAAGGTTGACATCATTGAAACTTTTCACCTAGAAGGAACTAAAATTTAGTGTTTTCATTATCTATTGCTACATATAAAATTGCTTTTACTGTTCTAAAACAAAGCCAGCACTTATTTTGCTTATAAATCTGCTCAATTATCTGTTGCACCACAAATCAGTGACAACAGCTCAAAGACTGAAATTAAATGAACAAAAAGCACAATCATTGGTTACTTTTTTGCTGATACACAATGAGATTTCAGCTGAACTGGTGCTCAAACTCCTTTACCCATTCTGCCATGAAGCTGCGTGATAGTGGGCTCCAAAAATAAGTATCACAACAGTTAAGACTGCGTCATTCTGCATTGTAGCAACAGGTTTCAAGTTCTGGCTCTGCGGCTGATTCCAGCTTTCTAAGGTAGCAAGTGCTAGCTTGTACACTTGGGTCACTCCCATATCTATGGGGAACCTGGATTTTGTTTCAGAATCTCAGCCTTGGCCTGAAGCCGGCCCAGTTGTTGTGGGCATTTGGGCACTAAACCAGTGTAGGACAGATCTGATTCTGTGTACCTGTCTAACTATCTCTCAATTTCTCTGCATTTCAAATAGACACAAAACTTTTAAAAAGTCTACTGAAAGCCAATGAGGAAATGTGGCATCTCTTATAATAAAGTTTTGTAAATCATATAATTTAAGCCTTCCACACAACATTCATTAAAAAATAAATGACTGAGGCCTGGCAAGATGTCCAAGTGGCTAAACCCTCCTTCCATGTATCTGCTGGGATCCCATGTGGGTGCTGGATCTTCTCTCTGCTACTCCACTTCCCTTCCAGATCCCTGCTTGTGCCCTAAGAGGACAATGGAGGATGACCCAAAGCCTGGAGACCCTGAGCCTGTGTGTGAGACCTGGAAGAGACTCCTGGCTCCTGACTTCAGATTGGCTCCGCTCCATCTGATGTGGCCACTTGGGTAATGAACCAGCAGATGAAAGATCTTTTTGTTTTCTTTGTATATCTGCCTTTCCAATAATTTTTTTCTCAAAACTACTGAAATTATATCATTACTGAGAGAAAGTATACTAGGCTCTAGTTTTTGGTGAAGGAGTGGTAAGTAACTGTATATTTTAAATTATTTGAAAGGCAGAGTTACAGAGAGGGCATGTGAGAGATATATCATGCATTTGCTCGATTATTCCAAAAAAGCTCAACAGCCACAGCTGGGCTGGGCCAGGACAAAGTCATGATCCAAGAACTCCATCCTGGTCTCCCAATTTGGTGTCAAGGGTCTCATGCCCTCCTGCTTGAGTGGCAAGGTTCCAAGGACTTGAAACATCTTCTGATGTGTTCCCGGGCATTTTAGCGAATTTGGATCAGAAACGCAGGAGGTTCAACACAAACAAGGAAGGATGGAAGGAAGCAAGAAAGAATAAGCAAGGTATTTTATTTACTGGTTCACTCCCCAAATAGTTGCAATAGATGCATCAAGCCAGGCTAAGCCAGAATCCCAGAATTCAATGCTGGTCTCCACAAGTGTGATAGGAGCCCAAATATTTGATCAATAATCTGTTGCCTTCCCAGGAGCATTAGCAGAAAGTGAGGTCTGAAGCAGGGTAACCTGGACTTTAACTGACACTCAAATATGAAATGGTAGCATCAGAAATGGCGGTTTAACCTATGTACCATAGTGTTGGCCCCTTGTTACACTTTAAATTTGCAAATTCATCTCAGCTGGAATTAACAAATCTTCGGGTACATGTTATTCTTTTTTGCCTGTAGAGTCTTAGCAACACTAAAGTCTTAAGGCATATATTGTTTGATCCACTGACATCAGATACTGCATAGAGGCATACTGTAAAAATATAATCCTTTTTAGAAGAAAGCAGGGATAGTAGCAGATAAGGTTCATAAGTTCCACTGGCTTTATCATATCTTAACCATACATGTGACCTTGTAACTTTCTATAGTGAACCAGCGGCCTGTTAAAACAACAAATTTCCATGCCCAGAGCAATAGCGTAGTGGCTAAAGTCCTCGCCTTGAACGTGCCAGGATCCCATATGGGCGCCAGTTCTAATCCCAGCAGCTCCCCTTCCCATCCCACTCCCTGCCTGTGACCTGGGAAAGCAGTAGAGAATGGCCCAAAGCTTTGGGACTCTGCACCCACGTGGGAGACCTGGAAGAAGCTCCTGGCTCCTGGCTTTGTATTGGCACAACACTGGCTGCTGCGGCTGCTTGGGGAGTAAACAAGTGGACGGAAGATCTTCTTCTCTGTCTCTCCTCCTCTCT
Source organism: Ochotona princeps (assembly GCF_030435755.1). Taxonomy (NCBI): domain Eukaryota; kingdom Metazoa; phylum Chordata; class Mammalia; order Lagomorpha; family Ochotonidae; genus Ochotona; species Ochotona princeps. Next base: position 39,010,774 of record NC_080832.1, read on the forward strand.
GTGTATCTGCCTTTCCAATAAAAATAAATAAATCTTAGAAAAAAACCCCACATTTCCAAATATAATCTTGGAGATGCTACACTGAAAGGATCACAGTGTAAATTAAACCAAGCACTAACACATGGTACTCTTCATTAGGAAGATGTAGGTATAGAAGCTGACTTTCAAGTTGGAATGGGCATACTTTTTATTTTTCCCAATGAATTATTTTGGGGAATTTGTGCCTCCAATCATAAAACTTCTAACCTCTATGGATTTCTGTGAGTCTAAATAGTTGTTTGTATCAAGTCACAATGAAAAAATTAAATCTCAAAATATAGGTGTTTCTAAGTTATTTAGCACTATTTGTTCTAAGAAGGTAGCAGACAAAGAGAAAATTTTACATTCTAGAAGAGCTACATGATGGTTATCATTACAAGAAGGTCAAACTTTACACTAATGAGCCCTAAGGAATAATTTATGTGGAAACCAGCTGATCCACTTGAACATTTGTTCATCTGATTTGATGGTACATGGAAATATGTATCAAGTACGAATAAAGTAAAGGACAGTTAGAGAGGTTCAAACACCTTAAGTATGAGCATCCAAGCTACTTGATTTAGAAAGCTACCTAGATTTGTAGAAGTATGAGCTCAGAGAGAAAGGAATCTAGACTAGTAATGCCAGCACCCCCACATAGCATTGTGGCAAACCACAGCATAGGGGCTATCTTCAGTCCATTAAGTGTTACAACTGTTTCTCAAGAAACAGAGAATGAGTATAATCAGAGTATAAATCCTATAACTTGCATAGGAAACAAGTAGACTGTAGTCAGTGCTGCAGTGGTCACACAGATACATCAACTTTCTCCATTCCCCACCCACGTCTGAGTACTCAATATCCAGCTAATTTGTTTGCTGCTGGCTGACTCGTAATCACACTAGATTTTCACAGAAAACTCAGCTCACTTCTAATGATTTGTCCATTGAATATATTAGTGAAGGGCCATTCCCACCTGTAGTGGCCATCAAATTGTCTAAGTGCTCTGCTGTGATGCAATTCAGTTTTCTCATCTACCCGGATATACTTTATTCCAATTGTCTCCAGATACTGATCCTAATGGGCACTCTGATGAATTCCTAGTAAGCGGATCTTCAGAGCATAATTTCTACAAACTTCATCTGCAATAAGTAGAGGAAGCAAGGTAGGAGAGCCAGAGAGAGAGCACAGCGGATCTGGAGAGTTATTCTCCTGCTTCATCACTTGTAAGCCATTCATTCTTTTTCACATTTTTATATGCTTGGAATTTTCATGTAGTTCATTATCTATGTGATAACCAAAGTGTTACCATTTAATTTGCAGTGAATTTCCTTTTGAAATAGTACATAAATTAATGATTCATCTTACATCTAAATGCAGATTTGAATTAAATAAAAAAAAGAACAAAGCAAGCAGAGGTGGAACTAGAAATCAGACTTACTAGACTTTAAAGTAATTTAAATGGCTTTGTACATATCCCTAGAGAAGGGAGAAAGTATTTAGGAGACAAAGACTGACATTAATTAGAAGATTTGCTTCTGAAAAGACCAGTGCGTTGGCAGTATTTAAAAAATAATGGAAAAGGGACATGAGCTTAGGAGTGGGCCTTGTGTAATACATTCAACAATACAAAGGGCAGTTACAAGAGGTAAATGCGGGTAGACAGATTGATAGACTTAAAGGCTATTTAGCAGCTTAGATTTATAGTTCCAAGCAGATGCTCAAGAGATTAGGCAGTCATTCTTGTTCTTGAATCAGTAACCAGGTGATTGCAGGTTCACTGATGAACTAATGCCCATTGGCTGAAAGTCACGTTGGCTTTCTTTTTAGGGGAAGCAATATGAAAAAATCAGGGTTCATTACTTTAAGTTTAGTCATGGCATTGTCAGACTCTGGAAAGATGCCAGATAACATTTTGCAAATGTAATTTTAGATTTCAGAGATGAGCTGTATGCTTCAAAGTTCTGGAAATCATCTGAATAAGTTAATAAGTGGTCATTGCAGACCCTGATACAACCAAGATCATATAGTACAGTACAAAAATAAAGGATGAGATATGAGTCTTTAGCAACTGCAGGATTTAGTGCTGGAGAATAAGAGGAGACATTGTAAGACATTCAAAGGGGAAAAACAGATGGCTGTTGTGCCTCAGAAGGCAAGCAAAATGTTTCCAAAACTATGTGGGAACTGGTGTTGAATGATGCTGAAGCAGCAAGTAAGAATGAGACTTAAAAAATTATTTCAATAAGGAAGCAATAGGCAGCACACTCAAGAGCTGCTCTGAAAAGCGGGAGGAATATAAGTTGCAGCAAGCAGGTATATGAAGCAGTGAGACATTGGGCACACATCACGTAGGAGCAGCTACATGTAGTGGGGCTGAAACAATTGCTTCAGCCTGTGATGCCAATATGCACGTAAAAGCTAGTTTGTAGCCCACTTACTCCATTTCTCATCTAGTTCCTGGTTAATGTACATGGAAAAGCAGTGGGAGATGGGCTAAGCACTTGGGCCCTTGTCACTCAGGTAGGAGACCTAGATAGAGTTCCAAGCTCATGGATTATATGAATTAATGATTTAAAAAATCCTCATGCTTTAGTGCCTAGAACTAAGAGCTGACACTGAGGTTGGGACTGTGATACAGCTAGTTAGGTTGCTGCCTTCAGTGCTGGTATTTCACATGGATACTGATTCAAGAACTGGCTGCTCCATTGCTGATCCAGTTCCCCAGTAATGCATCTGGTAAAGAAGTGGAAGACAGCCCCAAGTGCTTGTGTCCCTGCAACCGATGTGTGATAACTGGGTGAGACTCCTGGCTTCTGGCATCTGGCTGCCTCAACAGCAGCTGTTAATGCCATTTAGGAAGAAAATCAGCAGATGAAATATTTTTCTTGATATCTTCTTTCTCTCTCTCACTCTATCTATCTATCTATATCTTTGCATCTCAAATAAACAAAAGAATCCTTTAAAAACGAAACTAAAGAAAAATGTTAGAAATGAATTGATATTGTAAGGACCAGTGTTTTGGCAAGTCAGGAAAAGCTGTTACCTTTGACAGTGATATCCTCTTTACTGGCAGATTATGTGCAAGTTCCTCCACTTCCAATTCTAATGGTCTGAGAAAAGGAGTAGAATGTGGGCTAAGTGTTTGGGACCTCTACCTGCATGGGAACCTAGATGCTGCTGCTGGTTCCTGGCTTTAGCCTGGCGCAATGCTGGCCTTAGTGGCCATCTGCAGAGTACACCAGCAGATGCAAAATCCCTCTATTGCTCTCACTCCTTTCCTCTGTGTAATTCTGACTTGCAAAATCCTACCATCCAATCAGTAAATAAAAGTTAACAAAAAGTATTGGTAGGGTAAACAGCTCACCTTAAAAAAGTGCTAAAATTAATTCTTTCTTCCACACCACATTTAACAATTGAGGATCCTGAGTTCAGAAATTAGGAACAGGATTGAGTGTTTGGCCTAGTTAGATGCTGGCTGGCATTCCCTTAACCCACTTTCTCTTGCACTATATGCACTCAGTGGTGATGACTCAAATTCTTGAGTTCTGCTACCATCTGGGGAAACCTGGAATGCATTTAAAGTTCCTGGCTTCAATTCAGCTGAGTCCAGTCTTATGGAATCCAACGATGTGAAATCAGAGGATGAGAGCTTTACGTGTCTCTCTCCTTCTCTCTGTCTCTACCACTTTAGTCTCTGTGGAATAAAAATGTTAGGCTTTGAAACTTCATTAAATAAAAGATTAGTGAATTCTATGAAAAAGCATTTTAAAAAATGTGCCATTTTATGACTATTTGATCTCAATGCCACAAGGTGCATGCTCATGTTTAGGAGAAATCACCAGGAAACACTTTCACTAAAGCTCCATTTCCTCTCTGACAAGTTTTCCAACCAGCATGTGGAACCTGGCTAGCTGGGTTTGAATCCAGCACAGATGCTTAGTAACTGTGGAAAGTACATTTAAACACTGATTCTGTTTCCTCATGCACAGGAAATGGAATAATGAAAGAACAATGTCATTGAATTGCTGTGAAAATTTTAAAAAATCAATACACACTAAGTCCTAAGAACCACACCTGGCAAGGTATAAACATCCATTTAGCATGAGCTGTGACAGTTGGTCAGAAGACTCACTAACAGCACACTTGCTGTTCTCTTTAATAGAATCTCACTGAGCAGATCTGACTTCCTCTGGTCAGAAGAACTTTGAGAGTTTCTGCTCTGGACTGACTTAAATATTTACTATGCCCTGTGAGGTCTGGCCTCTGGTTTTCTTTTGGTTTCTCAAATATTCTCATCAGTTCTCATTCCAGGGTGAATGCACTAGTTGTTTTCTCTTTTAGAAAAGTCCTTTCTTGGGAATTTTGGATGCCATATTCTGGCTGGTCACTCAGATTTAAGTTTATGTGATCTCCTTGGAGACGTGTGCTTGACTTTCAAATTAAAATCAATAACCAGTCACTCTCTTTTACCTCACTTTGATTAGTTCTCTCAAAATATTTGTGACTTTCAGAGACTTTTCATGGTAATTCATTTTTATTTCTGTCTCTTTTTATTAATATGTAATTCTATTCCAAGTAGCAAGAAGAGTGCCTGTACACATCATTTACTGAGTAAATATTTCTTGAATATGTGAACAAACAAGTTAAAACGTCAAGGTTTTTATTGCTTTAGCCTCTAATTCTCTTTCTACCCTTTGCATGCTTACCTCTATAACATCATCCCATATGAGGGCATGGTGGCAACCTCAAAGCTCTACCACTAATAAATTAAAAGACTCAGTGTCAGAGGGTTAGTGATCAGCAACCAGTGTTATATTCATTTGTGAGGAAAATAGCTTCTAATTCTTCATCAGATGGATTTTAAATAATTTCTTAAGGGAAGTTAAAGTTTCACAATTCAGTGAAGGAAGAAAGCAAACAAAAATCTATCAGCTCTCATAATATCCTCATTATAAAACTCAAATCTGTATTTTCAAAAAGCATCTACTACTGTTCTTGGAATCTACATACCAGAAGATTCTACTTTGAATTTTTATATCATTTGAAGTCATTTACAAAGATTTCTGATACAAATTAAATACTAAACTTCTCACTAGAGAGTTTAGAAATATATTTACTCTCCTAATCTCAAAGAGCAAATATTAAATTTAAATATGCTTTGTTTAAAATAAAACCCAATCCATGGGAGCCCTCTTGGCAGTTAAGATGCCAATATCCTAAATGTTAGTGGCTTGGTTTACTTCCTAACTCTAACTCTTGTCTCCAGTGTCCCGCCATTGCAGACCCTGACAAACAATGTTAATGGCTGTAGGAATTCGGTTCCTGCTCAGTTTGAAATCCTGGATCTTGACTTCTGTCCTTGACCATATCCGGCAGTCAGAGGGACATTTTGGGAATGAATGACAAGATAGAAATATTCTTAGGTGTCTCTCTCTCACTCTTTCTCTCTGTGTGTGTTTCTTTGTGCAGTAATAATAATAAAGTTAACCTGAGTGATTTGAAATATACTGAGGTACAACCCTCTCAATGCACAGTTTTGCAGAAAACCAGTAAGTTAAGGAAAAGAGACAGATAATACTTCAGAATTACTAAGTTGTTCTTTGCCTACTTCAAAGAAAATCAGCAAGAACTATTTTTAGATCTAATTTGTGTCTATCCCCACCTCTCCACCTTTTGGTTTCCTGGAGAACACAGCAAATGCCATATGTCAAAATTTGTTTTCTCTGAGCACATGGGGGTTGGAAGGTGTAATCACACTGCCTCTGTGTCAGATAGATAATGACAGATGTAACATAAAGAGTACCTCAGTAGACACTGGAATGTTGCTTCATTCTATGATAATGCAGGCAATGAATTAGTGCCCAGTCTCCATGGAATGTCAAGGGCAACATGTTTCCAGCTGGAGAAGCAAAAGCAAAAGATTCCAAAAGCCTTTGTGGTTTACGTGTGGTCATTTTTCAAAAAGAGGCACATGTATAGAACAAACAGGTTCCCAGGAAATGGAGAAACAAACAAACAAAAAAACTACATTTCATGAACATTTCTGGGAAGATGTTTCCATCAAAAATTCATGGTACTATCTTGTCTATATATGCCTTGTTGATAGAGTAACAATGCTGATTCACCTGGCACCAAATCTCAGCCCCTTTCTGGTGCCTCAGCCAGTAAATCTTGGCTGTCAGTGATGGGAACTGATGGGAAATGATAGCCTTATCGAGCTGCTTTATGAACTGTAACTCATTTGTTCTCAAGATCCAGACTGACAGCCCTTGCATTTCTCTCTTCTAGCAAAATTGAGCATAAATCACTTTATCATTTTTTCACATGACATTTTATCAGAATTCTGGAATCCTATATGAAGTCATAGGGGCTAGAGATAGAAAATGAGACAAATTCCATCCTGTAGCTGAAGAGAACTGTACTTCGGAAAGCATTAATGTAACCAGAAAAATCCCACTGGGCTTCAACTAAACACAGATTCTCCCCCTTTGAAAAACACACCTTCAGCTTCCTTTTCTTTTCCTTTCTTTCTTTCTTTTTTTGCTTTCTTTCTTCCTTTCTTCCTTCCTTCCTTTCTTTTTCTTTCTTTCTTTCTTTCTGCATAAGAGGATGAGGCTGACTGAAGTCCTGCAAAGCAATTGCTTTTTCATGTAACAAGCAAAGAAATGGCCCAGTACAGTTTAATGCACCCACTGCCTTAGTTTGGTGCTGTAGTCTTCCAAGCATCAGGCTGATACTGTGGCTGTGCTAGATTTATTCCAAGAAAACTGCATTGCACTGATTTAAAATAGCCTGCCTGCTTGTCTTCCCTTCTTAAATATTTTGTAAGTATGTACACTTTGCTGCCAACTAAGGATACAAAGGCATTAAATGTGCCCTGAAAGTTTATGGGTTCACAACTTTAAGAACTATGAAAGGAAGAGTCAGGGATCCAATGCTACAAGATGGATCTGGCCATATCTACATGCATGGGCACATCAGCACATTTGAGACCTAGAGGAGGCAGTGTCTGATTGCTGGATGAGAGAGGGAGCAGTCAAGTCAGAACTCTGAGAGCTAACTGAAGTCAAATCTATGAGAAATCTTCTCCAAGTGGATCAGGGACTCTTCCCTTGAGATCCACAGACTTTTACAGGACGGCATGTCAGTTTATTTCCCCTTATTTTTAATCCAAACATAAGTCTTTGTCTACTCAGTGGTTCACTTAAATGTCATAATTTTAAATCAAGCTTGCTGAAAATTTTCATTACCATCTACAATTAACTTTCATATATTTGTCTATTGATGATGTATAACATCTCACATTTGAACAGAAAATGTGAAACACATATGATTTGGCAATCACATGTCATCAGCAATGACCTGTGCATTTGGGGGACTGTATAATTTAATGCCTCCTTCATTGGTCATGGTACAGTCGTGAACATCCTTGACTTTAAGTCCTTAGGCTTCTAACTTGGAATGCAGATCTATGTGCATACTGGGTCGTTGATTCTGAAGTGTAGCATTAAACACACACTTTCATGGTTTATGACATGTACAGTTATGACTAACAACACCACCTTCATTTTCACAAACTGAATTCTGAAAAAACAACTATGCAGATTAAGAAGGGCAATCACTGCAATCAGTATACATTTACATTCAAATCTGAGCTTTAATTCCCCTGTTTCTCCAAGTCCTCTTCAAGGGCATAGGTTCTGGCCTTCATTAATATCTTGTACTGTCTAAACAACCCCTTGTTCATTTTGTTTTCTTGGTTTAATTGTTGGGACAGCTTTTTAAATAGGCATGTAGGGAATCCCCTGGTGTTATGTACCAATATTTAAAATATATTAACATGATGATATTAACATGTTAAAAATACTCTGAGATTTCTAAAATTTAAATGTTTAGTCTTCATATGTCCTTGGCTATCACCTATTTGCTGTTTTATTTATTTGAATAATTGGGTTAAATAAGGATGCTATAGGACATGTGTTTTGAATAGATGTGATATTATTCCCAAAGAGAAAAAAAATATTGAATCTGGAAAGGTCTTAAATACATTGGTCTTTTTTATGGATAAATCACAATTTTAGAAAGTAGGCAAACAAAACCATAATATATCTGTGCCACTGCAGATTTATCTGGTAGAGGAAACAACTAAAGAACAATAATGAAAACTAAAGGTTTGGTGTAGTGGCATAGAGCAGCCATAGCGGTAGCAGTGAGTAGCGGTAATCACTTGAAAAGGGTTTTTACATAAAGTAACCCTGGTGACAGCTTTGCCTTTCATGGTTGTATTTTAATTTGCAGTTGAGTGATAACAGCTCTGGTTGTTTTTCTGAAGAGAGTAGAAAATAAGGAATAAATAGAAAGTCTACATGTGGGAATCTGGCCAGAGACACTGCAGTGAATAGAGAACTGGGACCAGCAAAATCAGTTATCCCATCAATCTCCTGGATAAAAAACAGTTGGTAGTTTCTGTTTCCTAAGCAACCTTTGTCTGTGATGGAGTGTTGGGATGAACATCATAATCCCATTGCAATCATATGCACTTTATAAAATCTCTCTAGGAATTAGTCTCTCTAAAAATAGACAATGAAGAAGTTATTATCTCATTTGAATTTACTGCCATTTTCACTCAGTAAAGTTCTATTTAAGCGACTATGGAAGTCATGTTTATAAGCAAGACATGGACAATTTTAAAGTATGCCTGAATGATACTGATATTCATTACACCCAAGTAATTGAAAGCTTTAGGAATCATGCATGTGTGTGTGTGTGTATGCATGTGTATATGTGAGCGCAATATGTACTTGAAAATCGGTTTGATGACTTTAAAGTTTCACCCATTAAGAGAGGAACTATGTTACCATCTCTTGAAACTCAGAGATATTATCTCAGTAAACATACATGGTGGAAGCAACATTGGCTGGTGTCTGAGGCCATAAAAAAACACAGTTTTACTTGTTTCAAAGTATACAACTTTGGAGCTCACAACCACCATATCACAATTCCATGTGAAGTCATCAAGCTGAGCCAGTGGAACTACCACAAAGAGATATAAAGAGATACCTGTGTCCTTCCAGTCTTCTGCTGTTTGTGTATATTAGCCCAGGTACCAGAAATACGAGTGAATTTGCCTTACAGGATTGTAGGGCCTACCACTCTGATTAGAACCACATGAGAGAGAGGCCCAAGTGAGGAGTGTGCAGTGGGACACAGTCAACCTCCATAAGACGTGATAAATTACTAAATTTTAGAATTTGGCAGTGCTTTATTATAAAGCAACACAAATAAAAAATATGTGGCCATGTGCGCCAAATGATTATCACTGCCTGATGGGCACATATTTTCAGAGAAATGTCTATTCAAAAGAAACTTGGTAATATGCACAGAAGAAGGTTTCTTTTGTTTTTAACAAAACACATCGAATCTCAGTATGGTAAATTCAATCGAAGTATTATTCTGACTTTACTTCCATTCTAAAGAATTGATAGTTTATTGACTCATTTGCCATTCATTCCTCAGGCTCATAAATGATATCATATAGTGTTAGGTGTTTGTTGCAGTCATTAATCAAATTTTTAGGATGATCATATAACAGACTGCCAGGGTTTGAGCTCAACTCTGCTCTTGATTCCAGCTTCCTGCTACTGTGTATTCCTGGAGATAGCAAGTATTGGCTTTAGTGCTTAGATGCTTACTCACATTGGAAAACTGCTTTGGATCTTAGCTTCAAAGCTTGGTCTGGTCCAGCTCAGCTTTTACAGGCATTTGGGGAATAAACACAAGTATGAGATCTCTCTCTCTCTCTCCTCTCTTGCTCTTCTCCCCTCCCTCACCTGACTCTGCATTGCCAATAAATAAAATTGAATTTAGCAAAAATTCAACAAAATGTACAACAATCATGATGAATATTGCCCTTGCACTAGTTATACAAAGAGAAATATTTGGAGCCCCAACCCCAGTACTTTGATGACATGATGAATAGCTGGCCACAAAGAATTATGCCCAAGATACTGTGAGAACACAGAGGAGGCAGTTTTGCATCAGCAAGCGAAGACTGAGAAGATACTTCAGACAATGCAACAATGGAATGGATAACTAAATAAAAAATGCGCATTTATAAAGAAAAATACGATTTTCCATCATAAAAGCAAGACAGATGTTGAGCCCATGCACAATAAATAGGAAGTGGCTTGTTCTGTAACCAAAGGGTTTAAGAAGACAGAGCTGTGTCCTGTGAGAACAGGATAGGAAAGACCACGTAGCAAAAGCTTTGCATTTTTATGCTTATTCTTCATGCCCCTTTACCTAATACATACTTCCATGCTAGAAAGCAGGCACACACAAGCACATTTATGATCTATATATCTTTGGGCTAGAAATGTCCCGGAGTATTCAAATTAATTTGATAATACTGGAAATTCAAGTTAGAAAATCTTGCTTCTAATCTTAGAAAGATACATCTCCTTGTATCTCAGGCAAAAAAAAATGATGTTATTCACAATCTTAAATATTTCCTTTGGTTCCCTGAGAATACCTTCTGGGTGATTAACTCACCATACACTTGTGAAGGACTTCCGAATATTTTGTCTCCATTTTTTCCTGCTGCAGCTTTTAGTTAGGCTGCCCTTACTGACAAATGAGAACCATCAATGCCTAGCTTATTTATAACATCCTTTTATATGTTTGCAGAAGAGCTCAGGGAGCAATTCAAATAGACATGCAGCTGCTTTTAGTTCCACTAAATGAAATAAGCAAGCATACTTAGTTTCTTCTCAGAGATGGCATCATAACCTAGAAATATTACTAATAAAAGTTGTAGACAATAGGCACAGATCCTAGTCTTTGCCCACAGTCTGGACAGAGAGAAACACCCAGCTCTTTGATAGTCTTTTTGTCTTGTAAGAAGTATCCATTGCATGAAATTTTGTTACAAACTTTTTTTATGTAAAGGAGTTGACAGTAGCAGAAGGAAATTTAGAAGGAAAGATTCTTAAAAACAACAACACATCTGAATAAGAAACAGTAATTGAAAACGGTTGGGTACATTATTTGTAGGAACACGGAGAACATATTTTGTTGAGCAAAAGAACACTATCCTGGCTTAGGATGCAGGTAATAGAAAATGGTAAAACATGGGAAATATCTATAGTGGGCTCAAAAAAATCTCTGGCATTCTACTGCTTTGAGATAAAGCATACAAATATGCAATTCTAAGTCAGTCCTTAAATTGCAAGCAGGTAGCTATGACAAATACCAATTTTTGCAGCCCCAAACTGGATCCTTTCCCATTGTTTCATGTTTTCTTTGAAATTAGGGAAAAGATGCAGTAAGTGAAAGAAATGAGGACTCTGTTCTACCTTCTTACTGAACATATTCTACGGGACAGCATAAGTGCTTTACACAAATAAACATATGATACAGAAACACAAAATATAACTTTAATTGATGGGAATATTATTCAAAATAGTAGATAAGGGAAAAAGGAACACAAAGTTTAAATAACTTGCTAGAAAGACACAATTCTTAAATGGCATAACAAATTATGATATTTTAAAAATTTATCATTTAACTATTTAAAACATATTTACCAAAGGAAAGCTGATATACAATCCTGTTTATATTTACAGTGTGTAATTTAATTTAATATATATTAGCTTAAATATATATACATATGTATACAGGGCAAATTCAACAGTATTATAAATAAGGTCATGTTGATAATGACAAGTTTGGGCTTTTGACATGTTGCCCATTCTTTTTATTGTTCAATATATCAATAATATATCCACATCACAGATTTCAAATGTATTCATCTGTTGGTGGGCATTTTTCTCTTCTTAATATTTGACTATTACAAATAAACAACATTCATGTAAATTTTGATTTGTACTTTCATTTCTATTGCTTAAATACATAGAAGTGAAACAACTGTGTAGAAAACAAAGGTGTATAGTTCTTAAATAAATTGATTAGATAAGAATAGAAGTTTGTTCAGCAGAAATTGCATTAACTTCAGTTTTAGAGGGATATGAATAATATAAAACAATCAAACACAAAATTGTGGACCATATTTCCAGGTAACTGACAGAAATTTTTAGAGAAAAATTGGGAGGACAAAACACATACTTCACAGGATAGTGAGGAACAGGACATGCATGTTGTTGTGGTCCACTGCTTGGTGCGATCAGCTGCCAATGAGGAGCTGCCATCATTTCAAGTCAAGGTCACAAGAGGTTGTCACGTGCACCCCCACCTTGCCACTGTTAGCTTTACTTGAGCGAGAATTTCAGAGCCACCCACTGACTTGAAGTCTAGTCTTGAAAGCTGATTGGAGCCTGAGAGGCTGCTTGGCTCCACAAAGGGAAGAATCCCTTCACCTCCCACCCCAGAGGAGCCCAGGACTTACTGTTTTATAGCTCAACTGTTTCACTGCTACCAGGAGCAACTGGGGGAAGGCAAGGTAATGTGGAAGGGATAGCAGAAACCCTGCATCATGCAGCTGTTGCATCAGTTATAGAACTGTGTTCATTCACCATGTGTGATCCAGGGAGAGGTCCCTTTCATTTCTTGGGGTTAGAACCAGTATCAGCCAACAAAATATACTGTGATGATGTTACCTCTGCAACCATTCACAAACCCCAGAAACACCTTTGCAAGGCTTGTGCTACTTGGGAGCAATTTACCCTGTGCCCTGCAGAACTGGTTGTTGATAATCTAACCTTTGGAGTACTTCACACTCATTTAAGGTGACTGGAGTTCTCTATTCATATTTCTCTACTTCAAAGATATTCCTAGTGCCTGCCACTATCCCCAATACTGGGCTCCCACCCTAGCACACCTACATAGTATTCCCACTGTATCAGGCCACTAAGACTTTAACAATCAATATTAATTCCCTCAATGTTACTGGAATCTACCCTGTTAGACATAGAGAAGAAACTGCCTGCATTCTCCCTTTCAGTCACCTTTTAAGTCCTGGAGCAAGGTTTAGTTCATACCTTCACTACTATTACAAGCTTCAGCACCAGTTGTAGACTTCCAACAGGTACTGAGGAAAGATCAATCAACATCTCGTTCCAGAGCCACAATTATTGCTACCATACACTGCAATAGCCCTTAGGCTTCGGCAGCGAGACAAGGGAATAGCCCCCCGTGCCACTTTGTGTCCCCTCAGCATCATGAACAAGGTGCTGGCTGTCACAATCCCTTGTAAAAACGACAACAAATGCTCTGGATAAAAGAAAACACACACTAATGCTCATCTTCATTGCAAAGTAACATTTCTACCTCTATGAATTGCAACAAACCAGACTACTGTGATGCTTACAGATATCACTAACACTGAGTAAAGCAAAAGATATCACTTGGAGGCTACACTCCTAGGCTCAGATGGAATCAAATCAAAAGCATCAAGCCAAGTTACATACTACTTTTTATCTAAATCATTCAAATTTACTCCATAAAGGAAGGGACTTGTAATATACCTGATGCACAGATATCAATGTAGGGACACAGGAAGCACAAAGAAGCAAAACAAAATATCACCTCCAGTAGAACACAATTGTTCCTCAGAATTAGATCCAGAAAATTGATGAAATGTCAGAAATACAATTCAAAATCATGATTAAAAGAAAACTGTGGGAAGCACAGATGGAAGATCTTTCTCCCTGTCTCTCCCCAGCTCCATCCCTTCTGCTAACTCTTTCAAATAAATAAATGAGTCTTAAAAATACAGAGATATGTCTTAAATAAATGATCTAATGGTAGGTCTAGAAGACAACATTGTTGAGTATCATTGCTCCACTTATTTACTCAAAGATTCAACACAGTCCCAAAAATCTCAGCAGGCTTCTTTTATTTAAATAATTATGAAGTTATATCTAAAATATGTAGGAAAATTAAAAAGATCTTGAAATCTACCAGTTTGACAAATACAGTTGAGCTTTCTTTTGAGATACCATTAATCTGCTTAGATAACTAAGAATGTTGAACAACATTTTGTAATCTTAGGTAACTACTGCCCTTCAATATTTCAGATATTTCCTATCTTTACTCAATTAATTTCCTTGTTGAAAAAAACTTACTACTTACTCAGAACTTATTTTGGGACTTTCTACTTATGGAATGAAAATTCATAGTCATGTGGAAAACATTGTGGGCTCCTTTCAAACAGTTAGATTTATTATCTAGCAATCCACCTTCTCAGTATGTATCCAATGGAAATGGAAGCAGTATCTAAAAGAGATATTTGTCCTTCCATGTCACTGTGACATTACTGATATTGCCAAGATGAGGAAACAACCTGAGTCTGTTGATAGACAAATGCATAAATAAATTACAGCATCTATATGCATACAAATACTATTCAGCCTTAAAAAAGAGTAAATTTATCACAATCTGGATAAACTTTGGAAACACTATGCTGAATAAAATAAACCAGATACAGAATGAAAAACAGACCCTGATGTCATGATTTTGTGAAACCTGAAAAATATTGGATCCACAATAAAAAGAGAGTCAAATGGTGGCCGCCAAGGTTGGCAACAGGAAAATGAAGGAAGTAACAAGATGTTGGTTCAAGGGTAAAAGACACAGGTAAGTAGAAAGAGCAGGTTCTGTAAATGCATTGTGTATCTTGAAGACTATGGTTTAGGCATATAGACACAACAGGACTGACATTCATTATGAGAGTATGTATTGAATTCTCTTGCCATAAAAATCAGTAACCATATGAGGAAATAAATGTTGAAAAGCATAACTATAAGAAATACATCATTGTTTATATGCATGGGTATATCAAAACTTTATATTGTATACTTTAACATAATTTTATGAAAAATTGAACTAAAAATTGTTTATAACAGAATGAATTGTGTTACAGAGTACTTTAATCCACTGTGTTGATCTAACACATTAGTGGAGACTGACAAATTTACAAAGAACAGACCATGGTTCTGTTCCACAATTCTGGAGGCTGGTAAGTCCAAGATCAAAAAACAAGTTTATTTAGCATCAAGGAAGGGCTGTTTTCCGTTTCCAAGAAAGCATCTGATCATCAAATTCACAAAAGGTGATGCATGTTATATATTCATATGGCAAAGAGAATTAACCCATAACTCCAAGACCTTTCATAAAGTTGCTAATCCCATCCATAGTAGCATTTCCTCATGACTTCATAGCCTGTAAATTGTCAAACTCTTAATACTATCACATAAGCAATTAAATTTCAGCATAGGACTTTGAGGGAATACATTCAGACCAAAGAGAGAGGTTAATACATATTTTGCCTTTACTGTAATGTCAAAAATCAACACTGTATATTGAGATCCTATCATGTTCTAGGCACTTTCTGGAGTAGGATCTTTATGAGGTAGGCAATATTTTTTATATTTCAGATATGAGGAAGCTAAATTGCATGAACATTCTGTGTTGGTCAAATTCAATATAATAAATTGAATTCATTTTAGAATATATGTCTTTCTAACTCCAATACTCTCACCTTCCCATTCTGCTTCCCTGGAACAATGTTCACACATTTTTCCCCTTTCCTATAATTTTTTCAGGGTTTAATAATACCACTTTGAACAGTCAATGGTTTTGGCACTAAAACACATTATAATATAGACAATCCCGTTTCCAGCAGTGTTCCATCACTCTGCATGTGCACATGCAAGAGCACAGGTGTGCATTGGTGCTTGTCAATCAATATTAACAACAGCAATATTTAAACTATTTAGAGTTGAAAAAATATATGTGAGTTCACCTATCTTTTTGGACTAGTGTTACATTTTAACTTGAGAGTTACTTAGTATTTTGAAAATGATTTTCTTTTATATGTTATGTAGTTGAATATTTTGGGATTTATTCATTCGTTTATAATAAGATCCTAAGGAATTCACAGCTAACACTAAAACAGCTCCCAGACACACTATCTGTAGGAAAGGTTAGAACCTCGCTGTAGTTTTCATTGAACCTTAAAATACAAACAATTTCAACAAAACACTGGTACATGGTAGCTCAATACAACTCCAACCCTGCTGAGATTAGCAAAATAAGAGGATATTTGACTGAAGCTGTCAGGAAGCTGTTTTGTTTTCTTATTATGGTTTTAGTTTTTGGATTCCTATGCAGGGAAAGACTAAGCAAAAGACATATTTTATATATCACTTACACATTAATTATCTTCTAAACTGAATATGGGTGTGGTACAAAATACATACACAGAAAAAAATAAAAATGCTAGTCTTTCTGAAACAGTTCATGACAATGACCTGAACAAGGCAGTAAGATTAAGAGCTAAACAAATTAACCCTCATTTAGCTATCTAGGCAAAATGATATAAACATACCCAAATCCAAGCTTTGTTTAGGAAGGCACTGCAAGATTTCACAGTCCTTTTGTTTTGGCACTTAAAAGTACAGAGATAATATTACCTTTTATATTTGGTAACGAACTTTGAGCAATCGTGAGCATGTCCTCTTAAGCTGCCATAACATAAAAAGTTAAATTTAAATAAGCGCCTTGGGTCAAGTAACAGAATTGAAGTAAATTAGATTAATAATAAATACTAATGTTGTCATTTAACATTCACTGTAATTAACTATTGCTGCAAAGTCACAATCTTATTATTCCTGAAGCTCTGTAAGTTATTCATTTTATATTGCTTTGACCCCTTAACATTTATTTATTCATTAAAATAATTTATGATTAATGGAGTCAGGACATGTCACCCCAAAATATGCTGTTTTGGAATGTTAACTGTTTTCAATAGGAAGGAATTGAGAAATGTCAAGTTATCCTCTTTTCACACAGACGGAAAAGTAAGCAGCAAATAAATTTCCACTGAGAATAAAATTCTCCTATATTAGGAAAGGAAAACACACTAACCACTGAAGGAGTGAAAACTACCAGTAACCCTTTGTTTGTATTAGTAACATACATCTAATATGGTACCCTGAGCTTTCTTGTAAAATATTGTCTAAAATTTTAGTAGGAGATACATACTAGAACTGGATAACATCATGAATATATATTTCATGTAATATTTACTATATATATTAACTTTTTAAAATTTAGAAATCCTACACAAGAAAATAAATAGGCACACTTCTGTTATCTCGATGTTTTGTTAGAGATGCTATCTTATCGGAAAGAATAGCAAACAATACAAAGGGCAAATGCAGAATAAAGCCTATAAGATAAAACACATATGATTTCAGCCTCATTATCATGTTGCACTCTTAAATGTCTTTATTAAAAACATACAAATAAATGGATTAGCAAAACATTTTTCCAACCTGAGAAGTCTGGAGCAATGTTGGGACACTCAGATCGAAAATGTTTGGTAAACAGTACTTTCTTAATTGACTTACTCTGAGGATTATGCAAGATTACTTTAGCAATTCTGACAACTGACAAGATTATTTTTTTATTAATTTTTAAAAGGGATTATCTGATAGCTTGGTCCTTTTCTCTGTGATGGTATTCTATTCTTTTTCTTTTTCAAATGTAAGCTATATAACTTCAGATTGTAAATAAAAATTATAAATAAAAAAAGGACAGGTGGTTCATTTAAGGGGATATATATAGTAAGTGTGTAACAGAGACTATCATATCCAGATGTGAAGATACAATGCAGTATGCATTTCTACTTTCAAATCAAAGATGGACTCCGAATAAAACTGTTAAATATATGTCTTGACAATAGGATACTGGACTTTCCACCATTGTCCATACATACAACATCAGGATACACTTTAATAGCAGAATGATGGACTTATGACTGTTCATGAAGGACTATATTGTTGCAATGATATGAGGGAATGTGGGGAGGAGAGAGGTAATATGGAGCTGCATCATAAAATAATAAAATAAATATTTTTTTTAAAGTGGAACAAAATCCTTCATCTTTGTTTTATCTAGCCCTGCTCCTCTTCTTTCTAATAATCTGCATCTGAAAACCAAATGTGTTACTTTAACTTTACTTTGCTGGGTAAATGCCTCCACACGGCTGGGTTTCCAGGCAACGGCATAGAGACTAAGGCCAAGACAAAGGAAATGATTCCCTACTTCAACTGTCAGAACACAAGGGATTCCTTCATAATGCATTAATGCCCACAGGACTAGCTGACTACTTGATTTAATTTTTCATAACTCAAAAATTTGTTTTTTTCAGCTAATGATTTTTCTGAAGTTACTGTTTGACTTTTCTTTTCCTGTTTTAAAACAGTATATCAATAAGTTTAATGATACCTAATTCACTCTAGCGTACTAAAAACAATCTACTTATTACCTCCTTTCTCCTCTAAATGTTATGTATGATAAGATGATCCTATTCCATCACAATTAAGAAAAACAGGGACAAAGTTTATCAGCAACTTAGTGGCCAAACATTTTCACACCATCAGCAGTTCTTCGAAAACCACTGTTTTTAGCTAAAGCTCTCATTAAAAGAGACTGCAGTTAAGGTCACAGTTTTGCTTCCCTTCTTGATAAGATAAGACAGACTTCTTTTTTGTTGTTGTTGTTTATATATTTTATTTTTTTTAATTCATTGATTACATTGTATTATGTGATACAGTTTCATTGGAACTGGGAATCACCCCACCCCTCCCCCCGCCCTCCCCCCATGTGGAATATTCCACCTTGTTGCATATCCACTGATCAAGTACAGTTGAGATTCCCTCTTTGCAAGCATAAACTAAACATAGAGTCCAACATCTTATAGTCCAATCTAGTTCCTCAGCTTCCAGGAAGATAAGACAGACTTCTAAAAAGCCATGTGTACTGTAGCAAGGTGAAGGTGAAGTACTGGACAACACAGAGGCAAAGAGGACTAGAGAAGAACAAAGCTGAGGTAGGCAGCATGGTGATGAGGGTGGGTTGCATTGGTGATGCCTAGCAGCTATTATATTGAACATTAATGGAAATTAAGTTTACTTTGTCACAGTTTGTCTTAGAGCTGTGGACTAGCTAAACTGGATACTAATTATGAGTGACAGCAAACATTCAGACAATGGATTCTCATTTCAGAGGGAATTATTTTCTGGTTAATAGAAAAACATAGAATTTCACAAAGCATATAAGAAAGCTATAATGTCACCACAAAAAAATCATTTGAAGCAGACTGCTTGAATTGTAAATTGTTCTCATAATCAAAGTAAAAACAAAGTCAAATCAAATAATCTGTTATTCTGGCACAGGGCAATGTGGGACAAAAGTACTGCGGGCATATTAATGGTCAGAACTTGAATAACACATTGGTAGTGGTAGCTCCAAAGCCAGACTACATCGTTATTTTGGTGACACAAAATAGAGAAAACCTTTCAGCTTCTGAGAAGAAAGTATAAGATAATACTTGCTTATGCTAAAATTTAACTACATGAGAATGCACATATCACAGTATGGGTTCAGTTATTTTATCAAAATATCAAAGAGTCCAAGGCATGGATGCTAAAATATAGTCTTGGAAAACCTCATCTAACTTTTATAGCTTTTTTTTGTGTGTGTTCAAGAAATAAACCAAGCAAATAATTATTTCGTTTACCACATTATGTCTTAACTTGGCTTCAAAGTGGTTTTCTTATCCTTCAAATACCATACATTAACGGGAACAGATGCATATACATTCATACACACAAACTGCGTTCAGTGACACTGTTTATAATGTCTTTTCTCCCAGAAAACATAAAATGAAGTTGAATTATATCGAAAGCCTAAGATAGTTCTGTGCTAAATTTTATTCCTTAAACAAAGTTAAGTGCCACAGTCAACATCACACAGTGGGAACTGAGAGTTCCGGAATGAAAACTCTGTCAGTCAAATCTGATTCTCATTCCCTTTAACTCCCACTTCATATGTCCTCTGAAAACAACTGACATAAAGGAAGGGAAATCTGATTGCTTTCCACTTAGGGACACTTTAATTTTTAACACTCAAAATACAACACACATTGGCAGGACTAGAACAGAGAGCATTATGGAATATGGAAAAAGCTCTGGCATTTTCACTTCACAATTTCAGGAATAACTTAAACCTTAGAAACAGCAACTGGCTTTGTCTACTGTGGCCCTTCCAGTTTATGAAACTCTTTGAGTTCTACTAAGAGTGTATTGAGGACCACATTAAAAAACACACATGCTGTGATACAGATTTTCAAATTACTACAAAATCCTTATTACGATATAAGGCATCTGGTATCGAGTACTCAGTGTTTTAAAAGGAGAAAAAAAACAAAACAAAACACAAGGGCAGGAGTTGTGTAAGTTATAAAACCCCTGCCTGTGATGCTGTATTCCATTTGGATGCTGTGTTCAAGACAACTGCTCTTCTTCCAACCCAGCTTCTTGCTAACAGCCTGTGAAATTTAGTGGAAGATGATTCACGGCTTTGGGCCATTGGCATCCATGTGGGAGACCCGGGTGATGGGCTTGACTTCAGCCTGGCCTAACACTGGACACTGTAGCCATCTGGAGGATGAACTAGTAGTCAATGTAAGATGTGTTCTCTCTCTGGCTCTCTTTCTGTAATTCTGAATTTTAAAATAAATCTGTAAAAACATCTGTGATCAAAGCAAATATATCAAGATGATTTAATGTTAGGAAGTAAATATATAAACATATTGGGAGAAAATGGACATAAATATGCATGATTTTTCACAAATCAGACACAATTACTTTCTCTATGTTCAGATGAGGATAGTTTGTACTGCTGTGCTTGCAGATCCACTGAATTCTCTCAGGTTTCCCTATTCTTTTGAACCAATCCATTGATTTTTTTTTTTTAATTATTTATTATTTAACTTCAGTAATTACATTGTATTATGTGACACAGTTACATAGATATTACAGTGATATTTTTGTCTCCATATTTTCACTTGATTGTTCCCTGAATATTTGCTGATGTTTTATATTTTTAAATTCATTTCAAACATGTTTTTAATTGCTTGATGAAATATTTCATAATGGCTGTTCAGAAATTTCTGCCAAATAACTTCAAATAACTTCAACTCTAACCTGTGTCAACTTATTAATGGCATGTGTTAACTGTTTTTCTCATCCGGTCTTCTATATTTCTGATTGCTATTACGACACGTGAAAGGGGAATATCTCTGTAACTATTAAACCAAGAGACTATTATGAAAAGCAGCAATACATTAAAAAATGCATGCAAGCACTTAGGCAAAACACAGAAATCCTTTGAAATTTAAAAACAGCTAAAAAGTCACTTCAGAATAAAGTCAAGCAACCCTGCATCTATTAAGGAATTGAGGTCAAAATTAAATCTCAGTTACTGTTTGTGACTTTTAATTCCAACAGAAGTCAAAACCCAAGTAGACTGTGTATTAGTAAAATCAACTATAAATGAAAGGTCATATGACTAGCTCAAATGGTGAAGAAAAGCATTTCATGAATTCTGTTTACCCAAACATGAGAAAAAAAACTCTCAGCAAACAAGAAATTTGTAAAGAAATGGTTTTGAATAACTATAGGATTTTATAATATGATTTTTGTTTATATTAGCAATACACAATGAGATATTAAGAGAAAAATACTATTTATAACATGATACAGCATGATATGTTAAAGAACACATTTGAAATGACATGACGATTCTGTTTATTTAGATGTAAAATCATTGCTGAGAGAAAATAAAAAGCCTAGATAAAAGAAATGATATACAATTTTGTATTCATAATTCAATATTATTTAGAATATCAATTTTTCAACCTGTATAGATTCAGTGCAATTAGTATTTCAATTTCAAAAACATATATAAAACAGTTAAATGACTATGGAATGTATATATATTTCAAAATTTCTAAATGTTTTTAAATACATTTTTAAAAGAACAAAGTTTGGTAATTATCAAAACCATCTGTCTTAAACACAATCAGATATATCCATGCAAACAGAAAATTCTGGACATACACATATATAGAAAACTGACAAAAGTCAAAAGACAAGGAAAATTAATACTCATTTCAGTGACTATTGCCAGAAGATTTGAATGTCTATCTGCTCCAAACAATTTCAATTCACGTATCATATTATCCACAAAATCTTAATTCAAAATGATTCATCTTCCTAAGTGCTTATCTTAAAGGTATGAAATTTCGAGAAGACATACAGAAGAATTATTTTGTGAAGTTCATTTTGATAAAGATGACACACAAGCTTGATCTTATTTATCAAAATTAATAACTGATAAGTTCAATTCACTGTAAAACGTTGCTCATTAATAAATGTTAACTCACAGGGAAACTGCTCTTTGCATCATATATATGATAAAGTGGCTTTATACGGTGTAAAAAAAGGTCATATATAGTAATTAGAAAAAATAAATATTGTACAAATATTTGAACATTAAACTTCTCAGAACAATACTACATTAAAGCGACCAACATTAGTAATTAGTAGAAGAATTAACGCTAGAATCACACCAATACAGCACTTCAATTTTTTAAAATCACTAAAATTTAAAAGCAACCATAACAGGTTTGGCAAGGATGTAGAGGAAATCTAATTATCATGCACTGCTGGTGAGAATGGAAAATGGTACAACCATTTTGCAAACTGCTTTAACAGCTTCATTAAATATTTAATATACTGTGATTCATCTAATGTAGCCATTTGAATCCCTGGGATTCAGCTAAGAGATATTAAAGCATACATCTGTAGAAGGAGTTATATGTAAATTTTATCAGCTTTGTGTATAAGTCTTTTAATAGTCTTATTCTGCGATACATGAAAAACACCCAAATGTTTTATATATATATGAGTTATATGTATAGCATATAACATGTATGTAATCATAGATTATCATATTGGTACAGTAAACTACATAAAGCAGTGAACTTCATAAAAAAAAAATATTGGGCCTGGTGTGTTAACCTAGCAGCTAACGTCCTCACCTTGCATGCACCAGGATCCCATGTGGGTACTGGTTTTAACCCCAGCAGCCCTGCTTCCATTCAGCTTGCTGCTTGTGGCCGGGGAAAGCAGTTGAGGATTATCCAAGCCTTGGGACCCTGAACCTGTGCAGGAGACTTGGAGGAGGCTCCAGGTTCCTGCTTCAGATGGGCTCAGCTCTGGCTGAATTGGCTGTTTGGGGAGTGAATCAGTGGATAGAGGCTCTTCTTCTCTTGTCTCTCTTCCTCTCTGTATATCTGACTTTCCAATAAAAACAAATAAGTCTTTTTTTTAAAAAAAGATAAATGTTGACTTTACTAACAAACATACTTGTAGGTTCGTTCAGCACAGACTGACTCATATAATGGTTTGGGCCTCTATGAAAATGGTAGAAGGTAACAGCAGAGTATGTGCAGATAAAGAGCCTTATGACAAGGAAGGAAAGAGAAAAAGCACTAATTCAGGCAGCTAAAATCCCTCGCAGCCTTAACAATAAAAATCATCACTAAAGACTTTTTTGTTACTTTGTTTTGCCTGATTTTTAAAAATTAAAACAATTATATTTAGGTCATGGTGGGTAAAGCTGTGGCCCGAAGTGCAGTGCCTGAAATGGGCAGCAGTTTGAGTTTCTGCTGCTACTTCTGATCCACATCCTGTTTGTCTAGGAAAGTGCAGAGGATGGTGCAAGTAGTTGGGTCCAGGTTCCATCGAGCGAAACTGGCAGCGATTCATAACTGCAGAACTATTAACACCACTCGAGCACATATCTCAGAGCATGCCCCACATCCGGGACTTAGGGTGGGCGGGAAACCGGGTGGGGCTTCTCCCTCAATATCCCCTTTACCTCAGATACATGATGGAAACAATATGGACATAATAGCATTACCCACTTTCCTATCCCCCTAAACCTTTTTTTTTCCTTCTTTTTCCTTTAACTGTAATTAGCTATGTAAAGATTGTCAACAACAATACAATAAAAAGAAAAAAAAAATTAAAAAACAAAATCAAGTGGATGAAGATCCTGCCTCCTTGATCTTGGCTCCTGAAGCTGTGGCTGTAATGGCTATTTGAGGAGTGAGTGAGATACAAGATCTCTTTCTGTTTTTCCTTCTCTCTGTAACTCTGCCTTTCAAATAAATACATAAATCTTAAAGATTATATATGTCAAGTTTAAGAAATGTGAGGAAATTATACATATTTATTGTAAACTATGTGAGGTTTTCATGCTTCTATATGTGCAATGTCCAATCAGTGCAAATATATGTATCTTCCCAAACACCTCATAATGTTTACTGTGAACACATCCCCAAATCTTATCTTTCATTTTTTTGAATCTTGTATTTAACAGACCTGCCATTGTAGAATGTATTAAGTATTTTAAATTCAAAATAATATTTCAGGAATATTCTATACTATTGCACCAGTGAGATAAGTAACTTAGGTTTTCTAATATTTGGGGATAATAAAAACAGGTTTTTCTTTTTTGGATTTTTTGCTTGGTGTGGGAATTTGTCAAATTTCAGAAGAAGCATTCCATTGAGGGTTTCAAAGAAATATTCCTTTCTGGATATTTGATAAGAGACTCTTAATTACTAAGTTCTGAAAAAATGTCCACAAAACCTCTGTGCCCTTCCTGCATTTCCTCAGTCTTATAATAATAAACAGATAAATTTTCAGGAAAGCATTTTTACTTTCTATCAAGAACCCAAGTATAATTGAGATTATCTGTGGTTTTTTCACTCTGCAAGAGTTGGACTAAAATATATTTGCGTAATATCAAAAGCCAGTAAATCATGAATAACAATCTTATACTGAACTATTTGTATAATTTATGTTAGGAAACCCTTCTAGTATTATCATTAACCATTTTTACTGGGCATACAAATCTCAAAAGTAGTGCAGTGGGAATGATTATAGAAGCAAATAGTTTGAAGAGAGCATCCATTTATTCAATAGACATTGGCTTGATTGTCTAACATGGGTCAGATACTTTGCAAGATAAAAGAAAGGTCAAAAATGAAGATATGAACATGGGTCCCACGGTGTTAGCATTGCTGTGAGAAGATTATATGGTCATTATCACTAATAGAAATAGTCCTTTTGGGATGGAAATAAGTGGACAGAATCTCTTGGCAAATTTAAGGAGCAATATTTACATTTTTACTGATGTAAAATAAGCATAATTTAAAGTCAATTTAAACATATTAAGGTCAAAATATGCATATATAATAAATTTAAAAGCAAACATTTGAAAAGTTTTAAATTCCATCCCTCTAATCTATTATATAGAAATAATTCATGAAGACATTCATTTTGATATTAGTATATTATTCTAGTTGACTCTCTTATTGAATGCATCCAGAAAAGTTGAACAAACCGTAAAGCATATAGAGAAATTTGTGTTTTTTGTTTTTTTTTTTTTACATTTTATTATTATTATTATTATCATTTTATGATACAATTCTATAGGCTCCTGGCATTTCCCTTACCTCCTCCCTAATTCCCTCTCCCCCACCTAGTTCCTCTATATCATTGCTAAAATATAATTCTTCATACACAGTCATATGTCCATCACTGCAGGCATGGACAATGGCAGAGAGTCCAGAATCCTATTGTCAAGATATAGTAAACAGTTTCATTGTAAGTCCATCTTTGTCTGGAAGTAGAAATGCATACCACACTGCATCCTGACATCTGGATGTTAGTCTCCATTTCACAGCTACTGTACATCCCCGCACATTAAAAGTCATAATACAAAATCAACAATAGAAAGAAAAATAGAAATTGACAATGCCATGAAGTTAAATGACATGTTACTAGAT
Organism: Ochotona princeps; assembly: GCF_030435755.1. Taxonomy (NCBI): domain Eukaryota; kingdom Metazoa; phylum Chordata; class Mammalia; order Lagomorpha; family Ochotonidae; genus Ochotona; species Ochotona princeps. The sequence goes on from NC_080832.1 coordinate 39,036,524, forward strand.
ATGACAGTCTCCATTACACAGCTACTATGCATCCCCTTAAATGAAAAGCCCCAAAACAAAATCAACATCAGGGAGAAAAAAGAAATTAACAACACCAGACTGACAGACACAGGAAAGCAGTGGACACAACGGTGTGGTGTCGCAGTGACTGATTCTCCAGCGGCATTCAGCTTACAGTAATCTGAACTCCACCAGCAGCCGGAACTCCAACAGCAACCAGGTGGGAAGGGACTTTCACTGGGAGCTTGGGAGGTGAACCCAGACAAAGAACTGTCTGTCCTGCTGGTCCATTTGATTTGACCAGGAGCAGAGACAGAGCAGCAGATCTCAGATGGGCAGTGTGAGAACAGGGTGGATTTCACAGCCTGGTCAGGCTCCTAGAGCTGAATTGGGTGCCATTTTGCATAAGGAGGCAAAGACAAGGGAAAGGACTGAGCATACACTGAGCTGGGAGTGAACTCATTTCTGACTCAGTGAATTGCATCAACGTGGCATTCTACAGGTTCCACCCAAGACAGGTCTGGGTAGCCCTAAGACCTCATGGCAAGCAGATCAAGAATTCTCAAAGTGGTACATCAGGCACCATTTTGTACACTGTGGCAAATGCTTTAGGACTGCAGGGGACAACAGTGAACTGTGCATGTGCTGAGCTCATGAGAACTCGCTGAGTTCCGTGGATTGCACTGGTCCCGCAGGAAAATAATACCGACTGTGGCATTGTATGGGTCAAAATAGGTCCGTGTGGCACCCAAACCTAATGTCCAACAGGTTCTGACAAGATCAGTGCCACCAACAACCTAACTATATAGGACACCTGGTGTCTCCCTCATCCTGGGACCTGCTCCAACAGAAAATGGAGCACAATTTATTGTAAAATCAGCATGAAAAAAGTCCCGATTGGAGGAAACACAGCACTGTCTTCATACGTCACCTTCCAGCTCTGTTCAAATACCAGGTCAGCTAAAGGTGGGTGCTGGAACCTTACCTAACTGGGATGTCAGTCACAGTTTCTGGATGGGAGGAGCCCCCTGAAGAGCTGGAAGAAAGACAGAATCAGCCACCTGGGCGGAGGGTGGCACAGGGACCGGTTTTACAAGAACCCTGTCCACAGTATGTTCAGTGGGTTAGTTCATCAGAAGGTTCGGGAACTATTTTATTTATTTACTTATTTTAAAGCACATGCTGACATATCCTGGTGAGGCCATGCTTCCTCCTGAGGGATCTGAGATTTCTGAAGGTACAAATGCAGTGCCCTGAGCTCACACTGCTCAGGATGATGTGAAACATTCAGCTATTCCCCGTGTCCCTGTGTCATGGACAAGCTCGCTGCTGTGCATGCTCTCACTCTGCGTTTGATGCATGCCTAAGTTACAATTTTCCAACCTGTCTTCTCTCCTTTCTGGAAAAATCTCCCTTCGCACATCTCTTCAGCTTCTCCTTTTGTTCCCTGTTGGTGACGTTTTCTTAAAGAGGACTTCTTTCCCTGTGAGAGCCAGGGCCGGGGAGCCAGCCTACCCGAAGGGCCTGGAAATGCCGTTTCTGTATTTTGAAAGCAAACATCTTCCATAGGATTATGTGTTCACAGGAGGTGGAAAGTGGTGAGCCAGGAGCCGGGTCTGTGGAGACCACAGTGGAAATCTAACATAAGAACTCAGACCTGGAACTCACTGTAGGTTGTAGCACAAGTGGCTGTAAGCAAAGAGTTGTGTACCATATAGAGAAATCTGAGATGCTACAAGACAGCTTTTCTGTCACGATTTGGAAAGGAAAAGAAACAAGGAAGTGGTGTAGCATTTTTCTTCTGGTGCCATTTATGGATTTTTTTTTACAAGAATGCTAAGATAAAATTTTGGCAGTTTCTGTTGGGTGGGAATGGTGAGAGACATTTATGTTCCTCAGTGAACCACCGCCATATTTTGTACTGAGACTTCAATATATTCAATATAGGAGTTAACTAACCAAGTAAGAGTTGAACAGAAGCAGAGAAATTCTCCTTGAGACAATTGCCTTTTCAATCATCCCCATTCCTGAAATTAGATAAAAATTACCCCAGGTTGCTGGTACTTCCAAGTACCAACAGGATCAGATGTGCATCCTCGATGGAGGCTAACACTTGTAAAATCATTCCTGAGCCCCAGTTTATTTCTACAGCATATCTTATTTCTACAAAGTATTTGCAGACTTATGTCTGGTGTGATATAAGCCTGTGACATAAATCACATACCAGAGATAAACAAATTCAATAGAAACAGTAGACAATAAAATAATTCAGATGTTCTACTTATTATAGCTTATTTAGATTTTTAAATACCTCAAGAAATAAAATTCAAGATAAAAATTTGTAAAACAAGAAAAACTATTAAAGAAAACAAATTTTAAAAGCATCATATTAAGTTTTGGAACTGAAAAATGTAGTTGCCTTATTTAATAATAACTTGCAATGTTTTAACAACAGACTATACATAATAAAATAAAGATTTGTAGACTAAAGACTAAATCAGAGGGGACATGTAGAATGAAGCAATGACTTTTGGAAATTCATTTGTTCTTGACTGCTTCTTTCCACTAGAATGTATACTTTTACACTGCAGAGCATAACGCAATTAATGTACTTTCACTTGATATCTAGCAGAATTCTTAGCACAGTGGTCTCTCATTAAATAATTACATTATTTGTTATCTTAAAAAGTACTCATGAAAATTATATTGAAATGCGTTTGCAAAAATTCATTTTTAAAATCATTGCCACCACAATACTTATGATAGGGTTTACATTAATTAAACATTATTAAATACTTTTTGAGAATTATTCCTAATTAGTAGATGAATGAAGGTTAATGGCAACAGAAGTTATCTGAGGGGTATGTATGTGTGTGTGTGTATGCATGTAAATGTGTATATATTTAAGAAATAGAGTAAGAGTTGACAACTAATTGCGAATGTGTAACCTAAGACAACTTTCAGGCAACGTACATAACAAGTAGATATTTAGGCAAAAAGCATATATTTAGGCAAATATATTATATATATTATAATATATATTAAATATAATATAAACTGTACTACACTATATATATTTTCTCATAGAGGAACTATAAAGTGGAGACCTTATACCCAGAATGTAAGATATGTTGTAGTATGCACTCTACTGTTGAATAAAAAGAAAATTAAATGACCATGACAATATGTTACTAGATTTTCTACCTTTGCCTATACCCATAATGCCATGATACACTTAAATAGCAAAATCTTAAACTTGCAGCTGTTACTGAAGAACAATACTATTGTAATAATTTGGGGTAAAATTGTGTAAGGGTAAAATGCAGAGGCAGGGAATTCATGGGGAGAGGGCAATTCCTATACCCACAAAACTCTATCATAGAAAATAATAATAAAAATTAAAAGTGCAGAGTATGAAAGAAAGTGTATATTCCACATGACTGAAATACACTCATAAACTGCCGGAATACATCTGTAAGCTAAGCAAGTGTGCTGAATTTATGGTCTATAAACAAAAAAATCAAATATGTATGTTTGTTTAGGAATAACTAAAATTGAATTCAAAAAGATGCCGCAGCCAAATATAAAAACAAATGTGAAAATTGATGTGTAGATTACTCAACAGAATAACATAAATGGAAAAACTTAAAACTCAATCCAAATATTCCATCTTAATCTAAACAATCAAAACACTTAAAGAACTAATTTTCTGCCTGCAGGTCCATAAAACCAATGTAATTCTCATATATAACATGATTATTCTGTGTAAATTTTATAACTCTCAGAAAAATGAAGCAATGAAGAGTAATGAAGCCATTTTTGAAGAGGAATGATACTTGTATACAGAAAATAACTGCTGTATCTATACAGAACTCTACAGAGAAGTATATTTCAAGAGCACATGGGTATATATCAATGAAATGGCATGAAAATCCCACTGATGTTTACAGAATGACCACTGCACTTACCATAAAGCAGATATGACAATAAAGAACAACTGTCTTAATACATGGTGCTAGTACAATCAGATATACATATGACGAAAAAAGAAAATTGAACTCTACTTCACATCACTCAAAAATCAATTTCTGCAGTAGGTACTATGGCACAAGAATTCAGGAGCCACTTGGAACTCCTATATTCTTTACAGATTTTTTTTTTATTTTAATTTCAATTTCTAAAAATTGATTGCATTGATATGATTTGTAGTTACAGGGATTTTTTCCTCTCCCTCACTTTCGTCCCTCCCCTTTTTAAGATCCTGGTTAATCTGCTTCTGGGTCAGCTGCCTGATAAACTATTCTGTTTGCAGCAGATAACAGCTGAAGTGCTTGAGTCCCTACCACATGCATGGAAAAACCAGATGCAGTTTTAGGCTCCTATCTCTGACCTGGCTCCATCTCGCGGTTGCAGGAATTTAAGGAATGAACCAATGCATGGCAGATTCCTTCTCATTCTTGTTCTCAAGGATATGAAAGCTAAAAATAAACTTTCCAAAAAAATCAGGTTTCTATTTGATTATAGCTCTTGATAAAAAAGTAGGTCATTAAGTCTTTCAGTATTTTATTTCTTAAGATAAATAATACTATTTATATTCTAGATATCTCTGTGCTGGACTCCTTTGTTCATTTTAGTAGCATCTCTGTCCTACACACTGGAGATGCAGCATGTATTTTAGTGGAGACAACCAAACTGTCTAGGGACATGCCTTCCCTGGAATCATGCAGCAGATAGTGTTTATTATTTAAGACATTGCAAAAACATTTTCTATTTAGCTAAACCTTGACTTTATAAACTACACGGATAAGAAATACCACACAGAAAGTTACAACTGGTAAATCTGATTGTAAAATATTTAGTATATGCTGTTCATCAAGAAACCTCACATGAAGAGTAAAAATGAAAGCATAAAATGGGATACAATTATCATCCATAAAATCACCTAGGAACTAAAGTTAAATTTTATAGAATACTCAATAAAATAATAAAAACTGAATATGAAGATCAGGAGATTTCATAAAACAAATATATCCAAACTAGAAAAGAATATGAAATTTTTTCAACATCATCAATAATCAGGAATACTAAGGCAAATCATTTTGAAATTTTATGCACATATCCACCAGAAATGATACGACACAGAAACTTCATACCACAGAGACTGACCAAACCTATACAACTGGGAATGACAAATATTTTCTAAAGACATGGGTATTTATTTTAACTATAGCAGGCTATATAGTCCCCACCACAAGTATTTGGCTCTGATGCTATACCACCTAACAGCCAGAGGTTAGGGCCAAGTTCACGAACATGTTATCTTCCCTAAAAACACTACTAGTTTAAAGTTTCAATGGCAACATGGATTTGCTTGGTATGAAATAATTTTCAGTCTTCTGAAACACAGCAGCAGGACTGTAGGAGTATGAATAGTTAAAAGACCATTACTTACATTTTCCCAGAAAATTTTACTCTTAGATTACATCTGACTCAGAAATGCATACTATGCGGCACATACAATAATTTATTGGCATTATTTTTGGAAACAAAAATAATAAAAGGATTATATATGTTCACTAATAACAAAAGGGATGTGCAAAATTACCTTTTAATAGATCCTAAAGTGATATACTAAAAAAAGGCAACAATATTTTGTCTTAAGAAAGTATGATGATACCTGAAAGATGTCAGACAATAAAAATCCAATACAGCTGAATTCTACTTATATATTTAATTAGTATTTTAGTAGAATTTAATGATTAGCTATATTGTTTATTTAAAAATGCAATGTTAAATAACAAACTGATTTTATCTATCTATCTATATATTTTATTTATTTATTTGCAAGGCATAGTAATGCAGAGGGAATAAAAAAAAAAGGGAAAAGAAAACAAAGAGAGAATGAAAGAGGTCCAAATGAAACAGAGAGCGAGAGAGAGACAGAACTGTCCAAACGCCAGCAAAAGCTAGGAATGTTCAATTGAAGAGAGCTTGATAATCACGTGTCTTGGTGAAGATCGCTTTTGGTCAAGCCTGTTGGGAGTTCCGTGCCCCTCCTGGACCTTTATTGCTTCCTTAAATTCTTTGAACTCCTGCATGAGCTTCTCATTTTTGATCAGAAGATTTAAAATGAGTTTTATGAATTCTGTGTCCCCCATTTTCTCAATGTCTTCCTCAGTTAACTCTGAGGTTGGCATAGGGTTTTGCTCCTTTGCAGGGCAGTTCTCAGTAATATTCATTGTGCCTTTGTCTCTTCTTTTACTCTTGATCATTGTACTTCTGGTTAGCAAAGTCTTTTCCTTGAGGCAGGCTTCTAAGCTGTGTCACCCACAGATCTACAATGCGATTTTACTTACTGCAGTTGGTACACAACTTTTTACTTGCAGCCACTTAAGGAAAAGATCCTTAAATGTGCATGTGAAAAAAAAAATCAACTGACATATAAAGGAATGCCAATTAAACTCACAGGAGATCTCTCACAGGAAACTCTACAGGCCAAAAGAGAATGGAGCAACATATTCCAGATTCTAAAAGAAAAAAACTTGTCGGCCTAGGACAACATATCCAGCAAAGCTTTCTTTTGTCTTTGAAAATGAAATAAAATTCTTCAACAGTAAAGAAAAGTTAAAAGAATATGCCTCTTTCAAACCTGCCCTACAAATGATACTTAGAGAGGTTCTCTTCACAGAGAAGAGGAGTAGCACCAAACAAAACCAAAGGCAACTGGGAAGAGCATCCCAGTAAAATGACAACAGAAGACTAAACCAATGAACAATCCATTCCTAAAATGACAGGACCCATACATATCAAACTCTGAATGTAAATGGCTTAAGCTCAATCAAACGTCATAGATTAGTAGACTGGATTAAAAAACAAAACCCATCTGTTTATTGTCTGGAGGAGACATACTTCACCAACAAAGATCAGCAGAAACTATATCACATGGGTTTTGATGTTTTCTGTTGGTTTCATCTCTTCAAAACACTTTCTTCTGATTAAATCATTCAATGACTCATAGATCATACAGAAGCATCATTTTCTGCAAGAAGGTTCTTGATTTTCATTTCTTCAACTACATTTTAATCATTTAGTAGCATGTTATTTAACTTCATGGTGTTGTTAATTTCTTTTTTCTCCCTGATGTTGATTTTGTTTTGGGGCTTTTCATTTAAGGGGATGCATAGTAGCTGTGTAATGGAGACTGTCATATCTAGTAACATGTCATTTAACTTCATGGCATTGTCAATTTCTATTTTTCTTTCTATTGTTGATTTTGTATTATGACTTTTTTTTTTAAAGATTTTTTTGTATTTTTTATTACAAAGTCAGACATACTCAGAGGAGAGATAGAGAGGAAGTGGAGCTGCCGGGATCAGAACCAGCGGCCATATGGGATCAAGGCGAGGACCTTAGCCACTAGGCCATGCTGCCGAGCCCGTATTATGACTTTTAATGTGCGGGGATGTACAGTAGCTGTGAAATGGAGACTAACATCCAGATGTCAGGATGTAGTGTGGTATGCATTTCTACTTCCAGACAAAGATGGACTTACAATGAAACTGTTCACTATATCTTGACAATAGGATTCTGGACTCTCTGCCATTGTCCATGCCTGCAATGATGGACATATGACTGTGTATGAAGAATTATATTTTAGCAATGATATAGAGGAACTAGGTGGGGGAGAGGGAATTAGGGAGGAGGTAAGGGAAATGCCAGGAGCCTATAGAATTGTATCATAAAATGATAATAATAATAATAATAAAATGAAAAAGAAAAGAAAAAAAAGCTAGGGATGGGCCAGGTCTAAGTTAGAAACCTGTAGCTCCATTCGAGTTTCCATATAAATGGCAGAGAACTAAGAAGTTCTCTGCTGTCACCTGTTGCCTTCTCAGATTAGCAGGAAGTTGGATTGGAAGCAGAACAGGATTCAGAACTTGTAGTTTGATAGAACTTATAATCAGGTTTATCATTTTGTCCCATAATTTCTTCCCTCCAGAAATGTTCAAAGAATATTGCTAGCATTTTAACGCTTCCTATTGATAGAGTAAGAGAAATATGGATATCTATATAAAGCAGGCATCAAGTATAACAACCAAATATGCAAGTTTCTTCTTCTACAAAGATATGAAGTTTATAGTCTAGGCCAACATCAAAATACACCAAGAACTTCTCTTCTCTGTGACTATGTTGAGCCAAGTAACAGAAGCAAAAACATATCTGGTCCCTTCCTCAATTTTTACTTTCTTAGCATGCTTTCTATTTAATACTTGAAGGAGTTTCTAGTGACATGAAAACTGTTTTGTGCCAGTGAGCACTGAAGTGCTGACATTAATCTATCTTGGTGCTTTCCAACCCTGGTTTCACAACAAAATCAACTGACAAGCAAAACAACCCATGGACCAAATGTAGCACAGACTAATTAAATACAGTTCTCTTCGGGTGTGGCCCAGGCATTTTTAAAGCTCCCTAGGATATTCTAATGTGTTGTAAGCTTGAGAACCACTGACCTGTCTGATGGCTCCCTCACAAGTGTGCATAATTAAGTCAGAGATGTTTAACTTGCTTCAGTGTAGTCAATTAGGAAGAAAAAAAATCACAGCTTGGTGAAGTACAATTTATTTCATATAGCCTCTAGTATACTTTCACTAAATATAAGAAGGCTCTCTCTTTAAAGTTCGTAAATTAGCTTATAAATACAGACAAATCAGATTTTGATTTCCTTTTCTGGATGTTTAACATTCAAAGACTGAGTGAGGAGAAAAAACAAATTCACTGATCTGTATGACAGTAAGTTTCTTATTATTGTGGCCCAGCCTACTGTTAACTTTTAAATGATCTCTTGTGAACTCGGGTTTTTGACAACATTTTATAAAGAGGGAACCATTAATCGTACCTAATACTTAACCCAGGCTTACTGGTCTGTTTAATTCTGCTCTCTGCTTCACTAACACTACATGCTAGTTGTACTTCGTCAGATTGATGATATGAAGGACACAGTTTGCTAAATTTGCAGTGTATTTCAGTGTTTGGCCTCCTGCCTGTAACTCAAATTTTACTTCTAACTCCCAAGTAACTGTGGTGATTAGGTCTAATGAGAACATTCAACACCAGGAAGCTTAATTTCTAGAAGATGCTCCATTAGTTGCTAACTTTCTCTGAAAACCTTACATTCTTAAATGTCCTGTAGATTTGCTGGGGCCACATAGTCATAAAGACAATCCTGTAAGGAACATCCAAGAATCTGAATAATTGACCTTGAAATCTTGAAAAAGCCAAAGTTGCTAGGTGAATCCCACTTATTCCAATGTAGAAATCTGCAAAGCATCACAATCAACACCATCTGAAAAGTATGGCTTCAAGCAGGTACATGGGAGAAGCATAAACATGTCAGACGTGAATGTGAATTTTTATCACAGATCTCCGTCATGCCAAATCCAGAGTTAATTCTCTTGAAAGCATTTAAACAGAGAACCCTAAACTTTCAATGTTGAAACCATCATAATTGTCTCTATTATAGATATTTAGGATTGGATAGACGAATTATCACAAAGACATGAATAAAAAGCATGGTTGTATCCCACTATACTGTTAATAATATGGATAGCAACTAGAATACTAGATAGAGTTATAAGATTATAAAATTTTATAATGAATTTAATATTTGTAACACAACTTGTAAAAAATGTAAGGTTCCAGCATTCTGAAAACAACCAAATGTTTTAGCTAAATCGCATGATGCTTAGCTGTCTCAAAGCTTCAAAATAACGTTTTAGCTAGAGCTAAAAGAGAAAAAATTTTTAAAGACATATTGATATATGTTAGCACTGTGGAAAATATTGTTTTGCCACACTTAGTTGTGTATCTTTCTCAAATCATTGGTTAAAAATGATACGCTATCAGAGATTTCAGATATATGACTGTGTCAAACAATGCTATTTATAGAAATGTAAATATATATACATATGTATAAAGTTTATTTTTCTCAAAAGATAAAGCTAGGCATAATTTTAGGGAAAACATGAATTTAACAATTTTCCCTCTGGTTATTTCTTTTGTTGGCACCCATACATTTGATTGTAATTTAATGTTTTACTTGTGAAAGATAAAAAATTCCATGTCTTTCACCAATGCAATCTCAAGAACATGATGATGTTTTGCACTGTGTTCCTTCCTTCCCTCACTCCTACTCTCCTTCCTCTTTCCTTTCTTGTTTTCCTCTTACTTTTTACAATGACATACTTTCAGTTTAGCTCACCTATCCACTAAATAAATAACTCAACATGAAGTAGAAAAACTGCAATTTTTCAAGAGTATAGATTGCAGTAAAATATCAAAATGCATTTTTCACACATATACATTACATGTTTTGCATGCTGTCTGGTAAAGCATATAATATGTGCCTTTTTTGTGGACTGGCTTATTTCACTAAGCATTATGTTCTCCAATTGTATCCATTATCTATCTAGCTAGCTAGCTAGCTATCTACTTACCTATTTATCTCAATATATTCACATATACATGATATTTCATTATATGCAATAAATATATCATTAGAGACATGAAATTAATACATTAATTAACTATTAATTAATGTGATGTATGTATTAGTTAATACATTAATACATTAATTAATGTGTGTCTTCTTTCATGATATGAAATATATACTATAGATTATATCCTATATAATCACGTAAATACTTAGATAGATACAGATATGTATCTTTCATTTATGTGATGATGGCATGGTTTATCATGTCCCCAAGTTGAGCAACTTTCTAAGTTGTCTTTATTGCTCAGTCTTTCCACAAATATGATTCCACTCCTATAAAACCCTAATAATCATCTCTTCCTTTCCAGCTCTACATAATTTAATGATCTCTGATCTGAATCTTTGAAACACATTCTGTCTCTTTGCTTTCAGACCTTCTCCCCTTTCATTAAAACAAAATGACAATATAGAAATGATACACCACTGAATTTTATTATAACTAGTATTTAAACAACACTATTCATCAAACTCAGACAGGAAAATTTCTAAACCTTTTGGCATTTTATTGCATCATTTCTCCATTCTCTATTTTCTGCAAAATATATTCTTGAATTTTGATATTATGTTTCTTTCACTTCATTACTTCCGATGCATTAGCTGAAGTTTCTCTTGCTCATACAGGGTGCAATTGCTGTAACTCAAAATGTATATAGACTCTTAAAGTATCATGGATAAGACTAAAGGATGCTTGATATACAGAAACTCTGCAATGACATAGGGCAACATTACAGCATAAATTTAACCATATCCATTTCCTGGGATGACAGGTTGCTTGTATCCAAACAGCCAAATGAAAATCAAATTAAAAAGCCACTGAGGTTTCTTTACCTAAATGTGGAATGGCAGTGATTATCTAAAGAGTTTACAAGAGGAATTCAATTCCACGTTCCTATAAGTAACACGCCAAGTGTAAGTTGTAATAATATGTATACCTCTTCAATTTTTTGTATTAAAGGCCTCAAATAGCATCATGATACTAACATTATCATGATAATAACAATTTCTTTCTGTTTTGGAAAAACAGAATGCAATATTATTGTGCTTACTATTAGCATAGGCTGCAGTTTTCTGTTTTAACACTCTCAGCAATTTATTAAAAGTAAATGCTGAAGTATTAGTGTAAAAACTATAAATAAAGCAAACACTGTTTATCTATCCAATAATTCATCATCTTCCTATCAATCTATGATCTGCCAACTACTCATTCATCCATCCATCTCTCGTGTTCTAATTCTCTTGGGAATTGTGATGAATACATATTAGGATATTTTATCTTTTGTTCATCCCTATATCACTGGTAAGGGAAAACTTCCATCCCCCTACCTTTACAAAGAGCAAAGCAATTGCAAGAATGTGCGTAAAACACCCTTTACAAAATTATAGAACTCTAAATGCTGGGAGGACACACAGCCAAACATTTCCTTTGATTAACACTTGGAGGCCAACATCCTCAATGGATTTGTCTAATCATTTGTCTAGTATAATGCATCTTATTAATAAATACAGATGCACACTCTTTATTAAACATGTAGAGTTGTAACATTAGACATTGTACTCTGCTAAGAATATGAAATCTAGGTTTCTACAGACAATCCTAGATGTTTTAAGTTGAAGTACAGACATGATTGGGCTTTTATTCTTTCTCTGCTACCTAGAAATTGTGTAGTATTATTCAACAGAGTTTACCTCTTCTTGTCTTTATGCATTTGCAAGATGGAGAAATAATAGCTACTATTGAGGTCTGTGGTCAGGATTAAGTGAAGCAGTGCACAGAGTTCTAAGTAGCATGGAATGGTCACATAAAGCATGATTACTACTCTTGTTCAAAAATTATATTCCTATAGAACTTATATGATCTGACCACCATAAGGATCTGCGATGGAATTTACAGTGCCTGCTTACCAAATGTAGTGTGTTTGGAGTGGGCCTGAGGTTTGGGTACTTGAATATCAGCAGTGTGTACCAATATCTGCAATGTTATCTTGCTTAATTTCTTTAAATTTTTATTCTAATAGAATATTCTCCAATCATCACTTGGTATTGAAGCAATGCTCCATAATTTCAGCCTTAATTTAATAAAATACCTTACAACTTCATAAAGAAAAATGAGGTGTATTAGAAAATAGTACACCAGTATTTGAAACTATGCTCTCTGACTCTAATTCTTACTATCCACTGTCTTATGAATATATAGCTATCACTTGAAAGACACTGAATGAAGCATTTACATGAGGAAATTAAAGTATTTTCAGAATTTATATAAGGAATTAATCTCACCAGTTCTAGTTGTACTTCATGTATTGGATGACTGTGTAACAATGATGTTAATGAATATCTACATAGTGTTTTGTAGTTAAAAGGTTATTTTACAGATCTTAACTTATTTGTCTTCTGTACTGCACAAATGAGCCTTAGATTGAATTTCATTGCATTTAGCTTCAGATTTTTGCTTAAGCCAGTTATCAGAACTTCTTGATTTTCCTTGTATTGACAATCTATCAGAAAAAAATGTCTCAAAAACAGAAGTAACACAGGTAAAATGTTGGAAAGAATGAGGCAGAAACAAGAGCAGAATATATCAGCTAGATGTCTAACCATAGACAACAGGACCTATTTTGCATGAAATAAGACCTTCAAACTTTCATTGAATAATCTATAAAATTCTCCTGTTCTGTCAAATGCAGCAACTTTTAAATTGTTCAACCCTTCAAAAATCAATAGAGGGAAGAATTGTATTCTCCTTGATCATAAATACACTTTTTCTACGTAATTGGAACAAAGCCAGGAAATAAGCAAGTACAGAGAACATGCCTTGACACTTTTCCCAATGGTAGTCGTTATAGTTAAGCACAGCCTTAAATTCCTTCAGGGCAAGACAAAAGAACTAGTCTTCCTCAGTATTCCTTTTGTTGGAAAAATTCTTACCTGATATTTCTGGGGAAAATTAATTTCTGCTTTGCTTATGATTCAAAACTGTTAAGGATCACTTCTGACCAATTTATCACTCTGTCTATAATCAATGGCATTTGTTGATTTACCAAATGCTTGTTTTATACTATGTTAAAAATATTATACAATGCTGGAATCAGAGGAGTTCTACAGTATGAGAGCCTGACAAACTGCAAAATATATGTGGACTATTGTTTTAAAATTCACATTGCCTTGGAGCAGGTATGCAAACTTGCGGCTAAGAAAACTTTGCCCTACATTGGATTACTGGAGGTTCAGTTCCCAATGCCAGTACCTTTCTCCAGATCCCTGCTAAAGAGGACAATGCAAAGAAGTAATGATAGTTAAAGTAGTTAGGTCTCACCTTTATGTGAAACCTAGACTATGTTCCTGATCTGGTCATGGTCCCCAACCCTCACCTTTGCAAGTATTTGGGGAGAAAATCAGTGAGTAGACTCCTTCCTCTCTCTCTCTCTCTCTCTCTACCTCAAATGTAAGCACACAATTTTATATATATACACATACAAGCATATATATATATGTACATATATATACACATACATATGTTGCATATTGTGTATGATATAAACATACATAAAATAATTTGCCTTGAATATATAATCATTCAAAAATAATTGAAAATAAATTACCAAAGTCTACTTCCCAGTTTTTAAACTATTTTCAGTTCATTGAAATAATAGACATGATACTTACATTTAAATGGAGACATAAATATTGTTCACATAATAGGTAAATTACCCTGATTTTTGCTATTCAAAAGAATACAGGTATATGATTGATTGGTTGTATCAGATGAGAAGGTTGTTTGACATCAGGATATTGTTGATTTCATGTTTCATAGAAATGACCAGATATGATAAACTGCTAAACAGAGAAAAATAAGCAATAGGATCTGTTAACCCCATGCTATGACTTAAGTTGAAGCAAGTTCAGCATGGTTAGAGTCAGGAGGGTTGAAAGTTTCACAAAATCAGAAATTAAGTTTTGGCCATGTACATCAAAAGTAGTATATAAACAGATTCGATCAGTTCATATTTTCTGTGGTTACTGAACATTCTCTGGAAATACAGAGTTGAAATTAAAAACACTCAACCCTAGAGGATAACTTAAAAAATGTACTTAACTTCAGACTCTGTAGTCAATGGGGATTATATTTGATGGCGAGTTTTCTGTGTGTGTTGCTCCTTTTGCATTTGAAGAGACAAGAAATTAGAAGTGACTTTGGAATGTGTCCTAAGCCTATTGCTCCATAAAGTGTGTGCCCTGTTAGAGGCTCTGAAATCACCAACCAAATATTTACTGAGTAGCTATTCCATGTCAGAACCTGTTGAACTACACAGTCTTGGGGTTTAGATGGTCATAGCTTGCCAAACTGCCATTCACAGATTAAGAAAACCAAAGACCTGAGGAGAGAATAATTACTTATACCGACTGAACATCATCACCACACCCAAATATAAATCATCAACCACAAAGTATTTCTGTGCCAAGAATACTACACATAAGGTACGAGTATACAATTTTGCTAAATATATATGCATATGTGAGAATTCAAAAAATTCACAATAAACTTTCATTATCTTTTAATCACATGTTCAATGGACTTAAGGAAACATTTGCATATTTATCAAACGATTTTTTAGCAAGTATTCTCTACATGCAAAGCATAAGTATGAGAAACAAGATCTAAAGAGGGTCCTGACACTGGGTAATTGCTAGAATTACTTATAGACAACGGGAACACGTAATTTGTTCTCCAAATTTGGACATGTTTTAGAGTGAATCGTGATGAAACAACAAGAGAAGACCCAGACTGAACACAGTGTGCAAGGATTCACGATTCTCCTATAGAGAATTAAAAATTCCAATATCAGGTTCAGAAAGCATTGATTCAGTGAGTGTGGCCTGGAGTCTCAGCATCTATATTTTTAAAGATCTAAGAATGGCTATAATCATGCATTCCTGAAGTAAAGATTGACTGCATTAATAGAGAACAACATTAGAGGAAAGAATCCTCCCAACAGATCAATACACAGCCTCAAGGAGAGGTGAAAGGACTGTCAGCAGCTCAGAGACACCCTTGTCCCATTTCATTGCTTCTCAGAGCACACTGTCCATTTCTCTGACATACCCAGTTCTGCTGAAAGCATTACCCTAGAGTCAGCTGTCATAAATATCCTACAGAACATTTAGACTGCATTTCCAGCTACAGGAAAATATATGTAGGTGTTGAGCCTTTTCCGTTTGTGACACATGACTTACTTGGAGAGACTTTTGGCATCATTATGTTTCTTTCAGCAGCATTTTTCTCATTTGGATTCTATTCTTGCAATTTCAGGGATATTATTTTAAATGGTCAGCAAAAGTGAAATTAATGAGTCTTGACCGTTTAGGAACATCAATGGCTTGTAGTTAGAAATCAAATTAAAGAGAATTGACTAAGTTAATTTTAAAATACAGGACAAGTCGAACCACTGGAAGTGAACTGTGTATCACACCGCACATTAGCCTTTGTTCACCTTAAGATTTTTGTGATTAGTCTCATTGTGCCCTGATAAAGGGACACATGACTTAATCATTAAACAAAATCAAATTAACAGTTGCATACAGTCTTACATTAACTTACTTATTCTTGTTAAGATGACCAGAGTAATCCATTCAATATTTTAATTCTTTAATTATACTTGAATATTTCAAATCTTTCTCGTATCAGTTCTTTTGGATTACTGTCACATTGTATCTATTTTATTAAATGTGAAAATAATACTAATTTATTGTTCATAGTATAGAAAATGATAAGGACACAATAATGAACTAGTTCATCAAGTTAATTATTCTAATTAATTTTTCTCTCCAGGTCTGGGAGACAGACAATTAACACAGAGAAGGAAGTTCATTTCAGAGAGTGGCACATACCAAGAACACAATTCATTGGAGTGAAGTTATTTTTATTATTTCCCTGTACAATTAATACCAAAGATTATTATTTATTGAATTCTTACATTGCATGAGCCCATAGTCAGGAATGTTATACTAGTGATATCATTTCATTCTTTTTACTTTCTGACACAGATGTGATTAATGTTCCTACTTTCCTAATGCAAAACTGAGCAAATAATTTAGTAAACGTATGAAAGAACCAGAATTAAAGTCAAGTTGCAGGTGGTCCAAGATTCTGATAGCAAGTCCATATGTAGAGAACAAGGCACAAAAACAAAATAGCTGAGGGTGACATCGTGGTGAACAGTCAAACCACTTCTGATGCTGGCAGTCCATATACTTGTGTGGTACAGCAAGTATAAGCCCATCACATCCATCTAGACAGAAATATAGGGACCAAAACTACAGAAAGCGGGGGAGGAAAGAGATGGGCATAAAGCAATTGTGGAGGGCCTCATACTCCATGCTGGATAATTTGTGTTTTGTTTTGTTTTGTTTTGTTTTGTTTTGTTTTGTTTTGTTTTGTTTTGTTTTGTTTTGTTTTAGCAGGAAGCTACTGAGATGCTTGAAACCAGTGATATGCAATATTCCATTATTTGAAAAGGCAAAATGCTAGGAGACTGAGTTTCCTTCATCTATAAGCCTTATACAGGAGATTCAAAAGCCTTGAGCAAGGCTCAACTTGCTTGTTATTGCCCTAAGAAAGCGTTTCAAGTGCAGACATTTTCAAATTCTTCCGTGCTAATGGCTGCCTTTGTCCAGGAAGGCAGTCCCCTCCAGTGGATCCATCTGTCCTTTGGAGGGGCGCCCAGAGTTTATACTTGCCCCGATCAACTGGCAGATCTAATTCAGAAGGTCAGAGAGCTAGCCCTTAGGTGTTAAGACTCTGAACCAGCAAAGCTTGTTGTCCCTTATCAAATCAGTGATTTTGAATGAGTTTGAAGAAACAGCGACAGGCTGGCAGCCTCCCTTGAAGGTTATCTTGGCACCACTGACTGCCATTATGGGCCATATAAGTGGGTCACCTCCTTCAAGTGCTTGGACTGGTAAAATCCTGCCTTTAGCCAACAAACCATGAGGACAGAGGAAGAGAAAGGGCCACAGGAGAGGTTTTTCTGCCCGATCATGTCTATGAGATGTATCTTGAGCCATGTCAAGGATGTTGTAAATTTGCTCCCAGAATTGGCTCAGGCATACATAAGGCTGGATGATAAATACTATCAACCCTCATGATCTAGGCTGGAACGTTGCTGTGAGGCAGGCCCATCCCCTTCTGTCTGAAGGTCTCCATTTGCTCTCCTCACTGGGTAGCAGACAGAGATTTTCTCTCCATTGTAACCGCTTTAGCCTTTGCCCTAACCTGCTCTCCCAGGTTCTCTGAACTTAACCACACCCAGTCACCCTCAGGATCTAAATTTCTCTAGTTGTACCTCATAGTCCTAACCCCTAGCTGAGAGGGGTGGGGTAAGAGATAAGCAACTTGACATTTGTAAGAAAAAAAAAATGGAAACTTGTTCTGTAACTTGATTTAGCAGTTATGTATAAAAGTATATAGAGTGGTCCAAATCCACTGTTAAATTAACCTAAAGCATGAGATGAACCTATGTGCTTGCTTTACAAAATATTTCCAGGTTAAAGTATGTCGAAGAAGAGGTTGGAAGTCGCAAAAGGTTGAGTTTTATGTCTCTCTGTTGTGACGTGTTTGGTGATTGTACATATGTCTGTTTAGTCATTATTGTTGGTGTTCTATTACTTTTGTCCGGACAAAAACTAAATTTCTTTTAAAACCTCTTTCTCCAGTTCTGTCTTTGTCTTTGTTTAGTTGTTCCCATTTTGAATTGTGTGCGTGTGTGACTGACTGACAGACGAGATGGGACGGACCATGACTAACCCCCTTTCTCTCTCCTGGTAAATAATTTTAAAGAGGTCTAACTTATCTCACAGGACTTGGCCAGACCAGACTCCCCACCTCCGCTGGGGAAAGGTTCATATAGTGTTTTCTTGCTGTTTGATCTTCAGCTTACAGTGTTGGCATTGATTAGGTCTAGCATACAGTATCCGCTAACATGTTCAGTTAAATGTTATGTGTACTTTTTGTTTAACTAATTTACACCTGTAAATTCTTCCGTTTGAAACCAAGTCTCATGACTTTGAAAGTTCTAGTAGAATCCCTGGAACTCTCAAAGACTGAGACAAAATTTGGATAATATAATTGTCATTTAAAATAATTTGGATTATAATCTCACAATATTATAAAATTATGCTAAATTTGCTGCCTTGTACATGCTATCAAAGTAAATGAGTATTTATGTTCATTGGTCAAAATGTTTCCTAATCATGAAATTGGTCCACACTGTAATTTTTTGTGTGTTCTTATTTACAAAGTATGAGATTTTGCATTACAGGAAAACAAGAAATTCTTTTAAATTGTATATGGTAAATTGAAATTGGTTATGACATTTATAATTTCTGAATTTTGCCTTTAAGACAATGGAATTGAAGTTTGATTCCTAGTGAAGAATAACAGTGTTTTAACATCTCCTTTTAGGTGATTTTCATCTTATTGATAACTAATAAATTCCTAGGTAGTCTCTTAAGACAACAGCCAAGTTGAAGTTTTTCGACTCTCCTGACTTCAATAAAGCAGAAGCTCAGGAGAAGCTCCATGCCTGCCAGCCATGGAAAAGGGCAGAGCATGCTTGGAGTCTGCCCTTTGTTTTTTTTTTTTTTTTTTTTTTAAAGATTTTATCATTATTGGAAAGCCGGATATACAGAGAGGAGGAGAGACAGAGAGGAAGATCTTCCTTCCGATGATTCACTACCCAAGTCAGCCGCAACGGGCCTGTACGCGCCAATCCGATGCCGGGACCTGGAACCTCTTCCGGGTCTCCTACGTGGGTGCAGGGTCCCAAAGCTTTGGGCCGTTCTCAACTGCCTTCCCAGGCCACAAGCAGGGAGCTGGATGGGAAGTGGAGCTGCCGGGACTAGAACCGGCGCCCATATGGGATCCCAGGGCTTTCAAGGCGAGGACTTTTAGCTGCTAGGCCACGCTGCTGGGCCCAGAGTCTGCCCTTTATAAGGAGTTTAGGACCTTGGCCTCCTTCAGGTCCTCATTGTGATTCTTATCTGCTTTCTTTTGAGAAGGGGAAATTCCCAAATCAGCTAGAAGAAAGTTATTTGAAAAACTTTTCATTCAAGGCAGGTTGTGTTAAAATGTGTTTCCATGAATTGACAGAAATGCTTAAAAATTGCTTAAAGCAAGTGTATTTAAAAAATTTGGTATGCTTTTATTTAGAAAATGTCTTAATTTGGAGCCTTACATGATTGTTTCAAAGTGTAAATCAAGAAAATTAGCAGATTGTTAAGAGAATTGTTTATAGAATGTTTTGTCCTACAGAAGTATGGTTATCATACAATGGAAAGGAAAAGCTGGGACAAAATACTTAAAGGCTTAAGCATGTTGAGAAATGAACCTTGTAAGTTTTACATATATAATTGTCTATACTTTTAAGATACTACTGCAACATTGTTTAAGTGTTTAACATTAATACTTAATGTATGTTGACATTAGAATTAAGTGTGCATACATAGGAATGCTAGTAAATATCTGAAAATTTACAGGGGAGAGGTCTGGCGCAATAGCTTGGCAGTTAAAGGATCTGGTGCAGTAGCCTGGTAAAGTCCTCACTTTGAACATGCCAGGCAGCTGTGCTGCCCATCCAGCTCCCTGCTTGTGGCCTGGGAAAGCAGTAGAGGACAGTCCAAGGCCTTGGAACCCTACACCCATGTGGGAGACCAGGATGAGGCTCCTGGCTTCGGAGTGGCTCAGCTCTAGCAGTTGCCATGCAAGAGTGTGTAAAATCCTACAGGTGGTTTCACAGTGCTATGTGAAATACAGATGTCTCTACTTGTTTAACGTTTGATAATTCTAAACATGGATACTTTTTCTAGTTTCCAAAAGACCAATTGTATCCATTAAAACTAATGTATAATAGTAAACAAAAGGTATGGTTTATTCAGGTTACTAAGAGCAAGATGTAATTCTAAACAATTGGCAACTTTAAAACACTTAAGAGAAATTTCAAGTAGCTGTTACAAAATCTGTTTTGTTCTATAATGTACGTTATCTAGTACGCACGTACATGTTTACGTGGCAAGCTATATAATCTATTTTAATTGGCTTACAGATAAAAATTTTCATAAATGAGAATTACTAAGCTGAATCCTTTTTGAAAATAATGTATAAATGCATAATTATGCTCTTGGAGAGTCATGTCTCTTTGTTTTCTCAGGACCTACAAAGTCTGTTCAGCTGCATAGTTCTGCATGCATTCAAATGGACTTACTGCTAAGGGTGCAGTTTCAAAACTGGCCATGGGACCCGATATCTCCATATGCTAGATGGATATGTAAGCAAGTGCTTGATGATAATTCAGATGCCGAGGAATATTAAAATGCTCTTACAGCAGCTTCATAGACTGGCAATCTCAGTGGCCTCAGAATCAGCCCATAAGGCGTTCTGGTCTGACAGAGCCAGCAAGAGAGCAGGCATATCCGATGTGGAGAGTGTCCTCTCCATGAAGGACCTCAGTGGTCTGCACCCCAGCGCAAAGAAGCAGCCATCAAAAGCAGTCCCTGTTTGTGACACATCTTAACGGCCACCAAAACATCTCTAACTTGAAACTATGGTTGATCTGTTAGTCTCTCAAAGAGTCCTTATTAATTCATCACAAGCTGCCCAAGATCTACATGATCATACCCATGTTCATTGGAGAAGCCTTCATAGTCAGTTTCCAAATGTGCCAATTGAAGATCCCAGAAGGATTGTCCATACCTGTAAATCATGCATGCACTTTATCCAAGTGCCACCCCTCCAATCTCCTGGGGTAAACCCCCTAGGGCTAATGCCTTGTGGCAGAGAAATGTTACTATACACCATTTGGTAAATTAAAATATGTCTTTGTAACTGCAGGCGCTTGTTCTCATGCAGCCTGGGCTACAGCTCATTCTGGAGAACAAGCCAGACATGCTCGCAGTCATTTTTTAGCCATATTACTGAAATCCCTTATAAATCCCAAGGACAAGCTATTAGAGATTCCATCAAGATCTAAAATCTCGATTACAAAAACAAAAGGGGGGAGTTGGTCCCCATCAGTAGATAGGCCTGACATTATTTATGTTAAATATATATTACATTTTTTTTCAAAAAAATGAACTAGTAACCTGTTTTTTAAAGACATTGGTCCAGTCAAGAAGTTAAACCTGAGGTTATGGTAAGATGGAAGGACCCAATGACTGGACAATGCAGAGGCCCAGATCCATTATTAACAATGGGCAGAGGATTTGGGTGTGTCTTTCCAATAGCAGAAACCGCATTATGGATACCAGCCAGAAGCCTCAAAATTTTACAAAAATAGTCCTAAGAATCCAATTTGTTACACCCAAGAACCAGAGGTTCCTGAAGCTGATCCCTCTTTAAAGCCATGGGGAATAAGGCTGTACAGGAAAGGATATGATGCAGGTACCATTTTTTCTCTTCAGTTACTCATTCAGTTACTCCCTGGCGGTGGGATCTAATAGGGTTATAGCAGGAGATCTCTCCAGACCCTTACCCCCTGCCAGAGGTGTTCCAGCTCAACCTCCCCTTATTTATATAGTTCAGATCCTCTTTGGACCCTCATGCAAGCAGCATGGCGGGCCCTAAATATGTTTGGGTTTAATTTCACTCTTCATTGCTGGCTACACTATAGTGCTCGACCCCCACTCTATGAGCGTCTTGTAGTAATGGGTAATTTTTCGAATCGGCCAATGCCTCATCGGTGCTGCTGGCAACAACTGGGCACAGCAAGAGTCACTATCCCATCTGTGTCCGGGCGAGGTCTTTGTGTTGGCAAAGTCCCCCTTCGACACGGGCCTCTGTGCAATCAAATCATATTTGGTTCCTGCCAATGGGACCTGGTTGTGCCAAGCCAGATTGACCCCTTGTGCCTACGGGAAGCTGTTAAATAGTAGCAGCAATGATTTTTGTATTTTATCATATTGCTTCCAAAAATACTATGTTGGGAAAAGATACATTCCCCAGAGCCCTCTAACCTGTTTCTGAGAGTCAAGCGAGAACCAGTGACTGCTGTCACCCTGGTTGCCTTAATGGGCCTTAGTCTCGTGGGGGCACTATGGGCATCTCCGTGGCTCACCACCTTAATTTTCACCCTTGCTGGCCCTTTGGTCATCTTATTACTTCTGTTCACCTTTGGTCCCTACACTTTTAATAAACTTGTTCAGTTTATTCAACAGCGCTTCAGGATCGTGACTCTATTGGCTGAAGTGGTTGAAGACTTGGCCGCCAATCACTGCCCGCCTGATGCCTGGCTCATGTTGCCCTTCGATATATCGCCAAAATGGCCTAGCGCCCCATAAGCCCTTAAGCCCATCTCATTGGCTTGGTCAGCTAGCCAGTGACAGGTAAGACCCTCAGAGGAGGGCAACCTAAGCCAGGCACGGTCACCCAGGGTCCTGTGATGGCTAGATAGTCGATGACGGGTAAGATCCTCAGAGGAGGGCAACCACAGCCTTTACAGGTCGCTACCCCATTTAACAAAGAAAGGGGGAAATGTGAGGCTCAGGGGCAAAGAGGTCACTAAGTCAATAAGATGGTGACTAACAGTCCAGGTCACTGGCAGGCAAGATGGCAGCCAAGGACAGAGCCCTAGGCATGAACCAGGGCAGGAGTCACGTAGCTCCAAGGAAATACTGATTGACCAGAGCCATCTCGCTCACCGACCCCTGGCCTATGGGAGGTGGCTTCCGTAGTCATTGTCCTAGGAATTTGCTCCTAGTTTCTCCTCTCCTGGAATTCCCGAAATTCCCGGCCTGAGGCTATCCCTTACCCTATATAAGAAACTGAATTTCCCCAATAAATTGGAACTGCTTAGACAGAACCCCTGTCCATCTGTTTGTCTCTCTCAGGCCGGGAGGCTGGGTGGCGGGCAGCAGGCTCATCCCCTCCGGCAATAGGGTACTAAAGGAATCTGTGGGGGAGACCCCGCAAAATACCTTATAAGACATTCCCTTTAAGCAAGACCATACTATTTCTAATGTCAAAAACAGGTTGCAGAAATTCAGACAAGAATCCAGGAAATTTATTCTGAGTATCTGGGTGTTCAAGAGTTGCTGATTATATCAAACAGTAACTGTGAGGATGGCTATTCGCTCTAATCATGACATTACCAAGGTGAATCCACGTGACTCTGCAGCTGCGTATGCAAAGAGGGCTTTGGGAAGAAGTTTTCCTGGATTCCCCAATATTAAGCTAGAGAGACTTGTAAACGTTGCAAACTACTAACAGCGAAACAGAGTTGGGATAAGAGTTTAGAAAAGTTGCCAATCACTAAGCCTTAGTTTCCTCACTTGCATAATGAAGATGCAAAGCATGGTTACCTCATACACTGTGGTGAGGACTAATGAACTGTAAAATATGTAAGCCCCTTCAGATAGTTCCAGACACGTGCCAGAAAACTGCTATCATAAAGCTTTCTGTAACAGATTGCACATAATTTTGTTGTTCTCTCTTTCATGATGGTTAAGGATAATGAATATTCATGAGAAAGTTATCACTCCATCTAAACTTAAGTTGGCAATAAGAATTTAAGCAAAGGAATTTGAACTTTGTGACAGGAAAGTAAACCTAGCGCTCTCCTCAGGACATTGCATTAGATAACATGCTATATATTCATGTATAGATGTTAGAATGTTGATTTCTTTGGTTTATATAATAGATATAAATGACAATAGCAATAACTAGTAGTTTCATCAAACCTTCTGGTCTTAATATTGTGTGTGATTAAAGAAAAACTGCTGACAATTAGGTAATGTACTTTGCCCCAATACTGTAGGGCTTTAGCAAACCTGAATGACTGATTATGGAATCCTCAAGATAAATCTTCTAAAATAAGCCTTGAGCCATTTCCACAGAATTCTTCCAGAATGGGCCTGAGCCCAGCAGACAGCACAATTTTAGCTCACATTTATTTCAATTTGGCCAGGTGCCTGTCTGTTGATGATTTTAGTTACAACTGATAGAAAGAGAAAAGTTGGAAAATGAATAAAATAAAGATTGTCCATAAATTAATTCTTCTCTTTGTTTCCTTTCATGGAAGAAACATGCATTAAGAATATAAACAATATAAGCTGCACTTTTCCTTCTCAGTCACTAATCTTTTACAAAATCTATGTATTAGATACACGATTACATTGTGGGATTAATCTTATACTCCAGGATACACAATTTTGGTTGTACTCTTTACTATTGAAAAGATGAACTCACTATGACTGAAAAGAGAGGGAGGACATCATAGTCACTGCCTTACACTCAGGTGATAATGACAAAATGTCTGCTTTCAGAAAACACTGAAATGTTTCAAGTCAAATGCAAATGCTATCATATGCAAATACTCATATCTGTCTTAAAAGTAACATTTACACATCATCATTCCTGATCAGTGTTTGGTTCAAATTAAATTATTTCTTATTTATAAAGAATAGAAGCAACTAGCATATTTAGCATTTTTCAAAACCTTTACTATTTGGTTAATCTTTATAATTCTGTGACCATCCACCTACTCTTCTTCATGGTACATATGAAGATATTCTATTGGGTAGCATGGGCAAGTTCAATGACAGGCATGATGCTTCACTGTTGGATTTGGGGTAGAAATCCTAGGGAATCTGCATTAGTTGTGATTTGATAAAGTACTGCAACACAAAGATGTCAAATCTCTATTAATTTCCACAGAGATTACTTCTTGAATGAAAACAATGTGTGATAAGCCAGATGGCTTTCTTCTACCACAATGTGTCTCAACATTTTTTTAAATCTAAAACACATTCACATTCTGATATATTACTGAGGGCTCTGAAGAGCATTTCATTATGTATCTTATATCTAAAGATATTTGCAGACTTAAAACTAAAACAGAGAAAATTAAAATATGTGTTAATTCTTTTTAAAATGGGATAAACAATAAACATACAACATGATCATACATTTCGGCGGAAAATGCAATTTTCTTCTCAGAGAAAATTTTGGTGAGAAGTTTGTCACTGTCTTACACTTTAGTGAATCTCCTTGGCGCCTGATTTAATAGCAGCATTTATAATTTTTTATTTGCATTTTCATTTAATCTCTTGTCAAATCTTTTATAGGTTGCTATACAGTTTTTTAAAAATCTGGTCTCATAGTAAAACAAAGCAAAGAAAAACAGACATTCATTTATTTGCAAATATTTCAAGTGATATGCAATATTCCTTGATATTACATTAGAAACTCTCTCTATATGTTATTTGATAAGTAAACAGAGATACAGAAGACCCATGAATGCAATCTTCCATTCACTGGTTTACATAAAAAATTCCTATAATAGGCAGGGCAGCGTCAACTAAAGTTGGGAGCTCAGAATTTCACCTTCTTTTGCCAGAGGGTGTGGGAAATCATTCTCGAGTGTCTGCCTGCTACCCGGTGCACATGACCTAGGGCTTGTCTGTCCTGGTCTAGGGTATGACTTCCAACCCTGCATATAGAATGTGACCTCTGATATAACTGGAAGGTCAACAGGACTAGGCCTGGCTTTCATCTAACCACAGAGTCATTTTTGGGTGAAAGAACTACCTGAAAATGCCCTCTTACCCTCCCTTTTCTTAGACCTTTATAAACCTGGAACTTGGGCTGAATAAACAAACATTCCTCATCAGCTTATCCCTGGTGTAACCAAAGAGCACCTTCTCCTCACCCTCGGTGATCTCAGGGCCTTGTTGGCAGACCTAAACCCGAGAATAGGGGTGTCAGGGAGTGCCGAATGGTTGACTCCTAGAGTGTTCACTAGCAGGAAGCTGCACTGAAAGAGAAGGAGCTGTGATTCCAAACAGGCACTCCAAGAGGGGATGCAGCGACTTACCTGCTGTACCAAATGTCCATTCCTTTAGTAACATCTTTAAAGGCTGGAGTCAATGTAGTCTGAACACTATCTGCAACTTCTCACAGACGTTAAACACCAGTGCCGTCTTTCACTTCCAATGGCTCTTTACTTTTGAATTATTCGCAACTC
This sequence comes from Ochotona princeps, assembly GCF_030435755.1. Taxonomy (NCBI): domain Eukaryota; kingdom Metazoa; phylum Chordata; class Mammalia; order Lagomorpha; family Ochotonidae; genus Ochotona; species Ochotona princeps. The sequence continues at coordinate 39,063,086 of NC_080832.1, forward strand.
AATGTATTGGTAATTTGGAAAATGTTTATTTGTTGAATTACACAGATCATCCAATTGTGAACCTACTGCATTGTGCTCTTATACTATCAAAAGCCATACCTTCAGAATCCCATACTAATGGGATTGTCAGTATGTTTGAAACATTTTTGATGTCATGGACTTCCTAAAAGGGCCGTAGGGATACCAGGAGCTCTAGACCATAATTAGTCCACTATGAACCATGCAATGATCCGAAGATGTTGGCTCCTATACCTGGCTTTTGGCTTCTTTACTACCTAATAACTCTCCACTGTTTTACAGTAAAAAGCACAGAGAGGAGAGACAGAAAGATCTTCTGCCCAGTGGTTCACTCCCCAAGTGTCCACAACAAGTGGCTGGAACTGAGCCGATCTGAAATCAGGAGCCAGGAGCCTCTTCCGGGTCTCCCACC